>NC_089582.1:76073103-76673103 GCF_019320115.1 Miscanthus floridulus
GTCGGTGACCTCACCGTGGCCAGCACGGCACCGTTCCCCTCCTCCTTTCTTAGCTCACGTTTAGTCTTCTCCATCACGTGTAGATGCTTGGATGTAACGGCTACCACCAATGCCGGTCTAGCCACGCCGGGGCACGGCCGAGCGCCGCCATGCGCCATGGCCAAGCCGCCGAGCTCCGTGGCCAGAGCAATTAAGGACCGCTAGAGCTTCGGATTTGTAGGTCAATCGACGTGTGGGAACTTGGGGAGCACGCCGGTGCAGTCCAATTCGCCAGAGGAGCCGCCGTCGGCGAGTTCCACCGTCGCCGCGCCGTCGAAGCCGCCTCCTCTATTTTCGTCTCGCTGACGGGTGGGGTCGGCTGACACCCGGGTCCCACACGGCAGTGGCTGTGCATTCATAGGGCTAGTTCAAAAATGCAGTTTTGAATGCTGCTTTGAGATTTTTGTATCTTCAAATGTGTAGATACAAATACTGTGATTCCAATTTTGTTAGACTCATAGTGAAGTGTAGTATTTAAGAAAAATATAATATGAGCACTTGTAGTAGAGTTTATGGAAGAATTAAATTGAAACTTTAAATGTGTTTTTGAATGCATGCAAACTTGTTTAAATCATATCTTGAGCTTCTGTGATCCAAAAATTATGAAATTTTGTGGGTAAGCTAGTCTTGTATTGTAGAAGCTCTGGTTAAAATTTGGGAGTCATTGCATGTGTAGTTTTTGAGTTATAGATTTTCCTTTCGTCATTGGTAGATACTTGTGTGAATTTTTGTAACATTTCTAGGGATCCTATGGCCATGAAACTTGGTAGGTAGTATCTTAGTACCTTAAGGATGCTAGGAAAAATATGAAATCTGTTGCTTGACACTTTTCACTAAGGTTTCCTAATTATGCCATTTTGAGCCATTCTGCCTTACCATTTTGGTGTAGGTTGTTATACTTACTCAATTGGTGTGAAATTTTTATGGTAGTCTACTTAGGGCATGTAGTGTCTACTGTAATTTTTGTAGATTTAATGGGGTAGTTTTCATATATGTTTACTATTTCCTTTAATTAATTAAATAAATTAAGAAAGGTATTAGAGGAAATGTTTTGGTGATGAACAGCCTACTTTCTGGTGTCCTTGTGATATGTGTGACATGTGAGTAGATTTAGTTTTGTCCAATTATATGTTTACATCTTAAGTTATTAATTATTCGTTTGCATTATGTCCCTCTGGACAGATCTGGGGACTTTAGAAAGTTCCCCATGATATTTTGGTTTTCTGTGAATGAGATGAATACAAGAGTTGTAGATAATTTATGTATCTAGCTCCTGTCAAAAATTGAGGGCATTTGGCCAAGTAGTTTAGAAACTACAGCTGTTTAAAGTTAGGTTCCAGTTTTTGCTTACTCTCTGCCTTGTAAGGACAGAGTTCTGTTGATTTATGAATTCGACTTGGTAAAGTGTTGAATCATGCTTTGAGATCTGAAAATAAATTGTAGACAATTTCATAGGCTTTCTAGATTGTCTTGTTGCATGTCATTTGGAATTATAAATATCCAGTTATGGCTAGTTTACTGTACCGCTACATAGTCTCCATTTGGTTGAAATACAAATGCTTGAGTGTATGCTTGTGCAATGTTCTCGTTGATTGTTCAGGGGTTAGCCTAACTTGAGAATATGCTTAGGTGCAGGTGCTAGGTCATTAACTGAAGATGAGCAATTATACATTAGGTTGTATAAACGTGGTAAGTGAAAGTAATTTGAATAGGGCTTAAGTTGGAATATGCAAACTACAGCAAACATGTGCATTCCCCGAGCATCCCTGACATTCGTTCATGTGCATCCATGATATTTATCTTGCGCATTCATGCAATAGGTGTGTCGGAGGGAGTGACGTTGCTGGAGTTTGAGGGAGCCAACCAGGAGGAGGAACCCGTGGTGCAGGAAACCGACGAAGCAGTCGCCGCGGAGGAATTGCCCGAGTGCCCTGACCACCAGCCTTCCTCGTTCCTGAAAGGCAAGCCCCGGAGCATATTAAGCCTCCCATGTTTTTACAAATATATTGAGTATCTTTTATTGTTGATGATGCATTAAGTATAGGAATTGGTTGGAACCACTTGCTGCATTATATATCCTTCCTTGTCCAGATATCGCACTGGAATCCTATTTAAGTTCAGGAATGGGTTAAATGCTTAGCCATGCTTAGTGCGGTAGAAGTCAGGTGATTTCCTGTCACCTGTGAGCTTTAGGATGAGGTGGATCACGGTTGGCTATATTTGCTATCGTGGAAAAGAACCATGTGAATAATGAATTAAGACCGGGCGGCGTCTTGTGTAGGTTTGAACATAGTGACTCCGTCTGAGTCATTTAAGGACCGATACGCTATACGTCCTCATGTCATGTTGAACGTAGCCTAACACTTAGCTGGCCGGATAAGTCGTTCTGACCGCGAAGCCTAGTAGCTTGACTCAGGCCGGGGACGCGAGCAGTGGCGACATTCTAGAGGTAGTAAGGATGTGCGGAGAGCCATTGGCATAAGTCCAAGGCGGGTTAGAGTCCTGAACAACCTTGGCAGAGTGGTTCTCTGAGAATGTCGATCTGTTCGTACTCGCGACTCCTGAATCGTACCAAAGGTGACTTGTTTGTGACCCTGACGGGGGAAGCAGGGTTTGTGTTTAGGAATACCCCTCTAGCTGGATAGGAATCGATTCGAATCGCCATCTCTCCTGGATAGTGTGAACTTGACTGAGCAGCGGCAATGTAGATTCAATTAATTTAACGATATGGTTAAATGGATGATGATGATAAGGTTGCCACAATGAATACCTGATATGGTTATTAATGTTTGCACCCTAATAAAATGATTGAGTAGTACAGGTGCTAATATAGATGACAGGTTAATGGCTAAAAAGTCACTGCTAGTCAGGATAAGAGTTGATCATACTACTTATGCTTTTCTGCAAAAAGAAAGTGTCAGCCAGCTCCACTACATTAAGCTATGCATAATCCTTGGTGTCATTTGTTTGGTTTCTGATGGGTAAGTCTAGCTGAGTACATTCTCATACTCAGGGTTTATTCCCTCTTGTTGCAGATGACCTTCTATATCAGGGATTCTGTAAGTATTGTCTCTACCCGGCGGGTGATGAAGACTAGATCATGGGCATGATCTCCGTTCTCTTATCTAAATGCTTTTGTGGGCCATGATCAGCAAACCAGTATGTGTATTTGAACTCGATGTGTGAGTTAAACTATTTGCTTCCGCATGTTTACAAGACTTATTTTGTAATAATGATGACTCTGTGATGATGTAACCTATTTGCGAATGTCTGCGAAATGTTGTAACGTACGATATGTTATGTTGAATTACTGTGATCTTGGTTGTATGCAAGTTGGTTTGAAATCCTTCGAGATTTCGGTTGACTACCGGGTTTATATGGGCTCAAGTTCGAGAATTTGATCGTTTCGGCGATTGTGTTTGTA
The DNA here is from genome assembly GCF_019320115.1 of Miscanthus floridulus. Classification (NCBI taxonomy): domain Eukaryota; kingdom Viridiplantae; phylum Streptophyta; class Magnoliopsida; order Poales; family Poaceae; genus Miscanthus; species Miscanthus floridulus. Next base: position 76,076,567 of record NC_089582.1, read on the forward strand.
CTTGTGCTCTTATAAATTGGTCGGTTCTATGACACTAGTGGTTTGGTTGATCGTGCTCTACAAGATCGCGATGGCCGTTGGAGGTGGTGTATCGGTTGCTAAGGCGTAGCATCCTTGGATGGTTGTAGTTAGGGCGTGAACATCATCTCCATCCCCAAATCGAGTTATCCACCTTCTCTCATCGAAAGATCAGGATTCAACCCTAGCGGGTGCATATCAGTTGGTAATCAGAGCAAGGTTTATCGGTGAGAGACTTCGAATCCTTCGCTGTTTTTTAATTTTTCCTATAGTCCAGAAAAGCCAAAAAAAGTAGATTGGTTTACCCACGATCCTATAAACCCTTTGAGCCTTTGCTAGCACTGCTTAGTTAGGGCTTGTTTAGTTTTCAGTTGCATCTGTTGTGTCGAGTTGCTGGTCTTAGTGTCTATTCCTTTAGAGTTTTGAGTTCTATCACATTTTAGTCACTGTAACACCTCGGGTGTTAGCCTTGCATAACTTGACTTGCATAGCATGAGCATGATCATAAAGCATTCATATATAAGCTTTGACACTTGAAACATTGGATTGAAACATCTGCAACGTTTGCTTATTATCGCATGTTTCTTAAACATATGCAACTTTTCTCGTTATTTCATGTCTCCATGTGTCTATGCATATGATCATGAGTGGACACATGTACTTGGTGGATGTGAGTCACACAAACATGTAGCAACACCTAGGGTAACAAATAGGACCTTGTTCATGGTTGCATTTCATGAACCAACACTTAAGCTTTCTTGTGATTACACTAACTAGCTCAATGAGTGACTACTACATGGAATGATTGGATGACCTTGCAAATTGCCTAAACATGTTTAGAGTATCATTATGAACAACTTTGATATTCATGGTTAGGGGTAAAAAGGTCATTAAGCCATGCTTTGATGTGTATCATCATGTAAATGTGACATGTTTGACCAAGTTTGAACTAGGTGTTAGAGACCTTGCATGGAGGAGATCACTAAAGCAAAGTTGTAGTATTTGACATAAGGAACAACTTTTATTTTTGGGTCATTGACTGATTTAGCTTCTAACATGCTTGAATGGGTCCCACAAAAATCAGCAAAATCAAGATTTCAACACTTAAGAAATTTTTCTAAGTCTTGTACCCTAACCATGCTGACAGCCGATGTTTGGGATGATTTTACTTCGTTTCTGTTGTGAATTAGAACAAGTTCTTTGAACAAGATTTGTAGCTGGTACTTCGGGCTTCAACTTTGGTTTAGGAAGTTTTGGCTAGAAGTCCACGGATTAGGAGTTTGATCGACTTGAAAACCCATTGTTAGGCTCGGCTTCGTGGACGACTGACAAACTGAACCAGCGCTCGGTGGCCGACCGGCGCCAGAACGCGAACGCCGCGTGGACGCGATGAAGGCCGTGCGTCGCCGCTGCTCTGATCCACCGGGCAGCGCCAGGCCTGAGCCGGCCATTATCACCCCGCGTGCGCCCGCTCCATTTCCACTCACTCACGCCAGCTCTCTCCCTCTCCAGCGCCCTCCCTTGCTCTCGCCGCGGAACCAGGCAACGCCGCTGAGCACAGCACTGCCTCCGCCGTCGCCTCGCGTGCACTACGTCGCACCACCACCACCACCACCATCTCGCCCATAGCTACGCCACACCTCCCTCTACCCCTCGTCTTGATTGCAGCGGCTGTCACACTTCGGTGAGGGCGTTTTGCCGTTTTCTATCTCGCCGAAGTTCTCGGTCGCCATGGCCGCCTCCACGGCAAGCTTGCCATGGCTCGGCTCATCTACGATTTTCTTTCGATTGATGGCGTTAGCGTTTGGTCAGGACGTGTATTAGCCGGTGCTAGGATGTTACCTTCGTTAGTGATCCCGCCGACGTGGAACGCGACAACCCGCACTGCCGCACTCTAACCTCTGCACCACCGCGCCGTGGCCATGAGTCGTCGGAGCTTTGCGTGAAGCTTATATTGTTTAAATAGAGTCACTAGGTCACCGTGGCACTATTGCGTGCCTCGCCTAGCATTCCCATGGATGGAGATGGCCAGCACCGCATTGAGCAGCACCGCCGTGCCACCATGGCCGGCGACGAGCATGCCCCGCCGCACCTGCACGGTCACCACCTAGACCCTCCGACTCGTATTGAGTAGTAGGTCACGATGTTGCCCGTGGTTTCACCGGAGAACTCACCGGCGATGAGCTCTGGCCGCGCCAGCGCTGTGCAGCGCCGCTGCCCTGTTTCGAGTCACTGACTCGTGGGGTCCCCTGACCAGCGGGTCCCACCGGTCAGCGACTCCATGTATTAAAGCCAGTTCATTTTGAATGCAGATTTCATATGTTTTGTAATTTTTGTATCTTTAGTTTAGTAGCTTCAAAAATTGTGAAATAAATTTGTTAGTGTTCCTTAGGAAGTGTAGTATTTAGGAAAAATATGTTCTTGACATTTACAGTAGAAATTGTTGGAGATTTAAATAGGGATTTGAAATGTGCTTTTGAATGCATTCAAATTTGTTTATTTTATATCTAGAGTTCCTGTGCTCCAAAAATTATGAAATTTTTGTGGTAAGCTAGTATTAGCATATATGAGCTCTGGTAAAAATTTGAAGAAGAGTGCATGTGTAGAGTTGTAGTTATAGATTTTTCTTTTATAATTAGAAGATCCTTGTGTAAATTTTTATAAATTATTTATGAGTCCAAAATTCATGAAATTTGTTGGAGGTAATCCTAGTACCATAGGGATGCTAAGAAAAATAGGAAATATGTTGTTTGACACTTTTCATTAAGGTTTTCCATTTATGCTATTTCAAGCCTTGCTTCCTTGTTATTTTTATATAGGATGTTCTACTTGGTAAAATGACATGAAATGTTTATAGTAGTCCTTTGATAGCATTAGCAAGGCACTGTAAATTTTTGAGAATTTATGAAGTACATCTGGTATATGTTTATTATTTAACCTAAATATCTCAGTAAAATAATAAAGGCATTTAAATAAATAGTTTGGGCTTCACCATTATTTTATCTTAAATGTATTTAGTATGCTTAAACTGTTGGTAGATTTTATGTTGTCAAATTTTGACTGATTACATGAAGTAGAAGTATTGTTGCTTTGTATTGCAAATTGAATAGTTTACGGACAGATTCTAGAGTTTGATGAGTTGCATGTTGAAAATGATGTGTACTATAAAAATAGTTAATAACAAAGTTGTAGAGAATTTGATAAGCTTTCCAGAAAGTCTAGGATCACTGTATTGGATTAGTAGAACTCTAGTTATGAGTGAAACAAGTAGCTACTATTTTGTGGCATAGTCGATGCATTGTGGAAGTAGATGATTAAATAATCGAGAAGAGATATGCACCTACTCAATAAACATGATGCACTTGTTAACTTATATGCATTCGTAATACTTATGCCATATTCATGCATCTAGGATCGGAGGAAGAGATAACATTGCTAGAATTCGAAGAAGCAGAGGAAGGGGACCCGTAGGAGAATCCGCAAGCCGTAGCTCCCGAAGGCGTGGAGCAGAACCCTGAAGAGCTTCCGGAGTGTCCTGACCACCACCCTACTTCCTTTCTGCAAGGCAAGCCTCGGAGCACTCTAAGTCTCCCAATAATTTACAACTGTTTACTTAAGTACTTATGATTGATGCATTAGGTTATAAGAGTTGAATGGAACCACTTGATGCATGTACATTCCTTATCCAGATATTACACCTTTAACCGGTATAGGTCCAGGATCGAATATATGCTTAGCCATGCTTAGACCGGTAGAAGTCGGGTGATATCCTGTCACCTACGAAATATAGGTGGATATCGGAGCACGGTTGGCTATATCTGCTATCGTGGAACAGAACCATGAGGTAAAAGTAAATCAAGACCGGATGGGAGGTCGATAGAGAAGCAACAAGACATGGAGGTCTTGGGTGTGGATCTATCCCCGTCTGTGTCGGTTAAGGACCGTACCATGGTTGGAACTTCTGACAAGATTGAACGCATGCCTCTCACTTAGCTGGCCGGATAACTCATTCCGACCGTGAAGCCGAGTAATTCAACTCAGGCCAGGAACCGTTCTGTTATGCGCTCCTTCCGGGGAATGATCAGACTAAGCCCAAGGGCAGGCTAGGCCTGAACATCCTGGCATCTAGTGTTCTAGATTGTGCGGCGTGGTACGGACCCACGAAATGTGTACCTGAGTTGTACCAAAGGTGACCTAAGGCTATCATGGCTGGTAGACCTGGGTTTGTGTTAGGAATAAATTCCCAGCTGGTTGAAATCGATTCGAATCGCCGTCTCTCCCGGATAGTGAGAAACTTGACTAGCTCCAACATTGTAGTAACTGTGTTATGAAACGTGATGGTTCAGAGGAATATGGAATTACAATACCTGCTATGGTTACTATTGTATGCTTCTAAATGATATACCACATGTTTGGCACATGATAGTTGCTAATCTAGAAATGGATAGTTATAATTAACTTGACAAAGGAATCGTAATTGTACAACGGGTCAATTGCCTTTTACGCAAAATGTTGTCAAGTTGCGTCCACTTATATAGCCTTGCATAATCCTTGGAGTCATTTTATTTCTGGTTCATGACGGGTAAGTCTAGCTGAGTACCTTCTCGTACTCAGGGTTTTATTTCCCATTGTTGCAGATGGCACTGTGTATCATGGTTATTGCAAGAGTTGCTTCTATCCCACCGTGGATGAGGAGTAAGCCTTGGGCAGGCTTCTTTATTAATTCCTATCCATGCTTTTATAGACCGTGATCCTACTTGGCACTGTATCAAACTATGTTGGAAACTTTATTTTTGAACTTAATTGCTTCCGCTTTATTTATCAAACTCGGTTTGTAATAACTTTTATTCGTACTCTGATGATGAAATGTATCTGTGAACTTTATGTAATATGTGGCATGTATGTTGAATCCTATACGATCTTGGTTGTTGTAAATCGTTTATCAAGACTCGTCGTGGTACTCGACGGACTACCGGGTTTATATGGGTTCAAGTATGATGTGCGACCGCTTGCGGGCTGCCATTGTACTTGTACTCTTATAAATTGGTCAGTTCTGCGACAGTCACCACGAGATCCACCATCACCATATACATTGTTGCTGCGTTTCTGCCACCACGGATCCATATGATGTCCAATTTGGGAGTTTAAATACAATCTGGAAACTTGATGTTGTCTTATTTCCAATAGATCTGACCTTGCAGCAAAATTCGATCTGAGCACTACACAATCATCTTAGAGATTTCCGCATCTGTGGTATTAACAAGAGTTGTTAAATCTGAATTCGAAGGGGCTGTGTGCAATAGCCTTATTGTTTGGGTTGTCATAGTACCAAATAAAACATTTAGGCCTCTGCAAAAAAAAGAAAGAAAAAGAAGAAAAAAAGGAGAAAAAAAAGACAAGAGAAGGAGAAGAAAGAAGGGGCTGAATCTGTTGTTTTCTTCATGCTGTGCTAGTTGCTCTTTTTCAGTGACTACCTTTGTGCCTAGGCTCACGTCTATAGCATGGTTTAGCCTAGAACCAGCATAATAACGTCGTTGAGCATTTTGTTCAGTTTGCTTGCAACTAACGTGGTTCTAGTACTTCCTTTCTTTAGCACACCTACAGCTCCACATATTCGACTATAGCTTGAGAGGTTTTTGTTGCTACGGCACCGATACACTTCGCTCCACGGTTGCAGGCTTGTTGGTTGCCGTCACCTCCTATTTGGCTTGGTAAGAACTTGTAAGGGCTTGTTTTGAACAAGTTGAGTTTGAGGGAATATCAGAATTACAAAAGACACATCCTAGTAGTTGACATGAGGATACATATTATTTTTGTGTTTCTTGTTTTCTACTAATCATGGCAGGTGATACGAAGATTTTTGAGTAGGTGAAATTAGACCCTCATATTTAGGATGTCATTCAACACTTGCCGGTATATGATGGTAAGTTTGATCCTAAAGCTTACATTGATTGGGTGCTAAAAGTAGATAATGAATTTGATGAGCATGACCTGTCTAAGAAATAAAAGATTTATATTGCCTCCAATGTTTTGACTGAATTTCCTTTGCTAGAATGGAAACACATTTGTAGGCACAAGAAAGTTCTAGAATCTTGGGAAGACTTCAAATTTATTTTTAGAGATGCATTCATTCCAGCATATTATGCTGATTATTTGCTTGCAAAATAAGACAACTTGAAGCAGGGTAGTAAGACTGTGAAATAATACTACCATGATTTTAAGATTTGTATCATGTTTAGTGGATTGGATGAATGTATGAAAGATGTTATGAGTAGGTTCATGAGAGTGCTCAATTCTGAAATTCAAACCTTGTTAATTAGCAAATCATATTGCCATATTGGTGAATTGTTTTGTCTTGCTCTCAATGCTGAAAAAGAGATTCTATTATCTGTGAATAAGAATGATGTGACCCATAATGTCCAAAATTTGTCCACTCTGCATGCTAATGAAGAGCAACAAATAGTGGAACCCACTACTGATTTTCCTTTGTCATAAAATGAATTACTCACTGTTCCTTGTGATAAAGAGGAGTTGTGTCCTGATGATTCTTTTACTCATATGCCACAAGTAACAAATAAGTGTGATACTTTTGGTTTGGAACCATACAAATGTGCTGAAGATAAGCTTTTTCATCCTATTACATGTGCACAAGATGAACTGAATTTGCTGTCCTCTTTAAATACTTTGTGTTATATTGAATTTCATATTCTGTGTAATCTAAATTGTCTAAAAGAGAAAGTTAAATTTGATTCTGGTTTGCCAAGTTTTAATCATTGTTCGCTTCATGCAATTGGCAAATATGACAACAAAGGAGAATATTTGGTGCATAAAGTTTATATTTGCTCTAATCTAAAATATCCTTTTTGGCCACAATACCATGATCAAATTGAGGGCTGCACTAACACTAATGATGTCTTGCAAAGTTTTCCTAGTTTTTCCCATATACAATAGGATAAATATCAAGAAGGGGAGCACGGTTCACTTTTACCTACAACACATCCTCCAACAAAGGTCAAACCGAGGACGGTTTGCTGTCAAGAAGGGGAGAATGATGAGGACATCATTGGCTCAAATATGACCATGCCAACCACTTCTATACCAAAGGTGCAACCATTCTATATGAGGCTTATCATTGATGCATTTGATGAATTGGTGCTCCACCATAAAATGTGTTCATTCTCATTTTCAGAATTACTTACATGGATCAAGGTAAGGTTTGATTGCATATGGAAAGCATGGAAGGTTAATGAAGTTGATTGGGGACCAAATCCAAGTATTCCTAACGTCCTACGCTATTCCTAACGTCCTACGCTAGGCCACCATGTCACTTTGGTTCCAAGGACAGAAAGAGTCAAAGTCCAACACGGTTTGGAAGTTGAATTCGGACTGCAAAATAGTCCCAAATTGCGACGGTCACCACGACTTCATACGGACTCCGATTGGGACGTTCTAGCACTTTTTGGAAAGCTTATCAAGTCTATTTTCCAACAGATCTGGACTCATGGCTATATCTTATCTGAGGCTTCCTCAGTTGTCATTTCAATGCCAGGACCTTTTCTGCCTTTGGTGCTGCGTCACCCTATTTTGGGCCGATGGCCCATGTATCAAGTTGGGCCCATGTAGGATGCGTCCTAGGGTTGGAGAACAACCCCAACACCCCTTGGTCATTCCCCTAGGTATTAATAAGGATTAGAGCTGCTACAAACAGATTGGGTTTTGTTTAGATCAAGTTTTGCCATTGCTACTTCCTTGTAGACGCGTGTGTCGACTAGACCATCCGTTCTACTCGATTCAGAACCCCAACTTTGTGATTTCAGATTGGTTTTTCACCTCCATACTTGCAATTGAGTTGCTTGTTCTACTTGTTCTTGCTTGTTCCTCGATTGCTTGCAGGAATTACCCTAGTGGTTTGGTTGATCGTGCTCCACAAGATCGCGACGGCCGTTGGAGGTGGTGTATCGGTTGCTAAGGCGCAACATCCTTGGATGGTTGTAGTCAGGCCGTGAACGTCATCTCCATCCCCAAATCGAGTTATCCACCTTCTCTTATCGAAAGATCGGGATTCAACCCTAGCGGGTGCATATCAGAGATGGCTTGGTGGAGCACGACCACAGCGAGCGCTAGCTCGGTGGTGCTCCGGTGAGGGTGCAATGATGGTGGACTTGCCCTTAGGCATTTACCTTGGCTTGGGCTAAGGCGATGGGTGGTCAGTGAGGTGGAGGGGGAAATGGCCGAGCGGTGTGCCTGAGCTATCGAGAATGGTGCTGTGACGGTGGCGTGCGAGCTCGACAGAGCTCGGCGGCAATGGTCCATGTCATGAATAATCTAAGGTATTGTTCAACTTTATTCAAACTAGCATCAAGAAAATGACATTTCAAAGTATACCAACACTTAGAAGGAAAATTGGTCCATGTCATGAATACAAAAGTTGTTCCATTCACCATTCTAGATGTGTCTAAGGTATATTGGTGCCCTTACAACCATTTCATACATTGGTCATACATGATTGCAAGCATAATCATATATATAAAATCAACATTTCATGTGATAAGGTACGAGAAAGAGATGAAATTTCATATGCTTATGTTCATGAATGCTTGGATGATGCTTGTGCTCATGAAATGCAAGTGCCAAATGTAAAGCTTAACAACAGGGTGTTACAACCGCCACTGCGTAGGCGGCAGCCGCCGACGTCTAGGCCCGCATCATGGGTAAGGGTGCTTCTTCATCTTGTATCCTGTTCGTTGCTTGCCATTCCTAATCATCATGTCTTCTTGTTGTCAGTGTTGGAGTCTAGATGGTGGCCTCCCACCATGAGATGGAGGAGGCTCACCTCCAGGAGGTTCTTCTGATGGAGGACCACGAATGCGTGGTGGTGGCTGGAGTCTAGCAGGGAGCCAGCGGCGCCCTCACCGCCTTATAGCTCCGCACTGGCCAAGACTTCCATCAGGTGGCGCCTAGGTTCTCGGACCATGCTAGGTAGGTGGAGCAAGCGGAGCTGATCGGTGACTTTGCCGCCGCCGCCACCGTCATGGCCGCCATAAACATGGAGGACATCCTCCGTGGTGGTGGCCAAGGACCTTAGGTTGTACCAAGGGTCTTTTAATAAATAAATTTTCTTAGTTTGTATCTCACGCTTCTTTTACTTCTGTGTGCTTGTCGATGATCCAATCGTTTGAATGTCGTAGTCGCGTGACCTCGCCTAGGGATCGACCCACGAGGCTTGGCCTAGTGCAATTCCATTTTCACAACCATTGCATTGTAGGACAGATCTGGCGATAGCACGCCTTTTCTCGTCCTTTTCCTTTAGGTCATGGCAATCTTTCTTCTGGTGAGCATTGGTGCATGCTATGCCATTGTGTAGCCCTACAAGTGAACCATGTCGACTACCACGCACCGATCGGCCTAGGTCACTTAGGGTTGCATGTGTCGTTAGAGCGTCTCTTTGATGTGTGCTCATTAAGACATGTTGTGATCTCTTGGCATAGGAAGGATTCATTGGTCATTATGTACAAACTCTCAGTTAGTTGAGAGTAGCTTTGATGCAAACATGAAGTGTTCACGCCACTGGTCGTGGCCTTCGTCATTCACAATGTTGGATGTGGTGATGCCTAGAGCACATGGCTCATCAAATCAAGGAATGCGCTGTGTCGTCGCCTACCTCATCGCATCATCCCCGTGCTGTGTCATCGCCTACCTCAGCTCATGCCATGGCTGAGGTCATAGAGCATGACCTCCATGTGCTCCCCTACCACGTAGAGAAGTCATGTTCAGGTTCAACCCCCGAGGGTTGGCACACGGCTATCGCGATGTCGTAATTTTCCTATTCATAGAGGTGGGTCTACTGGAGGCCACCTCCTATAGTGATGATTCCATGAGGATAGGCATCTTGAGCTTCAGGTAGGTGTAGTTGGGGTCAGCCATGAACTTGGCGTAGCATGGTTGGCCTAGGATAGCATGATAGGTGCCAGGGAAACCTGCTAATTCGAAGTTGAGCATTTCCGTGCAGAAATTGGCTTGACCTTCGAACGTCATGGGTAAGTCGACCTGCCCGAGGGGAATGGCCTGAAGCTCGGGTATGACTCCATGGAACAGAGCACTAGATGGTCGTATGGCCGCTCGCGATAGCCCCATGGCGTCATATGTCTCGGTGTAGAGGAGGTTGAGGCCGTTCCCGCCATCCATGAGGACACGAGATAGGTGGGTTTTGCCGATGATTGGTGTTGACACCAAAATTTGGCTTGAAGAGAAAAGGGCCCCAAAGTCTAAATTCATCAAGGGAAAGCCAAGATATTTAGCAGGATTGGCTAACCAGGTTGCCATCAAATAAATAGGATGACATCATCATTCCTGGGGAATGGACCCTATCGACAAGATCAGCAAAACATGGAGCAAGAAGACACGTCGGACTTCACAGAAGGGAAAGATTGGAGTTCAAGTTATCTTAAATTAGGAAGTTTTGATTTCTTTTCCAAAAGTTTGTAACCGATCTTGTTCGACCAGGACTCATAGTCAAGCCTCCGGTATAAATACTAAACCCCGGCTATTGTAATAGACATCTCACATCGATCAACCAAATCAAGTACCTTTACTTTTCGGCTCCGGCCACCCCTTAGGAGTAGGAGTAGAGTAGATTCAATGAGTTCTTTAGGCAAGCAGGGCTGCATCGGATGACCTGACCTCTGGCTTGTTTGTGAGTTTCCGTCATGACTTATATTGTTATTTGCAAGGCTGCAATAGATGACTGATCTCTTGCGGTTCGCGGTATAAGTTAGTTATCGATCTATATTGTTATTTGTAAGGTTGCACCAAATGACTGATCTCTTACAAATCATGGTCTAGATTAGTTATCGATTCGTATCAACTTTTACAAGGCTACAATAGATGACTGATCTCTTGTAAACATTGGTATTAATTAGAGTTATCGATATTGTGTTAAGTAGTTTACTGTTTAACATAATATCACCAATTGCCCGGTCTAGGTTGAGATTCGTTGGTCCTATCTACTTTGATCTATCATCTACTAATTACCATCATAGTTGAATTCAATTCCTGATGTTAGATCCTATTTTAATGACCAATCTATCTCAGTCCTGATCAGACATGGCGGGTGTTTGAAGTCATGTTCCATTAGGAGATAGATCCGTTGATCATTAGTATCTAGAATGATTCTTCTATCAATGTTGCATCAGACGACTTGACCTATTGATAGCGTGTCAGACTAGACATTGGCGATTAATAGATCTATCTGTTAAGAAGAGCATGGCATCAACCACCCGCTATGTCTCCATCGGCTATTTAGCCGATGGCTTGAGCTTTAATGCGTATGACATACCTTAATGATTCCTTTGTGATATAAGTAGATCTATCGATTCCTAGTCTCTAATCTAGGGTCCTACTATCAATGCTACATTAGATGACTCGACCTGTTGGTGGTACAATAGATTGAGTCTAGTTGTTTGTAGATTTCTTTGTATCCAATGGATGAGTGATCGTATATCGTATGACATGATCACTGGAATCGGCTATTTTAACCGATAGCCTGCTTTATTGAGGATGTACTAGCTATTTATATGCTTTTACTTGTTTTTGTCCTGGTGAAAAGCTAGTATGTCTCTCACATGTATGCTTACACATCTACCCTTACATCTTTCGCATGTTTTCATGATCATCGGCTATGCTAGATCCATATAACTGAGTAAATAATAATTGTCGATATGCTCGTTTTGCTTACATTACATCATGAGCCCTATTATACTAGCTAATTGTAGGGGTCATATATTTGGAACTATCTAGACAAACACGGGGACGTTCCACCTTAAATTACTGATCAACTTTTCTCTCCTTGTCAATTGTAGGGTCAAATTGACTGGCATGCCCTCGGTCATGACCATCCAGTCTAGAGCCTCACCTTAAGTCTAGAGAGAGCTCGGGATCTACTCCGCGTGGTTTTTCTTAGCTTGCTACTTGTGCTGGCGGCTACCTGTCGCTTTCTGCCATCGACACATCCTTGGCACGCCTTGTGGGACCATAATCGTTTGATCAAAAGTCGACCACAATCATCAACATGGATAATCTAATGATCCTCAAGGCCAATCTTGAAGACTTGCCTAATGACTAGAAGGCGCTCATTGAGCAAGCGATAGAGGAATTTAGAGAGAAGTGCCTGCTGTCTTACAGTAGGACACATGGTTTAATTGTTCAGAAGGCTCCCTTGCCAAGCGTTCTCCTGCATAGTTAGAGTAAAGATGTTGAAGCAAGGACCACTGCTCATTTGGTCCACAAGACTGTCCATGAGGCCTTTACAAACCACAACAAGGTATTGGCCAATACAATTGGCAATGTTTTGAAAGAGATCTTCTTTGGAGCGCCAGTTGAAAAAAGATGGGCTAGCATACTCTAATGGCTTGAACCCTTTGGCTGTGGGAAGCAACATACCTGGTACTAGTCAGCAGCCGAATGGTGGGCAATTCCAACAGTCACCAATACATTAGCTTTTAGGAGGACATGCTCAAGATTAGACCCTACAAATAGTAGGGGGCAAGGCCAAACTCTATCGACCACAGGGGGCAAGCTCAGATGATAGGGGGCTACCACCAGCATAGCAATCACCAAGTGCCCCTATCCAATAGATAGTCCAGCATCCAACCTCCCTAGCTACTCAGTAGGTTGTGCAACGGCCGGCTCAGGGAAGATTCAGTACTTCCTATCAAACGCCTCAGTCAGCCTAAAGAATTGCTCCATCAATACAAAGGATCATCAGGAATGTTGATCCTAACTACTTCAATAGTCGATTGCAAGGATACACAACTCACAATGCTCGAATCGACTATCCAAAGGGATACCACTTGGTTTCTGATGACATTACATATGAGCTTATGCCACATCCTGGGTATCAGAACCCTTACAATTATAATGCACAACAACTCCAGCAGTCTCTCATTCAGAATCAACAAGTCTAGGTACAAGGATCTTAGGCTCAGGCACAAGGGTAGCTAAGACAAGAAGTTACCAGCATGGATGCTAAAGAATTTGTTAACTAGATAACTTCTATGATGCAAAGCCAGTTTGGTCTAAAACCTAAGGGACAAGTTGGCTCTTACCAGCGCCCATACCCTGCCTGGTATGATATTGTGCAACTCCCACCACACTATAGAGTCCTAGATTTCTCCAAATTCACTGGGGTAGATGAGATGACAACCATGGAGAATATCAGCCGCTATCTCATTCAGCCTAGAGAAGCATTTGTTGAGGAGACACACAAAGTTAGATTCTTCCCCTTATCCCTTAGATTCTTCCCCTTATCCCTATCTGGACCGGCATTCAATTGGTGTTCATCGCTAGAACCAAACTCAATCACTAGGTGGGCTGATCTGGAGAACAAGTTCCATGCATATTTCTATAGTGGGATAGGTGAGAAGAAGATTATAGACTTGACAAGCATGAGGCAGAAGAACAATGAGTCAGGCTCTGTGTTTGTACAAAGGTTTAGAGAAGTAAGAAACTATTGCTATTCATTGAATCTATCTGATGGCCAATTGGCTTAATTGGCCCTTCAAGGGATGTCTCCATTAATTAGAGAGAAATTTGATGGCTAGGAGTTTGAAAGCTTAGCCCATTTAGTTCAGAGAGTGTCTACCTTGGAGAGTCAGCACCGGACCCTACGCAAAGAAAAGTATTTACAGGGTACTGCTGCTATGATTGATCCCTATGATGCAGACTCCGATGGGGATGATCCAGAAGCCACATTCACTAAATGGACATGGGGCAAGGCTCCTATATCTTGTCCATGGGTAAAGGAGTCAAAGAACACCTATGACTTCGATGTTAAGAAAGCCAACAGGATCTTCGACTTGCTGCTAGAGAAGAAGCAGTTGAGATTACCTGCAAACCATGTGATCCCTTCGGCTGAAGAACTTAAAGGGAAGAAATACTGCAAGTTCCACAATGTTACCAAGCACAGTACCAATGAGTGCAGAATCTTTCGCTTCCACATTCAGAAGGCCATCAAGCAAGTGAGGATCAAGTTTGACCTAGCTAAGAAACTGACAATGGATATATATAAGCATCCTTTCCTAGGGGTGCACATGGTGGAGTTCTAGTTGGCTAAAGGGAAGATGAAGGTCTTGATGTCGGCTAAGGCCAAAGAAGATGGGTCAGCTGACCCCGAGGTTCAAATATTGACTAATAGTATGAAGAAGCTAAGAAGCAGCATGATCAGCAAAAGAGTCGATACGAACAAGGTGAGACATCCAGAGCTAGTGCTTTACATCCTCGGGTCACATCCAGGATCTTGTTGAACATGTGGCAATGCCAGAAGGAGAAGGTCTATCAGCGCTGGCTTAAAGAAGAAGGATATGAATGTCGGTGTGAAGAAGAAAGGTACGAAAGAGAACAAGCCAAGCTGCATTGGAGTTGTTCTTTCTTCAGGCACTGTTGGAACAAAGGATTGAAATTGCCTACAAGATGTAACTGCCCAGAGTGTACTAATCAGTATGTAGAATTTAGGCAATCTTAGTCCAACCACCAGTCCATCCATGAGCGTTTGAATTATCAATCTAACAACATGGATCGACACATAAAAAATAAAGGAGTTCATGATCGGTTAGGCAAGTGTGTCCATGATCAAAATTGGGCCGATCATGGTGAAGAAAAAGAGTATGTTTGGCAAGAGGGTTCAACATTTGAGGAATAGATAATTGGAGGCTCAGAAGTATACTAGGCCCTAGACATGGCATGTCAAACAAATAGCCAACAAGGGCATACCATCGGCTAATATTGATATGGTCTTCATCCTACCTATAGAATTCAGAGCTCCTTCCAAGTATGAATAAGAAGAATCTAATGGGGAGGAGTATGATGAGAAGAATTGGGAGAAGCAATAGCTCAGTTAGCCCTCTAGCCCTAGTAAGCTACGTTTGATAAGCCATCTCAACATCGGCACTTGAAGGCTTTATACATGAAGGAATTTGTTGATGGGAAGCCAATGACCAAGATGTTACTTGATGGAGGTGTTGTTGTCAATCTCATGCCCTATACTACTTTCTGTGAGCTTGGGAAGGGCCTAGAAGATCTGCTTGAAATAGATATGATGTTGCAAGACTTTGGTGGCAATGCATATGAGACCTGGGGGGCAGAAGAATTAACGATTGGAAGCAAGACCCTATCTACTACTTTCTTCGTCATTGATGGTAAAGGAACATATAGTCTCCTATTGGGTCATGACTAGATCCACACCAATTGTTGCATCCCTTCAATGATGCACTAATGCCTTATCCAGTGGTAGGGAGACAATGTCAAAGTAGTTCTAGCTGACACGTCTGTGAGTGTGGCAACAACTGACCCAACATATTAGGAGTTTGAAGATTGTGAATGCTTCTCTAGAAGAGTCTAGGAAGAAGTCGTCATCAAGATCAATGATGAACGTCAATAGCTGATCCAAGCAATCGACTCTGAGAGTTTTTTTAGTGACTCCTCCTGTTGGTTATTATAGATCGGCTAAACAATTTTTTTTGAGTTCATCAAAATATGGCCATTTTGTTTTAAGGAGTCAGATTTGGATTTAATTATATAATACTTTGAAAGAGCTTGATAGCCAATGATTTCTAGAAGTTCATAAGTAATTTGGTATGTGAATCATCATTGGCTATTTTAGAGGGGATTGTTTATTATGGAGTTTAGATTCTAGCGATTAAAAAATCAACGCTCGAAGTAAGAATCATAGCCGAGTCTGATAGCCAATACTAGCAAAGTATCACCTTTAGAACAAAAATAAAGAAAATCCTAATCTAGCCTAAGGAGGCAAAAGCCGGTGCAATACGCATCACCTATAGTGCAAAAAATAAGAAAAATACAAGTTAAAAGCATCATGGCATTCAAATAGGGAGATCAACACAAAAGGAATCAATTATTTTGTTCATGATTGGATCCCTAAGTACAAGCTACTAGATAGGGAAGACCTTATTCACAATCTCTTTGGCTGAAGAAGCATTCGTTGTGGCATCAGCATGTCTGGTGAAATCCTCCACCAGTCCATGGTGGTCACTGCCACTCATGAAGCTAGGCTGGTGCCATCGGAGTTCATGTCCAGAGTTCACCTAGGCCATCATTAGGGCGAAGGCAGCTCTATGATGGACACCGTGAAGGGCAATCTCCCCGACACGTATAGGGGCATCCTAGAGATGGTTCTCCTGCAGATCTCCCTAGACATTTGGAACCCCGATGGCATTGTTCGCCGCCAATTGGAGGGCCTCCAGTTCTTCTATTAGGGCTATAATGGTAGATGAAAAAAACTATCAGGGGAGGCATGACAAGGCAGAAAGCTAGACGAATGGAGTTTTGTCTGAAGATCATACCCATGACCCCGGTGTCAGATTTGGTCAATCGTGCCTGGGAGGTGCTGCTCTCTCCCTCCATGGTGGTGAGAGCTATCTAGGAGGCAGTCAGAGTAGCCTCTAGATGCTCAGTTTCTTAGGCCACCTCCCAATAGTGACCTAAGGCTTCATCCCACTCATGGGCATAACGTCGTGCATCGTCTCTGTTATATGAGTTAGACGAGTCACTAGAGGAGGCTGATGATGCCGCCAACTGAGTGCCTTGGGCCACAAATCTCACCAACGTGCTATGGGTAGCGGAACAAGAAATGGTCCTGCAGGGTGAGAAGTTAAGTCCTAATGATGTATAATGGATCTTGAAGCGTGACTAAACCTACCCCGTGACACAAAGACGCCAGAGCGGGGTTAGATCCCCTTCTGGGAGATCACCAACGGGGCGATTTTTGTCTGCCATTGTTCTTTGGAACTGAGTTTTGAGATATGAGGATGAGGAAGAAAAGATTGTGCAGCAACAAGAGGGAAGCCAAACGCAGGTGTGACCTTTCAATCAACCCCTTGGGGTATATTTATGACGAAGGATGACGTGGGGTGGGTTCATTGAACTGCATCAAAGAAAAGTGTAGTTAATGGAAGGCTAGAGGACATTTCAAGAATCGAGGAGGCCATGCATGGCCAAATGAGAAAGCAACGGTTGTGGAGATCGCGGACCCTAAAAATTTTCATTTTGTTGGGATTTTCTGCATTTTTGGTTTGGGGCTACGGATTTAAAGAATTATCTGATGCAATTTTATGCTACAACCCGAGTCCGGAGATTAGCTCTAAGGGTTAATCAATTGAAGATAGTTGCTAGAAGCCGATTTCTAAAACAGATCGCTAGGGAGCCAATCGACGAATGACAGAAATGTATACATGAGGTAGATCAGCTAGAACATGTACACCAAATGCTGCAGTACATGAGGATTGAAGCTTACAGGTTCAAAAGCACCCAGACTACATCTAGATGACACTAGATCTGCAACCGCATTATCCTTCAAGATCTATACCACGGATTTTGGAACAAAGTTGTTCGATGCGGTTTCATTTTAACTTAACCCTGGATGGCCCAACCCTAGAGGGTTAGTTGATTCAGTCTGATTGGCTGTTCTTGGATCAACTAAAGGACCTAAGTTTGAGTTCTTTGATGGAAATTTCAAGTTATCGATCCAGAGGATATCGCAAGGGGAATTGATGACAATAAAAGAAACCCTCAGAGCCAAAAGTACAAAGAACAGGTGCAAAAGAGATTTTATTTATTCATAAACATAACCCCTAGTTACAAACTAAGGGCCCAGGAAGGCATTGTTCATGACTTCCTCGGTCGAGGTTATGTTCATCATGGCAGCGTAGGCTCCCTCAAAGTCCTCCACTAGGTCCTGGTAGTCATCGGGGTTCTCCTCCAGGAAGCCAGGCTCCACCAAGCGAAGATCGTGGCCCGAGCGCACCTAGGCTGTTGCTAGGGTGATGGCAGCACTGCAACAGATGCCACGAAGGGCCACCTCCCTGGCGTGCATGGGAATGTCTTGGAGGTGAGCCTGCAGAGTATCGCCCTAGCATTTAGGGCGCTGAAGGCATCACCTGCCACCAACTGGAGGGCTTCTAGTTGTGCCGTCAGAGCTAAAAACAAAGGAACACAAGAAACCATTAGAAGATCAGCAAGATTAGGAGAATTAAAGGAAACCCGGATGTTGAAGATCTCACCAGTGACCCTAGTGTCCAACTCCACTAGTTGCGCCTAGGCCACGTTTGCTTCTACCTCTGTGGCAGAGAGGGTGGCTTGGGAGACATTCAGGGCAAACTCTAGTTGCCTATTACGCCAGGTGGCCCCGAAATAGCGGTCGACCGCCACATTCCACTCACGACGGAAGCGCCATGCATTGTCTCCATCGTAGGAGTCAGCGAAGTTGGAGGAGGAAGCCTCTTGCGCTACCAATTAGGCGTCGCAGACAGTGCCAGGGTGATCACTACTACAAAATCAAATGGGTCAGCAAAAGTAAATGAGGAGATCAAGAATAGATTCCATCTTACCCTTGAAGATGGAGGCACCGATGGGGAGGAAGGTTCTCTTCTAGAAGATCACCGGCGACATGCTTGTTGTGATCCATGTCCCTCTAGAAATGGTTTTTGGATCTAAAGAGTGAAGGGAAGGAAGTTGCACAGTAACAAGAGCAGAGGCAGGAGCAGATGTGATCCCTCGGCTATCCTTTGGGGACATATTTATAGCTATGGTGGGTCACCGATGGATATTTTGAGCTATGGAGAAATAAATTTCATTCATAGAAAATAGAAGGCCACCTCAAATATTGAGGAGAACATGTGTGGCCTAATGAGGGGGCAACATTTATAGAAATGATGAACTTGAAGGGTCTATTCATCAAGATTGATTGCGGTTTCATTCAAATCCAGACGTGGACGTAAAATGCTATCCGCCACAATTTTGCATTTCTAGACGTGTTCGAAGACAAGCCTAGGGATTGACCAGTTAAAGTTTGATCGGCTAAAAGCTAAAATTAGCTGATGGACCAGGCTTGGGATCTCGACAACAAAGGTGATCAGTCTAGGGAGCCAGTCACTTGTGCAAACATTCGATAGTAATAGAATGGGCCTAAGGAATATCAGAAGATCAGCTGTAAAATTAGGAATTGGAGAAAGACAAGGGTTGCTCGAAAAGTCAAAAGAAAGGAAGCATCATGATCTCCAATCCATCCTTAGTTAAGAAGAAGCTGATGAGATAGATCCGTAGAAAAATCCCAGTGAGTCGGAAAGCACAGAGTCAAGATGTACAGTTAAAATATGTAACACATGCGATGGACGTAGGAAGTAATTTTGGAATAAAATCATTTTATCCCAAAATTGGGGGCATGTGTTGACACCAAAATTTGGCTCGAAGAGAAAAGGGCCCCAAAGTCTAAATTCATCAAGGAAAAGCCAAGATATTCAGCAAGATTGGCTAACCAGGTTACCATCAAATAAATAGGAGGACATCATTCTAGGGGAATGGACCCTATCAGCAGGATCAACAAAACCCGAAGCAAGAAGTCACGTCGGACTTCATAGAAGGGAAAGATCGGAGTCCAAGTTATCTTAAATTAGGAAGTTTTGATTTCTTTTCCAAAAGTTTGTAACCGGTCTTGTTCGACCAGGACTTGTAGTCAAGCCTTGGGTATAAATATAGAACCCCGGCTATTGTAATAGACATCTCACATCGATCAACCAAATGAAGTACCTTTACTTTTCGGCTCTAGCCACCCCTTTGGAATAGGAGTAGAGTAGATTTTGATGAGTTCTTTGGGCAAGTGGGGCTGCATCGGATGACCTGACCTCCGGCTTGTTTGTGTCCATCATGACTTATATTGTTACTTGCAAGGCTGCAACAGACGACTGATCTCTTACAAATCACGATATAAGTTAGTTATCAATCTATATTGTTATTTGTAAGGCTACAATAGACGACTGGTCTCTTACAAATCATGGTATAGATTAGTTATCGATTTGTATCAACTTTTACAAGGCCGCAACAGACAACTGATCTCTTGTAAATGTTGGTATTAATCAAAGTTATCGATATTGTGTTAAGTAGTTTACTGTTTAACATAATATCATCAATTGCCCGGTCTAGGTTGAGATCAGTTGGTCCTATCTACTTTGATCTATCGTCTACTGATTACCATCATAGTTGAATTCAATTCCTGATGTTAGATCCTATTTTAATGACCAATCTATCTCAGTCCTGATCAGACATGGTGGGTGTTTGAAGTCATGTTCCACTAGGAGATAGATCCATTGATCGTCAGTATCCGGTATGATCCAGCTATCAATGCTGCATCAGACGACTCGACCTATTGATAGCATGTCAGATTGGACATTGGTGATTAATAGATTTATCTATTAAGAAGAGCATGGCGTTAGTCACCCGCTATGTCTCCATCGACTATTTAGCTGATGGCTTGAGCTTTAACGCATATAACATGCCTTCATGATTCCTTTGTGATATAAGTAGATCTATCGATTGTTGGTCTCTAATCTAGGGTCCTACCATCAATGCTGCATCAGATGACTTGACCTGTTGGTGGTATAATAGATTGAGTCTAGTTGTTTGTAGATTTATTTGTATCCAACAGATGAGTGATTGTATGCCGTACGACATGATCACTGGAATCGGTTGTTTTAGCCGATAGCCTCCTTTGTTGAGGATGTACTAGCTATTTATATGCTTTTACTTGTTTTTGTCCTGGTTAAAAGCTAGTATGTCTGTCACATGTATGCTTACACGTCTACCCTTACATCTTTCGCATATTTTCATGATCATCGGCTAAGCTAGATCCATGTAACTGAGTAAATAATAATTGTTGATATGCTCATTTTGCTTACATTACATCATGAACATGCTGGATATCGACTCTCTAGTCGATAGCCTTATTGTACTGGCCACTTGGTTGTATATTTGGAACTGTCTGGACAAACACCGGCATGTTCCACCTTAAATTACTGATCAACTTTTCTCTCTATGTCAATTGCAGGGTCAAATTGACTGGCATGCTGTCAGTCATGACCATTCGGTCCGGCGCCTCACCTTAAGAGAGCTTGAAATCTACTCCACGCAGTTTCTCTTGGCTTGCTACGTGTGCCGGTGGCTACCTATCACTTTCTACGATCGACAATTGGGTCCACGACTAGGGGAAAGCATCCTAGTTATGGAATGTGGTCGGGGTGATCCTTTCTGTTGAAAGTGATCATGGTTTCTGACATTTTAGGAAAGCTGGGACAACTTCGCCCAGGGTAGCCGCATTGACCTCCCTAGCTATGAGCTTCTACCAGTGTTTGGACATGTACACCACTGGTTCACTGAAGATCATGAGGCACCCTTTTGGGTCGGGATACACATCCCCTTTCTCCTCATTGCCGACGGGCCCGGATGGCACAACCATGCTAGTTGCCTTGTAGTCACCACTAAAGTAGCGCTTGATGAGGTTGCACTCCTTGAGGGCATGCTTGACTGGATAGCCATGGTTATGGCATGGCATCTTGACTATCTTGTCAAAACTGACGTGGTTGAGCTTGCCAGTCTTCTGCTATTGGACCTTGTCAACCACCACGACGAACTCGCTGTCATGACATTTGCAGCTATCCTTCTTGCTCTTTACCCATCGATTGCGGTCTTTTGCCTCGTCTATGGGTTCAGCTTGAGCCTTAACCTTGTATTTGCAGAAGATTGCACGGATGGCCTCCTCATCAAAGACGTGGCTTGTCGCAAGGTCGAGCAACTCCCGTATCATCCATGGTTTACAGCATTCGAGTTCATGAACAAGTGCTTCGTTGGTCATGTAGGAGATGAACGCTCCGATCATGTCTGCATCCATGATATCGGGAAGCTCATTTCACTGCTTGGAAAAGCGACAGATGTACTCGCGTAGAGTTTCTCCTGCTTTTTTTTACAGGCTTTGAGATCCTAGGAATTTCTAGGGTGCATGTATGAAGATGTGCTTGAAGTCTACCCATGAGTGGATGTTGTTCACGAGGAGATGCTCGAGCCATGCTTTGGCACTTTTCGCAAGGTAGAGTTGCAAGTATTGGATGACGAAGAGATCATCATCTACCTCGCCTGCTCGATAGATGAGGCAGGCGAAGGGAAAGTCTTCCAACCACATGGTAGGGTTGGTGTCCCAAGAGTACTTGATGATGTTCGGTGGTGAGTCGAAATGTGCTGGGAATGGTGTTTGTCAGATCCTTTATGCGAACACCTGCGCGCCATAGACGTTCGGGCTCAGGCTACGTTGAGTGTCTCAAACCATGCAATGCCAGCCGTGATTGGCTAGGTCACTGTCATCGTAGTGTAGTTGATCTTTGCCTGCCCAATCTGGCTAGGGTGCCTGGCGCCTTGAGTTGGACAGGCATTGATGTCTCTGATGTACTGGCTGTGCACTGGAGAGGGTTCTCGCCTACACGCCACGTCGCCACCACCTGGCCGAAGCATGCTTATGGCGTGGTGCCGCTCAGGGGCACCATGCACCGAGGAGATGTGTACAAGGCTGGCCTCAGGATGTCACCTCTCCATGGAGCTTTGAGCTACTATACTATCGTAGTTTCTAGCAGGTATTATAGCTCCTAATGGACGTGCTTTCCCTTGTCAGTCAAGGGTTTAGGGGCTGTCCGCAAGATCATGGCGGCCGCTATGACATTCTAGCTGTCTTGAGGGAAGATGGGCATCTCCCTCTTGCCCTATTGGATTTGATCATACACATGGCATGCCCATGCCCATGCGCCCTCAGCATCGAGGTGTTGCGGGCTAGGGCATCCATCATCGTGGAGCTCCTTGGCCTAATCAGCTTCACAGGCCCTGGCTCATTCTAGGCACTCCTGGTCATACTTGGCCTATTCTTTGGGGGTCCATGGAATCAGATAGGCATCGTCCTCTATGTCCTCCGTCAGCACCGCCCCATCCTCCGAGAGGTGCAACATGTTGCATTCTCTTAGCGGATGGCAGCTCCCCTCAGAATCGGACTCGGAGTCCATGTTCTCAAGAGTGGCCATCAGGAGGTCATGGATGGATTATCGATCCTATTCCATCATCCCCACAAACCCAAAGGATTCTAGCATCATCAAATGGCCATTGTGCCTCACTAGCTCCCGCTCAAAGAGTGCGATCGTGTCCCCATTTTAGAGGGTAGTGCAGTGCTGGGGTTCTAGAATTCAACCTCTAGCGATAAGGCTCGTTTCTAAAGAGTTGGGTGAAAGCGTTCGCCAACACATAGAAAACGCGTCGGCATAGCTCTGGCTCAAGATTCAGCCCGAGATATGCGTCGATTCTGCATGCTACCGCATTAGAGTCGATGATCATGGAACCAGCTCAGGCCGGTCCATGATCAGGCATTGAGATGTGTGGTGGAGCTGCATTCTCTTCGCTAAGCCAGAGCTGACTTAGGTGGTTGGCTATGAAGTTTAGGTCCCTGAAGCGCAAAGCTTGTCTAGGAAGAAGACTGTTAACAGGAGCTAGCCCATCGATGTCAGCGAACTTGAGGCTTCTAAAGTGGATACGACCACCGGGGGTTGTGCCAAGAGCAAGTACAATGTAGGAGTAGGGAGCCATCACTTCCTTCTCAACAATGAGAGTGCGCAACTATCCCTTACCTAGCACGCCAACTGTTGGTGTTTTGTAAACTAGACTAGTAAATTTATACGACTGTTGCACAGCTCTAGGAAGATGATGGTAGCATCCAAAAGAAACAAGGATTTATACTAGTTCAGGCCAGAGCCCCAAGTCTAGTCTCAGAGATGATCAAGTATGTGTTCCTCGCTTGAATGCTCTAAAGTTCTTCCAATGGGGGTGCAAGAATGGTGGAAGAGGGAGGAGAGCTAGAGCTAGGATATGGGCTACCCAAAGGGAAGCTTTAGGAGCCCTTCTATGGTGTAAGAATGAGTGAATGAGAGTTGGATCCCCAAGATGGGTGCCCTGGCTACCCTTATATAGAGTCTGAGGCCAGGGCATGTACAAAGGAGAAGATTCTTATGACCGAAGGGTCGTGAGCCTAAGGGAGGACCTAGCTAACTTGGCTTGCAAGCTATGCCATCTTGTTGTGCATGTTTGGGCATGGTTGTCATCATGGTCTTGTGGCCACATCATGGCATGGTGTGACGTGTTGCTATTGTGCTGGCCATGGTAGCACTATAGGCACAATGGTAGTTCACCAGCCGTCCTATGCGATGTGGTCTCCATTGTGTTCTTCATCATTGCCTCCTAGTTTCCTAGGGCATTGTACTGGAGTTGGTAGCCGCCCCTAGGTCGTCGATTGCCTTGTTGGCTAGAGGAGCTGAGGGCCATGATCTTGATTGCTAGGGTCATGGGTCCCACTAGTCTAGATGGCCTCTAAGTCAAGGCCTTCATCGTGGATCCCATCATGAGTGGGTTGAACCATACATGCATCCTGTGGGTCACTGTATGAGTTGTCACCTCCTTGGGTGGTGTTGTCTTGTCCGAGCTGTGTGGTGTAGGGGTGGCATCTGACCAGATCGAGGTGACCACTATCCCATCGGTCCTTGCAGGGTCGGTGCGGCGTGTCTATTCTTATCAGAGTAGCACACTTGGTCAAGCTCGACCCCTCCCTGTTCCTCCTAGGTGTCAGAGTAGTGGGGAGGTCATGAGTCTCTTCTATGTTGTGTGGCTAAGGCAAAAGGAAGGGTCATGACTAACCTTGGCCTTGGCGTCAGGCCTGTTCCACTCGGCTTAGCTAGGCCTCGATCGTTTGGGCCTTCGCTAGCTGATGCGTCATGTGGCGCTTGGCCTGCTAACTAATCGGTGACTTGAGACACCTGGGGTTTTAACCCTGACACAGTGGTTGGTGGACTTGAGAAAAATTGTAATGTGTGCTATGTGTGTGATATATATGATGCATTTATTTTCATAAGGTCCATGCATGTTTTAGAGTGAAAATGTATGATGTGATGCTTTTATATTTATTCTTGTGTAATATATCCTGTCATTTGCATCACGGATTTATTTTCTCATACACACTTGCACCCCACGGATGCAATGATTTAGGGGGAGCCTCCTATGTTTTTTAATATGTGCAATTGACATCTAAGGTCATTTTGTGAATTCTATTCATAAGCGCATATTAAGGGGGACCCTCTCATAAATCATTGAACCCAAAAGCTTAATTGTCTAATATCTTTTTGTAAGCTTTAATCAAGTTGTCATCAATCACCAAAAAGGGGGAGATTGAAAGTGCATCAAGCAAGCCCTTTAGTGGATTTTGGATGATTGAATGACAATGTGATTAAAGGTCTAACCTATTTGCTAAGTGTTGGACAGGAAATGAGTTATCTCATAGCTACTTGATGAAAGCCAAAATGATGTGTTGTTGTATAAACAATCTAGTTCAAACACAAGACAACAATGCAAAAGATATTCATACAAGGTTTACTCATTGTGGGATTTCTATGAATTATGTGAAAGGAAGCAAGTTGATATTTTTGATTAATGAGACATGAGGGATTCCGTATAGAATGGTCTCACTTTCTGAAGCTTGCTACATTGAAACAATGAATTATGAACTTAAAGGATGATTCAACACAAAGTATGACTTGATGGATTAAGATGGGGAAGATAGCAAGGAAAGGCTTCGAGGTACTAGGCAAGGGTGAAGGGCAAGCAATGGCTTGGTGACTGAGGAACCTGGCTAGGGTGAAGAAGGAAGTACTTGCATTTAGTTGAGGTACCAATCAAACCATGACAGTCACATTGAAGGGGAGAATCAAATCTTGGATAACTATTGAAAGTGACTTGATTCATTTGGAGTTGACTCACTTTTGGTAAATGGAATCAAATCACATGCTCAAGGAGAAAATCAAAGTTGACATGTTGACACCCTCTTTTGATGAAGATTGAAAGCTTTGGCATATAGTTTGAAGGAAATCAACTCAAGCGGTTCAAATTCCATTTTCATTTGATCTTGAGTAAATAGGTATGTCGTACTATTAAGAGGGATACTTCATGTTGATAGATGACTATTCATAAGTGCTCAATCCAACCCATGTAAGGTTCGAGTGAGAGAGTGCCTAGAAATAACTTGACCTAGTTGTGTTAAAAATACCGGACGTGTCCGAAAGTGTCGGGAGTTCTAGGAGTCGTAAGTCCCAGCAATAGTTAGGAGTTCTGATGCCTCGTAGCGCCACTGACTTATTGACCGTTGGGGCTATATGGGCCAGATGTGTCTGGTATTCCCAATGGCTCTACAACGGCTAGTTTTTCAAAGGGGCTATAAATACCCCTTAGACTCCACCTTTGGAGGCTGCTGATTCTACTGACTTCTATACACATTTTCGAGCCTTGAGAACATTCTCCAACCCTCATCTTAGTGAGTGATTGATCCAATTAACAAAATCGATCTTGTGGGTTGAGTGAGATTCAAATTTGAGAGCCAGCCACCCTTGAGCACTTGTGCATATTTGTCTATCTCGTGATTTGTATTTATTACTCTTGGACTTTTCGGTCCTAGATGGATAGGCATCGCCGGAGAGCACCCAAGAGATTCTGGTGTGCCTCGGGAAGTTTGTAACGGTTCGATTCCATCGCCATAAGGGAAGGAATCAACTAGTGGGAGGAGGAAAAGGAGTTGAAAAGACTCCGACTAGGGTGACCTTCGTAGTCCTCTAGAGCTAACCTATGTTGGGTCACTCGTAGCCCCTCAATAGAGAGTAGGACTCAACGGAGTACAAACTTTGGTAAAACAAATAATGTGTCTCGATCTCTCATTCCATTTGGTATTTGTGATCAACTTGTGTTTGCTAAGCTTGTCTGTAGGTTACTAGTAGCTACCAGCAACCTGGCGCAAAAGGTGAAATCGAAATGAGGAAAGTTGGCAATTGACTACCCTAGCCTGTGGATACCGGACACGTCCAGTATTTGGGGCCAGAGTCTATCTCATTTATTCTTTGCTCTAATCTTTGTGTTGTAGGGTTGTAGCTCCTAGATTTATTCTATATACCTTGTATTCTCTATTGGCTAACTCATGAGGGATTTATTTCTCTGATTTGTTTACGCATTTTCATGGGTTGAATTTTTAGAAACGCCTATTCACCCCCTCTAGGCGACATCCTCAGTCCATTCAAGACAACCGGTGGCTGAGGGCCTGAGAGGTCCCTTCTGGGTGGTCCACTGCCGGTGATAAACATTTTCACCGATAGCCTAGTGTATGATCTGGTGGTGGACATAGTACTGGAGTTCTCCGCCACATCGTGCATCCAACCAGCGGTATAATGTTTTGGCACCACTGGTGATTCATACAATACATGATGCAAGAAAAACTGACAGAGATCAGAATTTTTCACCGCCAGTTTTTAGATGGAACAACACACCACCGTTGCATTCGGTGGTGAAAGAAACTACCACCATCGTTGTGCCTCATGATCTAGTGGTGGAAATCACAAAATGCATCACCTGCCATGCCAACGGTGATAAGAAGTTTTCACCACCGGTTTGTGAGGACACTGAATACCACACGCTTCGATCTGGTGGTGGTAAACAAATATCAACTTTGTACCAGTGTACCTATGCGCAATGATCTGGTGGCACTAGTCTAGAAGTACCTAACAGTGAACAGTTTAGGTCCATCGGCGTATGAAACTGTGTACACATGTGCAATGATCTAACGATGTCCATAGGAGTTAACGCAAAATATTATTATTGAAAGTTTAATTATTACAGGATATAGAGGAGTTCACAAGCAAGCTACTCCCCATCGAGAGCATTGTTGACAATGTCTGCTACATCCACCATTGCTATCATAGCCTTAGGCACGCTAGTGAAGTCACCGACCAACTTGTTGATCTTGTCCCACGATGACTCCAGCGGGAGCCCTGGCTCCACCTCACGTAGTTCTTAGCCAGATCAAAGCTTGGTGGTGGCTAGGGCGACATGGACGCCATGGGTAACCACCTCTCTGACTCACGTGGGCAATGCATGGAGGCTCTCCTCGATGTTTGCCCCCACGGGCGACACCAAGTTGACGACAGCAACCACAACATCATGTAGCGCGTCGAGTTCGACATGGTGCTCCTCAGCAAGGATCGCTGCGTTGTGCGCTATTGTGTGCCACTTCCCCTCTAGTTCACAAGACGGTGTCTAGCTCACCCTAGACATTGGCCAACTACTCCTTGATGGCAGCCAACTGCTCCAAGACACCTTAAAGGGGAGCAAGGAATACTATCACTCACTCGATCAAGCCCGATGTGGCGTGATCGGAACACAAAAATGAGAAGACACCAATGCTTACTAGTGATCTATGCTTCGGCTTCAGTGGCCGTCGCCTCAGCCGCGGATGTCTCCTAGTCGGTTGCGGCGAGTGTTATCTCCATGATGGAAATGCACTATCGTAGCTGCTTTGACTTTCACCTCTCGGTCCTCTCCTCGATCGACTTGTCCCTTGGGCGCTTCCCTTTCACGATGGACCAATCTTGAGGATGGAGTGCCGAGATGGGAGCGATATAACATGGTTATGTACCCTTGTTGTTTTGCTTTTATAGAAGAATTTACGAAGCGATTGAGCGGTAGTAGAAGTTAACATGAGGATAAAATGATTGACGGTCCACATGTGCAATCAACTATAAAGTAGTTATCTACCCTTGTTCTTTTGCTTTTTTCCCTTGTTTTACGAAGGCGTTATCTACCCTGCCATAGATGAGGATGAAATGTGGCAGGGAGTCAAATGTGCCAGCAAATTAAATGGTCTGCCTCATCTTCCCCGCTCCATCGCCCATGACGCGTGTGGGTTCATATGGCGTATCACTGTTATATGATCCCATCACGTGGGATCATACAACAATCCCTCATCTACACTTTTCTTATCAATAGGTGTTTCATATGTACATGTGCGCTATTAGATGAAACGACACTACTTCTCGTAACTCACAGTGATTTATTTTGAACCATTGGCATATCATACTCTGACTTGCCATGTATGCATCCGCCCATACCTTTGGTCCACCAGATATTGTGTGTCATTAAGTCATGTTATAGATGAGGATGATAGGGAATCTGAACCACATCATATGGAACAATGACTCGGCATGAGTGTTGAATGTCCCGACTTCCAACATTGTCTCACCACTACCATCGGGAACCGATGTCTTCCGTGATGCGTATGCATAGATCATGGATGTTAACTTCTCCCTTCTCCTTTCCACTTCTCTATCTTCAAGGTTGGCCTATTTAAGCTGGATCTAGATGCACCTCTTGGGCAATCCACACTCCTTCCTCTTTAGATACAAACAAAGCTCTTGAGCCAACCATCTTTATTTTCTTCATCGCCATGGTGCTCCTTTTCCAACTCCTTCAGTGGTGGCGGTGGCGTTGGGAGAAGGCCTTCAAGATTGGGTAGTACCGGCATCTAGGCACAGCGGGGGCTACTCGATCTAGGTGCTAGTGGACGTTTTGCGATTAAGGTGTCACCTTTTTGGGCAAGCCAAGGGTATTGAATTCACTTCGATATCTATGGTTTGGCATTGCTAGGCTTCATTAGGGCTGCTGGGATGCTGATGGTGGTTCCAATGAGCGTAGGGACGCTAGGAAGGTGATGTCATCATGTATGACCGTTGCCACCATTCTGTCTTGGCAAGCCTACTACTATTGGTTCATCAGTTTTGGCACCCTAGAGATCCTCCTTCCTCTGGAGCAGCAGCGACGATAGCGGCACTTCTCTCTCATGCCTCTGCTGCTTGCCTCTCAACCGTGAGAAGGAAGATAAGCCACCTCACTAAGATGTTGGTGGAAGTTCCTTGCTCTCCCTCTCTATAGGGTAGTAGGTCATCAGGGTGCTCAACAGGAGAGCACCTTCATGATTGTAGATCTTTTGTTGGGCTCCATACTCGATAGGTTATCATTCGACTGTGGGTTGTGTCGATCTTTGTTATTGTACATCCGGTAGTCTTTGATAGGTCTTTGTTATTGTACACCTATCTAATATAATGGAATTTATTAATAAAGAGTTCCTTTAATCACTTTATTGTTTTATATTCGGCTTGTTTGGACTCTATTTTTACTGAATCAAGCATTTTTCTTGATATAATTGGGTAGAACGAGTGACAGTGTACATGTGCACAATTAGATCAAATGGCACTGGTTTCCGTAGTAACAAACGATGAGTAGTTTAGAGAAACAGGCGGTGTACATGTGCGCTATTTGATCAAAAGGTACTGGTTACGTCAGTAAGTATGAGCGATTCAAATAAATAGTTGTATCATATGGTCTCCATGTGTGCTATTAAATCCAATAGCATTGGCTTCCATGCTATTAGATTAGATGTTCGAGAGTATCTGGCTAACAGAATATTCCCCATGGACTCTGACTTCGCATGTACGCATGTGCGCATCCTTTGGACCGCTAGATATTGCGCGCATCCTGCTATAGACTAGGATGAAATGTGGCAGGGAATCATATATGCGAGGAATCAAATGGTCCACCTCATATTCCCTGATCCGCCCCCCGTGACTATTGGCGGTGCTTAACTCATAATTCCTTGCTCCAATATTTTAACAAAACAAACAAATAATGAATACCAAAACTTAAAAATAGGTTTTTTAACTCACATTCTCCACAAGTTTTGGTGTTTAAGTATTCTGTAGGGCAACACATAAAAACATACCAAAATGTGTAATCAAGAAGGCATAAATGTAGACTCCTCACAAAAAAATAAAGAGAAGGCCCACTCACCTGATGAATTTGGGCCAAACACCTACATGGCTATGATCCAGGACCATCAAGCAGACCACCTGGCGAAGGCGGTGCTGAGGCAGCCTAGCCCGCACCACCACTGGCACCCCTTAGGCTCACCTTCACTGAGGCGATGCATTAATAGCTAGGGAGGTCGGTTGCGGTGGGACTTTCCTAAATTACCTAAGCAAACCGACCTCAACTCACTATAAAAGGGAGGGAGGTGCTCCTCATTTCATCATCATACACATTTGAGAAGAAGAAGAAGGGCTACACTCATTCCATTAGCTTCTAGCTAGATTAGTTAGGGAGTGAGAGAGGGAAAGAGTTAGAGGAATAGCGGAGTAGCGGTGCCTCTACTTCTTGTACTCGGCGAGCCTTGTACATCGAGTGGATGGAGTGTTAGACTTGTCGGCTCGCCACTACACTTGTACCTCTACAAATGTCGTGCTACTTGGAGTAAGGCATTTGTGTTTATATTTTGGTTTTGATTCCCTAAGTCAAGTTATCATTGTTGCTACTTACTTGCAGATTCGTTGTCCGTCCTCGTGGCGGGTGCTCTAGTAGAGGACTCCTAATAAAGACAGAAGTTCATGGCCAATGCTAGAGTAGTAGCGGTTAGCGTACATGTGGTGTCTAAGCTACATGTTACCTTTGTTTGTCTCGTATCCCATGGTTGAGGGATAGGAGGTAGGTGGTGACAGCCCTATCCATCCTTTGTAATCCCCCATGTTTGGATATGGCATAGAGCTACAGGCCAGAATCACTTGGCAAACCAAGTGCTATCCGGTGCTCAAAGTAAGTCTATAGTAGCAAAGTTATCTTCACTTAAGGTTTTTGCCCTTAGAAGAAACTCACTACCCAAGTTACCCTTCATCTTTTTCTCCTAGGTAAACTAGCCAAGAGACTACTTGCACTACCGTTCCTTTGGGAAATTATGATACCCTGAATACTTCCGGGTGAAGTGCTACAACGGTACTTCCGTGCGCTTGCGGACTTTTCTGCTTATGCTAAGAAGCACCAACAGTGACCCGTGTGGGCGACCGTGCTACTCTCAGATCTTTACTATTGGCTTCCCCACTCGCATCTTGAAGTGGGGCTATTTAAGAAAGGTAAGGTGAGCCTCTCAATCTTATTCCAAACCTTCTTGAGAAAACCTTGAGTTGCACGTAGTCTTCATCTCCATGGCTTCACTTGTCTTCCATTGACTCTAGCACCACTCGAAGAAGGCCTTGAAGATTAGCTTCCACCAACACCTAGGTGTGGCTATGTCCACTTGAGCCAGGTGTTAGTGGATGTTTCGCGAAGATAGGGAGGAATGCTGCCATGGAACAGTCGGTCATGACTTGGTGTTGACGGTAGTTAATGTCAATCATAAACCATCAATATACCCTACATAAATGATTAAAATGGACCACCAACATAGGTATAATGTTTTAAACTAATGAGTCCAGGAGTTTTGGTGATTTTATAACCGCAAGAGGATTTAATCAGAAAACCATCAAAGTGGACCTATTCGTCAAAGTAAATCATGGTTATCCTCGACAAAACTGACTTAGGAAGACTCTAGAACACTCCAGAAGGCAAACCAATGAAACAGAGACCGAGCCTCTGACATGTGGGGCTGGCCAGCCCCACCTATAGGCCACCCAGCCTATGGACCCCACATGTTAGCCCCTCCTTTGAATGTCAGTTCTCCACCGCCTTAAAGATCAAATCTACACCGTTGCTCAAGGTCGATTTGATCTGAGGGTCTAGAATTGATGTAGCCCCCTATATATATGCCCCTATACCTCCTCTAGCAGAGCATCCTGAATCCAAAAACCCTAACCCACAATTCATATCCTCCTCATCAGGATCAGAGCTAGCAATCAAGAGAAGATTAGTCCTCCAAGTTAGGATCTAGTCTTTATAATTAGAAATAGTGAGATAGAGAGTGAGGGAAGAGTTTAGAGGAAGTGCTAGCCTATTGGTGCTTTCTCTATGGCTTGTACCCTGGTAGAATCAAGTTCCATTTGAGCTTACTTCTAAGATTTCTCTGGTATTCAAGTAAGTATCATGTTTATATTGTTCATCAAGTTTGCGAGTCTTTTTGAGTACTTTATTCCTTATTGCTCTTGGGTTAGAGTAGTATTCGTAGTGTAAGCATGGTGCTTAGACTCGATTACTCATGGATGTACCTTGCATTCTACATTAGTGGTAGATCATAAGGGTGACTATATAGCCTTGTTGAGTCCTTCATAGACCACCTCCCATTTGTAGGCCGAACAAGACCTGGTTACTAGGAAAGCATACTCTGCTTTTGTTTCTCCTTAGTAATGTCCTTAGTTAAATAGTAGAAGACATAGTTTACCGAAGTTAGAACTAGAAAACCCTAGTGATCCCCTCTACGCTCCTATTTATCTTAAGCCTTGTTGCTACTCTGGGTTAAGTTAGACTTAGTTAAATTCACACATGTTTCCTTGAGTTCAATATTCTGGAATACTTTCTGGTGAAGTGCTACATTGATATCTGTGCACTTGCGGATTTATCTGCGTGCGTTTAAATAAAACAACAAGCATTTCTAGCGTTGTTGCTAGGGAAACGGTTGCTGAGTTAACTTTGAACCTAGCTTAACCTTGTATCTTTTATCTTTTTATTCCTTTATTCATTTTCTTTTACCATGGAGTCCACTCCTATCCATCAGTATGCCGCACCTACGAGCGCATGCCTAGAGCCACCAAAATCTTCAAAACCTATCCTAACACCTGGCTATGAGCTATGCCCCTATTTAATTAACATGGTCCAGGATCAATTCTTTTCAGGCAAAGATGATGAAAATCCATACTTCCACCTACGTGAGTTTGAGCAGACCTGTGCATGCTTGCACATTGTGGGCATGTCACATGAAACCTTACAATGGAAGCTTTTTTCGTTCTCTTTGATGGGAAGAGCTAAACATTAGTATAATCAAAACATAAGAAGTAGACAAGGAGATTGGGAAGCCTTATGTTCTAGCTTTTGCTTAAATTTCTTTCCCATCTCTAGAGTAGTCAGCCTTCATTTAGAGGTTCAATCTTTTACACAAAAAGAAAAAGAATATCTTGGCATGTCATGGGAACGATTTAATGATCTTATTAATATTGGCCCCGACCTTGCCATTCAAGACCCCATTCTTCTTCAACACTTTTCTATGGGTCTTAATAGGGAAACCTCGAAGTTTCTTGACATAGCTTCAGGAGGTTCATTTTTGCATGTCTCTACCAATTTGGGGAGAAGCATTCTTGATAAAGTTTTAGAGGATACCCCATTAACTAAGGAAGTGGAAGAGAAGCAATTAGAGGAGGAATCCTAGATAGATGAACCAGAATTTTTACCAAATCCATCACAATCGTCAGCTATCCCAAATCCTGAACCGCCGGAAAAGGAGGAAACTCCAATTTCATATTTTATGCTTGAATTTGAGGATGAACTTTTTGCCGAATATGGAAATACCTCGAATTATCATACTATGAGGAAACCCCAAAAGCCTTGGAAGTCATCACCCCATGAAGAAATCTTTGACCCTTCTAAGGAAGCTTTCCTAAAAAAGACTGAAAGAGCTAGTGTCTATAATAACCAATGAATGGTTAGAAGAATCAGAGCTTTCCTCTAATGTGATTCATCTAGACTCACCTTCTATTTTCATTCGCTACCAAATTAACAAAGCTCCTTTCAATGCTCTTTATAATCTGGTTGTGGTTGTGGGTGTTAATATCATGTCTGCATCTTTTGCTCATGATTTATTAAAGGACATGCCATTAACTCCAACAATAAAATTGTTGAAAAAACCTTTTAGGACACATTCTCCCAAGTTTGGGGATACTTTATGTCCTCCCTATCTAGGTAAAAGGAACCAAGGTTCATTTAAGATTTGATATCTTTGATATCATGGAGTTTGACCTATTGATAGGACAACCAATTGAAAGACTTATTCAAGAAGGACAAACAGGGAATTTGAAAATAAGCCTCGAGAAAACCTTTAAACTTTCTGTACCTATCACTCATTCTCTAAATACTGACACTGAGCCAAGTCCCAAGCAAGACCCAATGGAAGAGGCTAAGGTCGCCTCTCTTGGTGATTTTATTGAACCCAATATTGAAGATGATGCCCAGTTTTTTATCGAAGAGGAGGATGACAATTTTGTAGAACCTAAACCCTTAGATGAATTGAAGGAGACACCTAAGCCCATCATTGAACTTAAACCCTACCTTCTATTCTTAAATATGCTTTTCTCAATAATGATTAGGATTCTATTGTGATCATAAGTGATAAACTTTCTCAGGAAGAAACCCCTTCACTTGCTAGTTGTATTAGAAAAGCATCGCTCTGCTTTTGGCTACTCACTCCAAGATCTTAAGGGCATTAGCACTGCTCTCTATATACATTGCATCCCTACAGATCCTAATTCTATACCTTCTAGGGAGCCACAACGTATGCTTAATAATGCGATGAGAGAGGTTGTTAAGAAAGAGGTTCTGAAACTTGCACGTCGGGATAATTTATCCCGTCCCAAATAGTGATTGGGTTAGCCCTGTGCAAGTTGTGCCTAAAAAGGGAGGCATGACTGTTGTTAAAAATGAAAAGAATGAATTAATCCCACAAAGAACCATCACGAGGTAGTGGATGTGCATAAACTACCGAAAATTTAACAAGGCAACAAAGAAAGATCATTTTACGTTGCCCTTCATTGATGAAATGTTGGAACGACTGGCAAATCACTCTTTCTTTTGTTTCCTTGATGGGTATTCAGGTTATCACCAGATACCAATCCATCCTGATGACCAAAGCAAAACCACCTTTACATGTCCATATGGAACTTATGCTTATCGTAGAATGTCTTTTGGATTATGTAATACTCTAGCTTTTTTCAAAGATGCATGATGTCTATATTTTCTGATACGATTGAAGAAATCATGGAAGTTTTCATGGATGAATTTTCTCTTTATTGAAAAACTTTTGATGATTGTCTTGAAAATTTAGACAAGGTTTTGCATAGATGTGAAGAAAAGCACTTAGTCTTTAATTGGGAAAAATATCATTTCATGGTTAGAGAAGGCATAGTGCTTGGACACTTGGTGTCCGAACGAGCGATTGAGGTAGATAGATCTAAAATAGAAGTAATTGAACAGTTACCTCCTCCCGTAAATATCATAGGGATCCATAGTTTTCTTGGTCATGCGGGGTTTTACCACCACTTTGTAAAAGATTTTTCACACATTGCTAGACCACTAACAAATCTTTTGGCCAAGGATGTTCCCTTTGAATTCGATGATGCATGCTTAAAATCTTTTGAAATTCTTAAGAAAGCACTTATCTCTGCACCAATCATTCAACCCCCTGATTGGTCTTTACCTTTTGAAATTATGTGTGATGCAAGTGATTATGCTGTGGGGGTAGTTTTGCATCCAACAAAAGATAATAAGCATCATGCAATTGCTTATTCTAGCAAACCTTTGACATGACCTCAACTTAGTTATGCAACAACTGAAAAAGAACTCCTTGCTGTTGTTTTTGATGTTGACAAATTTAGATCGTACTTAGTAGGAGCTAAGGTGATTGTTTACACTGATCATGCTACCTTGAAATACCTGCTCACTAAGAAAGATGCTAAACCTCATCTTATAAGATGGATTTTGTTACTCCAAGAATTTGACTTAGAAATACAAGATAAAAAGGGAGTAGAAAATTATGTTACCGATCATTATTCTAGAATGTAATTTGAAAATCCACAAGAATTACCCATCAATGATTCTCTATGGGACGACATCCTCTTCAAGGTCACAAAATCTGACCCCTGGTACGCGAATATTGTCAATTTTATAGTTGCAGGTTATGTGCCACTAGGGGAGAACAAAAGGAAGCTCATTTATGAAAGTCGTCTCCACATATGGGATGAGCCATACCTCTATAGAGTCTGCTCAGACGGCCTACTCAGAAGATGAGTACCGGCATAAGAAGGTATCAATATCATAGAATGATGCCACTCATCACCATATGGAGGACATTATGGTGCATTCCGCACTCATACAAAGATCTAGCAAAGTGGATTTTTCTAGCCAACAATGTATGAAGACACTGGAGGTGTGGTTCATGTTAGAGGCATAGGAACATTAATTCAAGAGATGCCATGCCACTCACCAACAACCTCCAGATTGAACTCTTCGATGTCTGGGGTATCGACTACATGGGGCCATTTCCAAAGTCAAAGAATTGTGAGTACATCTTGGTGGTAGTCGACTATGTTTCCAAGTGG
Organism: Miscanthus floridulus; assembly: GCF_019320115.1. Taxonomy (NCBI): domain Eukaryota; kingdom Viridiplantae; phylum Streptophyta; class Magnoliopsida; order Poales; family Poaceae; genus Miscanthus; species Miscanthus floridulus. Next base: position 76,113,436 of record NC_089582.1, read on the forward strand.
GTTGAAGCCATGCCAAGTAGAGTTGCTGATGCTAAGAGCTCTAAGAGGATGTTTGAAGAAACAAGATTTCCACACTTCGGTGTTCCAAGAATGGTGATAAGTGATGGAGGCACTCACTTCATTAACAAGAACTTTCACAAGTACTTGTCAAAACATGGGATCCATCACAACATCACAAGTCCATATCACCCTCAGACAAGTGGCCAAGCAGGAACATTGAACAAACAAATCAAGAACATTCTATAGAAGACCGTCAACAAGATGGGGACTGCATGGAAAGATAGATTACCCAATGTGTAATGGGCCTAACAAATAGCCTATAAAACACCCCTTGGGATGTCACCATATCAACTTGTTTATGGGAAGACATGTCATCTACCTGTGGAGCTAGAATTCAAGGCTCACTGGGCCATCAAATGATGGAATATGGATTTGGAAGTTGTAGGAACAAAAGAAAGATCCAACTCTCTGAGCTTGATGAATGGCGTGAAAAAGCTTATCATAACGCCAAGATATATAAGGAGAGAATGAAGAGATGGCATGACAAAAGGATCAAGAAGAAGGAGTTCGCCCCAGGAGATAAGGTGTTACTTTTTAATTCTAGGGTGAAGTTATTCGGGCATGGAAAGCTTCAGAGTAAATGGGAAGGGCCATTCAAAGTTATAAGCATTTCATCGCATGGAGTTGTAAGACTTCAAAATGATGAAGGTACACTATTCAAGGTAAATCGTCATCATCTCAAGATCTTTCTAGAACCTTATAAATCTATAGAGGATTTAGATGAAATAGATCTCATTATTTTGCCAAAGATATTCATGGCTGCCCTCCTCTTTACGATTCATAATGCAAAAACATATTTCTCAATATTAGATAAGCGTTAGGAGGCATAACAAAGAAGTGGACCATGAGGCACCACAGGGAGAAGCCGGCCCACCTGTCTATCTCCTTGCCTCCGTTCAATTGTCTCGTGAATCTTCGGTAATTATCTAGTAGAATTCTCTAGATTTCTGAGTCATTTGATCATCTGTCATTATGAGAGCCATTTATGGATAGATCTTGATCCCTACTGCCCATATCTCCCCCTATATAAAGAGCCCCTGCTAGCCTCCAAAGTCATCCCAACAAGCCTTTCATCTCCAGCAGCGTAGAAGTTTTCCTCCCAAGTTCCAATGGTCGGAAGAGAGATCATCCCCTTTGGAGTCAACCTCAACAAGAAGCTCGAAGAAACCTTAGCGCTGAGCATCATCCCACCAAGGGAATATAGATCTAGTTCCCCCTAATCAATCCTACTTTGCCCAAGTGTTGGTATTTATTAACTTGTCACTTGTTTTAAGTAGCCACCTAATGTATGCCTACATCTCTTAGCATTGGTTTACTAGGTTGTCATCCATAATGATGATGCCAGAAATGCTTGTTGACATTTCCTAATATGACTACTAGAGTGATGCTAAGTAGTTTATTATTTCATGTGACTAGAGAGAATATATGTGTGTGTGTGTATGAAAAGGATATGCAAGCGCACAGATAATTATACCATTACTTTGCCTTCCCTAGGAGTGAGAATGGGAAGAAGCGAAGTAGTATGGCGTCTTGGGTTACGCCTTTGATGGTGAAAGTGCTATAGATCTCTAGGAAGTGTTGGAGATGTGCACTCATATCTTCATGTGCCTTTCCACAAAACTAGCTTGCTTGCACCATGTTGATGAGAACTGGCTAGAGCTCGAATCCATTGTCTCCAACATTGATTATTTGTATAGTACAGACGTTGGCTGGAGTTGGAGCAGAAAACTCACGGAGAGTCTTGTTAACCATGGCTTCAAATTCTAGTGTTAAGCTTCGCCTTATCTGGTTGTCTTCTGATTCTAAAGCTGAGATGTTCTTGAGTTTGGCTCTAGTTGTCCTGATTAATGCTTCTAGATCTTCAACATAGTTTGTCGGAAGGTCGAAACCGGTCATACATTACCCTGCATAAGATATAAAAGTAGACAAAACAAGGGTAAGCCTGTTTGAGTAGAGGTCAATGGTTATCTCAATCACATCAATAAGTATAAGTTTATCAATACTTCCTTTGCCTAGCTACCTTTGGCAGGGCCTAGTATATATAGGCTAGAGCATCCATCGTGAGCCCCTGGATCAAACCAACTTAAAGGACAACAAAGATGCAACCTAGGAGGCGGTAGAGAACCAACTTAAGTATCTTGTTTATATTGTTCATCAAGTTTGCGAGTCTTTTTTAGTACTTTAATCCTTGTCGCTCTTAGGTTAGAGTAGTATTCATAGTGTAAGCATGGTGCTTACACTCAGTTACTTGTGGATGTACCCTGCATTCTAGATCGGTGGTAGATCACAAGGGTGACTATATAGCCTTGTTGAGTCCTTCATAGACCACCTCTAGTTTGTAAGCCGAGCAGGACCTGGTTACTAGGAAAACATACTCTGCATATGTTTCTCCTTAGTAATGTCCCTAGTTGAATAGTAGAAGACATAGCTTACCGAAGTTAGAACTAGAAAACCTAGTGATCCCCTCTATGATCCTATTTATCTTAAGCCTTATTGCTACTCTGGGTAAAGTTAGACTTAGTTAAATTCACACATGTTTTCTTGAGTTCGATATTCTGGAATACTTTTCGATGAAGTGCTACATTGGTCTCCGTGCACTTGTGGATTTATCTGTGTGCGTTTAAATATACCAACACTTGGCTGTTGATCTGTCGGGTGATCCTCTCTTCTGTGGAGCAATTAGAGTGAGGGAGTGTTGGCAGTTCTTAACTCACACTTTACATCGCCAACACTTGTATAAAATTGATCAAAAAGCAAACAACCAAACTAGAAGTAGGACTTCCAACTAACCATTTCCATAGTTTTGGTGAATTACCCATGTTTTGCAAGACAAGCATGAAAACACATCAAGATGGGCCAAAAAGAGAAGAAATACACTCATCATACAATTTGGCCCAAGTAAAACAAAGAAGAAAGAAAGAACAACCCATCTACCTGATCAACTTGGGCACAAAACCCACGGGGGAGCACTCTAGGCCCAGCCAGTAGCCCACCTGCCAAAGGCGGTGGCCAGGCGTGTAGGCCTAGGTGCGGCCACACCAAGGGTGCACCCATACCCGTGTTGCCTCAAACCGAGCCCATCCTCCTTGTGGTGGTATCATTAATGCACCAGAGGTCGGTTGCGGTGGGGGTTGCCTAAAATACCTCAGCAAACCATCCTACTTCAGCTATAAAAGAGAATGCTACCCCCTCACAACATTCATTCAAACAATGATACACTTGAAGAGGAGAAGAAGAGCAAGCACCACTTCTACATTAGCTCCTAGCTAGAATAATATAGGGAGTGAGAGAGGGAAGAGTTGAAGGAATAGCGAAAAAAGTTGGCTACCTCTACTTCTTGTACTAGGCAACTTGTACATGTAGTGGAAGGAGTGCCAGGATTGTCGGCTCCCTCTACACTTGTACCTCTATGAATCAAGTACTACTTGGAGTATAAGGTTCGTGTTTATCTATGGTGGTGAGATTCTACTTGAGTTAGTTTTGTTCACTTTAATCTTGCGGGTTCATCATTTGTCCTTGTGGCGGATACTCTAGTAGAGGACTCCAGATAAAGATGGAAGTTCCTGGCCAATGCTAGAGTAGTGACCAATAGCGTAGACATGTCTAAGCTAGAAGTCACTTTCATTTGCCTTGTTCTCCATGGTTGAGGGGTAGACAGCAGGTGGTGATAGCCCTGTCCGTCCTTCATAATTCCCCATGTTTGGGTTCGATGTAGAGCTGTAGGCCGGTATCGCTTGGTAGACCAGGTGTATGCCGGTGCCCAAAGCAAGTCTATAGTGACAAGGTTATCTTCACTTAGGATATCTATCCTTAGAAGAACCTCACTACCCAAGTTAACCTTCTTCTTGTTTTTGTTAGGTGAACTAGCTAAGAGACTTACACATCTGTTCCTTTGGGAAAATATGATATCCTGAATACTTTCGAGTGAAGTGCTACAATGGTGTATCCGTGTGCTTGCAGATTCTTCTGCTTACACTAAGAAAAACTAACAAGCATTTCTTGCGCCATTGCCGGGGAGTGGTTGTTGTAGTCATCTCCGAACCTAGTTTGCCTATGTAGCCTTTGTATTTAGCTTTCTTTTCTTTTTACTCTTTTCCAATGGAGCAACCAACTATCCAAAACCTTTCTGCTCCCAAGGGCAACTTCGTAGAACCACCACAATCATCGAAGACAATCACAGCTTCTAGTTATGAACTCCTCCCTAGCTTTATAGCCATGGTTCGAGAATATACCTTCTCGGGGTTAGATTATGAAAACCCCTATCATCACTTAAGGGAGTTTGAGAAGCTCTGTGCTTGTCTAACCATTTTAGGCATGTCACAAGAAACACTTCGATTGAAGTTGTTTCCTTTCTCACTTGATGAGAGGGCAAAACAATGGTACGCCCACAACATAGGGAAGGTAGCTGGAGATTAGGAAAAACTTAGGAATAGATTTTGTCTCGCGTTCTTCCCTATATCTCGAATCGCTATCCTATGACAAGAGATCCTCAACTTCTAACAAAAAGAGAAGGAAACTATAACACCCCAGGTGTTTAGCTTCCACAATTGCACTACATTTCATGAACATGAGTATCATGCATCCCTTCGTGAACTTATAGCACATGAAACATAATTTTGAAACACTGCAACGTTTTGTATATTTCATGTGTGTTGTTCTTTTATGAAATGTAAAGTGTGCAACACTTAAGTGCAACATGTGCCACTCACTTAGTGAAACAAGAGTAGTTAATACTATGCAACAAGATCATGAAACATGTGAAACATGACTATGAAACATTTGCAACATTTCTTATGTTTTTCATTGTTTCAGTGTATACCTTGATTGATTCTTGTGTGACCAATGCATGGTGTGGCTAGAAATGCTTGTAAGTAACTTAGTGACACTTAGAATGTCTTTTGGAACATTTTTCATGTTGGTCACTTTGACTAATTAGTTTTCCAAGTCATGGTTTGACCAAATTTGACCCCTGAACCCTTTTGTTTGACTATTTAAAAAGTGTGGCTTAGGATGTTTGCATGTATGAGCAACCTAAATCAAAGATGTAGATAATTATGTAAGGAACAAAAGTTATTTTGTGACCAACTTGTGAAAATGTGCACAACATGCCCAAAAAGGTCCCACAAGTCAGCTTTGAAGGTGGATTCAACACTTGAAATTATTTCTAAGTCCTAAGTGCAATTTCAGTTTCATGTACCCTAGTTTAGAGCTCTGTAGTTCGCAAACAAAGCCAAATCAGCTCGAGCTCCAATTGTAAGAATTGTAGTTCACATGTAGACGTTCAACTTTGTTAACTACCTCTTGAGCTAGATCATCACGGTTTAGGAGATAATCATCGTTGAAATTCGCCTGTCAGTCGGGACTGTCGAAACTGAAATGAAATTTCAGACTCGCTACAGTGACCGACCGGCGTCAGGCCGTCGCCACCGTGTGTCCGCCACGCGCTCGGCTCGCTCTGACCGCGCCACGCGCTGGCCGGCTTGAAGTGGACGACGCCTGCTGCCTCTCCACTCACCCTCGCGCACTCTGCCTTTCCCATTCACTCTCCTTCCTTCTCCGTCGCAGCCGCAACAGCACACCACCGACGCCATCAGCCCGCCGAGCTCGCTCGAGCTTGCCGCGGCACCACAGCCATCACCGTCCCGCCCAGAGCTCTGCAAGCACCCCCCGAACCGAGACGCCACTCTCTCTGAACCAGTCAAGCTCTAGGTAAGCGGCATTGCCGAACCGCGCACCACCGTGACATGGACGCCATGGTCGCCGCCGGTGACCTCCCGTGGCCACGCTCGAGCACTTCACCTCAGCCTTTAGCGGTAGCATAGATAGGTCCATCGTGATCCCTAGAAGCTTACGCGTGCCTTGCCTGGTCACCGAATGCCAGGGTTCGCCGGAGCTCCGCCATGCGCCATGGCCGAGCCGCCGTGCGCCATGGCCGGCATGCTTAGGGGCCGCTAGGGTCTAGGCTTAGGGTATCAATCGACGCGGGGTAGCTTGGGGAACATGCCAGTGCCTTCGGTTTCGCTAGAGTCCTCGTCGTCGACGAGCTCCGCCGGTCCCCGTCGAGCGAACCGCCGTGCTCTGTTTTTCGTATCGCTGACGTGTGGGCCAGCTGACTTGTGGACCCCGCCTGTCAGTCACTTTGTTATAAGAAGCTAGTTCATTTATTCCAGTTTTGAGGCTATTTTGTAAAATCCATATCTGGAGTTTGATAGATCCTAATGGGGTGGTTCGAATTTTGTTAGGACCGTAGTGAAGTGTAGTATTTAATAAAAATATGTCTTGAGTATATTATGTAGAAATTTTGGATGAATTAAATAGGAACTTGAAAAGTGTTTTTGAATGCATGCAAACTTGTTTAAATCATATCTTGAGTTTCCTTGATCCAAAAATTATGAAATTTTGTGGGTAAGCTAGTCTTGTATAGTAGAAGCTCTGGTTAAAATTTGAGAGTCATTGCATGTGTAGTTTTTGAGTTATAGATTTTCCTTTTATCATTGGTAGATACTTGTGTGAATTTTTGTAAATTATCTATGAATCCTATGGCCATGAAACTTGGTAGGTAGTATCTTGGTACCTTATAGATGCTAGGAAAAATATGAAATCTATTGCTTGACATTTTTCACTAAGGTTTCCTAATTATTCCATTTTAAGCCATTCTGCCTTACCATTTTTGTGTAGGATGTTGTACTTACTAAAATGGTGTGAAATTTTTATGGTAGTCTACTTGGACCATGTAGGGTCTACTGTAATTTTTGTAGATTTAATGGTGTAGCTTTCATATATGTTTAATATTTCCTCTAATTAATTAAAGAAATTAAGAAAGGTATTAAAAGAAATATTTTGGGGATGAACACTCTACTTTCTTGTGTTCTTGTGATATGTTTGACATGTGAGTAGATTTAGTTTTGTCCAATTAAGTGTTTATATCATAAGTTAATAATTATTTGTTTGCATCATGTCCCTCTGGACAGATCTGGGGACTTTGGAAAGTTCCCCATGATAATTTGGTTTTCTGTGATTGTGATGAATACAAAAGTTGTAGATAGTTTATGTATATAGCTCCTGTCAAAATTTGAGGGCATTTGGCCCAGTAGTTTAGAAACTACAGCTGTTTAAAGTTAGGTTCCAGTTTTTGCTGATTATCTGCCTTGTGAGGATAGACTTCTGTTGATTGATGAATTCGACCTGGTAAAGGTTTGAATCATGCTTTGAGGTCTGAAAATGTTTAGTAGACAATTTTATAAGCTTTCCAGATTGTCTTGTTGCATATCAATTGGATTTATAAATCTCCAGTTATAGCTAGTTTACTGCACCGCTACATAGTATTCATTTTGCTGAAATACAATTGCTTGAGTGTATGTGGTTGCAATGTTCTCGTTGATTGTTTAGGGGTTAGCCTAACTTGAGAATATGCTTAGGTGCAGGTGCTAGGTCGTTAACTGAAGATGAGCAATTATACATTAGGTTGTATAAACTTGGTAAGTAAAGTGATTTGAATAGGGCTTAAGTTGGAATATGCAAACTACAGCGAACATGTGCATTCCCCGAGCATCCCTGACATTCGTTCATGTGCATCCATGATATTTATCTTGCGCATTCATGCAATAGGTGTGCCGGAGGGAGTGACGTTGCTGGAGTTCGAGGGAGCCAACCAGGAGGAGGAACCCGAGGTGCAGGAAGCCGACGAAGCAGTCGCCGCGGAGGAACTGCCCGAGTGCCCTGACCACCAGCCTTCCTCGTTCCTGAAAGGCAAGCCCCGGAGCATATTAAGCCTCCCATGTTTTTACAAATACATTGAGTATCTTTTATTGTTGATGATGCATTAAGTATAGGAATTGGTTGGAACCAATTGCTGCATTATATATCCTTCCTTGTCCAGATATCGCACTGGAATCCTATTTAAGTTCAGGACGGGTTAAATGCTTAGCCATGCTTAGTGCGGTAGAAGTCAGGTGATTTCCTGTCACCTGCGAGCTTTAGGATGAGGTGGATCACGGTTGGCTATATTTGCTATCGCGGAAAAGAACCATGTGAATGATGAATTAAGACCGGGCGGGGTCTTGTGTAGGTTTGAACATAGTGACTCCGTCTGAGTCGTTTAAGGACCGATACGCTGTACGTCCTCATGTCATGTTGAACGCAGCCTAACACTTAGCTGGCTGGATAAGTCGTTCCAACCGCGAAGCCTAGTAGCTCGGTTCAGGCCGGGAACGCGAGCAGTGGCGGCACTCTGGAGGTAGTAAGGATGTGCGGAGAGCCATTGGCATAAGTCCAAGGCGGGTTAGAGTCCCGAACAACCTTGGCAGAGTGGTTCTCTGAGAATGCTGATCTGTTCAGACCCGCGACTCCTGAATTGTACCAAAGGTGACTTGTTGCGACCCAGACGGGGGAAGCAGGGTTTGTGTTTAGGAATACCCCTCTAGCTGGATAGGAATCGATTCGAATCGCCGTCTCTCCCGGATAGTGAGAACTTGACTGAGCAGCGGCAACGTAGATTCAATTAATTTAACGATATGGTTAAATGGATGATGATAAGGTTGCCACAATGAATACCTGATATGGTTATTAATGTTTGCACCCTAATAAAATGATTGCTTAGTACAGGTGCTAATATAGATGACAGGTTAATGGCTAAAAAGTCACTGCTAGTTCAGGTTAAGAGTTATCATTATTACTTATGCTTTTCTGCAAAAAGAAAGTGTCAGCCAGCTCCACTACATTAAGCTATGCATAATCCTTGGTGTCATTTGTTTGGTTTTCGACGGGTAAGTCTAGCTGAGTACATTCCCGTACTCAGGGTTTATTCCCTCTTGTTGCAGATGACCTTCTATATCAGGGCTTCTGCAAGTACTGTCTCCACCCGGCGGGTGATGAGGACTAGATCATGGGCATGATCTCCCTTCTCTTATCTGAATGCTTTTGCGGTCTGTGATCAGTAAACCAGTATGTGTATTTGAACTCGGTGTGTGAGTTAAACTATTTGCTTCCGCATGTTTTACAAGACTTGTTTTGTAATAACAATGACTCTGTGATGATGTAATCTATTTGCGAACATCTGCGAAATGTTGTAACGTACGATATGTTATGTTGGATTACTGTGATCTTGGTTGTATGCAAGTTGGTTTGAAATCCTTCGAGATTTCGGTTGACTACCGGGTTTATATGGGCTCAAGTTCGAGAATTTGATCGTTTCGACGATTGTTTTTGTACTTGTGCTCTTATAAATTGGTCGGTTCTGTGACAGCTGGTATCAGAGCTAGATTCAACATTAAACATGTCTTACGGCTATTTAAAATAAAAGCTTTTGTTGTTAAAATGGTTTTCAAACTTATAGTTATATATAAGTGTTCAAACATCAAAATTTTTATGGTATACTGGTGATCACATCCCTTATAGCCCACTTAAGGACTTCTAGGTGGCTTATATATAATTACTAACTGGGGGAATTGATTGTTTCTATTTCGTCGTCCATGCGGCGTGATATTGCATGGATGCCATTCGTTTGAATGGTAATGTATGGATCAATTGCCTCTACGCTAAGGTAAGTGTGAGTTGCGAGAGCATGACCGTCCAACCGTCGGTCTAGGGGAGAGTTAGTTGTGGTTACTGGAGTATTTACATGTTGCATACATGTATATACGAAAGTACTTAATTGGGGGTACATTTCTTGGGTAGTTTGGATACCGAAGTATATATATCGGGGGATGTATATATGGAGAGTATCTTAGTACTACTTGTGTAATTAGCATTATATCTTGTTGGGTTGGGCTGCAATGAAGTTTTTCTGTAGGTACGCTAACAACGCACCGTGTAGATCGACTAGTTACCGCTAATTGAGAGAACGTATGTATGCCACCGTATAGTCCGCTAAAGCTTAAAATTTCTTAGGTTTGTAAAGACGTACGGAACGAGCATGCATCATATTCACTCATGACATTCATATTGCATTACTCCCTCCCTTATAATTGCTTATCCTAAGTATAAAGTGAAATCTCTCGGCAAGAAGTTAGAAGGAGAGGAAGACCCAGAAGAAGTCCAAGGTGTCTCCAATGTGGACAGTAATCACTTCGACGAGTAGTTCGTTAGCAAGTCTCACGAGTTAAGCTTTTGCAGTCATACTGGTAATGTACTTTAATTCGTTCCCTTTGGAATGCGTAACGTTGGTGAAGTTTAAAACTTGTCCTGTTGGAATGCACTGCGTATGGCGCTAGTAATCTACTTGATGATGTGGGGATTGGAGAATGAATTATTGCCTCTGTTTATTGTATGAAGTTTTCATTCTCATCAGTAAATACAGTTTGGCACGATTGTATTGTTCCTCTCCAATGTGCTGACATCATCAATAATTACTGGTTGCGCATTGTGCAGATGCCTCGTACTCGTTCCGCCGGTGCGAGTGATGATGATGATCTTCCGCCACCACCACCCACACCAACGGAACTTATAGCAATGCTTGCGGAAGGACAGCGCACTATGGCCGAGGCCCTCCGTACGATTGCGAATCGTGATGGCCGTGGTCCACGCCAAGGACCGGATCCAAATCAATACAGTGATTTCAAGGATTTCCTTGACACGAAACCCCCAATCTTCAAGGAGGCTGAGGAGCCTCTACAAGCTGATGAGTGGTTGAATACTCTCGAGCAGAAGTTCCGTCTGCTCCGCTTGACTGAGGTGCTAAAAACTGAGTACGCATCGCACCAACTTCATGGGCCTACTGGCATCTGGTGGAGTCATCATCGGTCCACTATGCCTGCTAATGCCCAAATCACTTGGGATCAGTTTAAGTCTGCTTTCAGGGGAAATTACATTCCTCCTGGTCTTATGGCGATCAAACATACAGAGTTCATGAAGTTGACTCAGGGAAACAAGAGCCTGAACGAATACCTGCAAGCCTTCAACAACCTTGCAAGGTATGCCACCGAGTTTGTGGACACCGAGGCTAAGAAGATTGCTAGCTTCAAGTGGGGACTTAGCCCCAAACTGATGAAGACCATGGGAAATTGCAAGTGCGCTCATTTTAATGAGTTTGTGAGTGATGCTTTATCGCAAGAGAACAACAATGCTGTATATGCGGCTTCGAAAAGTCGTAAGAGGGCCTATGAGGCGGGTGCCTCACAATCTAAGGCTCCCATCGCACAAAGGACTCCATTCCGTCCTCCAGCGTCAGCCGCCAAGTTTCGCCCACCGCAGAAGAAGAATCCAGCCAAGACTAGGTTTCGCAAGGCATTTACAGTTGCTCTTCCCAAGGGCACTACCAGTCAGGGCAGTTCCAGGGCTCCACCAAGCAACATGCCATGCTGGAACTGCAACAAAACAGGCCACTGGGCAAGGGAATGCCCTTACCCTAAGAAGAATAATTACCAGGGTGGCCGTCAAGGACAAGTGAACCACACTAATATTACTGAGATTCCTTCAGGAGAGGTAGTGACTGCCGGTAAGTTTCTGATTGACCAACACCCCACAGTTGTACTATTTGATTCTGGTGCTTCGCATTCCTTCATTAGTCCATCATTTGCATCCAAGTTTATGCAGAAAACATATACTATTGAGGGTGAGGGTTATTGTATAAGGGCTGCCAGTGGTATTATCCCAACCAAGCTGGTAGTTGGGGATGTACAATTTGTGATAGAGGGGCGAAGTTATCGGGTTGATCTGGTAATTTTACCGGGGCTAGGTATCGATGTGATATTGGGAATGAACTGGATGAGCCGTCATGGAGTACTTATCGATACATCGACTAGGATAGTTATGCTCAGAGATCCGAGCAATCAGGAGGGTTTTCTAGTACAGTTACCCAGGGACATTAATCTTTCTTGCATGACCAATGCGGTGCACGCAAAGTCTCTGGCAGATATCCCTGTCGTGTGTGACTTTCTGGATGTTTTCCCCAATGATTTGCCTGGATTGCCCCCGGATCGAGAAGTAGAATTCAAGATAGAGTTGCTTCCTGGTACAGCTCCCATCTCTAGAAGGCCATATAGAATGCCTCCCAATGAACTAGCTGAACTTAAGACCCAGTTGAATGAACTGCTAAAGAAAGGCCTTATCCGCCCTAGTTCATCTCCGTGGGGGTGCCCAGCCATCTTTATGAAGAAGAAGGATCAATCTCTACGCATGTGTGTAGATTATAGACCCTTGAATGCAGTTACAATCAAGAATAAGTACCCTCTGCCACGTATAGATATCTTGTTTGATCAGTTGTCTAAGGCAAAAGTCTTTTCCAAGATTGATTTGAGGTCTGGGTATCATCAAATAAAAATTCGGCCTGAGGATGTCCCAAAAACAGCATTCTCTACAAGATATGGTCTATATGAGTACCTAGTTATGTCTTTTGGATTGACCAATGCCCCCGCACATTTTATGTATCTGATGAATTCAGTGTTTATGCCCGAGTTGGACAAATTTGTGGTGGTATTTATAGATGATATCCTGGTCTATTCTGAGAATGAAGAAGATCATGTTGAACATTTGCGGGTGGTTCTTACTAGATTGCGAGAACACCAGCTGTATGCAAAGTTCAGCAAATGTGAATTTTGGCTTCGTGAGGTACCTTTTCTTAGACACGTGTTGCCCGATGGTGGAATTATGGTTGATCCCACCAAGGTGCAAGAAGTATTGAACTGGAAGGCTCCCATCTCGATGCACGAGGTTCGGAGTTTTCTAGGGTTGGCTGGCTATTATCGTCGCTTCATCCCGGATTTCTCTAAAATAGCCAAGCCTATGACTCGATTGCTGCAAAAAGACATGAAGTTTGTCTGAACTCCTGAGTGTGATGCGGCTTTCCATACCCTGTGAACTCTTCTAACATCGGCTCTGGTTTTGGCGCAACCAGATATCGAGAAACCTTTTGATGTGTTCTGTGATGCATCAGGTATTGGGTTAGGAGGTGTTCTTATGCAAGAGGGTAGAGTCATCGCTTATACCTCTCGCCAACTTAGGAAGCATGAAGTGAATTATCCAACGCATGACTTGGAACTCGCTGCAGTTGTTCATGCTTTGAAGGCCTGGAGACATTATCTACTTAGCAATGTGTGCAACATCTACACTGATCATAAAAGTCTCAAGTACATCTTCACTCAACCAGAGTTAAATATGCGTTAGAGAAGATGGCTCGAGTTGATCAAGGATTATAACCTTCAAGTGCACTATCACCCTGGCAAGGCAAACGTCGTCGCGGACGCCTCAAGCAGAAAGTCTCATTGCCACTCGTTAATTGAGAGTGATGTCCATTTGTCAAAGCTTCTTCATCCTGTAGTCCTGCACAACATCACTGTCAGTTGTACTCTACAGAGTCGAATTATCGAGCTACAGAAGACAGATGCAGGTGTGTTTCACATCAAGCGCAAGATGAAAGAGCAAGAAACCAAACATTTTCGAGTCGATGAAAAAGGCGTGTTATGGTTCAAGGATAGGTTGGTAGTTCTGAAGGATAGAGAGCTTAGAAACCAAATCATATCCGAAGCTCATTCCTCTAAGCTATCTATTCATCCTGGTAGTAGTAAAATGTATCATGATTTAAAGCCTCGATTTTGGTGGACCAAAATGAAGAAAGAGATAGCCGCTTATGTGGCAAGGTGTGACACTTGTTGTCGGGTCAAGGCGGTACACATGAAAGCTGGATTACTTCAGCCACTCTCTATTCCAGGTTGGAAATGGGAAGAGATAAGTATGGATTTTATTGTTGGACTCCCTACCACTCAGAGGAATTTTAACTCAATTTGGGTAATTGTGGACTGACTGACCAAGTCGGCACACTTCATTCCGGTCCGCATAGACTTTCATCCAACTGACTATGCGGAGTTGTACTTCAACCAGATAGTCCGACTTCATGGGATCCCTCGTACTATTGTCTCAGATAGAGGACCACAGTTCACTGCTCGCTTTTGGGAGCACTTACATGGATTATTAGGGACTAAGCTCGTAAGAAGTTCTGCCTATCATCCGCAAACCAATGGGCAAACTGAACGAGTGAATCAAATCTTAGAAGATATGTTGAGAGCTTGTGTCATCTCGGCTAAGGGCTCATGGGAAAAATGGTTACCCCTAGCTGAATTCTCGTACAATAATAGTTATCAAGAGAGCATAAAGATGGCACCGTTTGAAGCTTTGTATGGCCGGAAGTGTAGAACCCCGTTGAACTGGGTAGAAGTCGGTGAAAGGAGATATTATGGAATTGATTTTGTTCAAGAAGCCGAAGAACAAGTCCGTACTATCCAAACCCACATGGTCGCAGCTCAAGCTAGGCAGAAGAGTTATGCTGATCGACGTAGGAAACCTATTGAGTTCGAAGTTGGAGACTTCGTTTATCTGAAAGTCTCACCTATGAAGAGTGTCCAACGCTTTGGTGTGAAGCGAAAGCTTGCGCCAAGATATGTTGGTCCGTTTGAAATCATTGGACAAAGTGGTAAAGTGGCGTACAAGATTCAATTACCTCCTGAGATGAGTGCTATCTTCAATGTCTTTCATGTATCCCAATTGAAGAAATGTCTTCGCGTCCCTGAAGAGAGAGTTCCATTGGGGGATATCGAGTTAAAATCGGATTTGACCTTTGAAGAAAAGCCGGTTCGAGTGATTGACACTCGTGAGCGAGTGACTCGGAGTCGGGTAGTCAAGTTCTATAAAGTCATGTGGAGCAATCAGGGTAGTGAACGCGATGCAACATGGGAAAGGGAAGACTATTTGAGGGATGGTTATAAGGAATTCTATCAACAATGGTACGCTTTTCAAATCTCGGGACGAGATTTTTATAAGGGGGGAGGGCTGTAACACCCCAGGTGTTTAGCATCCACAATTGCACTACATTTCATGAACATGAGTATCATGCATCCCTTCGTGAACTTATAGCACATGAAACATAATTTCGAAACACTGCAATGTTTTGTATATTTCATGTGTGTTGTTCTTTTATGAAATGTAAAGTGTGCAACACTTAAGTGCAACATGTGCCACTCACTTAGTGAAACAAGAGTAGTTAATACTATGCAACAAGATCATGAAACATGTGAAACATGACTATGAAACATTTGCAACATTTCTTATGTTTTTCATTGTTTTAGTGTATACCTTGATTGATTCTTGTGTGACCAATGCATGGTGTGGCTAGAAATGCTTGTAAGTAACTTAGTGACACTTAGAATGTCTTTTGGAACATTTTTCATGTTGGTCACTTTGACTAATTAGTTTTCCAAGTCATGGTTTGACCAAATTTGACCCCTGAACCCTTTTGTTTGACTGTTTAAAAAGTGTGGCTTAGGATGTTTGCATGTATGAGCAACCTAAATCAAAGATGTAGAGAATTATGTAAGGAACAAAAGTTATTTTGTGACCAACTTGTGAAAATGTGCATAACATGCCCAAAAAGGTCCCACAAGTCAGCTTTGAAGGTGGATTCAACACTTGAAATTATTTCTAAGTCCTAAGTGCAATTTCAGTTTCATGTACCCTAGTTTAGAGCTCTGTAGTTCGCAAACAAAGCCAAATCAGCTCGAGCTCCAATTGTAAGAATTGTAGTTCACATGTAGACGTTCAACTTTGTTAACTACCTCTTGAGCTAGATCATCACGGTTTAGGAGATAATCATCGTTGAAATTCGCCTGTCAGTCGGGACTGTCGAAACTGAAATGAAATTTCAGACTCGCTACAGTGACCGACCGGCGTCAGGCCGTCGCCGCCGCGTGTCCGCCACGCGCTCGGCTCGCTCTGACCGCGCCGCGCGCTGGCCGGCTTGAAGTGGACGACACCTGCTGCCTCTCCACTCACCCACGCGCGCTCTGCCTTTCCCATTCACTCTCCTTCCTTCTCCGTCGCAGCCGCAGCAGCACACCGCCGACGCCATCAGCCCGCCGAGCTCGCTCGAGCTCGCCGCGGCACCACAGCCATCACCGTCCCGCCCAGAGCTCTGCGAGCACCCCCCGAACCGAGACGCCACTCTCTCTGAACCAGTCAAGCTCTAGGTAAGCGGCATTGCCGAATCGCGCACCACCGTGACATGGCCGCCATGGTCGCCGCCGGTGACCTCCCGTGGCCACGCTCGAGCACTTCACCTCAGCCTTTAGCGGTAGCATAGATAGGTCCATCGTGATCCCTAGAAGCTTACGCGTGCCTTGCCCGGTCACCGAATGCCGGGGTTCGCCGGAGCTCCGCCATGCGCCATGGCCGAGCCGCCGTGCGCCATGGCCGGCATGCTTAGGGGCCGCTAGGGTCTAGGCTTAGGGTATCAATCGACGCGGGGTAGCTTGGGGAACATGCCGGTGCCTTCGGTTTCGCCAGAGTCCTCGTCGTCGACGAGCTCCGCCGGTCCCCGTCGAGCGAACCGTCGTGCTCTGTTTTTCGTATCGCTGACGTGTGGGCCAGCTGACTTGTGGACCCTGCCTGTCAGTCACTTTGTTATAAGAAGCTAGTTCATTTATTCCAGTTTTGAGGCTATTTTGTAAAATCCATATCTGGAGTTTGATAGATCCTAATGGGGTGGTTCGAATTTTGTTAGGACCATAGTGAAGTCTAGTATTTAATAAAAATATGTCTTGAGTATATTATGTAGAAATTTTGGATGAATTAAATAGGAACTTGAAAAGTGTTTTTGAATGCATGCAAACTTGTTTAAATCATATCTTGAGTTTCCTTGATCCAAAAATTATGAAATTTTGTGGGTAAGCTAGTCTTGTATAGTAGAAGCTCTGGTTAAAATTTGAGAGTCATTGCATGTGTAGTTTTTGAGTTATAGATTTTCCTTTTATCATTGGTAGATACTTGTGTGAATTTTTGTAAATTATCTATGAATCCTATGGCCATGAAACTTGGTAGGTAGTATCTTGGTACCTTATAGATGCTAGGAAAAATATGAAATCTGTTGCTTGACACTTTTCACTAAGGTTTCCTAATTATGCCATTTTAAGCCATTCTGCCTTACCATTTTTGTGTAGGATGTTGTACTTACTAAAATGGTGTGAAATTTTTATGGTAGTCTACTTGGACCATGTAGGGTCTACTGTAATTTTTGTAGATTTAATGGTGTAGCTTTCATATATGTTTAATATTTCCTCTAATTAATTAAAGAAATTAAGAAAGGTATTAAAAGAAATATTTTGGGGATGAACACTCTACTTTCTTGTGTTCTTGTGATATGTTTGACATGTGAGTAGATTTAGTTTTGTCCAATTAAGTGTTTATATCATAAGTTAATAATTATTTGTTTGCATCATGTCCCTCTGGACAGATCTGGGGACTTTGGAAAGTTCCCCATGATAATTTGGTTTTCTGTGATTGTGATGAATACAAAAGTTGTAGATAGTTTATGTATATAGCTCCTGTCAAAATTTGAGGGCATTTGGCCCAGTAGTTTAGAAACTACAGCTGTTTAAAGTTAGGTTCCAGTTTTTGCTGATTATCTGCCTTGTGAGGATAGACTTCTGTTGATTGATGAATTCGACCTGGTAAAGGTTTGAATCATGCTTTGAGGTCTGAAAATGTTTAGTAGACAATTTTATAAGCTTTCCAGATTGTCTTGTTGCATATCAATTGGATTTATAAATCTCCAGTTATAGCTAGTTTACTGCACCGCTACATAGTATTCATTTTGCTGAAATACAATTGCTTGAGTGTATGTGGTTGCAATGTTCTCGTTGATTGTTTAGGGGTTAGCCTAACTTGAGAATATGCTTAGGTGCAGGTGCTAGGTCGTTAACTGAAGATGAGCAATTATACATTAGGTTGTATAAACTTGGTAAGTAAAGTGATTTGAATAGGGCTTAAGTTGGAATATGCAAACTACAGCGAACATGTACATTCCCCGAGCATCCCTGACATTCGTTCATGTGCATCCATGATATTTATCTTGCGCATTCATGCAATAGGTGTGCCGGAGGGAGTGACGTTGCTGGAGTTCGAGGGAGCCAACCAGGAGGAGGAACCCGAGGTGCAGGAAGCCGACGAAGCAGTCGCCGCGGAGGAACTGCCCGAGTGCCCTGACCACCAGCCTTCCTCGTTCCTGAAAGGCAAGCCCCGGAGCATATTAAGCCTCCCATGTTTTTACAAATACATTGAGTATCTTTTATTGTTGATGATGCATTAAGTATAGGAATTGGTTGGAACCAATTGCTGCATTATATATCCTTCCTTGTCCAGATATCGCACTGGAATCCTATTTAAGTTCAGGACGGGTTAAATGCTTAGCCATGCTTAGTGCGGTAGAAGTCAGGTGATTTCCTGTCACCTGCGAGCTTTAGGATGAGGTGGATCACGGTTGGCTATATTTGCTATTGCGGAAAAGAACCATGTGAATAATGAATTAAGACCGGGCGGGGTCTTGTGTAGGTTTGAACATAGTGACTCCGTCTGAGTCGTTTAAGGACCGATACGCTGTACGTCCTCATGTCATGTTGAACGCAGCCTAACACTTAGCTGGCCGGATAAGTCGTTCCGACCGCGAAGCCTAGTAGCTCGATTCAGGCCGGGAACGCGAGCAGTGGCGGCACTCTGGAGGTAGTAAGGATGTGCGGAGAGCCATTGGCATAAGTCCAAGGCAGGTTAGAGTCCCGAACAACCTTGGCAGAGTGGTTCTCTGAGAATGCCGATCTGTTCGGACCCGTGACTCCTGAATTGTACCAAAGGTGACTTGTTGCGACCCTAACGGGGGAAGCAGGGTTTGTGTTTAGGAATACCCCTCCAGCTAGATAGGAATCGATTCGAATCGCCGTCTCTCCCGGATAGTGAGAACTTGACTGAGCAGCGGCAACGTAGATTCAATTAATTTAACGATATGGTTAAATGGATGATGATAAGGTTGCCACAATGAATACCTGATATGGTTATTAATGTTTGCACCCTAATAAAATGATTGCTTAGTACAGGTGCTAATATAGATGACAGGTTAATGGCTAAAAAGTCACTGCTAGTTCAGGTTAAGAGTTATCATTATTACTTATGATTTTCTGTAAAAAGAAAGTGTCAGCCAGCTCCACTACATTAAGCTATGCATAATCCTTGGTGTCATTTGTTTGGTTTTCGACGGGTAAGTCTAGCTGAGTACATTCCCGTACTCAGGGTTTATTCCCTCTTGTTGTAGATGACCTTCTATATCAGGGCTTCTGCAAGTACTGTCTCCACCCGGCGGGTGATGAGGACTAGATCATGGGCATGATCTCCCTTCTCTTATCTGAATGCTTTTGCGGTCTGTGATCAATAAACCAGTATGTGTATTTGAACTCGGTGTGTGAGTTAAACTATTTGCTTCCGCATGTTTTACAAGACTTGTTTTGTAATAACAATGACTCTGTGATGATGTAATCTATTTGCGAACATCTGCGAAATGTTGTAACGTACGATATGTTATGTTGGATTACTGTGATCTTGGTTGTATGCAAGTTGGTTTGAAATCCTTCGAGATTTCGGTTGACTACCGGGTTTATATGGGCTCAAGTTCGAGAATTTGATCGTTTCAACGATTGTTTTTGTACTTGTGCTCTTATAAATTGGTCGGTTCTGTGACAGAAACCATAGGTGCAGTAGCTTGGGACAGATTCTCAATTTTAACACGATCTGGCCTAGACTTATCTATACCCAACCACGTGTTGTTACAACACTTCTGGTTAGGGCTTAGCAAGGAATCTGCCCTATAGCTCGACATAGCTGCCAGAGGTTCGTTCACCCACAAAACCACTGAGGAAGGAAAAGCTCTCTTAGATCACATTCTAGAGAACACTCCTCCCTTAGAACCCCATGGTGTAGAACCTATGCCAAGCCACGAGGAAGTCTCTTTGGCTAAGGCCGAACCTATACCCCTAATCCAGAGACCCTCACCCGAACCAAAAGATCTGGAGGAAGGTTTCCAACCTTCGGACCTTCCGTATTTCGAGGATGATTTTTTCGAAGATTTTGGAAATACCTCGAATTACTCATGCCAAATGACATGACTAGTTCTTGTCACTCCCCTTGACTCTTTATATAAAGAATCCCTTAGGGAATCCATCAAGGAGTTGACTGCTATCATAAGCGGAGAATGGGTAAAAGAAGCGGCGCGTTCTTCTGAAGAAATTCATATTCGCATCCCTTCCTCAACTAATAAAGGCAAAATTCATGGAATAATGGTGGAAGTGCTTTACAATCCCATTGTTGGAGCAAACATCATGTCTACAACTTTTGCATCCACCTACTTTGATAATGAACCTCTTGCTCCAACAATCAAATCCTATAGAATTGCACCCCATTCTAGATAGGAAGGATTAGGGATTCTTCATGATATCCTTATACCATGGACAAACGGAAATTTCCCTAGACTTCCATGTCTTTGACATCAAAGATTTTGATGTCATGATAGGGCACCCCTTAGAACAACTTTTCATCAAACCACCATCATCAGGGGATCTGAACGTAAAATTGGGGAGAGACACATTTTCCATTCCTATCACTCGAGCCAAAAACTCAATGGCAGAATCTCTCCCCCATTCAAAGCTGCCTAAGGAAGTCATGTCAGTTTCACCCTTTGAATACCCTAAGTCATCCTTAGAAAAAGATGCAAAACTCTTCATAGAAGAAGAGGACAATTTAGGCAAAACCATTGATCTTCCTCAAGAGGAAGCACCGGCACAACCTCCGATTGAGCTAAAACCCCTACCCGCTGGCCTACATTATGCTTTCCTTAATGGCGACAAAAAAACTCATGTAATCATTAGCGGCAAGTTTTCTGATGAGGAGACAGCCAAACTCATCTCCATCTTAGAAAAACATAGGCTAGTTTTTGGGTATTCTTTACAAGATCTCAAAGGGATTAGCCCAACTCTTTGTACCCATCACATTCCAATAGACCCTTTGAATACACCATCTCGAGAGCCTCAGCGTAGGCTCAATAATGCGATGCGGGTAGTCATGAAGAAGGAAGTCCTCAAACTTCTTCATGCCGGGATAATCTATCTCATACCACAGAGCTACTGGGTTAGTCCCGTCCAAGTGGTATAAAAGAAAGGAGGAATGACGGTCGTTGAAAATAATAAAAATGAATTGATCCCACAATGAACCGTTATGGAGTGGAGAAGAGTATTGATTACCGAAAACTCAACACGGTAACTAAAAGGTCCTAATATGGCTAGAGGGGGGTGAATAGCCTATTTAAAAATCTACAAACTAACTAGAGCAATTTGATTAGTATGACAAATTCTAGCTGTACAAGGGTTGCAAGCCACCTATCCAACAATTCTAGTTACTATGATCACTAGACACATAATTTACTAAGTCACTACTCACTAAGAGCTCTCACACTTGCTACACTAAAGAGCTCCACTAGTTGAACTTAAGCTACAAAGCAAGCTCTCAATTCTAGCTACACTAAAGAGCTTGCTACAACTAGTTTACGGGAATGTAAATGAGTAAGTAAGGTGATTCTACCACCATGTAGAGGAGTGAACCAACCACAAAATGAATACTAATTCAATCATCGGGAGAATACCAAAGGGCAAGAGACAACCAATGTTTTTCTCCCAAGGTTCACGTGCTTGTCAGCACGCTCGTCCCTGTTGTGTCAACCAACACTTGGTGGTTCGGCGGCTAAGAGGTCTTGCACGAACCTCGTCCACACAATTGGACACCGCAAGACCCTACACACAAGTGAGGTAACTCAATGACACGAGCAATCCACTGGAGTTACCTTTTGGCGCTCCACCGGGGAAGGCACAAAACCCCTCACAATAAACGCGATCGGAGCCAAAGACAATCACCAACCTCCGCTCAATGATCCTCACTACTTCAAGTCATCTAGGTGGCGGCAACCACCAAGAGTAACAAGTGAATCCCATAGTGAAACACGAACACCAAGTGCCTCTAGATGCAATCACTCAAGCAATGCACTTGGATTCTCTCCCAATCTCATAAAGATGTTGAATCAATGATGGAGATGAGTGGGAGAGCTTTGGCTAAGCTCACAAGGTTGCTATGTTAGTGCAAATGGCGAAGAGAGTGAGCTTGAGCTAGCCACGGGGCTTAAATAGAGAGCCCCCATGAATAGAGCCATTGGGCTCACAGAGCATCCCATTGAGCACCGACCGAACACGCAGGTCGGGGCGACCGGACGCACACCTCCCAGCATCTGGTCATGCGATGCTCGCCATGTGGCCCCTCGGTTTGACCTCATCCACACAATCTCAACAGCTAGTTAGCTTCGCGCCACGTGTTAAGTTGTGACTGGACATGCTGCTCGAAGTGACCGGATGCTCCACCACTGGAGTCCAGTCATTTCCAGTAAGGTTCCAGAGATGGTTTTTCATGACCGGACTCTGCCAGCATCCGGTCACTCATCCTCTTTTCTGTACGCTACCACATCAGTAGGACCAAACACTGAATAATGTTCAGTTAGAGTCTGGTCATCTGCGTCCGGTCATAGGCTGAGAGTACCACCTTCTTTTATAATTGACCAGAAGCTAGAACCTCGAGTTTGATCACTTTGAACTCAGCGTCCGGTCACTGTTTGACAGTGAAAAACACCTCCTTTGATTCACCAACTTCTCCACCCTTGCTCAAATGTGCCAACCACCAAGTGTATCACCTTGTGCACATGTGTTAGCATTTTTCATAAACATTTTCAAGGGTGTTAGCTTTCCACTAGATGCTAAATGCATATACAATGAGTTAGAGCATCTAGTGGCACTTTGATAACCGCATTTCGATACGAGTTTCACTCCTCTTAATAGTACAGCTATCGATCCTAAATGTGATCACACTCGCTAAGTGTCTTGATCACTAAACCAAAAAGCTCCTATAAATTCCACATTTGCCTTGAGCTTTTTGTTTTTCTCTTTCTTCTTTTCCAAGTCTAAGCACTTGATCATTACCATGGCATGACCATCATCATGTCATGATCTTTATTTGCTTTACGACTTGGAATGTGCCACCTATCTCATAGTCACTTTGATAAACTAGGTTAGCACTTAGGGTTTCATCAATTCACCAAAACCAAACTAGAGCTTTCAATCTCCCCCTTTTTGGTAATTGATGACAACCCTTTCACAAAGATATGAATTGAAATTCATTTGAATCCATGTTGCTTGCCCAAGCATATTTATTATGTGTAAAAGGATATGGACAATTTTCATGAATCCCATATGGTAGCAATTGCTCCCCCTACATATGTGCTAAGAGTTTGGATTGTAGCTTGCACATATGTTTAGATAGGAAATTTAGGAGTCAATGTCTACCAAATGATGCTAAGGTATAAAAGACGGACCTTTGAAGCGTGATACCAATCAGAGTACACCAATATACCATCCTTAGCACCATTAGTAACTAAACATACACAAAAACTAGAATACCCCTTGAGATCAACATTAGAAGTAAGGGTCTAGTTTTCATAAAATGAACATAAGTCTAGCTACTTAACCTATGCATGCTAGTTTTTTTATTTCATCATTCAAACCTACAACAAGCATACACCACACAAGCATGCATATTGAAATTTAAAACTTGTGCCACGCAAGCAAATATATGAAATGCAGATTCAAATGTAACATACAAGTTTATGAGCTTGCTCCCCCTACTTGTGTACAATTTTGATTGATCCCCTTACAATGTCATTCCATTTGTTTGCTCCCCCTATCTTACTATCTTTATGAATTTCTCTCCCCTTTGTCAACAATTAGCACAAAAGGCAAGCTTAAATTTTAGATAGGTTGGGGTGAAACCACGTGAAGTGAGGATCATTTTCCCAATTTGGTTCAATCTAGATAACTTGCAACAGATATTTAACTCGGTTTGATCCAAGGGCAAGCTTCTTCACACCTCCAAAAGAGGGTTATCATGCACCATGTTGAGTTAAACACTTATAGCTCATTTTCTAGATTAAGCACTAGGTTTACAAGCCCACAATCATGACATATGCTATCACTAGATCATTTCAAGCATACAAGCAATAGTGGTACCATACAAGCATTAAATTCATTTGATTTTAATGAATGAGCCTAGGACATGATAGGAATGACTAGATGCACTAAACAAGTCCTTAGCAATGGATGAATGGCATGTTAATCAACTTTACCTTGCTTTGCTCGAAGGAGAGGCATGTCATATAATGGGGGTGCATCAACACATATTTGAGTAGTCAAGTATGTTCAATTCATTCCTTAGCTTGCAAAACCTCTTCTCATCAAGTGGCTTGGTGAAGATATCGGCAAGTTGATCATCGGTGCCAACACTATTAATACAAATATTCCCTTTTTGTTGGTGATCTCTTATGAAATGTTTGCAGACATCTATATGCTTTGTTCTTGAATGCTGAACTAGGTTGTTCATGAGCTTTACGGCACTCTCATTGTCACATAGCAATGGCACTTTCTTGAATTTGATTCCAAAGTCACTCAAAGTAGCCTTCATCCAAAGTAATTGAGCACAACAACTTTCGGCCGAAATGTACTCTGCTTTGGTGGTTGAAAGTGCTACACTATTTTGCTTCTTTGATGACCAAGACACAAGTGATCTTCTCAATAGTTGACATATGCCCGATGTGCTCTTTCTCTCAACTTTGCATCCCGCATAATCGGAGTCTGAATATCCAATCAACTCAAATCTTGCTCCTTTGGGATACCACAATTCAACATTTTGTGTATGCTTCAAGTACCTCAATATTCTCTTTGTTGCCTTCAAATGACTTTCTCTTGGTAAGGCTTGAAACCTAGCACACATGCATATACTAAACATCACATCTGGCCTTGATGCGGTCACACAGAGTAGGCTTCCAATCATAGACTGATATATCTTTTGATCGACCATGTTGCCACAAGCATCACTATCCAAGCTTCCATTTGTCCCCATTGGTGTACTAATAGCTTTAACATCATCCATTCCAAACTTCTTGAGCATGTCTTTTATGTACTTGCCTTGACTCACAAATGTGCCAATCTTCATTTCCTTGATTTGAAGACCAAGGAAGTAACTAAGCTCTCCAATCATGGACATCTCAAACTCACTTGCCATCATCTTGCCAAACTCCTCACAAAAATCTTGATTTGTTGACCCAAATATGATATCAACAACACAGATTTGCAATACAAACAAGTCATTTCCAAGCTTCTTGGTGAAGAGAGTGGTGTCAACCTTTTCCATCTTGAATCCCTTAGACAGTAGAAAATCCCTCAATCTCTCATACCATGCTCTTGGTGCTTGTTTCAATCCATACAAAGCCTTTCTTAACTTGTACACATGGTCAGGCTTCTTGTCATCTTCAAAATCGGGAGGTTGCTCAACATATACTTCCTCATTGATGTAACTATTTAGAAATGCACTCTTGACATTAATTTGATAGAGTTTGATGTTGTGGGCACAAGCATAGGCTAGCAAGATTCTAATTGCTTCCAATCTAGCAACCGGGGCATATGTTTCTCCAAAGTCAAGACCTTCAACTTGAGTGTAACCTTGAGCCACTAATCTTGCTTTGTTCCTTTTTACTATCCCATCTTGATCTTGCTTGTTCCGAAAGACCCACTTGGTTCCAATTACATTATGATCCATAGGCCTCTCAACTAACTCCCATACTTGACTTCTCTTGAAGTTGTTTAGTTCTTCATGCATAGCATTGACCCAATCAACATCCTTCAAAGCTTCATCTATCTTTTTAGGTTCAATGGATGACACAAATGAGAAATGTTCACAAAATGATGTCAATTTAGATCTTGTTTGTACACCTCTAGAAATATCACCAATTATAGAGTCCAAAGGATGATCTCTTGCGACATTGGTTGGTTGGAGCACTTGCACTTGATTGCTTGCATTTGATCGATCATTTGGTTGAGATGATGAACTAGCCACTTGTTGTTAACCTTGCACTTTGCCAACATTAGCACTTTCTTGACTTTGATCTTGAGAACCACTAGCTTGTACATTTGAGTTAGAGAGTACTTGATTCTTGTCATTTTCAACATCAATCACCTCTCTAGATCTTATATCACCAATGTCCATGTTCTTCATTGCATTTACCAATTGAGTGCCTCTCACATCATCTAGATTCTTATCTTCCTCTTGGGAACCATTTGTTTCATCAAATTCCACATCATGAACCTCCTCAAGAGTGCCATGATCCAAATTCCAAACTCTATATGCTTTGCTAGTAGTTGAGTAACCAAGTAGGAATCCTTCATCACATTTCTTGTCAAACTTGTCCAATCTAGTGCCTTTCTTCAAGATATAGCATTTGCAACCAAAAACCCAAAAGTATACTATGTTGGGCTTTCTTCCATTCAATAGCTCATAAGGTGTCTTCTCCATCATGGGGTGACAATAGAGTCGGTTGCTATAGTAGCAAGCCATGTTAATTGCTTCCGGCCAAAGTGAATGACTCACATTGTACTCACTCAATATTGATCTTGCCATGTCAATCAAAGTTCTATTCTTTATTTCAACTAGGCCATTTGATTGTGGAGTATACTTGGCCAAAAGTTGATGCCTAATTCCAAACTCATCACACAAATCATCCACTCTTGTGTTCTTGAACTCACTTCTATTGTCACTTCTCACTTTCATGATGGTTGTTTCAAACTCATTATGAATTCTCTTGATGAATGTCTTGAAGGTTGCAAACACATCACTCTTGTTAACAAGAAAGAACACCCATGTGTATCTAGTGAAATCATCCACAATCACAAATCCATATTTGTTTCCACCAATGCTAGTGTATGTGGTTGGTCCAAACAAGTCTATGTGCACCAACTCAAATGCCTTGGATGTGCTCATCATGCTCTTCTTAGGATGTGTGTTACCGACTTTCTTTCCGACTTGCCATGCACTACATAGCTTATCCTTCTCAAATGCGACATATTTCAAGCCTCTAAATAAGTCATGCTTGATCAACTTGTTCAATTATTTCATTCCAACATGACCGAGCCTTCTATACCATAACCAACCCATGCAAGACTTAGTGAGCAAACATGTTGACAATTGAGCTTCTCTAGCATTGAAATCAACCAAGTATAGATTCTCATATCTAAATCCTTTGAATATCAAGTTAGAGCCATCTACCACTTATGATCTCTACATCATCCACACCAAATATGCACTTGAAACCAAGATCACACAATTGAGCTATCTATAATAGGTTGAAGTTCAAGCTCTCTACTAGTAGCACATTGGAAATGCTCAAGTCATTGGATATTGCAATCTTACCAAGACCTTTGACCTTGCCTTTGCCATTGTCACCAAATGTGATACTATCAATCCCATTGCTCTTATTTTCATTGATTGAATTGAACATTCTTGGATCACCGGTCATGTGTTGTGTGCACCAACTATCAAGCACCCAATGCCTTCCTCCATCTTTATAATTGACCTACAAAAGAAGATCAATTCTTTTTAGGTACCCAAACTTGCTTGGGTCCTTGAAGGTTAGTTACCAAGGTCTTCGGTACCCAAATGGCCTTCTTCTTTGGGCCCACAATTGGTGTACCAATGAACTTAGCCTTCACACTATTGGCACCCTTAACAAGCATGTAACAAGAATCAAATCTAATTGAGGATACATTAGGTTGCTTGTTCTTGTTAGTCTTGCAATATTGCTCTATATGCCCAACTTGCTTGCATCTATTGCAAAACCGACCATTTCCCTTCACAAAGCTAGTTTTGGGAGTGACAAAGGTCACCTTGCCTTTCTTGGGGGTATAGCCTAATCCCTCTTTGTTGAGAGAAACCCTTTGGCTACCTAAGCACTTTAGCGAGCGGGCATCTCTACCATAGGCATTGCCTAAGGCACGAGTGACCTCATTAACCTCCTTCTTGAGGGTCTCAGTTTCCACCATTAATGAGGCATCACAAGTGAAACCATCACTCAAAGGTGAAGTAGAAGTAGTAGTGCTACAAGAAGGGTTAGTGGGAGCAACAACAATGGGCTTATAAAAAAGATTCATCAATAATATCACATGTTAGTCCCACATCACATGACACAATCACTTGCTCCTTCTTGGCTTCCTCCATCTTGACTTGCTTGATGAGAGAGGAGTGAGCCTTTTCAAGCTTAGAGTGAGCTTTGCCAAGTTCTCATGGGCTTCTATTAACCTCTCATGAGTGGCATTTAGCTCATCAAAGGATTGCTTAAGAAATTTGACTTTCTTGCACAATTCTTTGCACTCCTTTCTCTTCATCTCAAAGCAAGTGTGCACTTGCTTACACATGTCCATGAGCTCCTCCTTGGTGTACTCCTCATCATCATCATCACTCTTACAAGCATCACTTTCACATTCATCATCATCACTCACATCATATTTTACCTTGGTAGGCTTTGCCATGAGGCATGTCGATGGAGTGTCGAAGATGGAGGGCTTGTTGTTGATGGTGATGCCTACTAGTGCTTTATTGATTGATTTCTTGCCATCATCACTAGAGCCATCACTATCCCAAGTGACCACATAGCCTCCACCCTTCTTCTTCTTTTGGAAGGTCATCTTCTTCTCCTTCTCCTTCTTGTGCTTCTTCTTCTTATCCTCATCATTGTCACTATTGTAGGGACAATCCACTACAAAATGATTGGGTCTCTTGTAATTATAGCATCTTCTGACATATTCTTTGCTTTTGGTGTGATCTCTTCTTTTTCTTGCACCATAGCCCTTCTTCTTCATGAATTTGCCCATCTTGCATAAAGGAGAGCCATGGCCTCATCATCAATGTCACTAAGATTCTCATCATCACTTGATTCTTTCTTGGACTTGCTCTTGTTCTTGGATAATGATCTAGCCTTGAATGCTACACTCTTCTTCTTGTCTTCATCTTCCTTCTTATCATCCTTGTCAACCCCCTCCCTTTCCACATGGTATGTCTCTTGTGTCATGACATCACCTAGTACTTGGTTAGGGGTAATCTCCTTCAATCCTCCCCTTATGATAAGCAATCTCCACATCTCAAATCTTGGAGATAAGAACATCAAGAACCGAAAAGAGACATCATCATCATTGATCATTTCTCCCAAAGCCTTCAAGTCATTGACAATCACTTGCAACCGATGGAACATCTCCGGAATGCTCTCATCATCCTTCATCTTGAAGCTTGTCAACTTGTTCTTGTAGATATACAACTTGGCACTCTTCACCACCGATGTGCCCTCATATGTTTCCTCCAATCTCTTCCACACCTCATTAGCTATATCACAATCCTTGATTTACTCAAACACCTTGGAATCAATGGCATTGTATATGGTGTTGAGAGCCATTGTATTGCATTGCTTGTTGGCCTTGTCTTGCTTGGTGAGATTATCAGGATCAATGATAGCATAGTCACTCGGTCACATCCCACACTTGATCATTGATTGAACCAAGATACATCTTCATCTTTCTCTTCCAATAATCATAACATGTGCCATCAAAGAACGGTGGTTTGCCCCCCACATGGTTGAACACAACTTGAGCCATAATTTGACATCGAGGTTGTTAAGCCTTCAATCAAATGGTGACCACGGCTCTGATACCACTTGAAAGGTCCTAATATGGCTAGAGGGGGCTGAATAGCCTATTTAAAAATCTACAAACCAACTAGAGCAATTTGATTAGTCTGACAAATAGCGAAAAGCAAACTTGCTCTAGCTCTACAAGGGTTGCAAGCCACCTATCCAACAATTCTAGTTACTATGATCACTAGACACACAATTTACTAAGTCACTACTCACTAAGAGCTCTCACACTTGCTACACTAAAGAGCTCCACTAGTTGAACTTTAGCTACAAAGCAAGCTCTCAATTCTAGCTACACTAAAGAGCTTGACAATCCTCACTGCTTGAAGCCGTCTAGGTGGTGGCAACAACCAAGAGTAACAAGTGAATCCCACAGCAAAACACGAACACCAAGTGCCACTTGATGTAATCACTCAAGCAATGCACTTGGATTCTCTCCCAATCTCACAAAGATGTTGAATCAATGATGGAGATGAGTGGGAGGGCTTTGGCTAAGCTCACAAGGTTGATATGTCAATGAAAATGGTAAAGAGGGTGAGCTTGTGCTGGCCATGGGGCTTAAATAGAGAGCCCCATGAATAGAGCGATTGGGCTCATAGAGCATCCCACTATGCACTAACCGGACGTGTAGGTCGCAGCGACTAGATGAACACCTCCCAACGTCCGGTCACGCGATGCGCGCCACGTGGCCCCTCGGTTTGACCTCGTCCACATGATCTGAATGGCTTGTTAGCTTTGCGCCATGTGTTAAGTTGTGACCGGACGTGCCGCTCAAAGTGACCGGATGCTCCACCACTGGAATCCGGTCGTTTCTAGTAAGGTTCCAAAGATGGTTTTTTGTGACCGAACGCGTCCGATCATGCCCGACCGGACTCACCTAGCGTCTGGTCACTCATCCTCTTCTCTATATGTCACCACATTAGTAGGACCAGACACTGAACAGTGTTTAGTCAGAGTCCGGTCACCTACATCTGGTCACAGGCCAAGAGTGCCACCTTCTTTTATAATTGACCAAACGCTGGAACCCCAAGTCTGATCACTTTGAACTCAGTGTCTGGTCACTATTTCATAGTGAAAAACACCTCCTTCGATTCACCAACTTCTCCACCCTTGCTCAAATGTGCCAACCACCAAGAGTATCACCTTGTGCACGTGTGTTAGCATTTTTCACAAACATTTTCAAGGGTGTTAGCTTTCCACTAGATCATAAATGCATATACAATGAGTTAGAGCATCTAGTGGCACTTTGATAACCGCATTTTGATATGAGTTTCACTCCTCTTAATAGTATGGCTATCAATCCTAAATGTGATCACACTTGCTAAGTGTCTCGATCACTAAACCGAAAAGCTCCTATAAATTTCACTTTGCCTTGAGTTTTTTGTTTTTCTCTTTGTTCTTTTTCGAGTCCAACCACTTGATCATTACCATGGCATCACCATCATCATGTC
Organism: Miscanthus floridulus; assembly: GCF_019320115.1. Lineage (NCBI taxonomy): Eukaryota > Viridiplantae > Streptophyta > Magnoliopsida > Poales > Poaceae > Miscanthus > Miscanthus floridulus. The sequence goes on from NC_089582.1 coordinate 76,144,348, forward strand.
ATGATATTTATTTGCTTTACGACTTGGAATGTGCCACCTATCTCATAATCACTTTGATAAACTAGGTTAGCACTTAGGGTTTCATCAATTTACCAAAACCAAACTAGAGCTTTCAGCAACAAAGAAAGACCACTTCCCACAGCCTTTCATTGATGAAATGTTAGAGCGGTTCGCGAAGCATTCTTTCTTCTATTTCCTTGATGGCTATTTAGGGTATCATCAAATTCCCATCCACCACTATGATCAAAGCAAGTAGACCTTCACATGCCCGTGTGGAACGTACGCTTATCATCGAATGTCGTTCGGGTTGTTTAATGCACCCGCTTCATTCCAATGGTGCATGATGTCTATTTTCTCATACATGATAGAAGAAATCATGGAGGTTTTCATGGACGATTTTTAGTCTATGGAAAAACCATTGACCACTGTCTAGAGAATCTAGAGAAAGTCTTACAACAATGCCAAAAAAAAGGACATGGTACTTAACTACGAAAAGTGTCATTTCATGGTCCGTGAAGACATCGTTCTTGGGCACCATGTGTCTGAGAGGGGGATCGAGGTAGATAAGGCTAAGATCAAAGTTATGGAGCAGCTACAACACCCCATGAACGTGAAAGGAATCCATAGCTTCCTACATCATGCAGGGTTCTATAGGCGGTTCATCAAAGATATTTCACAAATCTCTAGACCCCTCATGAACCTGCTAGCTAAGGATGCACCTTTTGAGTTCACAGATGAGTGCTTAAATGCTTTTCACACTCTAATGAAAGCACTCATCTTAGTGTGAATCATCCAACCACCCAACTGGTCACTCCCTTTTGAGATAATGTGTGATGCTAGCGACTATGCTATTGGTGCTGGTCCTTGGCCAAACCAAAGATAAGAAGTGTTAGGTTCATAAGCCCAGGGGTCCCTCGTGGACTGGCTTCCCAACAAAGGCTCAGCCCAAGCAGATAACACACAACTCATGGTCCGGCCCATGAGTCGGAACAACAGGCTAGAAGGGCGATCCAATCACCGATCGAAAGGCCTGGCCAAGGAGGAACGGCGCCCGTCTTCCGAATTCGGCCCACCTCTCCGACCGGAGCGCTCACTTTCGATCTCTACCTCGCCTCTGGGCAGTCTCTCCGACCGGAAGGCCTGGCCAAAACACTACTTCCTGACTCTGACCCCACGTCTCTGACTGGAGTACACAAAAACCCTACTCACCACTCTTCTCCGACTGGCGCAACCTAGAGCCGACTAGGACCAACCGACCGGGGACGCCCAGCTCTGAAAGGACCAGTGAACGAACAGAGAAAGCAAGGCAAGGTGCACAAGTCAAACCACTGATACCAATGGACCATACCCTATACACCTATAGAAACAATACTCTACAACCGCGCCTGACACAAACAGTGTTGTATGTGCCGACATTTTCCCTATAGTGTTGTGGGCGCCATTAACTCCCATATGATAAGGCTCCCCCCACATGCCTCTAGGCATCGATAGTGTTGTGGGCACTAGCATATACCATACCGAGTGAACATGGTGAAACCCCTCACATGCCTCTAGGCATCAACAGTATAGTAGGTACCAGACATTTGCCATACCCGAACAAAACAACATAGCCTCCCAAGTGCATCCAACATCCAATAGTGTTGTGGGCGCCTACCATAATCCTATACCCACCAGGCGTGGGCAACAAGGTTTAGAAGCATATGTACTCTCTCCCTCTCACTTATAAGGGCATCTCCTTCATCTATAAAAGGGGATGCGCTCTCTCCCAACATTCAGGTTCATTCAAGTGATTTAGATTATTAGATCGATCAAGTTCACTAGTTCACAACCACAGAATAGCCAGGTTCGAACCTCAAGCACGTGCTTGAACACTTAGCTCATAGCAGAGCTCTTATCGCTCTCGGCCCTTCCGACCGGAGTCCGATCGGACCTCTTGTACTCCCCATCTTTCTCCTTCTCGTTTGTAACCCAACTGCAAACTTCGAGCACCTGGGCTCAGGAATAAAGTCACTGACCGACTCAAACTGGACATAGGGCACTGTTGCCTGAACTAGTATAAACCCTATGTCATTGATTGCTAGGCCACCTCCGATCACAACGTATGGCAAAACTACAAATATTTACTTGTTGGTCACTTTCTGCACCGACAAGAAGCATCACGCAATCACTTATGCTAGCAAACCGCTGATAGGAGCCTAGCTTAATTACGCTACCACAGAAAAGAGATCTTAGCAGTCATTTTTGCTATCGACAAGTTTAAGTCTTACTTAGTGGGTGCAAAAGTCATTGTTTACACTGATCATGCTACACTCAAATACTTCCTCACTAAGAAAGACGCTAAACCTAGATTAATAAGATGGATTCTCTTACTCCAAGAATTTGACCTTGAAATAAAAGATAAAAAGGGAGTAGAGAATACTGTCGCTGATCATCTATCGCATATGCAAGCCACTAACATGCAGGAACTATCAATAAATGACTTCCTATGCAGTGACATGCTGCTGAAGGTGACAGATTCAAGCCCAGTGGTACGCAAACATCGTGAACTTCATGGTCTTAGGATACGTACCACCGGGTGAAAACAAGAGAAAGCTACAAGCCGAGAGCAGATGCCACCTTTGGGATGACCCATACATGTATAGGGTTTGCTCTGACGACCTATTGAGGAGATGCGTACCAATGGTGGAAGGCATGCAAATCATTGAGAAATGCCATGCAGCACCATACGGAGGCCATTATGGCGTATTCCGCACACAAGCCAAAATCTGGCAGTGTGGATTCTTATGTCCAACGATATACGAAGACACCAAAGAATTCATCCGAAGGTGTCAAAAATGCCAGTTGCAAGGTGGCATCACTGCTCGTAATGCAATGCCCCTGCACTACAACTTGCAAGTGGAGATATTTGATGTTTGGGGCATTGACTTCATGGGGCCATTCTAAAAGTCCTATGATAGCGAGTACATCCTTATCACTGTTGACTATGTGTCAAAATGGGTGAAAGCATCGCCATGCATGCAGAGCCGTCGATGCCAAGCATGCAATGAAGATGTTCCATGAAGTGGTCTTCCCTCGCTTTGGAACACCAAGAATGATGATAAGCGATGGGGGATCCCACTTTATCAACAAAACCTTTAGAACCTTCCTGAAAGAGCTTGGGGCCAAGCACAACATTGCCACCTGTATAATCCTCAAACCAGCGGTCAGGTAGAAACTTCAAATAAACAAATTAAAAATATCATGCAGAAGACAGTCAATGTAATGGGAAAAGGATGGAAAGACAAGCTACCTAATGCACTTTGGGCATATAGGACAGCTTATAAAACCCCCATTAGCATGTCGTCGTTCTAGCTCGTCTATGGAAAAGTTGCCATCTACCAATTGAGCTTGAACACCGAGCTCACTAGGCCATAAAAAGCTAGAACATAGATGTAAAGCTAGCTGGCAAGAAGCGACAAAAGCAAATTGCTGAGCTAGAAGAGTGGCAAGAGAAGGCTTACCATAGTGCCAAGCTCTACAAAGAAAGAACTAAGAGATGGCACGATCACCGAATCCAACAGAAGGAGTTCAAGGAGGGAGACAAGGTCCTAGCTATTAAACTCCCAAGTCAAGCTCTTCAGTGAAGGAAAGCTACGAAGCAAATGGCAAGGACTGTACACCGTCATCAAGACGTCGACACATGGCACTGATCACCATCCAAGACTGATGACAGTAACATTTTTAAAGTTAACAGGTCAAAGATTAAATGTTTTCCTAGAGCCCTCTCTCAACACTAACGAAGAAATAGATACAATAGAATTAATTTCTTTTGATAAATTCATTCAAAATTTATGAAAATTTAAAAATACCTCTAACATATACTTTTCATTTACTTAAAAATCAAAAAAATTATTGCTTTTCTTTTTTTAAGCAAGTTTATCATGGTTAAATTACCTTTATGCCATCAATAAATAATAACTCTTAATTCTTTCTTATCGCACTTGATTCTTACTGATCACATGACATCTCCATTCATAAACACAAATCATGTGAATATCACTTGAGAATATCCCTTGATTCATCATAAAGCATGTGTATATCTTGCTCTATCACTCACTGATACTGATGAATCAGAATCCAAGACCAGCATATATTGAGATCACCTGCATGCATGAGAACGTAGACGCAAACACGGCTCAAGGGCGGCTCTAGGGGTGCGGGCGCACCCATAGTGCGGCTGCACCACCCAGTGGCTCCATTGTCCCCCGATTTTTGCACACTCGATCCTGATGTTGTGTATCACCCATATCTGATGGTATGGCGGTATGTCGATGTTGTTTCCTTCACGGTAGATGCCCTAGCTCCTATATAAACCACCCCAAGCCTCTCCCTCTCTTCACACCAAGCACAAAGCTTCCTCTCTCTCCCTCTCTAAAGCACTCTAAAGCTCAAGAATGGCCAGCCACGCTCTTGCTTTGTACACGGCCTCTTGCTCAACCTACAACATTGATGCAGTGCCGGCCTCGATAGATCTAGTGCCTGAGAGCACTATTGTGAGAGAAGAAGTAAGGATGATCACTGAGGCACCACTAGCTATCATGCCACTGCCTAGTTGTATGAGCGGTGGCACTAGCTTGAAGTCTACGGCACATACCAAGGCGCCCCTTGGTGGCAGCCAAGGTGAAAAAGGCTCCCTCGACAAGGGCAACCACCGGTGCCATCAGGATCAAGCGGATGGTAGACCGAAGAAGTGCTCCATTGTAATGCCTTCGGGCAATTCAGTTTCTCACGCTAGCTCATCCCTACCCATCGCTCGTCCTAGTCCATAGGCATGCGCAAGCCCAATGGGGTATATGGCAAGGCCCTTAGGGCTAAGCCTAAGCCACCACCAAAGGAGTAGGTCGAGTCGTCTTCTTAGCCCTTTAGGGTCTAGGATGTTCAAGAAACCCCTAGTCCTAAGGCTACCACCAACTATCTTTGAAAGTAGTGACGAGGAGGCACCACGCAAAGGCCCTACAATCGCTTCACTTAGTGCTAAGAACAAAACCATGCATGAGGACATTAGGAAAGTGAACGCTCACCTCGCTAAGAGTCTAGTGAAAATCAAAGACCTTAGTGACAAGATCAATGTGCTTCACCAGGGGTTAGGCAATGATTGCTAGGGTGGTGAGGGCGGCGGGAGTGGCAGATGCTCTAGATCAGCCTTTCTAGGCCACTCCCGCTAAATAATTAGGCGCATCTTTATCATTTTGAGTTTTTCATTTCAATCATGTAATGCGCCTTTGTTTTGATAATTGAATAAATATTTTATTATTAGTAGAAATATTTATTGCACTTGTTTTTGTGTTTTCTTTTGTATCAAAATAAAAATAGGTAAGAAAACAAGTGTGGGGGAGGCGCCACACTCGCCTCTAACTCAGTTGCACAAAAGATGGCCAAAATCAAAACTCGATTTCTGCAACTCTCTCTCATCAAATTAAAAGGATTTAAAACTAAACAAATTTTAAGATAAACTAAAAAGCGATGCTCCATCTCCATGTCTTCCTATGATTAAAATTTTGCATACATTTTATTCCTTGCTAATATTCCTAAAACTTGTGAACACTTATCATAGGGACCCCATTTTATCTAAGTGATTAACGAATGAGATATAGTAGGATGACATGACGCTTGCTCGTTCTTGCAAAGTACTTGGGGATTATTTTTATAAAACAAAATTCAAAATAGCATGTTCCTTTAATGATATACAAATACCTACCAAGGCCATACATGTCCATACATGACAAAAACCTTCCACATATGCCTCTTACTTTGTGTAGAGTTTGGTCAAGTTTTGTGACCCCTGTTGAGAGATTTTTCATGCTCCCAAGATCAAAACTCACGTACACACCACAAATAAATAGCTATTCCTACACTGGGAATACGCTAAAACCTATTTCCATCACCAACAAATAAATACTCCATGCTTCAAATATATGATCTCCCTAGCATTTTCCAAAGAGACAAAAAAGTCTATGCAAAAAGAATTGAAATAATTGGGCACATGAAGGTCCCAAAGTATAGAGAAAAATAGGGACACATGAAGGTCCCAAAAGTATTAAAAATGAAGAGCACATGAAGGCTCATAAGGAAAATAAGCTAGCCATGTCTCAAAATAAAAGCTAGAGAAAGAGATAAAATCAAACAAAGGAGTATATTTCCACCAATTCTCACACACTTGCACAGTTTTGATCTAAGAGTATGACAGCTTCTCTCTGGTGGGTCCGAAATTTGACTTTACAACATATGCAAGGTAAGTGTGGCCACAAATTTTCATCCCTACTCAAGCTCCATATAAGCTTTTAGAAGTAGGATGATCAAAGAGAAGGCAAACATTCAAAAATATGCCCTAGTGAGGAACCATTTATAAATTTTGAGTGACTTGAGAGAATCATTCAAGGAACAAAAGTTATCTTTATGTTTTCAAAACCATATAAAAACCCAAGTTTCTAGGGTAGGGATAGAGTGAGAAGATTTTAATCCAAGCTATTCCATTTTTCAATTACCTAAGATATTTTGGTAGACACTTGGAAGCTCATAGGCTCAGGTGAAGCTTGGAATAACTTGTATGCAGATTTCAAATCAAGAAGATGAACCCGCTTAGTCCTTAGAACTTTACTCGAGGATGAGCAAAGGACTATGTGTGGGGGAGTTTGTTGGCGGTTCTTAACTCACACTTTACACCACAACACTTGTATAAAATTCATCAAAAAGCAAAAACAAACAAACTAGAAATAGGACTTCCAACTAACCATTTCCATAGTTTTGGTGAATTACCATGTAGGACAAGCATGAAAACACATCTAGATGGGCCAAAAGGAGAAGAAATACACTCATCATACAATTTGGCCCAAGCAAAATAAAGAAGAAAGAAATAAAAGCACATCTACCTAATCAACTTGGGCACAAAACCCATGGGGGAGCACTCTAGGCCCAGCCAGCAATCCACCTACCAAACGTAGTGGCCAAGCATGCAAGCCTAGGTGTGGCCGCACCAGGGGGTGCGCCCACACCCTTGCTGCCTTAGCCCGGGTCCATCTTCCTTGTGGTGGTATCATTAATGCACCTGAGGTCGGTTGCATTGGGGGTTGCCTAAAATACCTTAGCAAACCTTCCTACTTGAGCCATAAAAGAGAAGGCTACCTCCCTCACAACCTTTATTCATACATTGATACACAAGAGAAGAAGAAGAAGAAGAAGAAGAAGAAGAAGAAGAAGAAGAAGAAGAGCTCCATTCACATCTTTAGCTTCTAGCTAGAGTAGTATAGGGAGTGAGAGAGAGATAAGTTGAAGAAGTACCAAAGTTGTTGGCTACCTCCACTAGTGTACCCGGTACGCTTATCAGAAGGAGTGCTGGAGCTAACGGCTCCTCCACTTGTACCTCTATGATCACATTACTACTAGGAGTAAGAAGTTTGTGTTCATTCTTTGGTATTGATTTCCTAAGAAAGTTGTCTTTGTTCATTATAAACTTGCGGGTTCATAGTCCATCCCCATGGCGGATACTCTAGTAGAGGACTCCTAGTAAAGATGGAAGTTCCTGGCCAACGCTAGAGTAGTGGCCAATAGCGTAGACGCGGTGTCTAAGCTAGAAGTCACCATTGTTTGCCTCATTCCCCACTGGTTGAGGGGTAGGCGGCAGGTGGTGATAGCCTTATCCATCCTTCATAATCCCCCATGTTTGGGTTTGACATAGAGCTGTAGGCCGGTATCTGCTTGGCAGACCTAGGTGTACGCTGGTGCCCGAAGCAAGTCTATAGTGATAAGGTTATCTTCACTTAGGATATCTATCCTTAGAAGAATGTTACTACCCAAGTTACCCTTCTTCTTGTTTTCAGTTAGGTGAACTAGCTAAGATACTTCTAGGTGAAGTGCTATAATGGTGTATCCGTGCGCTTGCGGATTCCTTCTGCTTACGCTAAGAAACACCAACATGGAGCAGGTCTCCTCATGGCTCTGCTATATCCCTTGCTCCTAGGGGGATGTTAGTGGAAGCTTTGCGAGAGTGTTCCCCATCTCAATTCTCTTGGTCCGTGGCTCTGCCTTTACTAGGTGTTGGGTAGGTGTTTCCCTACATGCGCAAATTCTCCCCTATTTCTCTTGCACAAGCACATAAAGTCGCCTTTGTAGAGCTCAGTCATAGTCGGCTATGGGGAAACCCCATACTCGATTGGCCTTTGTTATTGTACATCATAGTCTTCAATAGGTCTTTGTTATTATACACCTATCCAATGTAATGGAATTTATCAATAAAGAGTTCCTTTAATAACTTATGTTTGACTCGGTTCGAGTATTTGTTTACTTAATCGAGCATTTTTCTAGATACAATCGGGTAGAACGAGTGATGGTCTACATGTGCACAATTAGACTAGGTGGCATTGGTTTTTGTAGTAACTAATGGTGAGCAATTTGCATAAATGGGCATATCATACTGTCGGTGTACTTGTGCAGTATTAGTATTCGGCTAACGAATCATTCCTTGTGGATTCTGATTCGCATGTACGCATGAACGCGTCCTTTAGATTGCTAGATATTGCTCATGTCCTACTATAGATGAGGATGAAATGTGGCAGAGAATCATATGTACTAGGGAATCAAATGGTCCACCTCGTCTTCCCCGATCCGCCACACGTGACCCGCGTGGGTGACTGCGCTACTCATGGATCTTGAATGTTGGCTTCCCCGCTCGTGTCTTGAAGTGGGGCTATTTAAGCAAGGTAAGGTGAGCCTCTCAATCTCACTCCAAACCTTCTTGAAAAAACCTTGAGTTGCACATAGTCTCCCATTGTCATGGCCTCCCTCGTCCTCCATCGACTCCAATGCCACTAGGAGAAGGCCTTCAAGATTATGCTTCCACCAACACATAAGCATGGATATGTCTGCTTGTCCTAGGTGTTAGAGGATGTTTCACAAAGATATGGAGGAATGCTACCATGGAATGCCAGTGCTACTGACCTCAGTTCCGTGGTCAGGGCTTGTGGGGTGCAACCATGGTAGGCATAGCCAGGGCCTCCGGGACTTTGGGTGTAGCATTACAGCTAGAGCACCCACGATGGACCACGATGAGTGGGGTAGTCTTTGGTGTCCTATGACAAGTGGTTGTCATGGCACCAAAATGTGCCCTACGCAGCCTCGTTTATCGATTCGGTGGCTTGGCCGTCAGTCTGCATTGACTATTCATCTCTTCTATTTGGTTTCCTTGTGTGTCTACTTCTACTCCTAGGGGGATATTTTTTAAGGCAAAAAACTATGGGGAGCTCCCCATAGTGCTCCCCACTAGAATTCATCTGGTCTATGACAGAGTGCTTGAAGGGGTTCTGGTGTCTACTTGGTAAAAATGACTAGCTTCTTTATTATTATACATCTCATAGTCTTCAACAAGGTCCTTGTTATTGTACACCTATCTAATGTAACGGAGTTTATCAGTAATGAGTTGTTTTCATGACTTTATTATTGTATAATGTTTGACTCGGTTCGAGTCTTTTTGGTACTGAGAAGGATTTGGACTTAGTAATCCACTCAATCAGGTGACTAGTTGAGGCGTCACCAAGGCGAATGACAAACGCACTAGTAGCTAAGACAATAGCGCACATCATTCGGTGTATCATATGGTGCACTAACATACTCACACTGATCGGTGGTCTTGTCAATCAGGTTGTCATAGTAACTAACGATGATAGTTTTGTCCAGTTCGCGTATCATATGGTGTACACATACATAGTTTCATCAAGCGGCAAGGGTTGTCAATGTAAATAACGGTGATCGGTTTAGTCCCATAGGCACATCATATGGTGTACATGTGTGCAATTAGATCAGTTGGTACTTGGATGCCCTCCTCCTTGTGCTCCTCCATATCCACCCTATTGGTGACCATTCGCTGGAACGAGAAATCTTTAAGAATGCGTGGAACATTTCAACGTTCATTAGATAGATTGTGAGACGCCTATCAAACGACTACTTGTGGTCGTTCCAACTTCATTGAGCGTCATGTTAGTTCTAGTATGCCTTCCACTATCATTCCATCTTCCTTGAGCATTGCTTTCGATTCTAGTTCGCCTTCCATGGACGTCCTCATTAGCAGGCATGACTATTTAACGCTGGGTTCCATGTCCACACAAACCTAGACAGTCGTTGCTTCCTCCAAACAATGCCACTCATAACATCCAAATTAAACCACTTCATCACTCCACATTAGCCATCGCCATGAACTCCGAGGGAGAGACATCGGCCAAGCGTGCAAGGAAGGACGATGAAGGCAAGCCAGATCCGATGAACACTAGGATCGATCAAGACGCTAACAAGGAGGAGGCAAAAAGGAGGACACTAACGAGCAGCATAATAAAGAGGAGCCAACCAATGAGGAGCATGCCTATAAGAAGATCAAAATTGAGGATGGCATAGATGTGGAAGTCTAAATGAACCTCGGTTTCATTAATTTCCATTGGCATGGCCCTAGCAATCCCACAACATTCGACAAAGACTCCTGACTAAAAGCTCTAGTTTGGTTTTGGTTAATTGATGAAACCCTAAGTGCTAACCTAGTTTATCAAGATGATTATGAGATAGGTAGCACTACTCCAAGTGATGAAGCAATGGCGAAGATCATGACAATGGTGATGGCATGGTGATGGTCAAATGCTTAAACTTGGAAAAGAAGAAAGAGAAAAACAAAAGGCTCAAGGCAAAGGTATAAAATGTAGGAGCCATTTTGTTTTAAGTGATCAAGACACTTAGTGAGTGTGATCACATTTAGGATAGATAGCCATACTATTAAGAGGAGTGAAACTCGTATCAAAATGCGGTTATCAAAGTGCCACTAGATGCTCTAATTCATTGCATATGCATTTAGGATCTAGTGGAGTGCTAACACCCTTGAAAATATTTGTGAAAATATGCTAACACATGTGCACAAGGTGATACACTTGGTGGTTGGCACATTTAAGCAAGGGTGAAGGAGATTGAGTCAAAAAGGAGTTAGTCGCGCTGGTTATAGAATGACCAGACGCGTACGGTATGTTACCGGACATGTCTGGTATTTCAGCGGCAGACTCAGAGACCGAACACGTCCGGTCGCCACACCGAACACGTCCGGTGTGAACCAGAAAAGGCAGCAGACGACAGAGCAGCCAATCGAACGCTGGCAGTGTCCGGTCGAGCGTGGTTGCTTACTGTACTCCACCGGACGCTGTGGCTCAGCATCCGGTCATTTGTGACTCTGCGTCCAGTGTGAGCGTCTGGTTGTCAGCAGAAGGGGCAGCAACAGCTAAGTTTGATTTGAACTGGACATGTGGCTATCTGGGGCTACCGAACACGTCCGATATGCCAACCGGACGCGTCCGGTATTCATGACCGGAGCGTCCAGTGCTGCGTCCGGTGTAGTGTGACCGGAGCGTCCGGTCGACGTGCAGTTAGCCTATTTTTTGAGCCAATGGCTCTATTTGATGGGGGCTTCTATTTAAAGACTCTTGGCCGGCTCAAGCCATATCTCTTGCACATTTTCATTGACATAGCAACCTTGTGAGCTTAGCCAAAGCCCTCCCACTCATCTCCATCATTGATTTATCATCTTTGTGAGATTGGGAGAGAATCCAAGTGCATTGCTTGAGTGATTGCATCTAGAGGCACTTGGTATTCGTGTTGCGCTGCGGATTTCACTTGTTACTCTTAGTGGTTGCCACCACCTAGACGGCTCGGTGCAGCGATGGAGGATCGGCATGAGTTGGTGATTGTTCGTGGCCGTCTCCGATGATTGGGAGGGGAGTTGTACCTTCCCCAGCGGAGTGCCGAAAGGTAACTCTAGTAAATTGCTTGTGTCATTGAGTTACCTCACTTGTGGGTCGGTTCTTGCGGTGTCCTATCGTGTGGATGAGGTTTGTGAAACACCTCTTAGCCGCCGAACCACCAAGTGTTGGTCGACACAACAGGGACTAGCGTGTTGGCAAGCACGTGAACCTCAGGAGAAAAATCGGTTGTCTCTTGTCATTTGCATTCTCCTGGTGATTGGCTTAATCTTCATCTTGTAATTGGTTCATCCCCTACATGGCGGTATAATCACCCTACTCACTTATTTACATTCTTGCAAACTAGTTGATACAAGCTCTTTAGTGTAATTAGAATTGAGAGCTTGCTTTATTATTTACATTCATCTAGTTGAGCTCTGTAGAGTGGCAAGATTGAGAGCTCTTAGTGAGTAGCTACATAGCAAGTTTGGGTGCCTAAGTAATCATTGCAACTAGAATTATTGGATAGGTGGCTTGCAACCCTTGTAGAGCTAGAGCAAGTTTGCATTACGCTATTTGTCATACTAATCAAATTGCTCTAGTTGATTTGTAGTTTTTTAAATAGGCTATTCACCCCCCCCTCTAGCCATATTAGGACCTTTCAAGTGGTATCAGAGCCATGGTCACCGTTTGATTGAAAGCTTAACAACCTCGGTGTCAAATTATGGCTCAGGTTGTGTTCAACCATGTGGGGGGCAAACCACCGTTCTTTGATGGCACATGCTATGATTATTGGAAGAGAAAGATGAGGATGTATCTTGGTTCAATCAATGATCAAGTATGGGAAGTGACCGAGAATGACTATGCTATCATTGATCCCGATGATCCAACCAACCAAGATAAGATCAACAAGCAATGCAATACAATGGCTCTCAACACCATATACAATGCCATTGATTCCAAGGTGTTTGAGGAAATCAAGGATTGTGAAAGAGCAAATGAGGTGTGGAAGAGATTGGAGGAAACATATGAGGGCACACCGGCAGTGAAGAGTGCCAGGTTGTACATCCTCAAGGACAAGTTGACAAGTTTCAAGATGAAGGATGATGAGAGCATTCCGGAGATGTTTCATCGGCTACAAGTAATTGTCAATGACTTGAAGGCTTTGGGAGAAAAGATCAAGGATGATGATGTCTCTCATCGATTCTTGATGTGCTTACCTCCAAGATTTGAGATGTTGAGATTGCTCATCATAAGAGGAGGATTGAAGGATATTACCCCTAACCAAGTACTAGGTGATGTCATGACACAAGAGACATACCGTGTGGAAAGGGAGGGGGATGACAAGGAGGACAAGAAGGAAGAAGAGGATAAGAAGAAGAAAAGCATAGCATTCAAGGCTAGTTCATCATCATACAAAAACAAGGGCAAGTCCAAGAAAGAATCAAGTGATGATGAAGATCTAAGTGATATTGATGATGAGGCTATGGCTCTCTTTGTGCATAAGATGGGCAAGTTCATAAGAAGAAGGGCTATGGTGCAAGAAAGAGAAGAGATCACACCAAGAAGAAAGAGTATGTGAGAAGATGCTACAATTGCAAGAGCCCCGATCATATAGTAGAAAATTGTCCATACAATAGTGACAATGATGAGGATGAGAAGAAGAAGCACAAGGAGGATAAGAAAGAAAAGAAGGAGAAGAGAATGACCTTCCAAAAGAAGAAAAAGGGTGGAGGCTATGTAGTCACATGGGATAGTGATGGCTCTTCGGATAGTGATAGCTCTAGTGATGATGATAAGAAATCTATCAAGAGAGCACTAGCAAGCATCGCCATCAACAACAAGCCCTCCATCTTTGACACTCCATCAACATGCCTCATGGCAAAGCCTACCAAGGTAAAATATGACATGAGTGATGACGAAAATGAAAGTGATGATTGTAGGAGTGATGATGATGATGAGGAGTACTCCAAGGAGGAGCTCTTGGACATGTATGAGCAAGTGCATGCTTGCAATGAGATGAAGAGAAAGGAGTGCAAAGAATTGCGCAAAAAATTAAAATCTCTTGAGCAATCCTTTGATGAGCTAAATGCCACTCATGAGAGGCTAATGGAAGCCCATGAGAAGCTTGGCAAAACTCACTCTAAGATTAAAAAGCTCACTCCTCTCTCATTGAGCAAGTCAAGAAGGAGGAGGCCAAGAAGGAACAAGTGATAATTACATGTGATGTGGGACTAACATATGATATTATTGATGATTCTTTTATGCCTACTATAGTTGCTCCCACTAACTCTTCTTGTAGCACTACCACTTCTACTCCACCTATGAATGATACATCACTAATGGTGGAAAATGAGAACCTCAAGAAGGAGGTAAATGAGCTCACTCATGCCTTAGGCAATGCCTATGGTGGAGAAGCCCACTTGCTAAAGTGCTTGGGTAGCCAAAGATTTTCTCTCAACAAAGAGGGATTAGGCTATACCCCCAAGAAAGGCAAGGCAGCCTTTGTCACTCCCAAAGCTAGCTTTGTGAAGGGCAATGGTCGGTTTTGCAATAGATGCAAGCAAGTTGGGCATATAGAACAAAGTTGCAAGACTAACAAGAATAAGCTACCTAATGTATCCTCAATCAAATTTGATTCTTGTTACATGCTTTATAAGGGTGCCAATGGTGTGAAGGCTAAGTTCATTGGTACACCAATTGTGGGCCCAAAGAAGAAGGCCATTTGGGTACCAAAGACCTTGGTGACTAACCTACAAGGACCCAAGCAAGTTTGGGTACCTAAAAAGAATTGATCTTCTTTTATAGGTAAATTATAAAGCCGGAGGAAGGCATTGGGTGCTTGATAGTGGGTGCACACAACACATGACCGGTGATTCAAGAATGTTCAATTCAATCAATGAAAGCAAGAGCAATGGGATTGATAGTATCACATTTGGTAACAATGGCAAAGGCAAGGTCAAAGGGCTTGGTAAGATTGCAATATCCAATAATTTGAGCATTTCCAATGTGCTACTAGTAGAGAGCTTGAACTTTAACCTATTGTCGGTAGCTCAATTGTGTGATCTTGGTTTCGAGTGCATATTTGGTGTGGATGATGTAGAAATCATAAGTGTAGATGGCTCTAACTTGATATTCAAAGGATTTAGATATGAGAATCTATACTTAGTTGATTTCAATGCTATAGAAGCTCAATTGTCAACATGTTTGATCACTAAGTCTAGCATAGGTTGGTTATGGCATAGAAGGCTTGGTCATGTTGGAATGAAACAATTAAACAAGTTGATTAAGCATGACTTAGTTAGAGGCTTGAAAGATGTCACATTTGAGAAGGATAAGCTATGTAGTGC
Source organism: Miscanthus floridulus (assembly GCF_019320115.1). Classification (NCBI taxonomy): domain Eukaryota; kingdom Viridiplantae; phylum Streptophyta; class Magnoliopsida; order Poales; family Poaceae; genus Miscanthus; species Miscanthus floridulus. Next base: position 76,159,436 of record NC_089582.1, read on the forward strand.
ATGTCAAGCCAGAAAGCAAGTTGGTAATACACATCCTAAGAAGAGCATAATGAGCACATCTAAGGCATTTGAGTTGATGCACATGGACTTGTTTGGACCAACCACATACACTAGCATTGGTGGAAATAAATATGGATTTGTGATTGTGGATGATTTCACTAGATACACATGGGTATTCTTTCTTGTTGACAAGAGTGATGTATTTGCAACATTCAAATCATTTGTTAAAGGCATTCACAATGAGTTTGAAACAACAATCAAGAAAGTTAGAAGTGACAATGGAAGTGAGTTCAAGAACACTAGAATTGATGAGCTATGTGATGAATTTGGAATTAGACATCAATTCTCGGCTAAGTATACTCCTCAATCAAATGGGCTAGTTGAAAGAAAGAATAGAACCTTGATTGATATGGCAAGATCAATGTTGAGTGAGTATAATGTGAGTCATTCATTTTAGGCCAAAGCAATCAAGCAAATTGCTACTATAGCAACTGACCCTATTGTCACCCCATGATGGAAAAGACACCTTATGAGCTATTGAATGGAAGAAAGCCCAACATAGCATACTTTCGGGTTTTTGGTTGTAAATGCTACATATTGAAGAAAGGCACTAGATTGAGCAAGTTTGAAAAGAAATGTGATGAAGGTTTCTTGCTTGGTTACTCCACTACCAGCAAAGCTTATAGAGTTTGGAATTTGACTAGTGGTACTCTTGAGGAGGTTCATGATGTGGAGTTTGATGAAACAAATGGTTCCCAAGAGAAAGATGAGAATCTAGATGATGTAAGAGGCACTCAATTGGTCAATGCAATGAAGAACATGGACATTGGTGAGTTAAGGCCTAGAGAGGTGATTGATGTTGAAGATGACAAGAATCAAGTACTCTCTAACTCAAATGTGCAAGCTAGTGGTTCTCATGATCAAATCCAAGCAAGCACTAGTAATGGCAATGTGCAAGATCAACAAATGGCTAGTTCTTCATCTCAACCAAGTGATCAATCAAATGCTAGCAATCAAGTGCAAGTGCTTCAACCAACCAATGTTGCAAGAGATCATCCATTGGATACTATCATTGGTGATATTTCAAGAGGTGTGCAAACAAGATCAAGATTAGCTTCATTTTGTGAGCATTTATTATTTGTGTCATCCATTGAACCAAGAAGATAGATGAAGCTTTGAGGGATGTTGATTGGATCAATGCTATGTATGAAGAGCTAAACAACTTCATAAGAAACCAAGTATGGGATTTAGTTGAGAGGCCTAAGAATCATAATGTGATTAGAACTAAGTGGGTCTTTTAGAACAAGCAAGATCAAGATAGGATAGTAATAAGGAACAAAGTAAGATTAGTAGCTCAAGGTTACACTCAAGTTGAAGGTCTTGACTTTGGAGAAACATATGCCCTGGTTGCAAGATTGGAAGCAATTAGGATCTTGGTAGCTTATGCTTGTGCCAACAACATCAAGTTGTACCAAATGGATGTGAAAAGTGCATTTCTCAATGGGTACATCAATGAACTTGTGTATGTTGAGCAACCTCCTGGTTTTGAAGATGAGAAGAAACCCAACCATGTCTACAAGTTGAGAAAGGCTTTGTATGGATTGAAACAAGCACCTAGAGCATGGTATGAGAGATTGAGGGATTTCCAACTCTCTAAGGGATTCAAGATGGGAAAGGTTGACACCACTCTCTTCACCAAGAAGCTTGGAAATGACTTGTTTGTGATGCAAATCTATGTTGATGATATCATCTTTGGATCAACAAATCAAGAATTTTGTGAGGAGTTTGGCAAAATGATGGCAAGTGAGTTTGAGATGTCAATGATTGGAGAGCTTAGTTACTTTCTTGGTCTTCAAATCAAGCAAATGAAGAATGGCACATTTGTGAGTCAAGGCAAGTATATCAAGGACATGCTCAAGAAGTTTGAAATGGATGAGAGTAAAGCTATTAGTACACCAATGGGGACAAGTGGAAGCTTGGATAGTGATGCTAGTGGCAACATGGTGGATCAAAAGATGTATCGGTCTATGATTGGAAGTCTACTCTATGTGACGGCATCAAGGCCGGATGTGATGTTTAGTGTGTGCATGTGTGCTAGATTTCAAGCCTCACCAAGATAAAGTCATTTGAAGGCAACTAAGAGAATATTGAGGTACTTGAAGCATACACAACATGTTGGATTATGGTATCCCAAAGGAGCAAGATTTGAGTTGATTGGATATTCAGACTCCGATTATGCGGGATGCAAAGTTGAGAGAAAGAGCACATCGGGCACATGTCAACTATTGGGAAGATCACTTGTGTCTTGGTCATCAAAGAAGCAAAATAGTGTAGCACTTTTAATCGCCGAAGCGGAGTACATTTCGGCCGGTAGTTGTTGTGCTCAATTACTTTGGATGAAGGCTACCTTGAGTGACTTTGGAATCAAGTTCAAGCAAGTGCCATTGCTATGTGACAATGAAAGTGCCATAAAGCTCACCAACAACCTGGTTCAACACTCAAGAACAAAGCATATAGATGTCTGTCATCACTTCATAAGAGATCACCAACAAAAAGGGGACATTTGCATAGAGAGTGTGGGCATCGAAGATCAACTTGCCAACATATTCACCAAGCCACTTGATGAAAAGAGGTTTTGCAAGCTAAGGAATAAATTGAACATACTTGACTTCTCCAATATGAGTTGATGCACCCCCACTATATGACATGCCTCTCCTTCGAGCCAAGCAAGGTAAAGTTGATTGACATGTCATCCATCCATTGCTAAGGACTTCTTTAGTGCATCTAGTCATTCCTATCATGTCCTAGGCTCATTCATGAAAATCAAATGAATTTGATGCTTATATGGTACCACTATTGCTTGTATGTTTGAAATGATCTAGTGGTAGCATATGACATGTTTGTGGGCTTGTAAACCTAGTGTTTGATTTAGAAAATGAGCTATAAGTGTTTAACTCAACATGGAACAAGATAACCCTTATTTGGAGGTGTGAAGAAGCTTGTCCTTGGATCAAACCAAGTTAAATATATTTTGCAAGTAATCTAGATTGAACCATATTGGGAAAATGATCCTCATTTCACATGTTTTCACCCCAACATATCCATAATTTGAGGCCACCTTTTGGGCAAATTGTTGACATTAATAATCCTACCCTATCTATACTTTAAGCCTTTGTGGTCATTGATGACAAAGGGGGATAAATAGTGTACAAAGATAGTGAAACAAAGGGGGAAATAATATATGACAAATATATGAAGGGGATCAATTAAAATTTTGAGCATACAAATAGGGGGAGCAAGCTCATAAACTTGTATGGTAAATTTGTATGTGCATTACATATGGTTGCTTGCATTCCATAAATATTTAATATCCATGCTTGTGTGGTGTATGCTACTTGTAGGTTTGAATGTTGAAATGAAAAACTAGCATGCATAGGCTAAAGTAACTAGACCTATGTTCTTTCTATGGAAACTAGACCCTTACATGTAATATTGATCTCATGGGGTATTCTAGTTTTTGTGTATGTCTAGTTACTAATGGTGCTAAGGATGGTATAATGGTGCACTCCGATTGGTATCATGCTTCAAAGGTCCATCTCTTATACCTTAGCATCATTTGGTAGAAATTGTCTCCTATATTTCCTATCTAATCATATGTGCAAAGCTTCAATCCAAACTCTTAGCACATATGTAGGGGGAGCAATTGCTATCATATGGAGTTCATGAAACTTGCCCATATCCTTTACACATGGTAAATATGCTTGGGCAAGCAACATGGATTCAATTGAATTTTAATTCATATCTTTGTATAAGGGTTGTCATCAATTACCAAAAAGGGGGAGATTGAAAGCTCTAGTTTGGTTTTGGTTAATTGATGAAACCCTAAGTGCTAACCTAGTTTATCAAGATGATTATGAGATAGGTAGCACTACTCCAAGTGATGAAGCAATGGCGAAGATCATGACAATGGTGATGGCATGGTGATGGTCAAATGCTTAAACTTGGAAAAGAAGAAAGAGAAAAACAAAAGGCTCAAGGCAAAGGTATAAAATGTAGGAGCCATTTTGTTTTAAGTGATCAAGACACTTAGTGAGTGTGATCACATTTAGGATAGATAGCCATACTATTAAGAGGAGTGAAACTCGTATCAAAATGCGGTTATCAAAGTGCCACTAGATGCTCTAATTCATTGCATATGCATTTAGGATCTAGTGGAGTGCTAACACCCTTGAAAATGTTTGTGAAAATATGCTAACACATGTGCACAAGGTGATACACTTGGTGGTTGGCACATTTGAGCAAGGGTGAAGGAGATTGAGTCGAAAAGGAGTTAGTCACGCTGGTTACAGAGTGACCGGACGCGTCCGGTATGTTACCGGACACGTCCGGTATTTTGGCGGTAGACTCAGAGACCGGACGCGTCCGGTCGCCACACCGGATGCATTCGGTGTGAATCAGAAAAGGCAGTAGATGACAGAGCAGCCGATCGAACGCTGGCAGCGTCCGATCTAGTACCACTGGACACGTTCGGTCGGGTGTGGTTGCTTACTGTACTCCACCAGACGCTGCGGCTCAGCGTCCAGTCATTTGAGACTTTGCGTCCGGTGTGTGCGTCCGGTTGTCAGCAGAAGGGGCAACAATGACTAAGTTTGATTTGAACTGGACACATGGCTGTCTAGGGCTAACGGACACATCTGGTATGCCGACCGGACGTGTCCGGTATTCACGACCGGAGCGTCCGGTGCTGCGTCCGGTGCAGTGTGACCGGAGCGTCCGGTCGACGCACAGTCAGCTAGTTTTTTGAGCCAACGGCTCTATTTGATGGGGGCTTCTATTTAAAGCCCCTTGGCTAGCTCAAGCCATATCTCTTGCACATTTTCATTGACATAGCAACCTTGTGAGCTTAGCCAAAGCCCTCCCACTCATCTCCATCATTGATTCATCATCTTTGTGAGATTGGGAGAGAATCCAAGTGCATTGCTTGAGTGATTGCATCTAGAGGCACTTGGTATTCGTGTTGCGCTGTGGATTTCGCTTGTTACTCTTGGTGGTTGCCACCATCTAGATGGCTCGGTGCAGCAGTGGAGGATCGGCATGAATTGGTGATTGTTCATCGCCGTCTTCGGTGATTGCGAGGGGAGTTGTACCTTCCCCAGCGGAGTGTCGAAAGGTAACTCTAGTAAATTGCTCGTGTCATTAAGTTACCTCACTTGTGGGTTGGTTCTTGTGGTGTCCTATCATGTGGACGAGGTTTGTGAAACACCTCTTAGCCACCGAACCACCAAGTGTTGGTCGACACAATGGGGACTAGCATGTTGGCAAGCATGTGAACCTCGGGAGAAAAATCGGTTGTCTCTTGTCATTTGCATTCTCCCGGTGATTGGCTTAATCTTCATCTTGTGATTGGTTTATCCCCTACATGGCGGTATAATCACCCTACTCACTTATTTACATTCTTGCAAACTAGTTGATACAAGCTCTTTAGTGTAATTAGAATTGAGAGCTTGCTTTATTATTTACATTCATCTAGTTGAGCTATGTAGAGTGGCAAGATTGAGAGCTCTTAGTGAGTAGCTACATAGCAAGTTTGGGTGCCTAAGTAATCATTGCAACTAGAATTATTGGATAGGTGGCTTGCAACCCTTGTAGAGCTAGAGCAAGTTTGCATTACGCTATTTGTCATACTAATCAAATTGCTCTAGTTGATTTATAGTTTTTTAAATAGGCTATTCACCCCCCCTCTAGCCATATTAGGACCTTTCACTGACGGACTTTTGAAAAGTTTATTGGTCGGGACAAGCGGCATGTTTCCTAAAAGGTTTTTCACTAGGAATTCTGACATGATGCTAGTCCTGACTGTGGGGTTGTGCAGGGCTTCTATGTTTGTTCCCCTTAACAAACAAGGCATGGCTGTGGAAGATGAAAGAATGTGAATTACTTCAGAAGAACGTTTCACTTCCATTAACCATTCCTTTGATGATTCCGCTCTAGGGGAAACTTCCTTTATGTGCCTTTCTTGCCATGATAACTTCAAGGTAAAACTCAAATTTGATATGGAACTCTAAAGGATGAAGCATTATTTCCTTTGGTGTTCGTGGTTCAGGTGAGGGTTCATAAGTTGAATCTAAGGATGGTATGGGTTTGAATTCGACTAATGAGGATTCCTCAACGCTCGACATGACTTTTGCCTGGAGGGTTCTAGTTTCTATGATGAAGGAAGCGTGTCTTTTTAGAAAGTTTTTAAGGAACTTCACTTGCTCCATCATAGGTTTATGTGTAAACCAACCTCCAACAGTCACGTCTAGGCATAGGTCAGTATCTGTGTCAAGACCCAAACAAAAGAGACGCAAAATCATGCCATCGGGTAATGACAAGCCTGGGCCGGCAATCATTAACATCAAAAACTGGGCCCAGGCTGCATCTATAAACTCCTTCTCACGCTGCTCAAAGTCGAGGATTACCCTTGGTACAGAGCCGATACAGGAAATGGGAAAAATGCAAGACACAACTTGTCTTTAAGTTCATCCCAGTCCCCATTCATACTTTCTATGACAAACATGTACCATTGCTTCGCCTTTCCTGTGAGAGAGAAGGGAAACAATTTCTATCTTAAAGTTTCTTGTGTCATGCCTGAGATGCTCAAGCACGAACGCATTTCCTCAAACTCCCACAGATGATGGTGGGGGTTTTCAATTTCGTGCCCTAAGAAGGGTAGTGCCTGAACCATGGCTATTAAGCCAGGGTGGAGTTCATAGCTAGATGAACAGTTTGGTTTTGGAGAAAGAGGTGGCTCATGGAACTCCCCTTTGAAGTGGAAAGGTTATGAATAGGAGTTGAGTTCATGGTGGAAAAGATAAAAGAAAATATTTTTGTTTTTATAAAAAGAAAAGATACAGATACGAGGATGAACTAGGTTCAAAGAAAATAGCAACTATTCCCCAGCAACGGTGCTAGAAAGCTTGTTGGTATTTCGTAATGTTTACAGAAAGAATCCACAAGCGTACGAAATTACCGTTGTAGTTTTCACCCAGAAGTATTTAGGGTATCGTATTTTCCATAGGGAATGGAGGTACTTCTTCTAGCTAATTCATCCAAGGACAACACAAGAGTAAAGTTGGAACGGGTAGAGATGGATTCCTATGGCTTTTGGGTCTACGGAAAGATAAACTCTACTCTCACTTGCTTACTTCAGGCACCGGATCACACCTGGTCTGCCAAGTGATGCCGACCTCCAGCTCTACATCATACCCGGATGTGGGGGATTACGAGGGATGGACAGGGTTGTCACATCCTATCACCTACCCCTCAACCATGGGGCACGAGGCAAACGAAGGTAGCCGCTAGCCTAGACAACACGTCTACGCTATTGACTACTACTCTAGCATGCGCAGGGTTATCCATCTTTATCAGGGCCCTCTACTAGAGCATATGTTACGAGAATAGACGACGAACCCGCAAACAAGTAAGAATAAAGCTTAACTATTCAGAAGATTTAATGCCATAAGAACCACGAACACTCACTTAGCGGATACTCTATTGAGGCACAAGTGTTCATCGAGGTACAAGCTCAGGGAGACACCGACAAGTCCGGCACTTCCCCGTACTTTTTCGCTCACATTTGTTCCAATACTCAACTCTACTAGCTATGGCCTAAGCCTTGGAGTGATGCTCAAGTGTGGTGCTCTTTCCTTTGGTGTGTTCTTGTTTGATGAGGAGGAGGGAGCCTTTTATAGGTGGAGAGGAGGGGGGGCATTTGGAAGATGCTTCATCTCCACATGGAAGGCACCAAACTGACCTCCAAGTACATTGAACCTGGGCGACACCACCATATCAATGTTGGCCAAGGCGGTAAGCATCAACCGACCATGCCAAACAGGGCCAATGGGGGTGCGGCCACACCATGACTAGGCTGGATCAAGCCCATCTTTGGTGGGTGAACTTCTATGATCATCTTGACTTGGCCCATGGTGGGGTTCTGCGCAGATAAGGTGGTTTGGTTGGAATTTGGCCTTGTTCTCCATCCCTTCGGGCCTTGATTCTGCTGGTAAGTGGGTTATCTCTCCTTGGGCTCATGTCGGATGTTTACAATGTTGCATTTCTTGTATACTTTAGGCTCTTTTCCTATGTAATCCTGACATGTCTTCCTGCAAATGAATAATCACCAAAACTTGTGGAATTGATTAGTTATAAGTCCTAATTCTAACTTTGGTATTCTTGTTAGTAGGTTTTATATAAATGTTGATGGTAAAAAGTGTGAGTTAAGGACTGCCAACAAACTCCCCCACACTTAGCCCTTTGCTCGTCCTCGAGTAAAGTTAAGGACTAAGATGGGTCATCTCCTTGATATGACATCTGCATACGAGTTATTCCAAGCTTCACCTGTACTTGTGAACTTTGGAGTGTCTACCACATTATCTTGGGTAATTGAATAATGGAACAGCATGGATTCAAATCCCTTTGCATCAATCAGTTCAGAAACTTGGGTTTTCATTTGATTTTGAAAATGTAAACATAGCTTAACTCCTCAAATGATTCTCTCAAATCGCTCATATTTGTGTTTGGTTCTTCACCAAGGCATATCATAGGGTTGTCTTCTTTCTTTCCTACTTCTAAAAAGCTTATATGGATCTTTGGGTAGGGAAAGATGTGAAGGCATACTTACTCTACATATTTTGTTAAGTCAAATCTTGGATCCAAGGAGAAAACATGTCATACGCTTAGATCTAGAAGTGCAAGTGTGTGGATAAAACAATTCTAAATCTATACTATACTCCTTTTGTAGATATGATCTCTCTGTACATTTTTATTTTGAGACAGGGCTATCATTTTTTTCTTCTTTTTATGAGCCTTCATGTGCTCATCTTTTTTTAAATACCTTAAGACCTTCACGTGTCCCTATTTTTTTTTCTTCTTGGACCTTCATGTGTCTAATTTTTTTTATACTTTTACATAGCCCATGTCTCTTAAACCACATATTGAGAGAGATCACTATCTTTTTAAAATATGGAGTATTTTTCCTAACAAACATTTTTTTTGTCTACTCCCAGTGTAGGAGCAGAGTTTTGGATGGATGGAGGCATGTTTTAGTGTATTCCTAGAGTAGGAATAGCTTATGTATGTGGGTGTACGTGATCTTAATCTTGGGGGCATGATAAATTTCTCAACAAGGGTCAATAAGATTTGACAAAACTCAATGCAGGAATAAGTAGCATAAAATTGGAGGTTTTAGGTTCTAAACACTAGATATTGCTTTGGTAGGAATTTGCGTATCATTGAGGAGCATGCTATTCAAATTTTCATTTTGCAAAAAATAAATCCCAAGTTCTTCACATGAGAGAGCAAGGTTCATTTTCATCCTACTATATCACATATTCCAATTACTTAGATAACATGGGGTCCCTATGATGAATTGTTCACAAGTTTAGGAATATTAGCGAGGAATAAAGAGTAAGCAAACTTAATCAAAGGATAGCATGGAGGTTGAGCATCATTTGTTTTATATTTTAAATTTGTTCAGTTTTAAATTTCAAAATTGTGGAGAGATGAGGAGTAATGTTGCATAAACCACCGTTGAAGATGAAGGAGCTGTGGAAAGTCAGAGATGGTTTGGCTAAACCAGAGGTTCAGCCAAAAAGTGTCTGGATTCATCTGTTTCGTCCTTCTACAAGTTGGATCATTCAATGTTTTGTGCAACTTGTTGGTGGGAGATCCCAAATGTATGTTCGTTATGCATGAGAGTTCTCTCCACACTTAGTCTTGTACCTATTTATTTAATAAAGAAAAAACAAAACAAGCAAGGACTCTACCGGCTTGAACACCAGGGAGCCTAAATTTATTACTATTATTATTATTATTATTATTATTATTATTTTATTTATATTATTATTTTTTATTTGTTCACCCAACATTTATATAACTCAAGCAAGGCTAAGACAAAATTTGCAAAAATAAACATATCCTTAATTTATTTACATCATTGATTACTTCCTTTTTTATCTCTCCTATAATTGAAAACTTGAGACTCTGCTCCGTCCGTATAAAAAAAAGAAACAAACGCTGTCCGTATCGATGAAAAAAAAACAAAAACGCCTCGATCGCCCTGCTCGGCTGCGCCTGACGCCTGACCGCCCACCGCATCCGCGCCTCTTCTTCCCCTTGTCCGCTCCCCACTGTAGTTGCACTCCCGCCTCCCTCTATGGGCACGGCGAGGCGGACCAGGACACAGCGTCCCGGTAACCGGAAATCAGCCCTGGCCATTTTTCCTCTTCTCCTGACTTTTGTTTCTCCCAATCCCAAATTGCCAAACCCTAGCGAACGAGCGGCGACCGACTTAGGCGAGGCGATGGTGTGCTTGGAAGGCGTTGACCGGACTCCGGAGTGCCAAGTGTGCAGGATCTTGGGCTGGGCGGCTACCGGACAACCGTGTGGAGGGAGGGCTGCCGGTGGTTGTGCCTGGCGCCTGCGGCCGAGCGAGGAGCGACGAGCGCAGGCTGCAATGGATCTCCGACCAGGGCTTGCCAGCAGCGGCGTAGCACGCCTGTGCACCATCTGCCAAGCACGGGCGGCTCGAGGACGACGATCGTGCATAGTGAGCAGGCAAGTATCAGTTAATATAGTTTCTGATTTTGCTGGAAATAACTGCCATGGCTATGTTTTTCCTTGATAAGAGTCTAAATGTTTTTACCTATAGTAATAGAAAATGATATAACCATGAGGTGCCTAATCTCTGGTGAACGTTCGATATTTCTCAATAGGTTGATGAAGTTCAACTGCACATGGTGCTACGAGGACTTCCATAAAATAGGAAAATGGCAAAGGGGAAAACGGTTCACAACTATCTCTAATCTGAAGTGTTCTTATATAATATACGTTGCAATTATTTCTCTGTCAGCATTGGGAAGCTGAAACATTTGGGGACTGTAGCTGATTACTACTGGATTTCCTCACAACAACTTATGGGATTATTCCGCTTCAAAATTGTACCCCAGCATAATTAATACTACTAAGCACTATATCCTGCAAAAAGCTGATTGAATTGCTGCTGCGGTGGTGCAAATTGAATTCAGACACTACCTATGCACTCATGATACAACGGTTTGATTAACTGAAGCTAAGTTTACATCCTGTTGCTTGGCTTGGCTGCGGGAGTTCTACATAAGAGTTGACAATATAAAGCTAAGTTGACACTACCTATTTCATATTTCATTTGTTAGCATAGCCGAGACATAGTAGATGAACGATATTAAATGTAGCACATCCATATTGTAAGTTTTTTTTCGTGGATGCACTTGGCTAGAATTTCTTTGGAGAAGCTTTTTTCCTGACTCTTTCGTTTTATGTGTTCATGTGCCTTTTCAACAATAAAGTAGTCTTGCAGGCAAAAGCAAGAACCGAAAGAAAAAATATACAACAAAATATGCTTGCTCTCCTTCATGTTTGCAATTTGAAGAGCAAAATTGTATATTTATAATACTTATGTCCTTTTGTTTAAATTGCTGAAGCAATCCAGTGCAAGAGCATTGAGCTTTCCATCTTAACAAAAGAGGCATGTTTACTTAATATTAAGCAATAATGGGATGAGAAAATACTTCAAACTGTGCAGGTCCCTTATTTTCCAGGTTTTTAAGTATGTCGCATCACTCCTTGAACTGGTAGAGTCAGAATTGGCGAGCTGAGTTATACGAATGCTACCAAGCTGTTTTCTTATCCTGCCTCCAAAGTTGAAGCTGAAGCCATCTAAATGGGGTTCAACACTACCTTACTCACTGGTCAGCAAATCTGAAACCTGTTCTTTTCAGTTTTTAACTCCTGTTTTTTCTCCCCTTTTGAATGCTCTTTGTATACCAGATTGTAGGGACTCCCAGAAACAGCTCTTGAAAACTGAGGTGGTTTTACATCACTGTTAATATTGGTGTAATAGTTGGCGGCAATATTTCTATCAAAACAAAGCTTCGGACTGTGCTGGCGGTGACGAGAAGCAGGAAGTAGCAGCAGGCGGCGGATATGAAGAGGGAGACGAGGAGGAGGCGTGGCCAGCGGCAAGCTTTGGCCAGTACAGGACGCGGGTGGAGCTGCCCGAGAACTTGGACATGGATAAGATCGGCGTGGAGGTGAGGGACAACGTGCTCTACATCACCATACCCAAGTTGAAAGCAGGGGGCAAGGTCGTCAACATCCAGGTGCAGTGAAGTGAAGTCACGAGCTTTGCCTCTGAATTCTGAAATGGGACGGATCAGAGTTCAGGACGGACGATGAGCACCTGCTGCGTGGTTTCTCAGCTTTTGGATGGGCTGGATGGGACGAGAGCGACAGCGATCTACCACTCCTACAATCCTACTCTTGCTCTTCTTTCTTTTTTTGTTTTTGCCACATGCGCACAGCAATACACGGGGCCTCTGACCTCCTTTCACTAACAAAAAGAACCTGCTTAATAGATGGGCTGAATGTTAGTGGGTTAAAAAATAATAATGTTGAGTCCTTTTCCCCATGACTTGATATTTTCAATACCGATCCTCTGTGTTTTCCTGTTTGATATTTGCACTTTGGTGCGCAGGTAACATCATGTGGCTTTAGACTATGTGCAATGTTATCTGAAATACTTAAGGTTTGGTGAATGAAAGTTTGGTCATTTAAGTTAGCGGCAATTCAGCAGTTTGCCTATCTCCTTTTGTAGAATAAACTATTCACCACCTTTTCTTAAAGTGTGTTGTGGCTAAACAGATGAGGCAGCTATGAGAACGGACGACTTCTAAATGTAGGGGAGCCTAAAGATATGCTTGGTTATAGATGTGACCACTAATGTTGAAAAATGTTATTATTCATAATTTGATACGGTAAGTTGGACTTCCTTTTTAATATTTCTTTTTTTTTGCGTGAATCATAAATATAACTTATGAATCATAAATATATGTTAGTGATGCTTAATGACTTCACATATATGCCTTTTGGTTATTTAATTTGCATGGTTATATGTTGCCGTTCCGTTAGCACGGTCCCTTCTGCGCGAGCAAGCCCGGTGCCCGCCCGTCCATCATCGACGAAAAAAAGGAAGCCCGACGCCCGCCCGTCCCTCACGGCAACCAGCAACGGCAATTCCGCGACATGCCCCGTGCTAGTAGTCCATGACAGAGGATGACTGGGATCCTGATCACGGCAACCAGCAACGGCGATTCCGCGATGTACGATCAGCGGCGGCGACACGTCCCTCCATCGTGATCTACATCGAGTGCCGTCCGCGACGTCGACTCCGAAAGCTCCACGGAGATCATGCGCGTGGCCAGTGCCCCCACCTCCACAGACAAAGCCTGAGACCTCACGCACTTGAAGGTTTGCCTTGCCTTCCTTTTTTTATTTCCATCCACGATGGAGGACGACCGGGATCCTGATCACGGCAACCAGCAACGGCGATTCCGCGACGTACGATCAGCGGCAACGACACGTCGCTCCATCATCATCTACATCGGGTGCCATCCGCGACGTCGACTCCGAAAGCTCCACGGAGATCATGCGCGTGGCCAATGTCCCCACCTCCACGGACAAAGCCTGGAGCGTCTGTGAGGAAACCCAAGGAAAGGCCGGTTCTTGTAGCTAGTCTGACAACAGACGGAAAGGCAAGAGTGGAGGCTGATGACCCACGAGGAGGGAATTTTTGCAATCAGGCATATCTATACATGGTGCGGGACATTCAGACTTCTTATAGTTTTAATCCTAGTCTTCTTGCAGTTATATAGATGCATGGTGCACAGTTTCAGTTATATTCAGAGTTTCAGAAATCCTAACCTTCTTAGTAGAGATTCAGAGATTCAGTTATATTTAGAAATCACAGTATTAAGATATTAAGTTACATTCAGAGATGCACAGTGCACAATTTCAATATGTGCCAGTGCATAGTTTCAGTTTTAATAATCATCATACGCGCAAGAGAGAGTGAGAGACGGGAGCCATTATTCCAGCCATTTGTTATTAAGTTAAGCACTGATAATATACCGGCAAAATTTTGTCCACTTGAAACATATCTCTGTAACACCCAAAATTCTAGTGTAAATTAGCAATTAAATTCTTGCCCTATTTATACATTTTCTAGGTATTTCTAACATAGGCCAAATAATAAATATTGTATAAATAAAATAAACTATAAGTTTAGAAACTTGTTTGTTGCATCCATGCCGAATCATATGGGTTTTGATTGAGTGTAGGGCTAGATGATTTGAAATTTGCATTCAAAACTTATTTGAATTTGGCTTAAAAATGAAAATGGAGAAAATAGAATTGGATAAACATTTGATTTGGAAAAAAAGGGAAAGTCACCTTCTGGCCCAACTCCAGCCAGCCGGCCCTCTTCCTCCCCCTTTCCCGGCCTGCCTTGCCTAGCATGGCCCACCCGGCAGCTGCCCCATGCTGACGCGCTGGCCCGCACCCCGCGCAGCCCAGCATGCCACCCGCGCGCGCGCACCAACTCGGCGGCCCAGCTGCTGCTTCGCTGCGGCCCGCTCTGCGCGATGGCGCGCTGCTGCGGCCTGCTCGGCCTACGCCGCACGCGCCGTTCTCTCGCTGCGCGTCTGGACCCACTCGTCAGCGCTGCCTTTGTCGTCCACCTTCCTTCCCTGACGCTCCCCTTCCTTTCTTTGCCCGTCAATGGCGCGGCTCCGATGGAAGGCCATCGGCGCCCATTTGGAAAGTGCCAAACCCGCCCTGCTTCCCTTCCTTTCACGCCGCAGCCACCCACCTATAAAGGCTGAGCCTCCCCTCTGCCCTTCTCCATCCTTTGCCCGCTGCCGTGAGCCACCGCCGCCGGTGAAAGCCCCCTCCCGAGTGTGAACGCCGACGCCAAGGCCACCCGAAGCACCGCCGGACTTCCCCGCGCCCGTAGGTACCCCCCAATTCACGTTTTGGCATTGTTTTGCCCGGCTACATCCTCACCCGCGCGCCTCTTCTCTCTCCAGTTCGCGGCCGCCATCGACGACCAGCTTCGGAGCCTTCCCGGATGCCGCGTTCCCCTCCAGACGACTCACGGTGAGCCCCTCCGTCTTTCCGTGCCCTCAGATCTTGCTTTGGCGCCCTAGGAAGCCATAGCCCAAGTTCCAGTCGCACCAGCCATGGCGCCGCCGACCTCTCCTTCTTCCCCGGCAAGCCACCACCCAGCCTTCACCCCTACGCCGTTGGATCTAGCATGGATGGCCCGGATTAGATACCGGTTGGATTTAAGTGGCCAGTCCATCGTAGACTCGTGGACCCGGCGCACCATGCCGCGTCAGCGCACCCACGCCTGCGTTGTGCACCGTGCCCAGTGAACAGCCGCCACGTGTCAATGAGTCAGCAGCCCCGGTCAATCATCGGGTCAAACCCCCAGTCAACCGAGCACATTTTGCAGAAAAGCCCCCGCTTTTTCCAGTAATCAACCCGCAGTCCAGTCCAGTTCAAATTAATTTTTATTCAGTCCTATTTTTATTCGTTTAGAACCCTGACATTTCTAGAATTAGTATGCCCGGTCCAAATTTCATTTAAATTCAGATTTTTAATTATTTTAATTCAAAAATAGGTTAGTTTATTTACAGAATTGCCATTACATCTTATTTCATGCATAACTTTCACGTTTTAAGTCTGTTTTGAGTGATTCTTTCACTCATGTGTTCGTAGAAATGCGTAGAACAGATCTGTAAGCTTTTCAACATATGTTTTCACTGTTTGGTGTACTGTTCTAATGGAGTTCTATCTTGTATGCATGTAATGATTGGAATGATGCTTGATTGATGATTGGATCACGATTAGAGGGTGAGCCATTCGAGGTGACTGAGGACCCCCAGCAGGATCAGCAGTACTCCTAGGACGACTTTGTGGAAGGCAAGTGTACCAAAGGCCCCTTATTACCTATGAACTACTACCACTTACATTCATGCATGAGTTTAATTTGAATTGCCTTTAAGGACTTTACCTAGATGATTCTTTGTACCACATATCCTTGATACCTGGGTTTATTGGGTAGGCATTTTGGATAGATGCTGCAGCGCTTAACATGAAGTAATTGTTAAACATATTTAAAGACTATATGCAATGTGATAAAATGGAACCTTTTAGCAACAGATAGGGGGCTGGAGTACGGGGTTGAGTACTCTAGTGCCTCTCCTCAAGGACTTAATCCTGAAGCAGCAACCCAGGAGGGACCATACAACCTTGAGTGTCAAATGGCTCTGACTTTAACCTATTATCTAGTTTGTACTAGCTTGTCTGTAGCTCCAGTAAGGGGTAAGAGGGTATCTTTCCATTTTCTGTTAGGGTGTGCACCATGCTGTGATGCCCACGTGTGCCATTCCTTTGTAGCTATGATCTGTTAGTGCAACTAGCTAAGGGTTTCATAGTGAAACTCTGCCACACTTCTTTGGAAGAGGTGTAGTGGGTCTCGCGAACCCCGGCATTGGGAATCATGGCTCGGTGGGTAAAGATGTACAATTTCTGCAGAAATAATTAACCTGTTATAACAGCCGTGCTCATGGATACGAGCGGTCTGGATCCTTCGAGATTAGTGGTTACTGTGGATAATGGATGGATGGGTTATGAGATAAAGTTTGATGATACTTTAATACCACTTGGGAATTGGGACTGTTCATTAAAGTAGTAATTCAGGTTGCTAAAAATTGATCAACTAAAATTGCGAACCGCAGTCAAAACAGTGTCAAGCCTATTTGAGCCTCATAGATCCCTTTGATATACTTGCTAAGCATGGTGAGCTTACACTTGCTTTACATCCAATGAAAATCCCGGATGGGTAACAGATAATGGATATGAAGAGTTTCCGGAGGATGTTCAGGACTACTAGGGAGACGTTCACCAGTTGGAGTCCCTATGGCAGTTGGGCTAGTTATTCCGCTGTGTTTGTAATAATATTGCCTTCGAGAAAACTTTGTATTTAACTTTATGATGAGATATGCGATGTAATAAGTACTTTACTTTGATACTATTGCAATTTGTGATATATGTGTGTGTTTGGACATCCTGGGCGCACATATATGAGTACTTGGTTTTGCTTTGCAAAATTAGGTGCGACAAATTGGTATCAGAGCTATAACTGACTGTAGGACGAACAACCTAGATAGAAATGGACATTTTTAGGATTTCATTATCTTTATTTTACTACTTTTACTTTGCTATAAAAAGTTTGCTTATATTCTGTTCTTTATCTATTGCCAAAATTATTTTGTTCTAATACTCAACCTTTTCATTCTTGTAGATGGCCCATACCAAGCAGACCCCGCGCAAGAGGACCATCCTGATGCCCACTAGGAGGACCAGGTTCACTTTGGGCAAGCGTGTCTCGGCACACCTTGTGGAGGCTCTAAGGAACCAAGAGGAGGAACCACCTGTGGAGGTGCCCATGGGGGAACCTTTGGAGGACTTGTTGGAGGATCCAATGGATGAAGAAACAGAGGAGGGACCCATGTTCGAGGGACCCATTGAGATAGAGGAGTCTGAGGAAGATCTCAAGGAAGTACAGGAACAAGGTGGCCAGGAGGGAGCTGGTGACCCCGATGATGGAGATGGTTCTGATGATTCTGATGCTGATGACGGTGGAGATGGTGGAGATGGTGGAGACGATGGAGACGGTGGAGACGATGGGGATGATGACAATGATGATGATGATCACAATGCACCGTTGGCTCAGGGATGGACTACGGAGATCCACTATGACTTGGAGGGTGATGGCTACTACCACCCTAGGCTTCTCGCACTTGTGCATCGCTACCACCCCGGAGGCATCGCTACCACCCCGGAGGCACTGTACAGTATAGGACGGAGCATTGGACCCATCCCAACTACACCGGCTTCTGGGAGATAGAAGTGTACATCCGAGAGGGGACTCGGGTGCGCTACATCCACCGCGCCACCACTGCACGGCTCACACGTGCGGCCGTCATCAGGGATGCAGCTCGATAGGCGTTGATGGTCAACCGCGACCGTCACTTCGACGACATCGCCTGGGAGGATGACCGCTATCTTCCCCGCCGTCGGAGCGGACAGTCTACGTGCAACATCGCTACACCACTTGGAGAGGCGAACCTGAGGCTGAGGCCTACCCTGTTGTGCTTGGCCGAGACCCACAGTGACTTGGATCAGGCCCTGGATGAGCTTGATATCATGGGGAGGGCCTACATGCAGCTGGCTCGTGAGAACGCTACACTAAAGCAGCAGCTAGGAGGTCCAGATGTGGAAGATTCAGGAGTACCCGCTCAGTCACCCCCGAGGACCAGAGGAGAGTCTGGAGACCCCAGCACCAGCACCACCATCGACCCGTACCCATAGGAGAGTCTTAAAAATATGTAATAAGCACGCGTAGCTATGCGAGAGAGTATTTAGTTTCTTTCTTTTAATGGTTGGACAAGTGTTAGTTGCATGGTTGGATGTTTATCATTATGAATAATGTTTGATTTGGATCTTTGATATGATTGTGATGACTTGTGGGCATGTCCACGGTCATTTAGTTAAGGTTAAGGTTTAAAGATATTATGAATAAATAGTTGGGTTTTGTTTTATCATGCTGTCCATTCTGTATCATTCGGAACAGTCTGTCTTTATCAATTCATATCTCGTAATCTAGATACTCAAAGGTCATGAAATTTTTATGGAGATAAGTAGACTTCAACATCTTTCTTTTGGCTTTGGAATCACCTCAATGGCTAGTATAAATTGTGAGATACAGCTGTTGTAAGTTGAGGTTTCTGTGCTGTCAGGATTCCGGAACAGTACTTCTTATCGTCTGTATTTGACTAAGTAAACGTCGGAATCTGAAAAAGTGTTCTAAACGAAAGTTGTAGAGAATTTCATAAGCTTTCCAGAAAGGTATGCTACGCAGTCGTATGACAATCAGAGAGTAAGATATGCTCGTTTTACAGCACAGCTGTTATCCAACTTGCTGGAAAAGTTCAGAACAAAAATCTTCTTGCATACCCTACATATATCTCTTGTCTACACCTACTCTTGTTACACCAGTATCTTGTAAGAGTTATATGCTTGGACATATGAAACTTATATGATGCCTCTACAGATGGTGAACACTAGGAGGAACAACCAGGGAGGCGAGGAACCGCCGCCACCCCCCCAGTCACCATGGAGCAGCTAATGATGATGTAGACCCAATTGCTTCAACAGATGGCCCAGAACATGCAGAACATGGGGCAAGGGAATGGGAATACACCCCCTCATGTCAGAGATAAGAGGGGAGAGTTTCTGAAAGGACACCCACCTGTATTCAAGCACTCTGTCGATCCACTCCAAGCTGATGATTGGCTACGTGCCATTGAGAGGCAACTGGAGATTGCCCAATGTGATGATAGGGAGAAAGTTTTATATGCTTCTGGACAGTTGCAGGGAGCTGCACAGGATTGGTGGGACTCATTCCGCTTTGGCCGCACTGAAGCTAATCCCATCACTTGGGCTGAGTTCCGCAGTGCCTTCCGCACTCACCATGTACCTGCAGGACTGATGAAGCTGAAGAAGGAGTTCTTGGCTCTCAAGCAGGGGAGCATGACTATTGCTGAATATCGTGATAAGTTTATACAATTGTCACGGTATGCACCTACTGAGGTAGACGAGGATGGAAAGAGGCAGGAGCTATTTATGGAGGGCTTGAATGATGGTCTCCAGTACCAGCTGTTGTCCCATACCTTTGCTAACTTCTAGCAGCTGGTGGACAAAGCTTTAGTGATTGAGAACAAGCGCCGCCAGATGGAGGACAAAAAGAGGAAATTTCAAGGACAGCAATCTAGGAGCAACTCTCACTTCCGTACCAACCCTCAACAAACTCAACCTTAGCAGCGCTATCAAGGTCAGACAGGTCCCAACCGCAACCAGCAGCAGCAGCAGCGTGCATAGCAGCAGCAACAGCAGTACAAGGCACCAGCTCAGCGCCAGCAGCAACCCAACAATGTACCAGTGAGGAATAATGCTCCCAATGCTCCGCAGAGGAATGGCGCCCCAAAAGCGCCAAATGCAGCTAATGACAACAAGTGCTTCAATTATGGAGAGCCAGGACATTACTCCAATAGATGCCCCAGGAAGACTAACTCATAGCAGAACTACGTTCGGGGAAAGGTGAACCATGTTACTGCTGAAACAGCTCAGGAGGCACCGGATGTGGTGATCGGTACGTTTCCGGTCAACTCAAACTCAGCTACAGTACTTTTTGATTCTGGTGCTTTGCATTCCTTCATAACATATACATTCATAAAGAAGCATGGTATTCCAGTAAGTGTTATGAAGAAACACATGTTAGTAAGCTCACCTGGTGGGGTAATGAAAGCAGAGTGGATATGCTTAGCTGCTAGTCTCAGCATAAGGGGGGTAGAATTTCAAGCAAATCTTGTAGTCATAAATTCCACTGGTATCGATGTCATCTTGGGTATGGATTGGCTAAGGTTGCAGAAAGCAGTTATTAACTATGGTAATAGTTCTGTGAATCTTATCACTTCAACTGGAGAAGAAGTGGTGTATGTGGCAACTTAGTCAGCTGCAGAAATCTACTGGGTTAATCAGTTGGAAGGCACAACCATAGAAGATATAAGGATAGCAAATGAGTACCCGGATGTCTTTCCTGAGGAATTGCTAGGTATGCCATCTGACCGAGACATCGAGTTTATAATTGAACTTTTACCTGGAACTGCACCCATAGCTAAGAGACCCTATAGAATGGGAGTGAATGAATTAGCAGAACTTAAGAAACAACTAAGGGAATTGTTAGATAAGGGTTATGTTCAACCCAGTTCATCACCATGGGGTGCACCAGTACTGTTTGTAGAAAAGAAGGATGGTACACAAAGGATGTGCATAGACTACAGATCACTTAATGAGGTCACAATTAAGAACAAGTACCCATTACCTAGAATTGATGACCTATTTGACCAATTGAAATGGGCTTGTGTGTTTTCCAAGATTGACCTTCGATCTGGATACCATCAGTTGAGGATAAGGCGTACTAACATCCCCAAGACCGCCTTTGTGACTCGTTACGGACTGTATGAGTTCACAGTCATGTCTTTTGGTCTGACAAATGCACCTGCCTACTTCATGTATCTGATGAACAAAGTGTTCATGGAGTACCTTGATAAGTTTGTCATCGTGTTCATTGATGACATACTAGTGTATTCTAAGAATGAAGAAGAGCATGAAGAACATTTGAGATTGGTGTTGCAGAAGCTTAGAGAACATCAACTTTATGCCAAGTTCAGCAAATGTGAGTTCTGGCTAAAAGAAGTATCTTTCCTTGGTCACATAATCTCTAATGGAGGAGTAGCAGTAGACCCCAAGAAGGTTAGAGATGTATTGAGTTGGAAGCCACCCAAAGATGTTAGTGAGATTTGGAGTTTCCTGGGTATGGCTGGGTATTATAGGAGATTCATCGAGGGATTCTCTAAGTTAGCCAAGCCCATGACTGCGTTGTTAGAGAAGAATGCCAAATTTGTATGGACTAAACAATGCCAGGACAGTTTTGAGGAGTTAAAGAAGAGACTGACTTCTGCTGCAGTGCTCATCTTACTTGATCTCACCAAAAGTTTCTCTATCTATTATGATGCCTCACGGCAAGGTCTAGGAGGTGTTCTTATGCAAGAAGGCAAAGTTATTGCCTACGCATCTAGACAGCTGAGAAAACATGAGTTAAATTATCCGACTCATGATCTGGAATTGGCAGCTGTGGTGCATGCCCTTAAGATATGGAGGCACTACTTGATTGGTCATAAGTGCAAGATTTATACGGACCATAAGAGTCTGAAGTATATATTCATGCAGTCAGATCTAAATCTGAGGCAGCGTAGATGGCTCGAGTTAATCAAGGATTATGATTTGGATATCCACTATCACCCGGGAAAGGCTAATGTTGTAGCAGATGCCTTGAGTAGGAGGAGTTATGTGAACATGGCCTATACAACTCAACTACCTGAAGAGTTGTGTGAGGAGTTCAAATACTTGAATTTGGGTATTGTAGCCAACACCATGGAGTTAGAGGTGGAATCCACTCTGGAACAAGAGATTCGTAAAGGACAGTTGGGTGATGAGAGGATCAAGGATATTGCAAAGCGTATAGTGATTGGTAAAGCCCTAGGATTCCATATGGATGATCAAGGGACAGTATGGTTTGGTAAAAGGATTTGTGTTCCAGAAGTAAAATCTATTAGGGAGTCTATCTTGAGGGAAGCTCATGACTCAGCCTATTCCATACACCCAGGAAGTACTAAAATGTATCTTGATCTTAAAGAGAGATACTAGTGGTATGGACTAAAAAGAGATGTAGCTGAACATGTGGCTATATATGATACGTGCCAAAGAGTGAAAGCAGAACATCAGAGGCCAGCAGGTTTACTACAGCCTATGAAGATACCCGAGTGAAAATGGGAAGAAGTTGGAATGGACTTTATAGTTGGATTACCCCGTACACAGAGAGGATTTGACTCTATCTGGGTGATTGTTGACCGTCTGACAAAAGTGGCCCATTTCATTCTGGTCAAGGTAACTTATTCGAGTGCAAAGTTAGCAGAGTTATATATGGAAAGGATTGTATGTTTACATGGTGTACCAAAGAAGATTGTTTCGGATAGGGGTACACAGTTCACATCACATTTTTGGTAGAAATTGCACGAGTCAATGGATACGAAGTTGAACTTTAGCTCAGCTTACCATCCTCAAACAGATGGACAGACCAAGAGGACAAATCAGATCTTAGAGGATATGCTAAGAGCTTGTGCTCTGCAGTATGGGACAAGTTGAGATAAGAGTTTACCTTATGCCGAATTCTCCTATAATAATAGCTACCAAAAGAGTCTTAAGATGGCACCGTTTGAGGCATTGTATGGCAGGAAGTGCAGAACACCATTGTTTTGGAATCAAACGGGGGAAAGCCAAGTCTTTGGACCAGATGTTTTGCAACTGGCAGAAAACAAGTGCAAACAATAAGGCAAAACCTAAAGGTTGCACAGTCCCGATAGAAAAGCTATGCGGACACAAGAAGAAGAGATTTGTCATTTGAAATTGGTGACTTTGTCTATCTCAAAGTTTCACCTATGAAAGGAGTAAAGAGATTCCATACCAAGGGAAAGTTGTCACCCAGGTATGTGGGACCATTCAAGATCATCAACAGGAGAGGAGAAGTTGCTTACCAGTTAGAGTTACCGGAGCAGCTCTCAGGTGTTCATGACGTTTTCCATATGTCACAACTTAAGAAATGTTTGAGAGTACCTGAGGAACAACTACCTTTGGAAGAACTGGATATCCGAGGGGATCTATCGTACAAAGAATATCCAGTAAGAATCCTGGAAATAGCGGAGAGAATCACAAGGAGCAAAATAATAAGAATGTGCAAGGTTTAATGGAACAGACACTCAGTGGATGAGGCAACTTGGGAAAGAGAGTAAGATCTAAGAACTGACTATCCCAATCTCTTTGAACCATCCGAATCTCGGGGACGAGATTCATCCTAAGGGGGGTAGGTTTGTAACACCCAAAATTCTACTGCAAATTAGCAATTAAATTCTTGCCCTATTTATACATTTTCTAGGTATTTCTAACATAGGCCAAATAATAAATATTGTATAAATAAAATAAACTATAAGTTTAGAAACTTGTTTGTAGCATTCATGCCGAATCATATGGGTTTTGATTGAGTGTAGGGCTAGATGATTTGAAATTTGCATTCAAAACTTATTTGAATTTGGCTTAAAAATGAAAATGGAGAAAATAGAATTGGATAAACATTTGATTTGGAAAAAAAGGGAAAGTCACCTTCTGGCCCAACTCCAGTTAGCTGGCCCTCTTCCTCCCCCTTTCCCGGCCTGCCTTGCCTGGCGCAGCCCACCCGGCGGCTGCCCCATGCTGACGCGCTGGCCCGCACCCCGCGCGGCCTAGCTTGCCACCCACGTGTGCGCACCAACTCGGTGGCCCAGCTGCTGCTTCGCTGCAGCCCGCTCTACGTGACGGCGCGCTGCTGTGGCCTGCTCGGCCTATGCCACACGCACCATTCTCTCACTGCGCATCTGGACCCACTCGTCAATGCTGCCTTCGTCGTCCACCTTCCTTCCCTGATGCTCCCCTTCCTTTCTCTGCCCGTCAATGGCGCGGCTCCGATGGAAGGCCACCGGTGCCCGTTTGGAAAGTGCCAAACCCGCCCTACTTCCCTTCCTTTCACGCCGCAGCCGCCCACCTATAAAGGCCGAGCCTCCCCTCTGCCCTTCTCCATCCTTTGCCCGCTGCCGTGAGCCACCGCCGCTGGTGAAACCGCCCTCCTGAGCGCGAACGCCGACGCCAAGGCCACCCAAAGCACCGCCGGAATTCCCCGCGCCTGTAGGTACTCCCCAATTTGTGTTTTGGCATTGTTTTGCCCGGCTACATCCTCACCCGCGTGCCTCTTCTCTCTCCAGTTCACGGCCACCATCGACGACCAGCTTCGGAGCCTTCTCGGATGCCGCGTTCCCCTCCAGACGACTCACGGTGAGCCCCTCCGTCTTTCCGTGCCCTCAGATCTTGCTTTGGTGCCTTGGGAAGCCGTAGCCCAAGTTCCAGTCGCACCGGCCATGGCACCGCCGGCCTCTCCTTCTTCCCCGATGAGCCACCGCCCAGCCATCACCCCTACACCGTTGGATCTAGCATGGATGGCCTGGATTAGATACCGGTTGGATTTAAGTGGCCAGTCCACCGTAGACTCGTGGACCTGGCGCACCGTGCCGCGTCAGCGCACCCACGCCCGCGTGGTGCACCGTGCCCAGTGAACAGCCACCACGTGTCAATGAGTCAGCAGCCCCGGTCAATCGTCGGGTCAAACCCCCAGTCAACTGAGCACATTTTGTAGAAAAGCCCTCGCTTTTTCCAGTAATCAACCCGCAGTCCAGTCCAGTTCAAATTTATTTTTATTCAGTCCTATTTTTATTCATTTAGAACCCTGACATTTCTAGAATTAGTATGCCCGGTCCAAATTTCATTGAAATTCAGATTTTTAATTCGAAAATAGGTTAGTTTATTTACAGAATTTCCATTACATCTTATTTCATGCATAACTTTCACGTTTTAAGTCCGTTTTGAGTGATTCTTTCGCTCATGTGTTCGTAGAAATGCGTAGAACAGATCTGTAAACTTTTCAACATATGTTTTCACTGTTTAGTGTACTGTTCTAATGGAGTTCTATCTTGTATGCATGTAATGATTGGAATGATGCTTGATTGATGATTGGATCATGATTAGAGGGTGAGCCATTCGAGGTGACTGAGGACCCCCAGCAGGATTAGCAGTACTCCTAGGACGACTTTGAGGAAGGCAAGTGTACCAAAGGCCCCTTGTTACCTATGAACTACTACCACTTACATTCATGCATGAGTTTAATTTGAACTGCCTTTAAGGACTTTACCTAGATGATTCTTTGTACCACATATCCTTGATACTTGGGTTTATTGGGTAGGCATTTTGGATAGATGCTGCAGCACTTAACATGAAGTAATTGTTAAACATATTTAAAGACTATATGCAATGTGATAAAATGGAACCTTTTAGCAATAGATAGGGGGCTGGAGTACGGGGTTGAGTACTCTAGTGCCTCTCCATAAGGACTTAATCCTAAAGTGGCAACCCAGGAGGGACCGTACAACCCCGAGTGTCAAATGGCTCTAACTTTAACCTATTATCTAGTTTGTACTAGCTCGTCTGTAGCTCCAATAAGGGGTAAGAGGGTATCTTTCCTTTTTCTGTTAGGGTGTGCACCGTGCTGCGATGCCCACGTGTGCCATTCCTTTGTAGTTACGATCTATTAGTGCAACTAGCTAAGGGTTTCATAGTGAAACTCTGCCACACTTCCTAGGAAGAGGTGTAGTGGGTCTCGCGAACCCCGGCATTGGGAATCATGGCTCGGTGGGTAAAGATGTATAATTTCTGCAGAAATAATTAACCTGTTATAACAGCCATGCTCATGGATACGAGCGGTCTAGATCCTTCGAGATTAGTGGTTACTGTGGATAATGGATGGATGGGTTATGAGATAAGGTTTGATGATACTTTAATACCACTTGGGAATTGGGACTGTTCATTAAAGTAGTAATTTAGGTTGCTAAAAATTGATCAACTAAAATTGCGAACCGTAGTCAAAATAGTGTCAAGCCTATTTGAGCCTCATAGATCCCTTTGATATACTTGCTAAGCATGGTGAGCTTACACTTGCTTTACATCCAATGAAAATCCCGGATGGGTAACAGATAATGGATATGAAGAGTTTCCGAAGGATGTTCAGGACTACTAGGGAGACGTTCACCAGTTGGAGTCCCTGTGGCAGTTAGGCTAGTTATTCCGCTGTGTTTGTAATAATATTGCCTTCGAGCAAACTTTGTATTTAACTTTATGATGAGATATGCGATGTAATAAGTACTTTACTTTGATACTATTGCAATTTGTGATATATGTGTGTGTTTGGACATCCTGGGCGCACATATATGAGTACTTGGTTTTGCTTTGCAAAATTGGGTGCGACAATCTCTCTCTCGAAATATGTGCACCAACAGTTACCAATTTGGCCAACTTGAAACATGTAACTCTTGAAATAATAATTGTGCACATTGACATACAACTAAGAGGAGAAAGACGTGCTCCCCAGAAACAAAACCTTGCCCAAACATGCAGAGTTATACCGTAGCCATGTGCATCGTGCTCAAGTTTAACGCAATGCCGTCGGCCATCTCGGAGTGGAGCTCCTCGACCCCCGCCCAGAAGCAAGACTCCATAAGGGCCTCATTAGTGTGTTCAGGATCTAGAGATGGATCATGAATGCTTAAATATGGCTATTCGGATGGCTGTGTGCAACCAACATATGGTTGGTAAGAAACAAAAATTCCACTTCATGGACCTCAAGTTTGCTGTAAGTTGATATATAAATTTATTGTTTATCAAAGACTTACAATAATTGTATAATTAATTAAAATATATTTTTGCACAATCCTCAGGAAATAATTGGGTTTGGACGAGATCCACGATGTTGTGGCAGAATTGACAACGAATACCGCGAGAAATTGAGAAAAGTACTTGAGTGTTGGTCGGACATGGATTACAAAATTAAAGATTGTAACAACGTAAGTTATGTTATGTGTACTACTGTACAAAATTAATTTATTTTGTTTAGCACTTATATTCTCTATGTTTGTTTTTAGATTCTACTACCATATTATCAAAGCGGACTGTACATTTTATTCATAATGGATATGCAAAACAAAACCGTGCACATTATGGACCCCCTTCAAGATGGTCCATGTTTCAAGGGTTATGATCAAACAATGGCTTATATACCTACGTTCCACACAATGGCTAGAATGTTCAGTCTCGTCATGGGGCTATCAAATTCTAAGTGGAACGGCAATATTTATGACGGGAAGAAAGAATACCCTACATGTGTAACAAAGGTTACACATAATAAATACTGGTAACCAGTTGTAATATATTTCACCTGTTATATCACAAAAAAATTTATTTCATTTATTTACATCAAATAAACAACTGATCTTGTCCAGGAAACTGGGAGGCTTTCTTGTATACAATTTCATGAAGTTCTGAGACGACGAAAGATTGCCACCGATCAACAATGTAAGCATATATAGTCTCTAGCTATATATTGTACACTACATAGAAAAACAGTAACTTATTGTTAATCTATATACCATGCACAGCTCTCAACTTCACTGAGGATGAAATTCTTGGCAGACGTTTTGGCGAGTCATGCAAACGAATGTTCCGACAACATCCCTGAATATCTTCAAGAGATGATTAAGGAGTTAGGCAAAATATAACTTAGATGGTCATAATATTAGAAAATTATACGTAGACTCAAGTACAATTGTTTTTACATTAGACTATGCAAAAATAATTTTATTGTTTTAAGAGACATTCTTAAGAAAAATCCGTAGCGTTAGCACGGGCATTATACTAGTGAAAGTAATAACTCAAGCTCATTAATCAAAATTCAACACCATGTCAAAGTTTGATTAAAGAAGGCTATTTTAACCTAAACACCATGCTTAATTTAAAAAGCCTATGAGTGTACCTTAAGAATACACCCAAACTAGAGCATTCATTAGAATCAAGGGAAGTATGACTTTATATGAGCAAGTTATTTTCTCAAGGGGATAAATATGAGTGAAAGAGTTGGTGAACATTTTATTAACTTTGCATACCTGAGTGTACTTACCGCCAGCATGTGTAGATGGAAGTTGTGAGACTGCTGCAACGGTGGCTTGATTGTGATGGTGAGCAAAGGTTCTAGGAGGAGATTCTCTCTCTTTTTTTCATCTATAATTTTTTTTCTTTTTTCTCTTTTTTTAGCAAGATAGAGTTGTCATCATCATTTTTTTTCTTTTTTTAACCAAGGTGACCTTTGGTGTGGATGGAACATGTGGTGAGGTTCTCACCATCCTCCCCCACACTTGGACTTTTGTGTAAAAGTCAAGTGTGTAGTGTCAGGGTCTCCTCTTGAGTGTGTTCTATCTCCAAAGGGCATCATGGCGTTTAGTTGATGCAGCGCTCATGTTTTCTAGCATTGTATGCCCCCTAGTTCTTCTTATTCTCAACCTGAAATGGTTAGTGCCAAGAATACCCGAAGGTGCATACTAGCTTAAAAATATGTTCTTGCTTTTATTGAAAAGAAAGTTTTTTATGATAATTCGGGGTATCTCCCGGCAGTGCTTAATTTATGGTCTTAAGCTTGACCGCGAGAACTTCTTCTTGCAGCTATCAATGGCGGTATAGTTCCTAGCTTTACCACCAAACATTTAGCATTAATGTTCAAGCTGCAAGGTTAGTACCATAGTGCTGCTATGGGATTTGCAATGTTTGTGATAAACGAAAGCATCCACAACCATCCTCTTAAAAAGTTTGTGAACAAGGATTAAGAGGAGGTTGTGGTCCTGGTAAGAGTACTTGGTACTAAACAAGATCAACTCTAGAGAGTCGGAGAGTGAGCATGAAACTTGAGGGGTTTCCAAAGAGAAGCTTTCATGCTCAACTATCAGGTCCTTCTTCTTGATCCCTAGAGTTGCTTTAGAAATGTCCATGGCACAGAAGTTTTTGTTTTCAAGAATGATGTTTGAATGGCTAGAGGGACACAGCTCAAGTTCGAGCGAAGGTGATGAAGGATGTTCTGTTTCACAAGGAAACCTATGTGAAACGAACAAGGATATGAACTTCACCGCCTCGAACGGGTCATGATTGGGAATATGCTCCGCCATTGGGATTTCCAGGTGAGTGGCAGAGACAGCTTTACCAAACTCTTCACTAAGGCTCCCATGGGGATATTTCTCTTGAAAAAAGTTTGTCCAGTGGGTAGCCTATAAGAAGATCAAAATCGAGGATGGCATAGATGTGGAAGTCTAAACGAACCTCGGTTTCATTAATTTCCATTAGCACAGCCCTGGCAATCCCACAACATTCGACAGAAGAGTCCTGATGGACTTTTGAAAAGTTTATTGGTCGGGACTAGCGGCATGTTACCCAAAAGGTTTTTTGCTAGGAATTCTGACATGATGCTAGTCCCGACTGTGGGGTTGTGTAGGGCTTCTATGTTTGTTCCCCTTAATGAACAAGGCATGGCCGTGGAAGGTGAAAGAATATGAATTGCTTCAGATGAATGTTTCACTTCCATTAACCATTCCTTTGATGGTTCTGCTCTAGGGGAAACTTCCTTTGTGTGCCTTTCGTGCCATGATAACTTTGAGGTAATCCTTGAATTTGATAGGGAACTCTGAAGAATGAAGCATTGTTTCCTTCAGTGTTCGTGGTTCAGGTAAGGGCTCATAAGTCAAACCTAAGGATGGTATGGGTTTGGATTCGACTAATGAGGACTCCCCTCAATGCTCGACATGACTTTTGCCTAGAGGGTTCTAGTTTCTATGATGAAGGAAGCGTGTCTTTTTAGAAAGTTTTTAAGGAACTTCACTTGCTCTGTCATAGGTTTATGTGTAAACCGACCTCCGGTAGTCACGTCTAGGCAAAGGTCAGCATCTGTGTCAAGACCTAAACAAAAGAGACGCAAAATCATGCCATCGGGTAATGACAAGTCTGGGCCGGCATGCATTAACGTCGAAAACTAGGCCCAGGCTGCACCTATAGACTCCTTCTTGCGCTGCTCAAGGTCGAGGATTGCCCTTGGTATAGATTTATCGATTCCACTTTTCTTGCATAAGTGCTAACATGGTAGGATCTAATTCGAGTGTTCGTGGTGGTCGACATGGAAAAGAAGAACCACCGGTATCACGGGCTGAGTTACGTCAATTTGAAAACTCGTTGTTGCACGCCATGGAGAGGATGTTCAATGAACACCTTCCCACAGTGCGCGGTCGGGCTCCACAACAACATAGACTGACCAACTCTCATCGTGGTCTCTTTGGCCATAGTGGACAACATGTGGAAGGTGCTCATTGGAATAATTTTTGCCCCCGTGTGCTCATTGGTGATGAAGATTATTGTGTGTCCACCAAAAGAAAAATTCAGCAAGAGACAGGAGGAAGGTCTTTTGGATAGTAAAACCCATGTGAGAAAGAGTGCCACCAACCAAAATTGAGTGTGAGAGTTCAAAATGAAAAGGTGAGAGGTTCCACCATATGCGAGGAGGAGAGCTACAAAATTCTGTGTGAGAGAGATACACACAAAATGAGTGAAAAACAAGATGAATCATGTGAGGAATTATTTACTGCTAACACAATAATACCTTCTTCTAGTCTTGTTCCTTGTGTGATGCAGGCTCATGAAGAAAATGATGTGGTGAATTATGACTAGCCCCCAATGTTGGATGAGGAAGATCAAGTGATGGCCATGGATAGTGATACGTATGCATTTGTTGCTTCATAAGATGTTGAAGTGATTGTGCATCAAAATCTATGTGAGAATGAGAGCCACATTACCAAACTGAGAGAGTGAAAACAAAATTGAGTTGCGTCATTCCACCCACTGTGATGTTGAGAGTATCAACAATGCGAGTGTGAGGGATACACCACAGAAAGATAGAGAATTAGAATGCAAGTCATGTGAGGATATTTCTGAAACAAACACTCTCATCTCTACTTCTAGTGTTGTCTTTCCAACTGCGCAGGTTTGTAATGAGAATAATGAAGATATGGCTGCTCATGACAACTCCATACTTGCTGAGAGAAGTGAGAAGGTAGCCATTCATCCGAACCAATTGTGTGCTGCCCAAAACATGAACTATGATGAGGAAAGTGGTAAGATTTCAGATGTGACATCCATGATACTTGCACTACCAAAAAGTCTAAAAGGTATAGAAAATAAGTCAAATCAGAATTTCCAACATATAATGAGTACTTGTGATACTACTGTTTCAGCGATAGAACATAATCAAAGACTTTGTGCTGATTTGACTGAATCTCATGTTGATACAAGTGTTGAATTTGATTTTGATGAGTCTTTGTGCTTTGTATGATCCTTGCAACACTTCATATACCGACAAACTTCTCCTTGTTCAGTTGGTTACATGTGCTGATTTGTTCGCAAGGATATCTCCTATTGGATGTTTGTGTTATACTATGCTTAACATGCCTATCAATATTGATAAAATGCTTAAAAATTTCTGTGATAACATCCTTGAGTTCTTTGAATACTGCTCATAACAGTAAGTTTACATTTGTTTTGATTAGAGAACATGTTGTAGATACCTTCCATGTTCATGCAATTTGTGTAACATATGACAAGCTTGCTGACTTAGAGTAAAAAATGTTGAG
The DNA here is from genome assembly GCF_019320115.1 of Miscanthus floridulus. Taxonomy (NCBI): domain Eukaryota; kingdom Viridiplantae; phylum Streptophyta; class Magnoliopsida; order Poales; family Poaceae; genus Miscanthus; species Miscanthus floridulus. The sequence goes on from NC_089582.1 coordinate 76,191,166, forward strand.
TGAAAAACAAAGTGATAAATCTTTTGAGATGCAACAATTGCTTGGCGCTTGTGATTTCGAACAATTAATGTTGTCACCATGTTCATACCATCCACTGAAAGACAGAAATCATGTGCAAAGTAATGCCCGTACACACAAAAGTTGCTCATCCACAACCTGGATCATTGAGTTTGAAAGGTATATTTCTAAACCCATGAATAAATTGTGCCACAATAATTTTTGGAATGCCATGAATGCTCAACATCCATTTGATGAAAAGCTTGATCTTGCAAAGATGAAATATGATAACATGAATTAAATGATTGGTTTGAAAGAAATTTTTGTACTCCCATCTTCGAAGCTATTTTCAGGTTCGCCAAAGTTGAGAGAATGTTTCTTACTAGAAAGAGGAAATAATGTGAATATGAATCATAAAGAAACAAACGAACAAAAGAAAATAAAGGATTATTGGAATTATTATGTACATCCACCCTCAGTTTTGTCTAGGCTATTTTCAGGTAAATAAAAGTCAGGGATGACTTTTCTTAAAGGGAGGGAGGATGATGAGACCATGCCAAGGCAATTAAAATTCACCATTAGTTCTACGCATCCATTCAAGGTGAAAGCTAAACTTGATTTGAAATCCATTTGGTTTCCACCGACAAGGCTGCTACTTGGTTTATATGATTATACATTCAAGCACCTTGCTGTGATGGAAGAAGAAGATCATGATGTTATCACAACACTACAACTCAATGGCCTAGCACAATTCATTGGAACACAAGAGTCGAAGTCGAGGACGACTCCTTTTGAAGAGAGGGAGGATGATGAGGACATCCTAGTTTGTTATGTTCTGTCGTATGAAAATCATTCATCGCCTAATACAAGTGAACGTAGTCATGGTCCACCTACACAAAGTCGTGCCAAAAAGATACAAGAGCAGGTGAATTGTTCCTAGCAGAAATTAACTTTGACATATTTGAGAATGTTATACTACCTAAGTGTTCTACCTTGATGTTACTTAGGTGCACACATGAAGAGGTGGAAGATACAAACGATCAGGACCAAGACCAAGATTTTCATCATCTGTGACGGTCTGATAAAAAACGGACCCGTGTGATAAATACGGACCAAGTTTTTTTCATCATCTGTTCGAGTCTGATAAAAACAGGACAATCTGATAAAAACAAACCAGCTAAAAGAAACATTCGTAACTCCCAATTCCCTAAAGCTTTGGACGTCCATGAGGACATTTTGGAAAGTTTATCAAGTCTAATTTCCAATGGCACCCGTTACAAGTGTTTTGGACTTTCCAATGTTGAGGTATGAACACATTAGTGAAGACTGCTCTAAAGGTCAATAGTCTTCTCGAGGCAGGATATTGGTTCAACTTCCCGTACAAAACTATACCAATCTACAAAGTTTCATGGTGCATGCTACACATGACTGGAAAGCTCTTCGAGTCTACTTTCACACAAATAAACGGTTCGTCATTTGGATTTCCCAATAAGGAGTTATGGCCAGATTAGTGGAGACTGCTCAGGAGGCCAACAGTCACGCAAGACCACTTCGGGAATCCATCTCGAGGTGATCTTTCACATAGGCAATCTTCAGAAACTCCATTTCATTTTCACACCTAACTAGGAGGGTTGTTCCTAGTATAAATATTCCTTGCCTCTAAGCAATTGAGAACCTTTTGATGATTTGATAAACTACATGATATTGCAGCCGAGCTACCGAGTGCCTTACTCAAACCTTTATTCTTCCTTGTTCTTTTTGGACATGTGAAGTGATCCCTCTGGGTTCCCCTAGTTCGTGCTCTATGGTTTCCAATACAGTTGCACCATTTTGTGTGGATTAGTTTTGGATTGTGGTTCTGCGGTCGTTCAGAGATCCAGCCAAAGTCTTCGTGGTTTCGGTGCCTCTCTCCCTGTCGATTGGTCACATCCTACCTTTGTCAGGTATAAAGCTAGTTATCCCGCTGTTCGCAGTAAGTTATCTTTGATTCGTGACCTACTATCATGAAGATCGGGCCATCTCCGTGCCGATTCATATCGTACTTATCATCTGGTATCAAAGCTTTTGTTGTCACAGTAGGTCTCTCCATCATAAACAAATTTATTTTTGATTTATCCATCGTTTGTTTCTATTTTTGTTCATGTCCTAAAGTCCACTGAAAAAGCCACAAAAAAATCCTATAGCCTTTTGGCAGTATTGCTATCTTTGTGTTGTTGTGTTCATCAAGTTGCTAGTCACCATGTTCATATATATTGGGTTGTGTTTCATTTGTTATCCGCACCCCTGTTAGTAAAAAATCTAAAAAAAAGAGTGAAGAAAGAAGAAAGAAAGATTAAAAAAAAGAGAAGTGAAAACAATTCAAAAGTAGGGGCTATGTTGCGGGTTGTATAACTGCAAATTTTAGTTTACATATTCAAGTTGGTGGTAGTCTCCATAGCAGCAACTTCATATCTTTTGAACACATCAAGCTGCTTGGGTTGCAGTACCATAGCCTCCCTTGAATAGCCACCTATAGCTCCACCAAAATTTGAAACCGGAACATTCGATTCGTAATCCTTGCGACATCTCAATCACATCCGTGTAACTAATGCACTGGCACGCTCACTGTCCTTGAGAACGAGCAAGAGCATTGGTAAGTAAGAGGTGAGATTGTGAGATTCCACAAATTTACCAATTCCACTTTTCTTGCATAAGTGCTAACATGGTAGGATCTAATTCGAGTGTTCGTGGTGGTCGACATGGAAAAGAAGAACCACTAGTATCACGGACTGAGTTACATGAATTTGAAAACTTGTTGTTGCACGCCATGGAGAGGATGTTCAATGAACACCTTCCCACAGTGCGTGGTTCGTCATTTGGATTTCCCAATAAGGAGTTATGGCCAGATTAGTGGAGACTGCTCAGGAGGCCAACAGGTACACGAGACCACTTTGGGAATCCATCTCGAGGTGATCTTTCACATAGCCAATCTTCAAAAACTCCATTTCATTTGCACACCTAACTTGGAGGGTTGTTCCTAGTATAAATATTACTTGCCTCTAAGCTATTGGGAACCTTTTGATGATTTGATAAACTACATGATATTGCAGCCGAGCTACCGAGTGCCTTACTCAAACCTTTGTTCTTCCTTGTTCTTCTTGGACTTGTGAAGTGATCCCTCTGGGTTCCCCTAGCTCGTGCTCTACGGTTTCCAGTATGGCTGCACCATTTTGTGTGTATTATTTCCCGATTGTGGTTCTATGATCGTTCGGAGATCGAGCCTAAGTCTTTGTGGTTTTGGTGTCTCTTTTTCCATCGCTTGGTCGCATCCAACCTTTGCCAAGTATAAAGCTAGTTATCCCGCTGTTCACAGCAAGTTATCTTTGATTCGTGACCAACTATCATGAAGATCGGGCCATCTCCGTGCTGATCCATATTATTACTTATCAAGTATGACTTGTGGGCCCAATGGGCAATCGGCTGTAAGCCTTTTATTGTGAACCTATGGTATGTAAGAGGACATCGACAATTATCTAAACAAATATAGTAAAGTGTGGGAGGTGTTCCTCTGGGCTTCGGCTGAATCCGGTGATCTTCTTGCTGCTCACGTCGACGACGTACGCCGACGGCTAGGGGTAACACGGTGCCGCATCTAGGGTTGGGGCACCGCAGTCCCCACGAACTCCCGTGCACTGGAGAAGAAGGCGACCCTAGCCATGGTGTCGGCAAGCAGTGTCCCTAGCGGCCGCGCCTGGCAGGCAGCGCCCCCTACAGCCGAGCGGAGGGAGGAGCAGTGCGCACAACGGCATGAGCGGCATGGTTAGGCAAGCCACAAGCAGAGGAGCTTCTTTTTTATTCATTTTTCTTTTTTTTCATCAGTAGTAGGGATCGAACCCTAAGCGTCGCATGGGGGACGTGGATGTCGCGCATGGAGATTTGATCACGTGGGGTTGGGGGGCAGTGCGGGTGCGTTGAAGCGTGGAGATCTGAATATCGTTGGCCATCAGATCGAGATGAAGCCTATGAGGGAAGATTAGGAGCCATAGATTTTAATGATGTTGAAATCTTGGGCGTAATTTTCTAGGTGCATAGTGGTTGGACTCTCTTTGTGGGGGACTCATTGTTTTGTGTACCAAAAATAGTTTGGATTGGTCCATTAAAGTAGAGATATGTCCTGAGTAAATACATTTGTTTTTATGGATAGGTTGCTGGCGATGTATGCGATGAACTTTCTGTACTATTATGATAATTGTATTGTGAACAATGACGTATAGTGGCATAGCTAGCGGCAATGCACAAAACATTGACACCGGAACAAATGCAACGGCGGCTGTGATGATGCCCTCATTACCGCTGGATGGAACCCTGACCAGCGTTGCTATTTCAATCACCACTAATGGATGATACTCTGGACTGGCATAGGTGTGTGGCAGAACCTCCTAAGAAATCAGGCCCACGTGCATCTATTGTTGTCTCAACAGACCTTTGATAGCGTACACGAGTTCCCAACAACTTAATAGGTCTATCGGGTGTCCTCGGGAAACCTAAATCATCCACAATTCTTTTTCAAACAGGATCCCAATCACAGACATTGCAGATTACAATAGTTTATTCAAATATATATATCAGAGTAAAAGATAGCGGAAGTCTTACGATAACATAGTTTACAAACCAGTTGTTTTAAACTTACAATACCATAAGTGTCATACAACCATAGTAGTGGGATAATATTACATTAACATTATTTTTCATACAAACTAGTGCCTTGTCCAAAGGCCATTCATCATTCCTCATCGTCATTGACTTCAAACATAGACATGCAGCAGGGACCAAAACAAGCATGTGCATGCGACTCACCTGCAACAAGGGTTAACAAACCCTGAGTACAAAAGTACTCAACAAGACTGACCCGATGTAACAGGGGGTGAAAGACTTTAAAGATGCAGGTGTTGGGACAAGGTAAGGATGTAGCAAGATTCAAAAGTTCTTTGCCAAAAGCTTACTATTCTTCACCCTATTTTCAAGTTTTACCCCTAAGTCCTTTTAGTTCATTATCTCAAACTAAGTGTACATTTCCCATACTCCAATCCTTCTCATTCCATTCTTTTTCTCATGTTTTAGTAATTCACCAGTCATGCATTGCTTCTGTAATGAATCGAGTCTCCATATACATGGAGCACCGGCAATTCGAATTGATTCAAGTCCCAGCTGGGGATTCCTTATCACACGACATATGTAGAACTTAATCTTGCATATATCAACCTCGCTACTAGATCTTCGTATACTAAGCCGTCTCCAGACCACCCGAGAGCACAGCACACCTCAAATCCGACCACATTCCAGCCATGAGGGTACACGCTACTCCCGCCATCTCTCCACTCATAGTGCGTGGGCATTCATCTTAGTATCGGATTAGCCGAAGTAGGCTTACCGGAGTATGTGACTAGTACTACAAAGTGTCTCGTTTAGAAGATCCACAATGAGTGGCCTTTAAGCGACATAGTCGGCAGCATTACCCAACATTCAAGATAAGTCACCCGACTAGTCTATGGTTCATTCTAGCTTCTTTCTTTCTTTGGCCAGTATGCCATCTTTGATTGTATCAAAACTTTTTCTTTGAAAGCCTACCATAAGCATACTAAACATTCTACGCCTTTGTAAATGAAATCATCTTCAAGGATGGTAAACAATTAACAAGGTAGGCAATGCATCAAGTAGGTAACATTTGAATTAATCAACTTAATGCAATAGGTAACATAGGTGATAAACTTTTCAAAGTAAACAAGGTAATGGTTTAATGCATAAACCGAGGCTTGCCTTCGTTGACGATCTCGGGTTCCGGATCAGTACCACAAATATCGAATCCCGAGGCAACCGGGGATCCTTCCACAACTTGTTCAACAAGGATCGGTTCACTCTTGGATTCTACACGAAATAATAACATATGCTTCAATATGATGATAATGTAAACATGATGCTTTCATGGTACATGAAATATAATAACACCTTGAATACAACTGTCCTTCATGGTACAGTTGCAAGCCAACAAAACCAACTTGCAATTCTACCATCAAGGACCACACAAGTGACTTGACCAAAATGATCTTGAAACCCTACTGGTCACAAAACATGACCAAAACAAGATCAAACACTAACCTAACACTTAGGGTTTGCTTTTATTCATTTTTAAATTAATTTGGAAATAAGCCCAAAAATGAACTTGTTCCAAATGACCTCAAAATTTTATGTAAGCTTCCTCATGACAAATTAGTGTACCAAAACAAATTTCATAATTTTTGGAATTATACAGTGGCCTACAAAAATCATGGAAATTACATTTATCAATGAATTGAGCAATTTTCATCACATTCAAAAAGTACTGTAAATCAATATTTCATATTTTTCCTAAATAATATTCATTATAGAGAGGTCACACAAAACTTTTCATAATTTTTGGAGCTCTAAATAAATCTACACAAAAATAACAAAAATAGACACTATTCATCCATTTCTGAAAATAGAAAAATTCCATTTGAACTACACAATCGCTGACATACGGGACCCACTTGTCATCCCTAACCTCCGGCTTTGACCGCGGCGATGACGGCGCTGACCGGTGCTAATTCACCGACGGTGAGTCTAACGGCGAAGGCAAAGGCACCACAACATTCATAAGGACTAGGCGCATCGATCTGTGGCATTACGGAGGTTGATTACGACATGGAACAAGACTGACGCCGGCCATGGTGGATGCGGTGGCACGGCAGCGTTACGCCGGTGAAACAAGGCCGATAATGGTGAAACAAAGAGTCCAGGAAGCATCAGTAGCTCACCCTGAACTTGTTGAAGCAACGAGCGAGGCCAGAGAAGCTACGGTGACGCGGTTCAACGGTGACAGTGATCACGGCGGAGCAGACCTCGTCGACGACGGCGTTTCGGTGACTGCAGTGGGCAAAACGACCAAGCAAGAACATATTAAGCACTACAGCATCGAGATGGAGCTGTAGGTACAACAATCAAGGGCAACGGCTCACCAGATGATGCTGGCCGCGGTGAAACGGAGCTTCGGTCAAGGTCACCGGCCGCGAGGAAGAAGAACGTGGACATCGAGTTCTTGGTGAAGTCAAGCTGTAACAACAGGTCAGTTGGAGGTGCAAGGAGCAGACAGAACTGGGACACTACTTTGCTAGGACTGGCTTGCGCTAAGGAGGTGAGGGGAGCTCGCTGGAGCTGATGCGGCGGCATCGGGAAACAGAGGAGAGAAAGAAAAACAGACGACGACGTCGGGGCTTTATAGCGCGGCCAAATGAGTGAGGGAACGACACGCAGTGAGCTTCCCGTGCCAGTGCGAAGCCGAGGGCAGCCACGGGCGCGCCTGGAAGATCGGAGAAAGGACGCCGGCGGTGGGGCGGTGGTCGTGCTACTGTTCAGAAGAATTACAGAATTGCCACCGAGTTCATTTTGCAAATTACACTCAAATTTGTATAACAACTCAAAAATCTCCAAAAATAAAAGTTGTTCAAAATCAAAAGTTCTACAACTTTGCTTAAATGAACATTTTCAAATTCTGCTTCCATTTTGAAATTTGAATTTGGGGTGCATTTGAGTATTTGAATCATTTCAAAATTACTCCAAATTTTATATGTAAACTTTAAAAACTTTGAATACCAAAGTTGATCCTTATAAAATAAGCTTCAACTTTGCTTTTTGTCACACCCCCAAATTCCACATGGATTTTGAATTAGACAAAAGGGGCAAAAAGGACTTTTATGGTTTGAATTTGAATTCAAATTTGATTTGTTTTCCTTTTTACTTAACTTTGATTTTTGACCAGTAACGTGGCCCATTAGGGTTATTTGAGTCAATTGACACATGGTCTCACATGATCACATGAAATTTGACACTTGTGGTCATGATCTTTATTTAGAGTTCTGGATCACATACATCACATAAAATAACAACTTATGAAATAAAGCTTATTTAGTGAATGCATTCAAAATTTTCTACTTTATGAATGCTTTGCAATGCATATGATGACATGTCAAGTTTTAGTGATAGGTTAAAACACCAGAGGTGTTACAACCCTTCCCCCTTAAAGAAATCTTGTCCTGAGATTTAAAACCTAAGGCTAAGTAATGGAAAAGGAAATGTGTCAAGCTAACACATCACAACTTTATTCGAAAAGCTAGTGAGGGGGTTTTCCATTCTTTTGACAAAAGAGACAAGTTACAACATAGACAAGGTATTGCAACTAGATAGAAGTGAAGAAGTCAGGAAAGTTTTCTTCTAAGTAATCCTCAGACTCCCAAGTAGCTTCATCTTCAGTGTGTTGATTCCATTGTACTTTGTAGAACTTGATTGTACGCCTTCGAGTGACTCGATCTTTTTGATCTAAGACTCTAATAGGGTACTCGGCATAAGTCAAATCAGGTTCTAGTTCTACATCACCTAAGTCCATCTCTTGGTCAGGTACTTGAAGACACTTCTTTAACTGGGATACATGGAAGATGTCATGCACAACTAACATGTGATCTGGTAGCTTGACGTGATAGGTGACTGGTCCACATTGTTGTTGGATTTGAAAAGGACCGACATAACGGGGCGCCAATTTTCCCCAAATCCCAAAACGATGAACTCCTTTCATCGGCGATACCTTGAGGTAGACATGATCTCCCACTTTGAATTCTAGCGGTCGTCTCCTCTTATCAGCATAGCTTTTCTGTCGGGATTGAGCTACCTTCATATTAGCTTGTATGAGTTTCGCTTTCTCTTCAGCTTCCTTGACCACATCTGGTCCAAAGAACCAACGTTCTCCAGCTTCTGACCAATTTAAAGGTGTCAGGCATCTATGGCCATACAATGCTTCGAATGGTGCCATTTTAATGCTCTCTTGATAGCTATTGTTATATGAGAATTCAGCTAAGGGAAGGCATTCATCCCATTTAGCACCATAGGAAAGGACACATGCTCTTAACATATCTTCAAGAATTTGATTTACCCTCTCAGTCTGTCCATCTATTTGCAGATGATAAGCAGAACTACGGATAAGTTTAGTTCCCAAAGACTCATGTAGACTTTTTCCAAAACTTGGATACGAACAATGATCCTCTGTCAGAGACAATGGTCTTGGGTGCCTCATGTAGACTGAAGATTCTATCAAGATAAAGCTTTGCATACTGTTCTGCTCGATATTTATCTCTGACTGGTAAGAAATGAGCTATCTTGGTTAGGCGATCAACAATAACCCATATTGAATTGTACCCTACAGATGTTCTAGGCAATCCCACGATGAAGTCCATATAGATATCTTCCCACTTCCAAGATGGAATTGGCAATGAATGTAACGGACCTGCAGTCTTCATGTGAACCGCTTTGACTCTCTGACAAGTATCACATTTGGCCACATATTGAGCTATTTCTATTTTCATTTTGGTCCACCAATATCTCTTTCTCAGATCATGATACATTTTGTTGCTACCTAGATGAATAGAGTATCTTGAAGAATGAGCTTCATCAAGAATTTGCTTTCGTAGCTCCGGACTTTTGGGTACTACCAATCTATCTTTGAACCATACGACATCGGATTCATCAATATTGAAACATGTTGGTTTTCCAGATCTGACTTTATCTTTGATATGGGCTATACCCTTACTTTTCCGTTGAGCAGCAATGATCTGATCTTTGATAGTGGACTCAACTGCAATACTGGACAGGGAACCTTGTTCTATGATTTGTAAATTCAGATGCTCCATCTCTTGACACAATGTTTGTTGCATAGGTTTCACAGTCAGACAATGGCAATGACTCTTGTGACTCAGGGCATCAGCAACCACATTAGCCTTACCCGGATGATAATGCACTTCTAAGTCATAATCTTTGATAAGTTCTAACCATCTTCTTTGCCTCATATTCAACTCTGACTGAGTGAAGATATATTTCAAACTTTTGTGATCCATATAGATATGACAGATATTGCCCAATAAATAATGTCGCCAAACCTTGAGTGCATGAACAACAGCGGCTAATTCAAGATCATGGGTGGGATAATGTTCTTCATGCTTCTTGAGTTGTCTGGAAGGATATGCTATGACTCTGCCTTCTTGCATAAGAACACAGCCAATACCAATTCTAGATGCATCACAATAGATATCAAACGGCCTCTCGATATCAGGTTGTGCTAATACTAGTGCAGTTGTCAGCAACTTCTTTAATGTTTGAAAGGCCTTCTCACATTCTGTTGACCATACAAACTTAGTTTGATTTTTAGCAGTCCAGTAATTGGCTTCGCAATTCTGGAGAAGTTAGGGATGAACCGACGATAATATCCTACCAACCCTAGAAAACTACAAACTTGATGAACAGTGGTAGGTGCTTTCTAGTTAAGGACTTCTTCTACCTTGCTCAGATCAATAGCTATACCTTCAGCAGATAACACATGACCTAGAAATTATACTTCCTCTAACCAAAATGCACATTTACTGAATTTGGCATATAATTTGTGGTCTCTTACTTGTTGTAGAACAATGCGGAGATGTTCCGCATGTTCCTCTTTGCTCTTAGAATAGATAAGAATGTCATCAATGAATACCACTACAAACTTATCCAACTCGGGCATGAAAACTGAGTTCATGAGGTACATGAAATGAGCCGGGGCAATGGTCAGCCCAAAAGACATGACTAGATACTCATATAGATCATATTGGGTAGTAAACGCTATCTTCGGCATATCTTCTCGTCTGATCTTAATCTGGTTATAGCCTGATCTCAAGTCTATCTTCGAGAACACCTTAGCTCTCGCAAGTTGATCAAAAAGCAAATCAATTCAGGGTAAGGGGTATTTATTCTTTATGGTGACTTCATTTAACGGCCGATAGTCAATACATAACCTTAAGGTTTGGTCCTTTTTCTTCACGAAGATAGCAGGGCATCCCCAAGGTGATGAACTTGGTTGAATGAAACCCTTGTCTAACAACTCTTGTAGTTGGATTTTTAATTCTACTAGTTCTTTGGGTGGCATCCTTAAACTCCATCTAGGTGATTTGGTGACCAGCGGGCTGTACTGCTACCAAATTTGCCCACCAGGCACCAGCAGCTCCTCGGAGTTGCTGTGCCGCAAACCTTGGTTTCTGAATCTTGGTACAGTGAATCAGCTCAAACTTTTGCTCTATTGTTCTAAGCCAATCGTTAGCTTCTAAAGGCTCTTCTGCCTTAGAGAACACAGGCGGACGTGTGTCAGTAAAATCAACATAGGTTGACTCATCATTTCCATTATTATGGCGGCCACGATTAGGGTGTGGTGCCTGTTGGTTCTGAGCCAATTCTCTTAACAACCTAGCATTCTCTGCCATTGCATTGACGAGTGCGGCTATGGCATCTACCATAGTCGGAGGCATTGGTGGAGGATTTGGGATATCATCCTAGTCGTGCGAGGTACTTGCACCAGCTCGGGTGATAGGACGAGGCATCTGTTAGAGAGACACGTTTATGTATATTATTATTTATTGAAAGCAGTTAAAAGGTTTCATGCTACAAAGGGTTACTTATTTATATTACATGTCTTGTATCCCACAAGACAACCCTGGTTTACTAAAAAAATAGTAAAGGAACTATTACAACTCCAAGCTCTCAGCCATCGGCATCTGTGTCCATACCGGATGAAACCTCATCTTCATCTGATAAGTACACTAATTCCTCAGGATCCTCCTCCTCTTCTTCATCATGGATTTCTCCTAGATCCACAATCATTTCTTCATCTGTAACTTCACCATCCCCATGAGGAGGATGAAGTCGAGTGTACATCATGTGAACATTCTCATGAAGAATGGCATTGTCCATCTCCAGCTCTTCTACGTAGAACTCCAACTCATGGATGCGTTCATTGGCCACATCCTCTCGTGTCCAGGCTTCATTCCGTAGCTCGATGTTCTTGGTGATGTCCCTTCACATTTCCACCAGCTTCTCTTGATCTTTGGCATGAGCTCGACGAAGAGTGTTGAGCTCCATGGTAAGGTCCTCGATGTTGGTGGGATTGCTCGAAGATCCTTCTTCTCCTAAGGTCCTAGAACTTCCTTCACCAAGCTCGTGGTTTCGCGGTGCCAACTGGTGACAAGGGACTCCATGAGGTCCGTTGGACTTGCGTGCGGTTATCTTGGTCTTTGCCATAGCATGTTGAAGTTAGGATAGGACTATAAGAATAGCTTGAGGATAATGGAGGTTAGCAAGAATGGGATTGACATTACTTACCCAACCATTTTTAAGGGGAATTATTATGCAAGGTGTTTAAGCATGATGCATGAATCGATCTTACAAATCGAGGTACAAAAGATTTATATAATCAAAAGTACTAGATTTTTAATACATAGGACAAACGTAATCATATTATCCGCCACGATCTTTCAAATAAGATAGGATTGAGACTAGATCAGAGGTAAGAAGAAAGAAATTTGAACTTTAAAATATCAAGTTTACTTTCTTTGATCCAAATCAATTTGAAGGCTTTCCAAAGTAACCTACAATGATCTTAGATAGGACCTGCTCTGATACCAGCTATGGCAGAACCTCCTAAGAAATTGGGCCCACGTGCATCTATCGTTGTCTCAACAGACCTTTGATAGCATACACGAGTTCCCAACAACTTAACAGGTCTATCGGGTGTCCTCGGGAAACCCAAATCATCCACGATTCTTTTTCGAATAAGATCCCAATCATAGACATTGTAGATTATAATAGTTTATTCAAATATATATATCAGAGTAAAAGATAGCGAAAGTCTTATGATAACATAGTTTACAAACCAGTTGTTTCAAACTTACAATACCATAAGTGTCATACAACCATAGTAGCGGGATAATATTACATTAACATTATTTTTCATACAAACTAGTGCCTTGTCCAAAGGTCATTCATCATTCCTCATCGTCATTGACTTCAAACACAGACATGCAACAGGGACCAAAACAAGCCTGCGCATGCGACTCACCTGCAACAAGGGTTAACAAACCCTAAGTACAAAAGTACTCAACAAGACTGACCCAACGTAATAGGGGGTGAAAGACTTTAAAGATGCAGGTGTTGGGACAAGGTAAGGATGTAGCAAGATTCAAAAGTTCTTTGCTAAAAGCTTACTATTCTTCACCCTATTTTCAAGTTTACCCCTAAGTCCTTTTAGTTCATTATCTCAAACTAAGTGTACATTTCCCACATTCCAATCCTTCTCATTCCATTCCTTTTCTCATGTTTTAGTAATTCACCAGTCCTGCATTACTTCTGTAATGAATCGAGTCTCCATATCCATGGAGCACCGGCAATTCGAATTGATTCAAGTCCTAGCTGGGGATTCCTTATCACACGACATATGTAGAACTTAATCTTGCATATATCAACCTCGCTACCAGATCCTCCTATACTAAGCCGTCTCCACGCCACCCGAGAGCACAGCACACCTCAAATCCGGCCACATTCCAGCCACGAGGGTACATGCTACTCCTACCATCTCTCCACTCCCACTGCGTGGGCATTCGTCTTAGTATTGGATTAGCTGAAGTAGGCTTACCAGAGTATGTGACCAGTACTACAAAGTGTCTCGTTTAGAAGATCCACAATGAGTGGCCTTTAAGCGACATAGTCGTCAACATTACCCAACATTCAAGATAAGTCACCCGACTAGTCTCTAGTTCATTTCTAGTGGTAGGCAATGCATCAAGTAGGTAACATTTGAATTAATCAACTTAATGCAATAGGTAACATAGGTGATAAACTTTTCAAAGTAAACAAGGTAATGGTTTAATGCATAAACCGAGGCTTGCCTTCGTTGATGATCTCGGGTTTCGGATCAGTACCACAAATATCGAATCCCGAGGCAACCGGGGATCCTTCCACAACTTGTTCAACTAGGATTGGTTCACTCTCAGATTCTACATGAAATAATAACATATGCTTCAACATGATGATAATGTAAACATGATGCTTTCATGGTACATGAAATATAATAACACCTTGAATACAACTGTCCTTCACGGTACAGTTGCAAGCCAACAAAACCAACTTGCAATTCTACCATCAAGGACCACATAAGTGACTTGACCAAAATGATCTTGAAACCCTACTAGTCACAAAACATGACCAAAACAAGATCAAACACTAACCTAACACTTAGGGTTTGCTTTTATTCATTTTTGAATTAATTTGGAAATAAGCCCAAACATTAACTTATTCCAAATGACCTCAAAATTTTATGTAAGCTTTCTCATGACAAATTAGTGTACCAAAACAAATTTCATAATTTTTGGAATTATACAGTGGCCTACAAAAAACATGGAAATTACATTTATCAATTAATTGAGCAATTTTCATCATATTCAAATATTACTATAAATCAATATTTCATATTTTTCCTAAATAATATTCATTATAGATAGGTCACACAAAAATTTTCATAATTTTTGGAGCTCTAAATAAATCTACACAAAAATAACAAAAATAGACACTATTCATCTATTTCTGAAAATAGAAAAGTTCCATTTGAACTACACAGTCGCTGATATACGGGACCCACTTGTCATCCCTAACCTCCGGCTTTGACCGCAGCGATGACGGCGCTGATCGGCGCTAACTCGCTGACGGTGAGTCTAACGGCGAAGGCAAAGGCACCACAGCGTTTATAAGGACTAGGCGCATCGATCTGTGGCATTACGGAGGTTGATTACGACACAGAACAAGACTGACGCCAGCCATGGCGGACGTGGTGGCACGGCAGCGTTACTGATGAGGACATCATTGGCTCAAATATGACCATGCCAACCACTTCTATACCAAAGGTGCAACCATTCTATATGAGGCTTATCATTGATGCATTTGATGAATTGATGCTGCACCATGATGTGTGTTCATTCTCATTTTCAGAATTACTTACATGGATCAAGGGAAGGTTTGATTGCATATGGAAAGCATGGAAGGTTAATGAAGTTGATTGGGGACCAAATCCAAGTATTCCTAACGTCCTCCTCTAGGCCACCATGTCACTTTGGTTCCAAGGACAGAAAGAGTCCAAGTCCAACACGTTTTGGAGTTGAATTCGGACTACAAAATAGTCCAAAATTGCGATGGTCACCACGACTTCATACGGACTCCGATTGGGATGTTCTAGCACTTTTTGGAAAGCTTATCAAGTCTATTTTCCAATGGATCTGGACTCATGGCTATATCTTATCCGATGCTTCTACAATCATCATTTCAATGCTGGGACCTTTTCTGCCTCTGGTGCTGCATCACCCTATTTTGGGCCAATGGTCCATGTATCAAGTTGAGTCCATTAGGGATGCGTCCTAGGGTTGGAGAATGACCCCAACACCCCCCTGGTCGTTCCCCTAGGTATTAATAAGGATTAGAAATATGGTCCCTACCTGGCGCGCCACTATCGACGAAATATGGTCGGTAGTCCACCGAGGAGGTGCTCGTGGTGGTAGATTGTCGGTAGACAGTGCGTGTAATCAGGAACCAGATGGTGAGACAAGGCGCAGAGACAGCGATTTAGACAGGTTCAGGCCGTCTGGTCGACGTAATACCCTATGTCCTGTGTCTTTGGTGTATTGTATTGAGATGTATACAGATTAACCTGTCCTCTAGGGGACCCTTGTCTCTCCTTATATACTCCGAAGAGACAAGGTTACAAGTAAAGTATCCAATTTGGTACTATCACAATATCTAGTACAACTTGTAATCTTGATGTGCACGCCTTGATCTTACGGGCTGGGCCACCTCGGATGGTGCGGCCCATGTACCATCTTGTGGTACCCGGGGGTATATCCCCCACAGCTAGTCCCCGAGCGCCATGTATTCTGATGCGACACACCATTTTAACCTTCTCCAAACAGTGAGGCTTGAGTTCTTGACATTTCTGACCACCGTTGTCGCCGGAGAAGTAGGTTGTCCAAAGAATGTATGGTGTTCTTAAGAAGAAAGAAAAAGATTTCCGTCCTAGGAAGTGTGCCAACTTGTATTTCTGAAAAGAAATATAAGTGCATCTTGAAGCATAGCGTCTTTGATCATCAGAGGCGTAGGGGTCGAAAAACAAACACATTCACCGCAAGGTGAAGTGTGCCCACTTAGTCCCCGAGCCTGGTAGTAGGTGACATAGGCACATGGTGCCAGGGTCTAAAAAGAATTCCCAGTTAAGTTGAGAATCCAATCGTCGTACAGGCGATACAAGATGCACCGGTAGGTGCATTGTACCAATGTAGTCTCTGAACTTGCTGGAAGGCGAGGTATGAGCCTTGTAGCAAGGTCTAAACGAGAAAGAATATCCCAACTATATGCGAGTCGCCAGTCGCATGTAGTTGAGATGCAAAGTCCCCGAGCCATGGTCGAAGAGTGGTCGAGGCAGTCCCTGAGCACAGGTCAAGGAGCGAGCAACAAGGTCCCCAAGCTGTGGTTGGAGAGTGATCGAGGCAATCCCCAAGCGTAGGTCGAGAAGCGAGCGACGAAGTCCCCGAGCTGTGGTCGAAGAGTGATCGAAGCAGTCCCCGAGCATAGGTCGAGAAGCGAGCGACGAAGTCCCCGAGCTGTGGTCGGAGAGTGATCGAGGCAGTCCCCGAGCGTAGGTCGAGAAGCGAGCGACGAAGTCCCCAAGCATAGCTCGAAATTCCTATAGACAAATATGTAGAATGGTAGTACATGATGTACAAAATAATAAATTATGGAGAAAAAATCAGCGGTGAAGAAATAACGCTCAGCAGTCATTTACAAATGAGCGTGATGTGATAAAGCAGTTGGTGTTTTGTAAACATCAGTGTTAATATGAAGTTTGTGTTTATACTTAATATAAACTACCCGACCAGTTAGTATGTAGCTGAGTCTCAAGACCTAATTAGCCCGTTAACCATAACGCGGGGCGCGGAGCCCGTGCACGTGTAGGAAGAACAAAGCATCGCTAAGGAGCCGCTGCCGACCACCCATAACGCAGAGGGCAGATGCTCGTGCACGTGTAAGGAGGAGCCGGAGACAGGGCCTTTTCTGGAGGCATCGAGCGTCAACATGACTGGTCAAGGATTTGCATTAAGTATAGCTGTATGTTATATTTAAGATTGTATACATAGACAAACGTTATTTGAAGAATAACCATGACGAGGACGTTTGTGGAGAAACATCGTAATGAAAAATTATATTAAATATAAATATTAGAAGTGTACTTATCTTTGGATAGAAATCTGGTCGGCGGTGATGAAGTTGTCCGGTCCTCGAGCTTTTTGGCCTGTTGTGACGGTGGTTGCGGTTGTCATAGTGCCGTTCTTCGTGGCGATCATCATTGCGACGTGGTCTGGTGGTTGGAGCTCGGCGGAGCCGCTCAGGACGTGGTCGATGTGGTCTAGTGGTCGAGGTGGTCGGAGCTCGGCGGAGCTGCTCGGGACATGGTCGACGTGGTCCGGTGGTCGGAGCTTGGCGGAGCAGTCGCTCGAGGACACCGAGTTGTAGTCGGATGGGCGCTCGGACTCGTAGCCGGATGTGGTTGAGGCAGAGTCGGAAGTCCACCGAAGGATCTAGACGAGGGTGAGTTCTCGTAATCATTGTTGATCTGATGGTGATGAAAGCCATGCGTCAGCAGCAAGGAAATATTCCCGTATGCATGCTTGTTCGTGACGTCAGCTTGTATGGCTCGATTCATGCTTGCATGTGATCTTTGAAGATTTGGACGTGGCCTTGCTTGCTTGCTTATAGAGCTAGACATCGTTGCTTGTCTTCATGCTGGCACGTACGTCACGGACTCGAGGACTCGCTTGGCTCAACGTGGCTCGCTCGACGGCTTGCTTGATGGCTCGACGCGGCTTGCCGACGGCTCGCTTTCGGCTCACTTGATGTCCGAGTCGCCGAAGAAGTCATCTAGATGTATATCTCGTATTGACATAGTGCAGGTTCCCAATAGCTAGCTTCTTTTGTACTTGATGATGCACAGCATGCACATTGGAGTCAGAGTCAGAGTCGACACTATCAGGCGGAGGCAGAGTCGAATTCTCTCACGGTGACGGTGGTGCATCAACAAAGCAGGGCGACGCCATGCTAATGGAGATGAATTCCTGCCAACAAATAGATACATGGAGAAATAGATCCGGAAATACATATATACTCTGTATATTGTAATAATAAAAATATAACTTAGCTTGTCTATTTAGGCAACGCGACCCATGCATGTGCATGTTAGCATGCAGGCTGAAAGATCATGACCATCCATAACAAACTGCATGGTCTTGTAGATCGGATCGTAGGCCTCCCTGGTTTGCTCGATTGGATTTTTCTGTTATCTTCTTGGTCAGCTTGACGTGGCTCTGTATTCAATTAGCTTGCATGTCCTTTTTGTTGGTTGAGGATGACTTGTATGTCGTCTTTTGCATGGAGCTATAGCTCGATACATCGATACGCCTTTCTTTGTTGATTGCCTGGAGCCTTGATCGCACGTCGATCGCCGGTCCAGGCCCTCGCGATGAGTAAGTGTCCTCCGCGGCAGCTAAAGTTGCCATGGATGTCGTTGTTGAAGAAAGATCCCATCTGGATCACCGGAGGATCAGCGCGCACGACCCCTTAAGGGGACCCTACCTGGCACGCCACTATCGATGAAATATGGTCAGCAGTCCACCGAGGGGGTGCCCGTGGTGGTAGATTGTCGGTAGATGGTGCATGTAATCAGGAACCAGATGGTGACACAAGGCGCAGAGACAACGATTTAGACAGGTTCGGGCCGTCTGGTCGATGTAATACCCTATGTCCTGTGTCTTTGGTGTATTGTATTGAGATGTATACAGATTAACCTGTCCTCTAGGGGACCCTTGTCTCTCCTTATATTCTCTGAAGAGACAAGGTTACAAGTAAAGTATCCAATTTGGTACTATCACAATATCTAGTACAACTTGTAATCTTGATGTGCACGTCTTGATCTTATGGGCTGGGCCACCTCGGATGGTGCGGCCCATGTACCATCTTGTGGTAAGTGCGATACTTTTGGTTTGGAACCATACAAATGTGCTGAAGATAAGCTTTTTCATCCTATTACATGTGCACAAGATGAACTGAATTTGTTGTCCTCTTTAAATACTTTGGGTTATATTGAATTTGATATTCTGTGTAATCTAAATTGTCTAAAAGAGAAACTTAAATTTGATTCTGGTTTGCCGAGTTTTAATCATTGTTCGCTTCATGCAATTGGCAAATATGACAGCAAAGGAGAATATTTGGTGCATAAAGTTTATATTTGCTCTAATCTGAAATATCCTTTTGGGCCACAATACCATGATCAAATTGAGGGCTGCACTAACACTAATGATGTCTTGCAAAGTTTTCCTAGTTTTTCCCATATGCAACAGGATAAATATCAAGAAGGGGAGCACGGTTCACTTTTGCCTACAACACATACTCCAACAAAGGTCAAACCGAGGACGGTTTGCTGTCAAGAAGGGGAGAATGATGAGGACATCATTGGTTCAAATATGACCATGCCAACTACTTCTATACCAAAGGTGCAACCATTCTATATGAGGCTTATCATTGATGCATTTGATGAATTGATGCTGCACCATGATGTGTGTTCATTCTCATTTTTAGAATTACTTACATGGATCAAGGGAAGGTTTGATTGCATATGGAAAGCATGGAAGGTTAATGAAGTTGATTGGAGACCAAATCCAAGTATTCCTAACGTCCTCCGCTAGGCCACCACGTCACTTTGGTTCCAAGGACAGAAAGAGTCCAAGTCCAACATGTTTTGGAAGTTGAATTCGGACTGCAAAATAGTCCCAAATTGCGACGGTCACCACGACTTCATACGGACTCCGATTGGGACGTTCTAGCACTTTTTGGAAAGCTTATCAAGTCTATTTTCCAACGGATCTAGACTCATGGCTATATCTTATCCGATGCTTCTGCAATCATTGTTTCAACGCCAGGACCTTTTCTGCCTTTGGTGCTGCATCACCCTATTTTGGGCCGATGGTCCATGTATCAAGTTGGGTCTATTAGGGACGTGTCCTAGGGTTGGAAAATGACCCCAACACCCCCTGGTCATTCCCCTAGGTATTAATAAGGATTAGAGCCGCCATAAACAGATTAGGTTTTGTTTGTTGAAAGTTTAGCCATTGCTACTTTCTTGTAGACGCGTGTGTTGACTAGACCATCCGTTCTACTTGATTTAGAACCTCAACTTTGTGAGTTCAGATTGGTTGTTTTCATCTCCATATTTGCAATTGAGTTGCTTGTTCTACTTGTTCTTGCTTGTTCCTCGATTGCTTGCAGGAATTACCCTAGTGGTTTGGTTGATCGTGCTCCACAAGATCGATCGCGACGGTCGTTGGAGGTGGTGTATCGGTTGCTAAGGCGCATCATCCTTGGATGGTTGTAGTTGGGTTGTGAACGTCATCTCCATCCCCAAATCCAGTTATCCACCTTCTCTCATCGAAAGATCAGGATCAACCCTAGCGGGTTCATATCAGTTACGCCGGCGAAACAAGGCCGGTAATGGTGAAACAAAGAGTCTAGGAAGCATCAGTAGCTCACCCCAAACTTGTTGAAGCAACGAGCGAGGCCGGAGAAGCTACGGTGACGCGGTTCGACGGTGACAGTGATCACGGCGGAGCAGACCTCGTCGACGACGGCGTTCCGGCGACTGCAGTGGGCAAAACGACCAAGCAAGAACAGATTAAGCACTACAGCATCGAGACGAAGCTGTAGGGACAACAATCAAGGGCAACGTATCACCAGATGATGCTGGCCGCGGTGAAACGGAGCTTTGGTCGAGGTCGCCGGCCGCGAGGAAGAAGAACGTGGACAGCGAGTTCTTGGCGAAGTCAAGCTGTAACAATAGGTCGATTGGAGGCGCAAGGAGCAGGCGGAACTGGGACACTGCTTTGCTGGGACTAGCTTGCGCTAAGGAGGCAAGGGGAGCTCGCCAGAGCTGAGGTGGCGGCGTCGGGAAATAGAGGAGAGAAAGAAAAGCAGACGACGGCGTCGGGGCTTTATAGCGCGGCCAGATGAGTGAGGGAACGACACGCAGTGAGCTTCCCGTGCCAGCGCGAAGCCGAGGGCGGCCACAGGCGCACCTGGAAGACCGGAGAAAGGACGCTGGCGGTGGGGCGGTGGTCGTGCTACTGTTCAGAAGAATTACAGAATTGCCACTGAGTCCATTTTGCAAATTACTCTCAAATTTGTATAACAACTCAAAAATCTCCAAAAATAAAAGTTGTTCAAAATCAAAAGTTCTACAACTTTGCTTAAATGAACATTTTCAAATTCTGCTTCCATTTTGAAATTTGAATTTGGGGTGCATTTGAGCATTTGAATCATTTCAAAATTACTCCAAATTTTATATGTAAACTTTAAAAACTTTGAATACCAAAGTTGATCCTTATAAAATAAGCTTCAACTTTGCTTTTTGTCACACCCCCAAATTCCAAATGGATTTTGAATTAGACAAAAGGGGCAAAAATGACTTTTATGGTTTGAATTTGAATTCAAATTTGATTTGTTTTCCTTTTTACTTAACTTTGATTTTTGACCAGTAACATGGCCCATTAGGGTTATTTGAGTCAATTGACACATGGTCTCACATGATCACATGAAATTTGACACTTGTGGTCATGATCTTTATTTAGAGTTTTGGATCACATACATCACATAAAATAACAACTTATGAAATAAAGCTTATTTAGTGAATGCATTCAAAATTTTCTACTTTATGAATGCTTTGCAATGCATATGATGACATGTCAAGTTTTAGTGCTAGGTCAAAACACCAGAGGTGTTACAGGTGTTCCTATCGTCACCGCTGTATGGTACCCTGAATCGGCGTTGATATTCCAATTATCACTGACGGATGGTACGCCGGACCATTGTAGGTGTTTTCATCATGGCCGCCGATTAGGTACCCAGACCGGCAGAAACGTAAAATATCACCAACGGTTCGTAACCAGCGGTGACGGACACCGACTATCATCAACGACTTTTACCAATGGGGGCCAAAACCATCAGTGAAGGGGGATTTGGAACCAGTGGTGATGAACTCTAGTGCTCCTCCTCGAAGTAACCTTGTATGTTACTAGTTTTCTCTTATGATACCATCATCATTGAGTCAAAAGCAAATCGAGTCGAGCTATTTAGTTTGGCTATTAATATGTTTAAGTATTGATATAGACGATTTTACAGTTGCGTACATTTGTTTTGACATAAGCTTTTTAACATTTTTTTTGTTATGCTTTATATTTTTGCCACTAGTAAGGTTTCAATAAATTATTCCCCTAGTCATTTATGACATATTTGTATACAACCAATTGACATTCCTTATTAATTATATTTCCCACTTCACTCATGGAGTTAGTAGCATCCATAATATCCATGCCCATTCGTATAATAATAACCAGATGGTACCCGCGCGTTGCTGCAGAAATCGATCGCATTTGTTCTCTGTAAATCGATCGATCTGCTCGCTGACAACTCCATGAACGACTGTGGTACTCGATCTCCCGAGAACATGTTGTCGATCCCATTGAACTTCGACCCGAACCGCAAGATGAAGTCCACCGCTGCTCGATCTTCTTCCCATCGCCGGCACTCAGTTCCTGCCGCAGCCATCTCTTGAGCGTGTGCATCCCTTCTCCTTATCCTCCTCTTTCCAGCACTGCTGCCTGCTGCTGGTGCCACGCTGGCGTGACTTACTGGTCGTCTCGCCTCTTGCCATGACAACCATGTCCGGATCTTGCCGAAGCCAGCGCTGACGGAGATGGGCGGCACGATGCTCAGGATTGAGAAGGCCATCACAACAGTTGTGCGATGAACGGGCTAATGGAAATTGTCCATGAACCTTGCTTGCTTCTTTAGCTTATAAATACGTCCTGAACTGCTGCATGGTCTCCTAATGCAACGCGTTAGTGGCCATTTATTAATTGCTTATGAGTGGCAACGTTTGGAGCATGTTGTGGCTGTAATTGTTTGTGAGTAGCAACGTTTGAAGCATGTAGTGGCCGTTTACTGATGAGTGGGAACGTTTGTAGCTTGTAAGTGCGTGGCAATATTTGGAGCAGTTCGTAATTAGTCTGTTCAGATATACTCAGGAAGAGAAGAGGCAAAGTGGTCACTCGTACAACGACGATGGTGAAGAGAAGTGGGTCCAAGGTGATGACGTGGCTTCATGAGATTACAGTGAAATATGCTAGTGGGGTTCTCGTATTTAGGTACAGTAGATTGCACAAAAAAACACTTTCTATGCCTCCATCAAATTATAAGATGTTTTGACTTTTCTAAAATCATAGAATTTATTATGCACATATACATATATTATATTATGTCTAGATTAATAATAAAAGCAATGAATCTAGAAATGTCAAAACGTCTTATAATTTGGGATGGAGGAAGTATTAACATAAGCAAAGGATTGAGCAATTAGAATGAACGCTGTTATTCAAGTTATTTTGCACCTTGTAGTACCTAAGGCCAAAATGAATATCAAAGGTAGAATGAATGCTGTTATTCAAGTTATTTTGCACCTTGTAGTACCTAAGGCCAAAATGAATATCAAAGGCAAATCAATGAAAATAGAAATAAGCTATAAATAAAGTAATGTGATGGAGTTTTTAGCGAGACGTACACGTCAAATTAGTCGGGAGAGCGACCCTAGCGGTCAAAGTACTATATAGTTTTTGGCCTCTTACCGACGTTTATCTAATCTATAGTGTTGGACAGCAGTTGCTAAAACTTGCTATTATTATCGACCAACAATTGGTCCGTATAAATTTCTAGCAGATCATCGGTCGCTATTTTTCTTTGTACCAACTCTAAATCGGTCCTTCAAATATTTAGCTGATTCCTCGGACTATCCATCGGTAGAATGAATACTAGAGTTAAACAATCGGTCGCTATAGCCTGGTTTTATTTTGGCATGCTTGGCCCAACCCACTCGCGCGCAAAGTAATTTTGTTGCCTAGTTGTCAGACGTAACACCCAAACCCTACCCCTTGCACCCACACACTAGCAGTCACAGAGCAGCAACCACCTAGCCAATCCCACGCCACCGCCGTTGCGCTTCCTCGAGGGCATGCCTCCAGCTCCACAACATGCTCAATGGGGGTGCTCCCTCTTGTGCCGCAGCCGTCCCCACCCCATATCCCCATCCCCCTCCCCCTCCCCCGAGGCCGCCACTGTCTCGATGTCACACCCAATTTTAAGGATAAAATGGAGTGCAAAATCTTATGTGCGCCCAGAGATCAGTCACACACATAAGCCGATAAATTATAAATAGTATCATCACAAATGTTTATTACATCACGAATAAGACAGAGTTATCACATAAATATAGCGAAGGTAATAAAAAGATCTCTCGCGGAAGCTCCATTTCATAGGGACGTCGACTGGTTGATCACAAGCCTAATTCCTCCAAACTCTAGCAATCTGGTACCCATCTGGGATTTTTCCAAAGTATTGCAAAGTAAAGCAAGCGTAAGTACATATCGTACTCAACAAATATAACATGGGGTTCATGATGCTCAAAAGGCTAACACTGGTTAACTGCGATTAGCTTTTAATGAGTTATGATTTTAGCAATTGAGTAGCAACAAGTTTATCACAAGCCCATAAACACATGATCAGGTAAACATGAGTAATGAATAGCATAAACAATAATTATTAGTGTTCATTATCTATTCTGTAAATGTTCCAAGGCCGCTCGTGACCGTGAGCACGACTGATATACCAGTTTTACACTCTGCAGAGGTTGTACACTTTCACTGTGAGTCGTGATTTACCCTTTCGCCCGAGGTAGCTAATCTCTTGACCCACTTCTAAGGAAGGTCGGCAGAGTTCACTATGAAGTCTTTTAAAGGTTCGTCTAACAAGTTAGTGCCATTAGATTCACTCGACAAACAGATATAGGAACCCCCCTGTCGAATGGAACAATTCCATCACGGCTATACACATAAGAGTAGAGGCTGTCCTATACCTGATTCGACAAGTCATTCTTATGCCAATAAAGGTAACCACTAACAAGCTAGAAAAGGTTTTCATACTGAGCTAAAGCCAGAGCCATATAGCCCTCACAGCTGTACTGTAAGTCCCGGATAAATCACTTACAGATAAGTCCTTAGGGAGAGGAATCTAGAGCACCATAAAAATAGCCCAATGCTCTAGCCCCCTTATTCCATGTTGCTAAAAAGCATCTTTTAAATGTTTATTGCATATACCATTAGTCAAGTTACAAGATCACGGTCTTTAATTGAGCACTAGCATCATACTACCCAATGCAATACCCCATAGATAACAAGGCACAAGGTAATAAAACACTAGGAAATTCTTAGTGGTAGTCCAGGTAGACACATGCAGTATGAATTAAATGATTAAAGGTGAATAGGTAACAAGGAAGATCCTATGCTATACTTGCCTTAAACATCGATCCTTCGGTAAGCTTTAATCTTTAACGTTCTTCTTCTTCTTCTTGATCACCACGTATATCTCACTGACTGGACAAGGTAATAAAGCACCACACAAGCATCCATGCAATCATACATGAAGCAAACAATAGATCTAAATTAGAACAATACACCAAACATCAAATTAAGATGAAAAGTTTGTAAAACGAATCTACGTCTTACTATGAACACACAGACGCGAAAAGCACGCTAATCGGAGCTACGGTGAAAAAGATACATCTACCGAAAGATTTGCTCATAGGAGAAAATATAAAACTATTAGCTTCATGTGTTTGAAATATATAAAAACATATATAAGATATTTCATAGAGATTATAATTTAAGTCAAATTTAGATTTGATTTATAAACTAAAGTGAAACAAATCATATTCTATTTATAAAATCTAGTTGCATAATTGTTATTTAAGATATGATTCAAACCATGAAATTCCAATATTAGTGACAGGATAAACACGGTTACTAACGCGTAGATCTCATCGCTATGAATCTAATGCAACTTGAATGGACTAAAACGGATCTAAGACACAGAAGATATGATTTAAACAAGATTTCTTTTAATCAAATAATAGATTAAATCTAATCATGAATTTTAAAAGTTAAAAACATACTAAACAGTAGTATGAACACGTAGATTATGAAATTATGAACCTAACGCAAGTTGAACGGATCAAATCTTAGTTAAAACGGAGAAGTTATGGCTAAAGCAAAATCAGTGGCAAATCTGTAAATAAGTGAAAACGTACTTTGGATCTAAACCGAGGAAAATACGCTTTTAAAAGAAGAAAGCATAAACTATGAAGTACGCAATGGACCGCGGGTTCAAAATCAGAAAAGTGAAGGGGCTCTTTAGCAAAAATTACTGCGAACCGGTATCTTGTAATCAGGGCCGTAGATTTCCAAATGGACGGCCGAGAGTGGAGAGAGAGAGACGGGGTCGCCGGCGTAATACCTGGATGGCGGCGCCATGACGGGACTTCGCCAGCGGCGTCGGCTTCAACGTTACCAGTCACCATAAGGCACGGTAGGACTACGGGGAGCAAGAGGAGCTCAAGGCGAGCTCGATGGAGGGTTCGGGGGAAGCTGGGACGACACGGTGGTGGCCTCGGGCGCGGTTGGGCAGAGTGGAGCTCGCGGCGGTGTGGCTTCGGGCACAGGTGGTAGCTCAGTGACGTCGGTGGACACGGCCGACGGCGATGGAGTCTACGTCGGCTGGGGTGCTCGGACGATGCAGCGGCTCGCTACCAGGTTAGGCGAGGGCAGCGGGGTGCGGGCAGCTTATATGGGGCGGAGTGGCGTGGCGCGCACAGCAGGGGAGGAGTCGGGAGCGGCGCGGACGCTCCATGACAGCGGCGGAGTCTGGCTTGCTCACGGGTGAAGGTGGGAGATGAAGCTGACGGCGGGGTCCCACCGGTCGGTGACGGGAGAAAGAGGGGCCGGGCGGTCAGCGAGACGGAGGGGAACGGCGTGGCACGACTGGGCCAGAGCGAGGCTGGGCTGCTGCGGAGCATACGTGGGAGATGGGCCGACCTGGGCTTCGGCCCGAGCGAGGGAGGAGAGGGGAAGGCCGACGGCCAGCTAGGCCAGCGGGAGGCAAGGCCAATGCGTGCGGCTGCTGAGAAAAAGGAAGCTGGCCTGAGTGGGAGAAGAAGAGAAAATGGGCCAATGGCCTGCTAGGCTGAAATAGAGAGAGAAGGAGAGATGAGTAAAGAAACTCTTTTGCTCATTTTCCTTTTTCAATCCAAATGCAAATATGATCCTCATCAAATTCAAATGAAGTGTTGAATATACTTTTCAATTCAAATAAAGCGAGCAATTTTGGTAGGTTTCCAAAAATAAATTTTCATAACTTTTTAAATCCTTTTATTTTCAAATTATATTATCTTTTATTTCAAAGTAAATTTTAATTTCATTTGCAAAAGTAATTTAAACTATTTTAAATTTTCAATAAAAACTTATCAACCAAATACATCAAATGCAAGGGTATGTATGCACAATCATGTTGCTAAACCTTGAGATGAATTTTAATTTAATGAAGAATTTTATTTTCCTATATTTCATGAGCACAAAATTCAGAAATAAATCATTTTAAACCTATTTTCAAAAGAGGCAATTTTTAGGGTGTTACACTCGACCGTCGCTCGGGCCAAATCAAGCGGTCTCGGCTGGGTGGGGTCACATGAGCTCTGGCAGGAGCCCTCACCGTCGGCATCCGACTACACGAGGATTGGGCCGCACACACGCTTGCCATTGGCATCCCAAAGGTGGCTGTCCAAACTTTCACTGTGAGCTCCCTTCCCCTCCGCTCCCTCTTCTCCTGGTCTTCCCTGAGGCCTCCCATCTGGTTGATAGCTAGAGGACACAGCCCACACCTTGCTTGGACGTGCATCTCTGTGGATGTTGATTAGTTTTGAAATCTAGTTAATATGAAATTTATTATATAAAATTGTGCTTGTTCATTTCGATGGATTGTTTGTTGGTAAAAAGTTTCATAACCTCAGACATTGGTCACTAAAACTTGTTATAGATCATTGGTCGGTATAAATATCAACATCCAATTATGGATCGGTATAGGTTTTATACCGACGCCACTTACCATGACTAATACATCCATCGGTATAACATTATAGTGACCGATCATCGGTTGCTATAACGACTTATAGCGACTATTTTGTAGTCGCTACAGATTAGCTGTGGTATAGTGCAAAGGAAGGAGGAGCATTTGGGTCAAGGCCACATTTTAGGTGGCCCTAATTTTCCTGTGTCTCTTTGTAGTTTATTTTTGTGGCCAATGGTGACCAATCCGGGTCGGTCATTGTGTGCGCCAAATTTTGGCTAGCCAAGTTGTTTTGGCAGACAGTGGCACAATCTAAATGTGCCCTAATTCTCATTATTGTAGCAAAACCTTTTAGATGACGAGCTATTGTTGGGGATTAGCTCGACCCCTGACTACCGCTCTTCTTAAGAAGGCTCAATTGACTGAAGGATCCATATATAGATTGTAAAATATACATCTTCTAAGGGTTAGGCTGAAAATTGTCTCCTTCCACCTCTATCAGGGCACAAAGCAAGAGCTTGCTTCCCTCTTCAGTCCCCTAAAACCCTATCTCTTATCCACTCACGCTTGCCAATCTCTTCTGGTCTCTCTTGTTTAGCCTACCTCCCAACATTTCTTCTCACATACATATATAGAATGCCATGCTAACAATTTTGAAAATTCGAATAAGTGTCCGGCGGCCTATCATTTTTTATGAGGGTACGTAACAAGTCATATGCCAGCATGTGCCATCCAATCCCATTGGTGCTGTTAGGGATGAAAACACTACGGATACTTTCCGATATCCATCTGTCCTAGAAGGGTCAAAACACTATTTGGATAGTCCATATCTAAATCCGAACATTTAATATCTGACCATATCCGAATCTGAATACTCAAAAAATCAGATTTCTGATATGTATATAAGATAGATATCAATATCCGAATGATCCGTAGCCGGTTCTAATATCCGATAAAAAAAATATAAGATATAATATGGGATATGGGACATAACGTAGGATCACTGGTATCCATTTGTATCCGATCTGGTCTCATCTCTAGCTGCTCCAGCGTAAAGTGTGTGAAGAGACCTGACCTTCTGCTGGCCATCTGAAAATAGCTTTCGCTGAACCACTTCGACTGATCCAGATATATAACCAACTGACTGGTGTGATATGCACAATCTATATTGTTATCAAATAGGAAAATACGTAGTACGGAAGCGCAGAAAGAGAGGCATTCCGTGTTCATCAAGGATAAGCTCTGGTACTAGCTGCTCATGTATATACCTGTCGCTGATCCACTTCAGCCTAGGGTATGGATAGAGATTTATATACCTTTTAGTAGGGATGAAAATGGATCGGATACGGACGGATATCACCGATATTACATTTATTTTCATATTTCTGTCCGGATTCAGATTTGAATACGGATAGTGTCAACTATGTCGGATAGGATACGATTGGATATCGACATCATAAATATGTGATTTGAGTATTCGGATACGGATACGGTATCGGATGTTGGATATCCGGACTCGGATATGGACAGATCTCAACCCCTCTAAATGGATTCGGTTTCGAATACGGTTGGAAAATATTCATACCGTTTTCATCCCTACCCTTTAGAAACGGGAAGTAGCACACGCGGAAAGTGTACTTTTATTTACACACATGTGGCTAAAATGCCCATCGAGGGAAGGCAACAGGAGGAATTGAGCAGGGGGCTCGGCCATGCAGGCCAGGCCTCGGATGTAGTAGGAATCACTTATCATAGGTCAGTTGGTTGGGTTCTCTGCCCACCAGGATTTCAATCCTCGACTTGGAATGGGTAATCACATTTTCCTAGATTTATTCTAGGATTTAACGGCGCTTTGCTTTCAGTGGTAGGCAATGTCCCCGTCGACAACGAGACTGTAGTGACTTCGTGAATCTAAAGATCTGTCGGTTCGGTCCTTCGGAGATGCTCATAGTATCGACAGAATATAGTTGATAGTCCACCGAGGGATATACCCATGATAGTAGATTGTACGAAGAGGTGCGCGTGAACAAGAACTAGATGGCAACGGAGACATAAGATTTAGATAGGTTCAGACCGTCAACTCGACGTAATACCCTTTAAGTGCTTGAAAGTTTCCTCGGGGTCGACGATGAGGTTATCGCCAGTCTTAGACTTAACCACTACATCATCGATGTAGGCCTCAACATTGCGGCCTATTTGCTTAGCAAGGCACCACTGTATGGCCCTTTAGTAGGTCGCACCAGTGTTTTTTAGTGTGAAGGACATGGTGGTGTAGCAGTAAGCGCCGAACGGCGTGATGAATGACGTCTTAATCTGGTCTTCCTCCTTTAAGGAGATCTGATGATAACCAGAATAGCAATCAAGAAAAGAAAGGAGTTTGCAGCCGGCAGTAGAATCTACAACCTCGTCTATACGAGGTAGGCTGAAGGGGTCCTTAGGGCAGTGTTTGTTGAGATCGGTGTAATCAATGCACATTCTTCATTCTTTATTCTTCTTTTTAACAGGATTAGATTAGCTAGCCACTCTAGATGATATACCTCTTTAATAAAACTGGTCGCTAAGAGCCATGTTATTTCTACCCTAATAGCATCCTTCTTGTTCTAGGCAAAACGTCGGAGCTTCTGCTTGATCGGCTTGGCGGTCGCCAAGACATTCAAGGAATGCTTGATCAATTCCCGTGGTACCCCAGCATGTCAGCAGGTTTCCATGCAAACACATTGGCATTGACACGTAGGAAGTTGATGAGCATGATTTCCCATTTGGGGTCTAGGTTGGCGCTAATCTTGGCGGTCTTGTTGGGGTTGTCGAGGCCAAGGCTCACCTCCTTGGTCTCCTTGGCCTCGGTAGCCGCACGAGGCGCCTCCAGCGCTGGGATCTCCTGGTTCTCCGCGGGTGTCTTCTAGGACTCGATGAGGCAGGCCTCCATGCGTGCACAGAGGTCAATCTCCTCAGTGAGGGCGAGGCTCTCCCTCTCGCAAGCATAGGCGATGGCGAGGTTAGCATGCAGGGTGAGAACTCCTCCGGATGCTGGCATCTTTAGCACCAGGTATGTATAGTGTGGTATGGCCATGAACTTGGCCAGAGCCAGATGACCGAGGATGGCGTGGTAGGCGGTGTCGAAGTCGGCCACTAGGAAGTTGACGTACTCAGTACGAAACTTGTCGATGGTGCTGAATTGTACTAGTAGAGTGATCTCGCCTAAGGGCTAGGATGCCCTATCGGGAACAATCCCTTAGAATGGAGAGTCGACGGGGGTGAGAGCTTCCTTAGAGTTGCCTAACTTAGTTAGGGCGCTGGCAAAGAGTATGTTAAGGGCGCTCCCTCCATCGATGAGGATCTTCCTGAACCGTACCTTTTGGATGATGGTGTCCAGGATGAGAGGGAAGCATCCTGAGTAAGGGATGTCCGCCCACTGGTCTACCCTGCTGAAGGTGATGGGCTGCTCTGACCAGGGGGGTATCTAGGATCGATGGCAATGTCATTGCCCTTGATGGCCAAGACCGCTGGGTGGTGAGCTTCTGATCATGCCTATTCTTAGAGGTGGCTCATCCTCCGAAGATTGTACCGACGGTCTTGTTGGCATCTTGGAAGGCGTTGCCTGCATCCCTAGGGCGCTCGCGATCCTTGCTGCCATCATCCTCGGGGTCATCGCGCTTCTTGTTCTGCTCATCATGGAAAGCCTTGGCTAAACCAAGACACTCCCACATAGTATGCTTCGCGTTTTATTGGACCGGGCATGGACCATCAAAGACCTTTTCATATGTCGCATGATATTGATTGACGGTCTTGGTGGAGCCTTCCGATTTTGCCCCCTGATCTTCCTCCAAGATGGGGAGCAGGGAATCCTCACCGAGCTAGCAAATATGCACCATATTGATTGCTGATACGAACTGATCAGCCTTAGGCAGATCAGGCTCAGTGAGTCGGTGAATGCGACCGATCTAGTCGGCGTAGCAATTTTGCATAGCCTCCTGATAGACAGTGGTCGTATTAGCTAGCACAAAAGGATGGGCCACGATGATGTCCTCTGCTCAGGCTTCCCGATCGGCTTTAGGCAGATCAGATCTAGAGAGTGTGGTCGGTGCTGCACTGTATGCCCCCCTGGAGTTGTCATGATGATCAGATCTACATCTTGCCACCTTGGATGGCATGGATGAGCAAAGCACTTAGCGCTAACCACCTAGAAGTGCTGGAGTGGTGGAAAATCATTGTCATACGGAGACCGATCTAAGACCGATTCCGCGAGCGACAAGCACTCGGCTAAGCATTTGTCAACCCGATCTATAGATGCGATCAGGTCACCTTGATCATTGGCCTTCCTCGGCCGATGTGGCACCGAGCGGCGAGCTCTCGATGAGGAAGATGACCCCGGAATAGGTTTTGAGATCGAATCTGCTAGCCAGGTGTAGGCATGATCAACGTAGGATTATCCTACATTGGCTCGATGATCTCCCCGTTGTTGCTGGTGCTGATGACCCAGGAGATGGATCCATCCGTGAAGGACTGGCTGGGCCTGGGAGAAAACGGAGAGCTTGGAAGACGCACCATCTGGTTCTCCATGGGAACAACACGCACACCCCTACCTAGTGTAGCACCTCGGGTGTTTTAAATACTAAAATATGCCATGTCATCATATGCAATGCACATCATTTTGTGTTAGTGAAAATTTTGATATGCATTCACTAAAACAAGTTTATTTTATGATGATATGTATTGACTTGTATGGATTGAATCAAGTTCAAAATCTTTGTATTGATTTGGAATTTCCGAAAACCCTAATTTCTAGCATTTAAATTCTACCCTGGAAACCTACTTCAAAATCTAAACACATTTTGGGGTTGAGCTTAAAACCAAAAGTGTAGAGCTTGTCAAGAGTTTATTTTTGGAGTTTTCAAAGTTGTTATGTAAAATTTGAAGTAATTTGAAAAGGCGATAAGTTCTTAAAGTGTACCCTTTTAATTTTTAAGTTACATTTTAAAATGTAGACATAATTTGAGTATGGTTGCTAAAGCAAAGTTGTAGAACTTTGAATTTGGAATAACTTTTGTTTTTGGACATTTTTGAGTTACCATGCAAATTTGGGAGTAATTTGAGAAATTAGACGAGTGGCAATTCGGTAAATATTGTGAATAGTAACTATAGGCGACACCTCACCGTCGGTGATCTTCCACCGCGTTCCAGTCGCGCCCGTGGCCATCTTCGGCTTCGCGCTGGAATGGGAAGGCCACTATGTGGCTTCTCCTTAGCTTCCTGGGCGCGCTATAAGGCCTGCGCCATCGCCGTTCTTCTCCGTTTCTTCTCCCCTGTTTTTCCCGACGACGCCGCCGTTGCTCCGTCAAGCTCATGCCATCGTCGTAGCGCATACCAGTCGTAGCAAAGCCCATCACAGATCCGCCTACTCCTTGCGCACCCAGCCGACCAGCCCTTGAAGCCTGACTCCGTCAGGAAACGCTGCGCGTTGCCTTTCTTCCTCACGGCCGATAGCATCGCCGTCGAGTGCACGTCACCATGGCCAGCACTCTACGGTGCGTCTTTGCTCTTGCTCAGCGTAGCTCTAGCTTTGCCATGTTGCCGTGATGCTTTGTGCCTTGTTGATTGATCCTTTCGTCCACTACAGCCACCAAAACACCACCGTCGACGCAGCTTGCTCCGCCGTGTTTGCTGTGATTGTCGACCCACTTCTCTGTTGCTCCTCCGATTCCTCTTTTAGCTCGGGCATGTTTGGGGTGAGCTACTAAGTCCTCCCAAGCTTTTTGTTTAACCACTACCGGCTTCCCTTCGCCGGCGTAGCATAGCCGCACCGCCATATCCGCCATAGCCGACGTCAAGCTTGGGTTGTGCAGCGATCAGTGCAATTAGTGCCACCAATAGGTGCGCCTTGTCATAGGGATCATGCCGGTGCCTTGGCCGTCGCTAGAGACCTCGCCGTCGGCGAGAAATCGCCGGTCAGCAAGTCTCGCCACCGTGGTTAGCGCGGGAACACTGTGTCGACATGTGGGGTCACTCTGTCAGTGACTGTGTATTCGAAAATGATTTTTTTTCTATTTTGTAGAATTGTTTAAATAGTGCTGTGTTTTGTTATTTTTGTGTAGAATTGAATAGAGCTCCAAAAATTATGAAATTTTTGTGTGACCGCTCTGAGATGTAAACTATTTAGGAAAAATATTAAATGTTATTTTCTAGTAGATTTTGAATGTGATAAAAATTACTCAAATTAATTAATAAATGGGTTTCCATGATTTTTCTAGGCTTAAATAATTATCCAAAAATTATGAAAATTGTTTTGCCACTTAGTTATCATATGATGAGTCTTCACAAAAATTTTGAGCTCATTTGGAAGATGTTGATTTATTTCTTAATTTTGAATTAAATAATTAATTCATAAAAGCAAATAGTAAACCTTAATGACTTAGGTTTTTTTGAATTTTGGATTAAGTGATGACCTTGGGTCATTAGTATAAAATAATTCTTGGTATGTATAGTAAGTGTTTGAGTTTATGAAAATGTTTAGTTAGTTGTTGGTTTGCAACTGTACCGCGAAGGAAAGTTGTATTTCAGTTATTAATTTTTGCATCCATTGTCAAGCATCATGTTTTATATCGCACATCATATTACACATGGCATTGTTACTATGTGTAGTGAACGAAAGTGAGAATGTGGTAGTTAACCAAGTTGTTGAGGAAGTTAATCTACCTGTTGAGGTCGGGTTTGATATCTGTGGAACATCTCCGGAACCTGACATTTATGTCAATCAAGGCAAGCCCCGGATGCATTTAAACCTACCTTGTGTTTTTCAAATTTTTATCGCTTTTGCTTTCAAATACTGCATTAAGTGATTAGGAGTTGAGTGGAAACCTAATTGGTGCATTACCAACCTTGTTTTTCCATATCAACCTTGTTACCCGTTTCAATCCGAGAATGTCTAATTATGCTTAGCCATGCTTAGAACGATAAAAGTCAGGTGATTACCTATCACCTGCGAGATATAAATGGATTTTTGGTTACAACTGGTTATTTATGCTATCATGAGGTATAATCTTGTGGAGTAATAAATCTAGACCGGGCGAACTCGGTGTATGAGCCACAAGACATGGAGGTCTTGTGAGCGGGTTCTTTCCACCTGTGTCGATTAAGAACCGTCCGTTGTTGAATTGCATGGGGTGAGACTTTGTAGTACTGGCCACATGCTTTGGTAAGCCTTAACTCGGCTATTCTATTACGAGAATGGCTACTCGCGCACTAGGAGTGGAGAGATGGCGGGAGTAGAATGTACCCACGTGGCAATGGCCTGGATTGGTGGAGTATTGTGCTCTCGGGTGGCGTGGACCCATTCTTGTTTTAGAGGATCTGAGGGTGGGTTGGTATATGTAGGTCAGGGACCTACATATGTCGTGTGGTTGGGAATCCCCAGCTAGGTTATAATCGGTTTGAATCATCGTTGCTCCTCGGTTATGGAGACTCAACTCACTATTCATCATCATAGTTAATAAATGAAACTTGAGAAAGATTTGAGAAAGGGTTTGATATAAAGTTCATGATCTCAATATGGATCATGGTAGATTGATATATGATTTTGATAAGGATTAAATGTTGAAAGAAAGAATCTTGTTAAAGAGCTTTTACGCAAAAGAACTTTGTTTATTGCTAAAGCCTTACCTTGAATCTCTGAGCCTGCATTCCTGAGTCTTATAAGTTTTTATTTCAGTTAAGTCTTGTTGAGTACTTTTGTACTCAGGGTTCGTTAACCCTTGTTGCAGGTGAGCCTCATGAGCAGGTCTGCTTTGGACCGTGCTGCATGACAGT
Organism: Miscanthus floridulus; assembly: GCF_019320115.1. Classification (NCBI taxonomy): domain Eukaryota; kingdom Viridiplantae; phylum Streptophyta; class Magnoliopsida; order Poales; family Poaceae; genus Miscanthus; species Miscanthus floridulus. The sequence goes on from NC_089582.1 coordinate 76,226,950, forward strand.
TGTTCAAATCGAAGATGATAAGTAAATGTGTGGCCCTTGGGCAGAGCACTTTCTTTGTGTGTTATGTTTATGATACAAATGCCACTCCACTACTATGGTATGTAATAATAATCGTACTTAGTTTGTAAGGTTTGAAATAACTGTTTTGTAAACTAAGTTATTGTAAGACTTCCGCTATTTCACTCTGATGAATATTAATGAATAAACTGTTGTAATACTGTAATGACTCTGTAATGGGATCCTGCTCGGAAAATCGTGGATGATTTAGGTTTCTCCGAGGACACCCAACAGTCTTCTTAAGTTACCGGGAACATATTCATAGTCATCAGAGGTCATTGGACAGTGACAGGTGCATGTGGGCCCTATAATTTAGGAGGTTCTGCCACACCTAGCACATCAACTATCAACGGAATATCGTCGATAGTCCACCGAGGGGTATACCCACAATGGTAGATTGTACGAAGAGGTGCGTGTGAACAGGAACTAGATGGCAATAGAGACAGAAGATTTAGATAGGTTTAGGCCATCAACTCAATGTAATACACTAATCTTATGTTCTGTTGGTTTGTATTGCTGGTGTATGAGATTGAATATGTTTCGAGGGGGTCCCCTACCCGCCTTATATAGATGGGGGTAGGGTTACAGATCGGTTAGATCTAAGTCTAATCGCGCAAGTAATAATCTTTTATAAGGAATCCAATATTTGGCATATCCTAACAGATTGAACGCTATCTTCAGGATATCGCCTTGATATCTTGCGGTGCATGCCGAACAGTGTTGTGCGCCGCAAGTCTTGATCTTGTGGGCTGGACCGTCCCTCATGGTACAACCCATGTCCCTTGCCGTGGGTACTTGGGGTCATTCCCCCCACACATTAGGGTACGATTTGCGTACGTGTGTTCATAGGGGTGAGTGTGCATGCATATTGTGAGCGTCTATGTTGTATTGTGTAATTCTAAAAAAAACAAGCCAATTAATTCTGTTATTATTTTTTGTCTGACGGAAAAATTTGCATCAGATGGTCTGTTGCAACATGAAGCAATGAGAGATGCACCATCAGAAGTATTACTTCTTGCAACATCAGAACAATGCTACCGCAACATCAGAACGAAAAAAACATGTGAACAAGGCTATTGCAACATCAGAACAAGGCTACTATAGTGCGAGATGTTAGAAAAAAAAAGACTAACAAAGAAATATTACTTGCTGCAACATCTGAACAAGGCTACTGCAACATCAAATTCATTCAGCTGCAACATGAAAGCGTTGCCTCCATAAGGTCAGCCGGCAAGGAAGAAGATACCCCCATGGCAACACCAATTCCCACCTTAATATCCCAAATCAACCATTGCAACGTGCAAAATCAGACATTGAAACATCACAAATCCTATAGAGAGGGGCAAGCAAAAATCAGAATAGAAATCCCAGAAAAGCAAACAAAATCCACAACAAGAGAAACGAACAATTGAAACAAATGAAATAAATACACGAAACATCTGGACTTTACTATTGTCAAATCCATCTTGAGTGGAAGAATTGGGTCGCCGTGATGGCAGCGGTGGGTGAGGGGCCCAGCGGTGGCAGTGGCAAAGCAGTAGAGGAAGCGAGCGATAGGCGGGCATGTGAGTGGGGATGTGGCTAAGCAGGGGCATGGATGGCGCTGAGCAGGGAGGACTGCGTCCTCCGACGCCGACGGGCTCGCTCTGAGGAGGGATGACCGTAAGTGACGATGAGGCTGTGCGGCGTGCAGGAGGCAAGCTACGAGCGCCGTCACGGATGGCGACGAGGCAGTGCGGCGTGGGGAGGGAGCTGTGAGGGGCAAGCACCACCGCCAATGAGGCATTTGCGAGTGCCACCGCGGAGATTGAGGGCCGTCGCGGAGAAAGAGAAATGGGGGTGAATGGGATGAGTGGTGTGGGGAGGAAGAGGATAGACGCGTGGGTGGCAGGGCGCAGGTGGGGATGCATGGGCGCAGGAGGGGACGCGTGGGCATTGGCGGTGGGCCTACGGGAGCGTCCAACGATCTGTGCTCGAGTATGACGTAACACGTGTAGCATTACCAATTATCTTTAGGAATCACAAAAACAGTCCCCCTACTGTAGTAGGAATCACAAAACTTGCGTTAGGATTCATAAAACAAGCCAATTAATTTTGTTATTTTAGGAATCACAAAACTTGCTTTAGGATTCGTGCTGATTATCTTTTTAAAAAAAATAGGAGTGCCACGCTGGAGGCGTTCTCGTATCATAAAAGACTTTTCTGCAATCTGCATACATCTACTTCGGTTATATTCACCAGGTTTGAAGGTTGCAGTAGGGGGACTCTGTTTTCAGAATTCATGGCACAACTGTGCTCCGTGCATAAGATGGTCAACGTAGATACGCCACGCAAAGCAAACAGGGCCTCTGTGTGGAACTGTGGACAAACACCCAAGATCGGCGGGACTTCTTGAAATAAACTCGTTGAGTGGAAAGGCGTCCTAGCCAAAATCACTCATATCAATTTAACCAACGAGAAAGATTTGTTTATTTGGAGCCTAGGTAACAATGGTCAATTTACGGTCCAATCTATGATTCACATGATAAATCAGAATACGGTTCTTCTCTCGTAATTTGATTTGGAAGTTAAAATTCCTCTAAAATCAAGATTTTTCTTTGGTATCTCTAGCAGGGATAATTTTAATAAAGGATAACCTAACTAAAAGAAAATTGGAAAGGCAGTCAAAGTGTTGTTTCTATAGTAGTAATGAAATTATTAAGCATATTTTCTTTGATTGTCATCATGCCAAGATAGCCCGGAGGACTGTCTATATAGCTAGTGGGTTAACACCTCTCAGCTTTGTATCCCACATGCTAGGGAGTTGGCTATCAAATTTTGATTTTTAAAGAGAAAAAATATATTTTGGTTGGGAACCGCTTTATGTTGCGCAATTTACATACTTATAATGATCTAATCTTTCAAAATTGCAAATATACATCTTTTATGCGGGCTATTTTTAAGGGATTGTATTGGTTGCAGTTTTGGACTATATTGCAGGGTGATGACAAAACAAAGGAGTCTTTCCTAGTACATTGGACTTGTTCGCTTCCCATGGATAAAAAATTAATAATAGACTATGACATACATACTTTTTGCATTTCTTATCTCCTGACTCATCAGCGATGTCACAAACTAATGTAAACGCTATGTGCGGAGACGCATAAGCGGGAAGTCTCTTCTCTTTTCCAAAAAAAAAAAATATGACACCAAACTTTACCACAACAATTCTGACCTTGTTGTTTTTCAAAAAAAAAAAAAGGTTTCTAGATACTTTAAATTTTTAGTGATTTTTTTCAAATCATATGATTTGTCATTGAACATACTTCCTTAATGTTATATATTTTGAACTATCGAAATAAGTTTTATCAAGAAAATAGATAGAAAAATTTGCTACAGCTGGTGACAAAGTTGCCAAACTAGTAAATATTAGCAACTCCTACACAACTGAACACAAGCCTGAAGAAAAATCATATAGATATAAGTGGTATTCAACAAGTAAAATATAAGCAAAAAGATATATAGGATTATTATCTCTAATCCAATAAAATTGAAAGGTGACATCTATTATCTTTATTATCGTACAATTCTATGGTTACTATGTGATGACATTAGAGTGCAAGAGGTGCCACTAATACCATCCCTTTCATGCGAGCATTCATTATCAATAACATGGAAGGAATAAAAGGTTGAGATAAACTTATTATCAAGAATTGGCTACAAATATACACATGTTGAATATCAAGTTTTACACCAAAAGAAGAACCGCGATAGACGGCAATATGAATAATTAAAGTGCTCGACCTCTTGATATGTGAACCATTAACTAACCACTCAAAACATCCATAAATTGAAATATTATATTCTTCACATTAGATGAAATGTATGTATGATCTGATACAACTCCATTTGAGAGTTAATGTTGGATTTTGCCAACCTCTTATGCAACTCCATGTACCGATACAAGTCACTATCCGATGGTGATGACCGGCCATTTTCTCCATAGGAAATGTATATACATACATACGATGATCATGAATGCATGACTCTATACAGCAACAAATAGTGCATTAACCCACAACCATCCGCTGGGTGATCCTAGATATTGCACTGTATCATCCGACAGGGTATATTCCCTGGTCGTTCGTTGTATCTTCACTCACTTACATTGGGTCGTCATAACTAGATGATCTTTTGCCTTGTCATTCGTTGTCCACTATATCATCTGGGGGTATCTGATTGTCGGCCTTCACTGTTGCCATGGCGCTGACCTTCAACATAACCCGTCAGGTTTCTCATGTGTGCTACACTGTGTCATCCTATGGCCTTATCTTCTAGGTCGTCAACTGTGCAAGCTCTTTGATGTGCTGATCTTTGATATGGTGGGTACTGTTGTTGCTTGTCATAGCATATAGTTGTTATATACTAGATTGTGATCCTGTAACCCACACTTATATGCGATCATCGCCTATCATAGGGTGCTCTAATTGATCTGTGCGTGCGCAATTAGAGTAATGAGAGAAGGTGTAAGTGTGGTGCTTATGCACTATCTTGCGTTTGGTTATCACTTGTCGCACGGATTGTTTGTGGTAGCTAGCAAGTGGTGATAGCCTTTTCTAGTCTTTTTATTCCACCACGTGTTGTTAGCAAATTCTTAAAATGTAAGGCCCCCATAAAAAGGTAGCCACTTCAGATAGGGGTTTTGTCTCCTATTGTCTCACCTATCGCCTAGCATACATGCTGTAAGGTATCAATCTGTTTATCTCAATTGTGTGTTTAAGCTAATAAGTTCATAGAAGTAGAGTTTAAATCATAGGAACCCTTTACTCACTCGATGTCCTCACAACAAGCTATACTTTACTAGTTATCCTTTGTTATCTTTATCTTGGCTTGTTTCATCATCCCTTCCTACCATATTTCGTTTACCCCCTTACACTAGTTGATACTAAGTTATGGTATATATAGGGATCTCTCTTTTATTATCATTCCTAGCTACCGCTTTCCCTTGGGATAAAATAAATAACGATACATTGGTATACTCCCAGGTGAAGTGCTACAAAGGTATATTCTGTGCACTTGTGGAATTATCCAATAGACATAAGAAATACCAACACCTATATAACCTTTATGACACATCTTTAGCACACACAGTAGTCCTAAACTTGTGTTATCATACCAATCACCGGAACTAATAGATATTATCAAGGGAAAATGGTCCTTTCACCAAGCCTGGTGGTGCCCCTAGCCGCATCACCCTATGTGACACTAGGATGAGGGGAGAGAAGAGGATGAGGGAGGAATGAAGTTGACATGGGGGAGAGAAGTATTTTTTTACTAGCATTGACCAATCACTACTACACAAAAGATTTTCCGAGGAACTGGCCTTAGATTAATGGAAAGGGGTCCAATCAGGGTGTTGTCTTCGTTAATCATGGCTAGGCCCCATAGATGAGCGCCCACCTCGGTTAAAGGTTAACAAAGGCGGACAACATTAGGAAACCACCTCCGATAATACTCCATTAACGGAGGCAAATGCCTTATGACAACTGCCTCAGTTAATATATTAACCAAGGCGGCTGTTGTAAGCGAACCACCTCCACCTTCATCAATGGTCTATTAATAGAGGTGAACAACTTAAGCCACCTGCCTTGGTTAATATGTTAACGGAGGCAGTGCTGCTATGGCGACCGCCTCCATTAATGGTCTATTAATGGAGGCACCTGTTCTTAGGATGCCCGCCTCTATTAATCCTTGCCTATAGAGGCATCCCCGAACCACCCCGATCTTCTTCCTCCATGAGCTCCCCTTTCATTTTGACAAGGCTTGAGCATTTTTTGGGGGAGGAGTTTTGCTCTTGGGTTCCTTGAAGGAGGACACCGTAGGAGGTTGCTATGCACTCTTGGAGAGCTCTCTTGGCATTCTAAGTGACACACTTCTGAGCATCCAAGAACACCTCCCACTCATGTCTTGACATGTGGTTGATCCAAAGTGAGATTGGAGAGCTCTCTTCGCATTCTAAGTGACACAATTGTGAGCATCCAAGAACACCTGCCACTCATCTCTTGACATGTGGTTGATCTGAAGTGAGATTGGAAGAGATCTAGTGCATTTGCTTTGGAGTATTATATTTAGTGGCACTAGTTCTTCGATTGAGCTACGGATTTCTTGTTACTCTTGGTGGTTGCCACCACCAAGATGGCTTGGAGCAGCTGTGGTTATTGAGGGAAGTGTTGGTGATTGTTCTCCACCCCGAACCAGTGATATTGTGAGAGGGTTTGATCTCACCTCGCAAAGTGCAAAGGGATACTCTAGTGGAATGTTCGTGGCTAGTTGGAGTCGACCATTTGATTTAATTCTTGCGACACCCATGTCGTGGGTCTAGCTTGTCATGCTAGTTCGCTCGCGAATCATCACTTAGGGACTCACCACACTAAGGACGTAGGTTGCTGGCAAGCAACCGAACCTCAAGGATAAATCTTGTGTCTATCACTTGCTCTCGTTGGTTTGCTCTCTACACACTTGTGCTTTACCTTCCTTAATTACTTGCTTGTATGTGGTAGTTGTTTGCCTTACTAGCTAGAGTAGCTTAGTTGTAGTTGTAACTAGTTTTAGTTGCTCTCCTTTGTAGCTCTATTGATGAGGACATCCCAACTCAAAATGTTTCATCGCATGAAGGCCATTCACCTTCTAACACAAGTGATCGTAATCATGGCCCACTCACACAAAGTCGTACAAAGAAGGTACAAGAGCAGGTGAATTTGTTCCTAGCTGAAATTAACTATGATATATTCTAGAATGTTATACTACCTAAAATGCTCTACATATGTTTTACTAAGGTTTACGCAAGAAGGAGCTACTGCTGGACCAAAGGAGAGAAGATGGTTTACACAGAAGCTGAACAAGCACTCACCTAGCTGACAGCACAGGACAACCATAAAGAAATAGTCATAACTCTTGATTCTCGAAGGATCAAAGCGTTAATGAGGATTTGATGGAAATCTTTTCAAGTCTAGTTTCTAATTCAACAAACCTCACATCATTCGGACTTCACAATAAAGAGTTATGACCAGATTATGAGAAACTACCAAAAGACTAACAGTCACCTGAGATTTTATTTGGAGTACACATGATTTGAAAGAGAATCAAGTTAGCTTTCTAATGCAACAAACGTCGTGTCATTTCGATTTCCCATGAATGAGTAATGACCATTTTACTTAAGACTGCTAGAAGCTAAAACTATTGTGCGAGGCTCCATGGGAATTGCATTTGAGAAGAACTTTGAGCTCCTTATCCCCATCAAACTCTTGGTTCCTTTCATACCAAGCTAGGAGGATTGTTCCTAGCATAAATATTGCCTTTCTCATTGCATAGAGAAATTTTTGATGAATTGATAAACCACAGCCGAGTTGTCGAGTGTCTTACTCACACCTATGTTCTTCCTTTTATACTTGGACTTGTGAAGAGATCCCTTTGGGGTCCCCTAGTTCGTGCTTTATGGTTTCCAATATGGTTGCACCATTTTGTGTGGATTAGTTTCGGGTTCTACAGTCATTCGGAAGATCAAGTCAAAGTCTTCACAATTTCATGCCTCTCTACCCATCGCTTGGTCGCATCCAACCTTGGTATAAAGCTGGTTATCCTGCTGTTTGCAGCATGTTATCTTTGGTTCTTTGACCTACTATCAGTGAAGATCGAGCCACCTTCAAGGACGTTCATTTATCATCTGTAGTGTAGCTAGAGTTCTTAGTAGCTTGTGTGGTGTTGTGCTTTAGACTGGAGTTCCCATGCTACTAGAATTGTGTAGGGGCTTGCTTGGGTGTTAGTAGAGCTAGAGCAAGTTGTAGCTATTAGCATCTTTTGTTATACTAATCACTTTGCTCTAGTGTTGTGTTTTATAGAAAATTTTTATGCTATTCACCCTGTCGGGTTCATAAACCGAGGGTCCCTCGGGGACTAGCTTCCACGCTAGGGCTCGGCCCAGGAGGATGGCCTTTTCTTCTTCTGGACCGGCCCAAGAGTCTAAATTCAACAGACCGGAGCACTTGCTTCAGGCCCTGGCCGCCTTTGGCCCATCTTTCTGACTAGAGCACTAGCTCAGGCTCAGGCCAACTCCAAACGGCCTCTCCGATCGAAGCGATAGTGTCAGGCCCCGGCCGCCTTCGCACGGCCTCCACTCGGAAAGCCTGACCCGAGGACCGCCTCCGACTCTGACCCCGTGTCCCCAACTGGGGTTCATAGAAAACCCTGCCCATCGCTATTCTCCGACTGGCACGCCAGAACCAACTGGGGCCATTAGACCGGGGATGCCCGCTCAAAAAGAACCAGAAGGCATATGAAGGAAGGCAAGACTGGGCTCGCAAGTCAAACCATGGCACCAGGGACCATACCCTGTGGAACAGTACTTTACAAACCGCCCTACCACAAACAGTATTATAGGCGCCAACAGTTTACCACTATAGTATTGTAGGCGCCGGTTAAAACACTCGTACAATAAGACCCCCCATGTGCCTCTAGGCATCAAGAGTATTGTGGGCGCCGGAAATTCACCGTACTAGGTGAATGTGGTAAAGCCATGCCTCCTAGTCGGCGAGACAAGCATTTTTGCAGGTACCGACAGTCCTCCAGTCTTGAAGAAAGCAGCTCAACCTTCCACATGTACCTGACATTCTGCAGTGACATCAACAAGTATTGCGGGCGCCCACCATTATCCTGTCCCCATCGGCGTGGGCAACAAGGCTTATAAACGTCCGTACTCTCTCTCCCTTTCACTTGTAAAGCCATCCCCTTCTTCTATAAAAGGGGATGTGCTCCCTCCAAACACAGATAGTTAACCCAAGTCGACTTCTTCAAGTTTAGGTTCATTAGATCAATAACTCGCAACCCCTCAAGCACACGCTTGGACACTTTGTTCATAGCATAGCTCCTGTCGATCTCGGCCCTTCCAACCGGACCGACCGAACACCCCATCTCTCTCTCTCTCATTTGTAACCCCACTACAGACTTCGAGCACCTGGGCTCAGGAATAAAGTCACCGACCGACCCACACTGGACGTAGGGCACGTTGCCTGAACCAGTATAAATCCTCTGTCATTGAGTGCTAGGCCACCTCCGATCACAACGTGCAGCAAAACTACAAATATTTACTAGTTGGTCACTTTCTATACCGATAGTTGGCGCCGTCCGTGGGGAAGACGCTGCATGTTCAACACTTTTTTGGTAATCGGATGGCCCATTCTTCCGCCACCCCCGCCGTGGCGGGCTCGGGCGATATGATTCGCTTTGGCTCAATGGAATTTCCCGCACTCTCGCCCATCGGGATGCGGGTTCCACCCGTCTTCAAGCCTTCCCAGGCCTTCTGCTTCGGAGGCCTAGACTTCGTCGCCGACCGGCTCGGCGTACTCCACCTTCGTGAGGAGGCGCACGTTCCAACACCCGTCGAAGGGCCGTGCTCCATCGACTCCAGAACACGCGACATCGACGGCGCGACATCTGCGCTTCATTCCGAGCAAACTCTCTGCTTAAACCCCGCTATGAGTAATATAAATGCTGTTATTTACTTACTATGTTCTATCTCCTGCCAAATACCTGGTGGGTTACTGTTGTCCCCGTCACAGCCGCCATACGACTAGTTCCCCTATGGCCTCGTGTCACCCGTGGACGCATACGCTCGGGGGCTCTAGTGGATGCCGGTGCCTCGCAATCTCATGTCTGAACTCGTGGGGATGGCGGGCTACAGTCCTAGCTATCTCGATTTCATGGATGATGATGTCAGGAGTGATGACTCCAGCATCGGCGTTGTGGAACCAAGCCACCGTCAGTCCTGCGAGTGCGCTATGACGGATGCTCTAGAATAGCCACTAGGGGTAGCGGAGTCCACATGGACTCACACCCCTCTGGGCCCTCATGTGGAGACCCCCGAGCTCACGCGTAAGCACGGGGAGGATCTATAATGACAGTGGCCGTATCAGCCACTAACGGCGCCAGCGCGCTCGGTGCACCACGCTGCGCCCTGCGTGCATAGACCGGCAAACGGCGCCTGGGGTCGCGCCTGTCAGGTCCAGTGCAACGCCCCGTATAGGGGAACCGATCCCCCGTAGTTCGCTCAGGCCAGCCAGAACATTGCCATTGCGGCAATGCTCCTACACAGCTTGTCCGAGCCCAACGACCCTCGCGAACAGGCGATCCACTAGAACCTCCGGCACTGGTGGAGACCGCCGCCGTTCAACAAGCAGAGAGTTCCATATCACGACGCCGACTCACGACCTCGCTCCCCATCCGGGGAACAAAGACGTAGCAGATGGGGCACTATGCCCTATCACCGCCACAACCACCAAGTGTGGCACAGGAAGCCACAATGACACCTTGTCTTGACTTGGCGATCCGCTCCGTGCTAACTACCCGTCTATGCATGCCTCGGACTGAACCAAGGCACGCACAGCGTTGATCGGAAGTCCCTAACCCTAACAATCCAGGGCCACCGACCTTCGCCCAACACCTCCAGCAAGCGCCGTTCCCACCGTGCTTCAACGGAGGCCACTGTCAAAGGAAAGGCCAAGCGCCAAGATCAAGATGAGGGCCCCTCCACTTAGAGGGGAAAAAAGAATAGAAAGAATCGCCGCCAACCGGCCAACTCCGACGTTGGTCGCCACGGCTGATCATGTGGGCACTGCCACCCCAGTAGGGCCCCTTCGGCCACTTCCACAAGCTCATGGAGAGTCCATGCACCAACCATGACTACCCCATGAACCACCTCTATAAGGACTAGCCTGCTCCTCAGGCGCCTGCTGAGGTAGGCTGGCAGGCCAAGAAAAAGGAGAAGAGGTAGTGGCCGAAGAAGGGGGCGTAGCGGAACAGGGATCCAGAACGACTGAAGGATGAAGTGATCCGACTAGTACACCTATCCGACTGAAGGATAACGACGACGACGCTCTCACCAAGCACCTTGGAACAGCTATGTCATTTTCTTTTCCCCTAAGTTTCAGTCTTACCATTATTTACTTAACATACGCTCCTGTAAGAGCACCCCTGACCCGAACATTTTTTGGCTCAGGGCGCTCGGGGGCTCCACTAGGGGGCACTACTACCTCTCTATTTTGTTTACTATTGTATGGAGAAATTCCTTCCTACCCTAACAAAGGGGTAGTTCATTCCTTTAATTTACCTTACTTAGCTTTGATTTAAAAATTCCAACTGATCGCACCCCGCTCTTTCCTATGGTACGAACAGCTGAGCCTCGCGGGCCATGCCCTAGGCTCACAAGGCCACAATCTATGAAACAAACTGGGCAAGTACGAGAAAGAAAGAACTAAAAAACAAAATTATGCTAAGGAAAAGTAAGGAATGAAAGGGAACAAGCTTCCCTGAACGGAGTGACTCCATCACAGAAAACAAAATACCATTATAACTGTTAAGCACATGAACGTTTTATATAGGGGGCTTCCCCCACAAACTTAAAACTATCTACTTCCACTAAACTACTATTATTTTTACATGCTACTGGGCCGGCCCAGGCGACATCCGGTGACGGGTGCAACCGATGAAGGCGCGAGCTTGCTCACTTCCCGATGGCACGGCATCTGGCTTGGCCAAGACCGGGGCGACATTCACCCCCTGACCCAGGCTCCTCGCCATCCGAAAGCTCTGTAGCATCCTCTCCATGCGTGCTTTTCGCCTAGGTCTTCATGGCAGACATCCATCACCCACTCGGTGGAGACTTGGTCTACCACCGACCGCGCGTGCGGCAGCAGGCTCTCCTCGATCGACTAGATGTCCGCCATGCTCATGCCTTTAGCGTATCCGCTACAGACTGGTGGCGAAGTCCAGGTGCGGATGGTGCGTCCCCACCATGGTCAGCACCCACGACGCTCCGTAGAATAACCCAGACCTGATAAGATCCCGGACCTCCCCTAGGACCTCCGCCAGCTGGATGGCGGGTGCACTGGTGCTCGGCACCGACCCAAAGATCTCCGAGACGGCTCCACCATGACATCACCGGCGAGTTGCCGCAACGGCACCAATGGCTCTGCTGTGACAACTGCCTTATCATCAGACATGATCTCCACCACCTCGTTGGCCTAGGTCACCACCGGGCGTCCTGACCCTAGCTCGGTCATGTCTTGCCCTAGTGCCTTCGGCTCCAATGTCAAGGGTGAGCCGTGTGACCCTCCACCTGGCAAGGCAGGGAGCTCAGTATCCCTCACCTCTTCCACCACGACCGATGGAGGGAAAGCCACGAGAGTCACCTCCGACACCACCGTCGCCATCAGCACCGGGATCGCCACCAACACTGATGCCACAGCTGCCGCCTCATCAACAGCCAAACCAAGGGGCACCATCCCTAGAACAGAAGGTCTTGCCACCGTGACACGCTATAGAACGGGCTTCTAGGTCTCCTGCACGGTAGTCGGGGCAATACTCACCCCCGGCATCCCTAGGCCACTGACAGAAGGTATGGGTCAGTCACACTCCAACAAAAAAGCTCAACTAGCAAAAAACCAAAAGGAAACAGAGAAAGACATACCGGGTGGCGAGCGGCACAACTCTGAAAGCCAACCCCGACGTCAACAGGCCTACACATCGAGGACTGCTTCTGGACCATGACCCACGCTCCTTTACTTCGATAGGGGGCATAGACGTCCCTACTGGCTCCTGCCCGGCCTGTGGGTCATCCCGACCCCCGGCTCGGGAATCCTCGACCGGAGCCACAGCCGCAGTATCCTCCGACCATGACTCACGCGGCACACGTGCTCTAGTCCACTCCTCAGTAGACCGCCCGCCTTGATCCACCACATCCACAACAGGTGGGGACGGGGCCGGCGATGCTATCAAGGGCCACGGTGACCACGTCTGCTTCGACGCCCGCTCACCGACGATGTCCGTGCCCGCTGCGCGCTTCCTCGATGAGGGATCCGCCGCACGACACGTGGCCACCAGCTCGTCACTGGCGGACGACGTCGTGGTATCACGATGCTCCACCGAGGTCGCAACGACACTTCCCCCCCGCTCTCCTCCTCGTTGGAGAAGACCATATCATCCAGATCTGTAGGATCGTCTGACCTGAGTTCCAACTCGATGTCGCTCCTACATTCCCTAGCCCTCATGCGCCAGACGATCTCCTGCTCCTTCTCCTACTTCCACAGGATCTCCTTATTCTTTTTCTTCTTCCAAGCCTCGGACACCTTCTTCTGAGCGGTCTGCCGAGCCACGCCCTCCGGTCCCTTGGGAAGGTGCGGTCAGGACTTATACCTCCCAAGCCCCTACAGAATGAATGAACCAGATCAAAGAAATAGGAAAGAGCAGAGAAGAAGCACGAACAAAATAAGGGAACGCACCAATGTGGACGCGATCGAGGCATTGAGCGGTGTGGGTTTTCCCACGATCGTCTCCCTAGGCCTCAGCTGCAGCACCTAGCCAACGCGACTTTAGACCTCGTCATCCAGCAACTCCTCTGGTGACGTGTGGTTCGGGTCCGACTGACCGCTGTACTCCCACATCGACTGCATCCTCTCCACCAACGGTGTAATCCGGCGGTGGTAGAGGGTGTAGAACACCTGCACTCCATCAAGGCCACACCTCATGAGCTTTTGGAGCTCCTCTTCGATGGCCTCCACCTTGTGCCTCTCCTTACGGCCGCAACCCCACAACCAGCTTTCCCGCTCCTCCGACCTCCTACTGATAAACGTCGGGAATGGTGTCGCCTCTGGGTTCCTGATGTAGAACCACTCCCCATGCCACCCCTGATTGAAACTACAAGGGGTGTACGTGGGGTATGAACCTCCTGCGCTTGGATTCCTCTGAAGGGCGAAACCCCCCACCGATGTGACCTCAACTGAGCTCCCCGCCGTTAAGGTCCTCCCAGAGAAGAACCACCGAAAGAGATCTGTGTGTGGCTCCATCCTGAGGAAACCCTCGTAGACGGTGACAAAACCAGCGATATGCAGCACCCCTATCGGATTGAGGTGTTGTAGCTCCAAATCCCACTCATTAAGGAGCCCGCGTAGGAACCAGTGCACGGGGTATCCTAGCCCATGCTCATGAAAGGTAAGGAAGGACACCACCTCACCTGGACGAGGTCGTGGGAACTCCTCTCCCCCAGGGACCCTCCAGTGCGCCACCTCCTACGACGGCAGAAAACCCTTCTCGACGAAAGACTCCAGCACCGACTTCCTCATGGTGGACGACCTCTAGTGCGACATCTTGCTTCGGCTTGCAAAAAGGATCAGTGAGTTCTCTTTGCCCTCGCTCTCTCCCCCTTCCTTTCCTAGAAACCTCTATAGCTCTCAGGAACACTCTCAACGAGGAGGAAAAAGAAAGGCGGTGGCGGCGGACGACGAACAGGTCAAAGAACAAGGCGAACACCCTCTCTCTTCTCCTACTTAAAGGAAGGGGAGCAACAGTTAGGAAAGGACATGCCGATCGGGAAGGCGAAGCGGCGAGGCAAGAAACTCTCTCTTTTCCATTTAATGCAGATGGGACGCCCCCTGACCGATGGGACATGCCCAACGTGACGAAATGGCTCCTGATCAAACGGGACATGACCGGGACATGGCCCACCACTACCGCACGTTGGGCACAAAAACTGAAGCGCCACCGCACACGGACGGCTCCCCGTCTCCCCAGGCTAGACCTAGAGAGATCCAACAGTGAAATCTCCATCGGGAGAGATCAACCGGCCTCCTGAGTCGATCGATTCACTCATGATAAACAACTGAGATATAGGTAGGAAGCGAAGGGGTGCCCCATGCGGGCCATGCCGACTCCATCTCGAATGACGAGCATGGGTCCCGGTTGGACATTTCTGACTGAAGCTCTCTGAACCCCATCTCTCAGGTCATCATGATGAGCATGTGTTCATTAATACAAAACTGTTCACACGAGGGCTAACCAACGATTAACGAGCATAGGTCCCAGACGGATGTTTCTGACTGGAGCTCTTCGAATCCTGTCACTCCAGTCGTCATGGTAAAACACTATCAAAGCCCCTCTATTTCAATTTAAAACATTCATACATCCATATGCGCATTTCATTCCATACGCCTAAACTCCCTGGATGGTTAGGGCATGAAGCGCCTGGGGGCTCAGGAACTAAGCATCGCACGTGCAGCGAAATGCATCAGAATGCTCCATGTTGCATCACAAAGCGGCGGTTGCCTCATTCGATATGAGTAACCAACAGAGCCAGGGGAGAAAACCATAGATGAGCACCGTGCGGCCCTAGCCCAGTCTGGCAGACTAGGTCATCTCAACCTTCTCATTCGATCCTGAACCTCTCACCAAGCCCACAGAATCTCCATCGAGGGGAGGCCAAAAGGCCACCCAGGTTGGTCTCCGGAATGACCTAGGCATATGTTGGGTTGTAGGTAAAGGAGTAGTGAAATGTCACAAGAGGGCTATGCCGACCCCATCACGAATGATGGACCTAGATTCCACTCGATCACACCCATTAGCGAACTCACCGAGCTAGTCTTTGAGCCTAAGCGATCGGGATAGGCGACGAAACTCAGCCCCCCTAGTTTGTGAGGAACCAGATGGGGTAATGCACATAAACTCACATCGACCCCTATGAAGGCTCAAAAGGGCTCGGGGGCTCAAGAAAAATGCCAAGGACGGCGACCTTGAACTCGCCACATCCACAACTATGACTCGCCCAGTCCCCAACGTACACCGACGCCAGGACCCACGAGCACCACCTCATTTGATCTTTAACTAAACTAACAGCGTCTTCGTAACGGCTTCACTTCCGACTACGCTCCAAAGAAACCCTAGGACCATGACCCCGAACTCGCGTCGACAGGATCGACGACATCCGGCTATGGCTCCTAGGAGCACGACTCCTAAACTCGAGTAACGGCTTTAGACGGCTTCACTGCGCTCCAAAGAAACCCTAGGACCACGACCCCGAACTCGCGTCGATAGGATCGGCGACATCCGGCTATAGCTCCTAGGACCACGACTCCTAAACTCGTGTAACAGCTTCACTAACTAAAACTAACTCTCTTGATCCGCGGCGCACACCGATGCCTAGGTCTACTCACGTTTTCACCTCGTCCCTATCCACAGCGCGCACCGACATCGTGGTCCATTCACAAATTCTGACTCACCCGATCCCAAGGCCTGCATCGACACCTAAGATTAGTGAGTTTTGCTTTTTTCCTATCCCCCGCACCTCACCGCCTCAGCTGCGCAATGACGCCTTGGTTAAAAAAGATGCATACATGCCTGCTGAGACAACACCCCTAGCCGGTTTGGCTCGAACCACCTAGGGCTCAGGGGCTACACCCGTGGGTGCGCTCGCGCGCACCCACCGACAAAACAGAAAAACATCCCCCATTGACAAACTCAGAAACACCCCCAGCTAGTTCGGCATCAACCGCTCGGGGGCTCGGGGGCTACACCCGCGGGTGCGCTCGCGCGCACCCACCAACAAGACAAAAATCCCCCGGACGATTCTGCTCAAATCACCCGGGGGCTTGGGGGCTCCTATCGGGTTCATAAACCCGAGGTCCCTCAGGGACCGGCTTCCACTCCAGGGCTCGGCCCAGGAGGATGGACTTTTCTTCTTCTGGATCGGCCTGAGAGTCTAAATTCAACAGACCGGAGCACTCGCTTCAGGCCCTGGCCGCCTTCGGCCCATCTTTCTGACCGGAGCACCAGCTTAGGCTCAGGCCAACTCCAAACGGCCTCTCCGATAGAAGTGATAGCGTCAGGCCCCAGCCGCCTTTGCATGGCCTCCACTAGAAAATCCTGACCCGAGGACCGCCTCTAACTCTGACCCATGTCTCTAACCGGAGTTCATAGAAAACCTTGCCCATCGCTATTCTCCAACTGGCTCACCAGAACCGACTGGGGCCATCTGACCGGGGATGCTCGCTCAGAAAGAACCAGAAGACGTATGAAGGAAGGCAAGACTAGGCTCACAAGTCAAACCATGGCACCAAGGACCGTACCCTATGGAATAGTACTTTACAAATCGCCCTGTCACAAACAGTATTGTAGGCGCCAACGTTTACCTCAACAGTATTGTAGGCGCTGGTCAAAACACCCATACGGTAAGACCCCCCATGTGCCTCTAGGCATCAACAGTATTGTGGGCACCAAAATTCACCGTACCAGGTGAATGTGGTAAAGCCATGCCTCCAGTCGATGAAACAACATTTTTGCAGGTACCGACATCCTTCGGTCTTGAAGAAAGCAGCTCAACCTTCCACATGTACCTAACATTCTGCAGTGACATCAACAGTATTGCAGGCACCCACCATTATCCTGTCCCCATCGGCGTGGGCAAGAAGGCTTAGAAACATACTCTCTCTCTCCCTTTCACTTGTAAAGCCATCCCCTTCTTCTATAAAAGGGGATGTGCTCCCTCCAAACACAGGCACTTAACCCAAGTCGACTTCTTCAAGTTCAGGTTCATTAGATCGATAACTCGCAACCCCTCAAGCACACGCTTGGACACTTCGTTCATAGCATAGCTCCTGTTGATCTCGGCCCTTCCGACCGGACCGACTGGACACCCCATCTCTCTCTCTCTCTCATTTGTAACCCCACTATAGACTTCGAGCACCTGGGCTCAGGAATAAAGTCACCGTCCGACCCACACTGGACATAGGGCACGTTGCCTGAACCAGTATAAATCTTGTGTCATTAAGTGCTAGGCCAGCTCCGATCACAACGTGCAGCAAAACTACAAATATTTACTAGTTGGTCACTTTCTGTACCAACACACCCCCTCTAGACATCTAGGTCCTATCAATGGCACCTGAACAAGTTCCAACATTAGAATCGAGAATGCAACAACTACATGATTGGTACAAACAACAAAGCAAAAACATATTTAGTGCAAGATATAAGGACAAACATTTTCAGATGGGAAAAGATGTATTGTGGGTCGAGTTTTAAGGCATTGTATCAATTTTAAAAAAAAGTTCCCCCTCGACATGCATACCATGAGCTTGTGGACCATGTAAGTTTTGTTATTAAATGCATTTTATAACACCAAGTTGAATGTCTAACTACATTGTTTTGTAGGATGGAGGCACACCCATGTAGGTTAAGAGGGATCAACATAGGTTTTTTGAACCTAGTTATGTAAAGTGAGAAGATAATACGAGACAATAGCGCCATCAATGAATTGACAAAGGGCTTGTTTGCCCAACAAGACAATTCCTCCATATTTCTAGCCTACAACTTCACGTAAGTGTGTCCCTAATTTGTCCCTATTTTCATTACATATTTCAAGGTTGAGCCTAATTTGCATCATGGCGCTGTAATTGCAAAAACCATTTTGTCCTTGACATCAACCTAAAGAAATGCAGTCTCACTGTTTTCGACTCTAGGACAAACAAAAGCCAACCCTTCATAGATACATGAAAAAGTAAGACAAGCTACTCACTACATCCCTCCAAATGTTAGATTGGTATTAGCTTTGATCTAATTATAATCGCTCTATTATTTGTCACATAAGGCCTCAAAGAAGTACAATGAAAACAACAAGAAATATCAACCTTTTTAGAATTTTGTGTTCACTGTACATGAGGCTAATTCGATCACAACGCAACCCTTTGGCAATGATCATCCGGGTTCTATGACATGCATTACATTCACCCTCATCTAAGATGGCTACCCCGGCATGATCTAGCTAGCTAATTTGAATGTATTGCAATACATGTCTTAGTTGTGTTTCACCTTTTTGTATTGTAGAAAATAGGGTCAAGTACTGCGGAGTTGACCGATGTGGAGATATCTAGATTGAAAGAGTTTGCTAGTTTTATTATGGACTAATTCGTTAATTCGAATGGAGACCATTGCCTTACCTAATCAAGGTGCTACTCAGATTCATCTTGTTCACCCAATAACCGCATGTCAAATTAGACTTGTGTTCTCAAACTTATGCCTTATGTTCTTAAGAGAAAACATCATTGTCGATGAAATATGGTCGGCAGTCTACCCAGGGGTATGCCCAAGGTAGTAGATTATCGGCAGATAGGTGCGCAAGCTACGAATGAGTTGGTAACGCAAGACAGACATGAGGTTTTATCCAGGTTCAGCCGCCGTGAAGGCATAATACCTATGTCCTATGTCTGATTGTATTGCTGTATGTAAATGAGATGATTTTTGAGAGGGGTCCCCTACCCGCCTTATATAGTCTGGGGGGTAGGGTTACAGATCTGGAAACTAATCCTAACCAGTTACAATTGCCATAGGTGGCTGGATAAGGATTCCTATTCTAACCGACTAGGATGTTACTTGATTTCCAAGTCTGCCTTGATTCCTTGCACGGGACTCCGAGTAGATCGGCTAGGCCGCGCGTCATCTTCTAGTGGGCCGAACCCCCTGGTCTAGGCTGGCCCAATCCTAGTCGTAAGGGTATAGGGGTTAATACCCCCACAGCTAGTCCCCGAGCACCATGTATTATGTTGCGACACGCCGTTTGATCTTCTTCGGCTAATGCGGTCTGTCTTCATATCATCTCCAACTGGTTGAAACATTGACCAAGCAAATGTGCCAGTATTCTGGTCAGCACAGAGAGTAGTAGACCACGATTATAGCCGAAGATTCCGGTTGTTCGAAGAATGCATGGTGCTCTAACGAAAAAAGAAAAAGATTTCTTTCCTGATCAAGTGTGCCCACTTGTATTTCTAAAAAGAAATGTAAGTGACCCTTGTACAGTAGTAATTATGGCCAACAGTCGGAGTGTAGGGGTCGATAAAATAAGCACATTCACCGCAAGGTGAAGTGTGCCCACTTAGTCCCCGAGCCTGGTAGTAGGTGACATAGGCACGTGGTGCCAGGGTCTAAAAAGAATTCCCAGTTAAGTTGAGAATCCAATCATCGTACAAGCGATACGAGCTGCACCGGCAGGTGCATCGTACTGATGTAGTACCCGAGCTTGCTAGAAGGTGAGGTATCAGCCTTGTAGCAAGGTCCAAGTGAGAAAAAATAAATGCCTCTCAACTGTATGTGAGTTCAAATCACATGTAGCCGAGGAGAGCGGTCCCCGAGCAATGGTCGGAGAGTGGTTGGGGCAGTCCCCGAGCGCAGCATGGGGAAAATGACAAATCCCCAAGAATAACCGTAGTCAGAACAGTCCCCGAACACAAAGGTAGTTGGGACAATCCCCGAGCATGAGGGTGGTTGAGACAGTCCTAAGCACGAGAGTGGTCGGAACAGTCCCCAAGCACGATGATAGTCGGAATAGTCCTCGAGCACAAGGATAGTCGCGACAGTCCCCGAGCATGATGATGGTCGAAATAGTCCCTGAGCACAAGGATAGTCACGATAGTCCCCGAGCATGAGGGTGGTCGCAACAGTCCCCAAGCACAAAAAGTGTGGCAAAAAACCATATGCCACTTTTACTATTATTTTATGTATTTATTTATTTATTTATTTGTTCTAACAAGTCCGGTCTG
Organism: Miscanthus floridulus; assembly: GCF_019320115.1. Classification (NCBI taxonomy): domain Eukaryota; kingdom Viridiplantae; phylum Streptophyta; class Magnoliopsida; order Poales; family Poaceae; genus Miscanthus; species Miscanthus floridulus. The sequence continues at coordinate 76,247,394 of NC_089582.1, forward strand.
ACATGTCTGGTCAAAAAAAAGTAGACAAGTATAGCACGTCATACTGCCTTTTTGTCTTGTCAAGCAAATAGTTGCGTGGCACCTGTCAGTAGGTGCGTCAGCATGGGCCCTCCCACACTGGCGACGAAGAGGCGCATATATTGGCATAGATCTCGAGGCTGAGTAATACTGCAAACATGAAAACAACTGTCTGTGGTACATGCGCACATCCCCCAAGAATCCTAGGTAGATGAAATGGCATAACTCTTGGGTTAAATACGGTATATGATAGGTCAGTTACTATTTATTGAACCCCATTGCCATTCGCAACCGCAGCTTTCTTCTTCCTCTCGCCAACCAACCCTAACACATCCGAAATCGCCACCAATCAATCCGCCGCCGCTTCGACTGCCGCCTCTGCTAATCCCCCGCTACTGTTGAAGATCAGAAGACTCCCCGTTCACTAGCAAGGCTGGAGTCAGAGGCAGAAAATGAAAGGAAATGGCAAAAAGTGATGCACAGAAGAAAACAGGGGTCATGGCGAAGGAATGGTGGAAGTCGAAAAGCAACGAGTAGACCATTGAAGACCTCATCACCATGGGGGTACTCCACAACAAGGAGCTCGTAGGATGGCATGCGCCGGAGGGTGAGGAGTACCCCGATCCAGAACCAGGTGAAATCGTGGTGTTCGAGGATTTCTTTAAATAGGGATTTGGAGTTCTAGTGCATCCATTTCTTCAGGGGCTCTGTCTTTACTATGAGATTGGGATTTGCAATCTACAACCCAATTCGATCCTCCTTGTCGCCACTTTTATTCATCTATGCAAAGCGTATGGCGGCTTCTAGCCCCATTTCGATTTTTTCCGCCATCTTTTCTGTCTGCGGAAGAAAGGAAGCGGTGGTTCGAAGATAGCCGGGGGTGTATACCTCAACCTCTATGATGGCATGAAAGCCTAGTACCTACACTACCCATGGAACACGTCGCTCGACGATTGGTACAAAAAATGGTTCTACATCCGCAAAGAGCCGAACACGATCACGCTATGCGATGCGGGCTACATTCCGGAGAAGAAGACGAGCTGGTCAGAGAAGCCCAAGCATCTGGGACAGATCCCAGAAATATTTGGAATGATCCTGTGGAAAAAACTAGATGGTCCGAGTGTAGTCAGGAGTTTCATCAGCCAATGGGTCCAGCCCTGCTAGAGGTGGGTACATCCTAGCTATGAGTATTAAGGGAGCACAGACCCGACGAGGACGAGGCAGAGGGTGCTTGATAGAATCAAAGTCAAAGCTAGAATTGGCAAGCTATTTAACTTAGCCGATCCAAATTATGCCAGATTGAGCGACATCGAACATGCTTTCAAGCTTGCCCAACCTCCCCTAAAGGTAACACGTCTTGCCGTGTACTCGTAGTCTTATATTGTGGTAGGGTAAGTGGAAACTTACTGTGTTCACTCCCTTTTGTTACCCAGGTTAATGGTCAGGATAGAGCGACAGTGTTTGTGTCGCCACCCCCTAGAGTAGAGTGGCCACAAGGAGCTGATCCCACCACCCAGACCAGCATCAAGATTGAGGACGAGGACATCGACTAGACGGAGCTCGGAGCTAGAGAGGAGGCAACGGCCAAAGCTGTTGGTAAGCGGTCGGCTGCCCCCAAATAGTCGAAGAAGAGATCAGTAACCACCCTGCTCACCAGGGGAGCACTAAATATCAATGAGCCCAAGGGGACCCAGAGGAGAACCCAGCCAACAAGCGTCGGCAGGCGATTTTTGCCTAGGCGGACGATGGCGCAGAGAAGGGAGAAGATGTAGACACCTTTCAACTTGTCCCTCGAAAAAGGAGGAAGCAACTAGAGTCGATGGAGCAAGGTGGGTCCTCCGTGCCCATGGGACCCACATTGCCAACAACGGTGAAAGATGCAGCCGGGTCGACCTCGGGAGTACCTAGGCAAGGAACGCGACCGGCGACGGGAGCGACAACTCAACCGAGCATGCCACCGACCACTGCAACATGAAGGACAAGCGGTGGAGGGGTCAAGCACCAAGGCCCAGCGACAGTGCTGGATGTAGAGGGAGACTAGGAGTCATCCGCACAGCACGTGGAGCAAGTACGGCCGAAGAGACGCGCCTTCTCCACATCATTCCATGCTTCCAACATGTAAGTATTTGTAACCTTGATATAAGTTAGCAATTTGCATTTAATATGATTGCTTTCTGAACTTATCTCGGATGTACTAGCTTGACGTCCATAGAAAGTCTAGACTAGCTAGTCGGAAGTGGTGTGGCACTGCCAATAAGTACAGAGCAGACTACCCAGCAGCCGACCACCGAGGAACCCATAGTAGAAAATCCATCGGGGCCTCAGCAAGCGAGCAGTCAGACAATAGTCCCCTGAGCAGGTGGTCGAGGGACCAGCTGAGCCAGGCACGAGTGCTCCGAGTGCTATACCTGCTGAGGGCAACACCTCAGCGTCAAGGGTAACAGAGCAGACCGAGGAGCAATGGCCGGAGGTGAGAGCATAGACCACACTTATCGACGCTGTAGCTCATGGGAAGGCTGTGGTGATCACAGATGCTGCTGACGCCGGGCCAGCACCAGGACCCAAAGAAGAGCCTGAAGAGGACAAGGTGGAGGAGGTCCTAGGCCATCCGCAAGACAAGCAACAACATGTTTATGTGTCGCGTTGGCAGAACAACCAATGGGTTATCCATGAGGAAATCCCGGAGGTCGAAGAAACTAAGAAAGTTGAACGGGCGGCGAAGCGTCTTGTTACGGAAGTGTAGGTAAGCTTCGCTTTACCCCCTAGTCTTGTGGTCTAGTCGTAGTTGTCTTACTTAGCTATCTGCACACAAGACTTAATGAAGACCGCAAGGTACCACAAGAAATGCTTTGACTAGATCGAGGGGATCGTTGCAAACAACAAGGAGCTGACGGCGGAGGTGGACCGCTTGTGCTAGTGACTTGAAGCCGTCGATCATGAAAAGATGGTGCAAGATTCCCAAAACCAGAACCTGGTCATCTAGCTTAGTAAGAAAGAGCGGGAAAGAACAAGTAAGTAGCCATTTTATCATACCGACTACTGACAAGTGCTATTGCGTTGTTGGTAGTAACAGCTATAGTGCAGGCTTAGAAGCTGAAGTGATCTGTCTCTGAGAGGAGAATAGTCATGTGGTCGGGGAGTGTGATCGCCTAAATGAGGACAATAGAAAACTGGCGCAAGACCAGTCGCAGCTCCGGAACCACACGACCAAGATGAGAAAGGAGCTGAAAGGTAAGTTGTCCAATTGCCTTTGCTCATTTTTGTTGCCTACCATAGTTTGGCATGGTCTAACGTCTTAATAGCGTGTGCGGTTTGCAGTTATAAAAATCAATGCAAAGAAGCATCTGGAGGCCATGATGAAAGACCGTGATGGCTAGAAGGCGCAATGCCAAGAAATCACCAAGGACCATGACACCTAGAAAAGCCGGTGCCAGGAGGTGGCAAAGGGCATTTTGCTGGTCCTTAACCTCATCGATCCGGCGCTAGCAGAAGATGCACCAAGGACGCCGCAGCTGGGATTGATCGAGAGATGCCAAAGGGCATGGGGATGGTTCCAAGGGTTCATGAAGGATGCGGGAGAGTACGCAGGCGCACATGTGCTAAGCATGGTACATGCTCACAACCCCCTAATCGATCTCAAGCGCCTAGAGGCTGGATACTCGAAGGAGGTAGATCCAGACAAGGTCGAGGAGCTACGGATGACCCAGCTAGACTTGTCGGTGAAAATAATTGGTGACATTAACCTGTGTGGAGGTGCGACACCACCCGTACAAGGAACGTCGTCAATAAGTCAGCTAGGAGCGCCATCATCTTCAAGCCAATAGGCAAAGCCTACGGTCTTGACCAGCCAGGCATCGGTGGGGCCATCTTCTTCAGCTTGATCAATGCTAGAGTCCTCGAGACCCGAGCACGATGTCAGGCCCAGCAAGCAGCAGGCGCTGCGTGCCCCGACCAGCCAATAGTGTAGGCTATAGCTGTAGAAGAAGATGTAGTTGGGTTATTGTAAACTTGGACCTTTTTAGGCAAGCTTGTAATAACATAACTATATATCAACATAAGCTTGTTGTTTTGTAGAAAACATGTTTAAGCTTGGATATCGTGTTGATGTAACTAAGTTAGAACGTGTTGGTGTTCTATTTAGTTGTACCAGTTTAGTTGACACGTCATCCTAAAAGGTTTGTATGGCCTTGGTTTGTCTTGCGGTTGGAGTGTGAGGTGCGTAGCTTGTGCACACGTAGAAACACACAAGTCAAACCAGAGAGCACCTGCCGATCACCCGAAGCATAGAGAGTGGATCCCATGCACGCGTTGGGAGGAACCAGAGATAGGGCCTGCCCTGAGAACCCGAGAAGGAATGGTGGTCGGTTTTAACTGGTAGAGTTAGAATAACAATAGACTTTGAAGTGACACATTAGAGTGGTCGGAGAAATCATAATAGCTTTATTGAAATAAATCAAAAGTACAAGAGGGGTACATATCTTAGTAGCTAAGCATAGAAACGCCTAAGCTTGTTGATGTGCTCGGAATTGGGTACATCTGTGCCATCTAGGCGAGATAACCTGTAAGATGTAGGGCATGTAACCTCCTTGATCATGAAGGGTCCTTCCCATGGGGTTGCGACTTTGTGGACACCAGCCTGATTCATCTTCCACTTTAGGACCAGGTCCCCGACCATGAAGAACCGCTCCTTGACGTTCTTGTTGTAGTACCTGCGCAAAACAGCAAGGTATTTGGCTATACGTACGCAAGAATCAAGCCACTTCTCTTCTGCACTATTCACTTCTAGCTCCTGCACTTCATTGGCCTTATCTTCATCAAAGTTCTCTAATCGTGTTGATCTGAAGGCTATATCTATTGGGAGCACTACCTCAGCGCCATAAACCATAAAGTATGGTGATACGCCGGTATTGCGACTGGACTGGGTTCTGAGACCCTAGACCATGACTGGTAACTCTTTGAGCCATCTTCTAGGAGCTTTATCATTCTCTCTGTACATCCTCTTCTTAAGTGCGTCCAGAATCATACCATTTGCCCACTCGACCTGTCTATTAGCTCTAGGGTATGCCACCGAGACATATTTTACTACTATGCTCCTTTCATCACAAAAGTCCCAAAAAGCGTTCCCGGTGAACTGAGTACCCAGATCAGTGATGATGCTATTGGGTATGCCGAAGCGGTGGATGACCTGGTCAAGGAACGCGATAGCCTTTTTCTGAAGATGCCTTGACTAGGGGCATGTACTCTATCCACTTAGAGAATTTGTCGATCAGCACAAAGACGCATGTAAATTTTCTAGGGGCCGGTTTGAAAGGCCCGATCATATCCAGTCCCTAGCATGCGAAGGGTCAAGAGGATGGTATAGTCTAAATCTCATGTGCTGGTACGTGGATTCTCTTGGCGAAAAATTGACAACCTTCACAATGGCGGACTAGCTTCTCTGCATCGGCTACGGCTGACGACCAATAGAACCCTGCTCGGAAAGCCTTGCCGACCAGCGTTCTCAAGGCCGCGTGGTTGCCGCAGGAGCCAGAGTGGATTTTGTCTAGGAGATGTTCACCATCCTCCTGGGTTATACACTTCATTAAGATTTCCTCCTTCGCATTCTTGCGCCACAATTTGCCATCGACGAGCAGATACTACTTACTGCGACGTATTAGGCGTTCGTTTTCTGTCCGATCAGTGTAACCGCTACCATCTATTAGGTACTTGATGAAAGGTACTCTCTAGTCGGGCTTCTTAGTGGTTGGAGGTGGTTTGGTGGCGTTTGATGCCGAAACCATAGCCACCAATAGCTGGTTTGGAGGCTTGTCGACCGTGGGATCTTCTTCTTTGATGGAGGATGTGAGTAGGTCTTGAACAAATATGCCATGTGGGACTTTGGCTCGGGATGATCCTAACTTTGACAGTGCATCTACTGCTTGATTTTTGTCCCGGACCACATGTGTGTATTCGATGCCATAGAACTTGCCTTCCAGCTTTCTGATCGCTTTGTAGTATGCGTCCATCTTTTCGCTGGTCGTATCCCAGGCCTTATTGAGTTGGTTGATGACCAGAGCCGAGTCTCCATAGACATAGAGATGCTTGACACCGAGCTTGACCGCAATGCGCAGACCGTGTAGGCATGCTTCGTACTCGGCGGCGTTATTGGATGCTGGGAAATAAATCCTGAGGACATATTGGAGCTACTCCTTGGATGGTGATACGAAAAGGACTCCTGCTCCTGCGCCGTCGATGTTGAGAGAACCATCAAAGTACATCTTCCAATACTCAGTGGGCCCCTGAGAGGCAGGTGTGATTAAGTCTGTCCACTCGATGATGAAATCGACAAGCGCCTGAGACTTGATTGTAGTATGGCTTGCAAATTCCAAGGAGAAAGGGCATAGCTCCATTGCCCATTTGATGATGTGCCCGTTTGCATCCTTGTTGCGAATGATGTCTCCCAGAGGGTACTCGGTCATGACCACCACACGATATCCGTCGAAGTAGTGTTTCAACTTTCGAGATGTAATTAGTATGGCATAGATCAGTTTCTGAATTTGTTGGTATCTGGTCTTGGATTCACTGAGCACCTCACTGATGAAATAAATTGGTCGCTGTACCTTGTAGATGTGGTCGGGCTCGTCGTGCTTGACCACCATGGCAGTGGAGACCACTCGATTAGTTGCCGCAATGTAAAGCAGGAGGTTTTCATCTTCTCTGGGAGTAGTGAGGACTGGAGGTGATGTAAAGAAATGTTTCAGCTGTGTAAAGGCAGCGTCTACTTCCTCCGACCACTCAAACTTCTTGGATGCTTTGAGTAGCTAGAAAAATGGTACTCCTTTTTCGCCTAATCTTGATATGAAATGACTGAGGGCAGCCATGCATCCGGTAAGCTTCTGAACATCCTTCACCTTTTTGGGTGGCTTCATGTCCAAGACAGCTTTTACTTTCTCTAGGTTAGGGCATATGCCGTCGTGACTGACGACATTGCCGAGCAGTATACCAAATGGAACACCAAAGATGCACTTCTTTGGGTTTAATTTCCATTGGAATGTGTTAAGGGCTGCAAAGGTACGTTCTAGGTTGTCGACAAGGGTGTATGCTTCCTTGGTTTTAACAACTACATCATCAACATAAGCCTCGATGAGGTCATCTTTTATCTTGTCTTTGAGGCAGGCCTGTATAGCATGTTGGTAGGTAGCCCTAGCATTCTTGAGCCCGAACAACATGGTCATGTAGTAGTAGGTGCCAAAGGGCGTGATGAAGGATGTCTTGATCTGGTCATCCTTTTTGAGAGCGATCTGGTGATAACCAGAGTAGCAATCGAGAAAGGAAAGCAGCTCGCAACCGACAGTTGAATCTATGACCTTGTCTATGCGAGGTAAGCCGAAGGGGTCTTTAGGGTAGTATTTGTTGAGATTAGTGTAATCAACGCACATTCTCCATTCCTTATTCTTTTTGCGTACAAGAATTGGGTTGGCTAACCACTCTGAATGATACACTTCTTTGATAAATCCGGCTGCTAAAAGCCGTGTAACTTCTACCCTAATAGCCTCCTTTTTGTCGCGAGCGAATCATCATAGCTTCTGCTTGATGGGTTTGGCCTTGCCATCAACATTTAAGGAGTGCTCGATCAAGTTCCGAGGTACAACGGGCATGTAACAGAACCGCCCAATTTATACAAGATCAAGTACAGCTGTCCCCGCTAACACGTTGACTCACGCATACTTTTACTCATATAAACCCGGTAGTCCGCCGAGTGTCCCGAAAGACCTCGGTAAATCAACATCACAACCAAGATCGCGTGATTAAGCAAATACACATCACATACACAGAGTTGCAGCGAAAATAATATTACAAATGGGTTCACAAATAAAAGTACAAGTTTAGGTTTCAAAACCGCTTAGTGAAAACAACATAGCTTTCAAATGATTACATTAATATAAGTTCCAAATATATTGCTAGCATAAGTGACATCATCTGACAAAAGCATATAGATGAGAAGTAAGTATAGAATCACCGAGCCCACCGACGGTTAGCCACCATCAGCAACAGGCCGAGAACTTCACCTGCAACATGGTGGGATAAACCCTGAGTACTTGAATGTACTCAGCCAGACTTACCCATCGAAAACCAAAACAAATGACACCAAGGATCATGCATAGCTCAATTTAGTGGATCTGGCTGGACGACCTTTTTGCATAAAAGCTTGAGTAACCATTAGCATTATTCACCTATACTAGCAGTGACTTTTAGCCATTACCTACCATCTATATTAGCACCTGTACTAATCAATCACTTGATTAAGTTGCAAACAATAATAACCATATCAGGTATTTCATGGCTCATTGTCATTATCATCATCATCATTTAACCATATCTTTAAATTTAGTGAATCTACGTTGCCGCTGCTCAGTCAAGTTCTCACTATCCAGGAGAGATGACGATTCGAATCGATTCATATCCAGCTGGAGGGGTATTCCTAAACACCAACCCTGCTTCCCCCGTCAGGGTAGCAAACAAGTCACCGTTGGTACAATTCAGGAGTCACAAGTCCGAACAGTGCCGCAAAATCAGAGAACCACTCTGCCATGAGTGCTCGGTGACTTAACCCGCCCTTGGGCTTACGCCAATGGCTCCCCGCACATCCTTACTTCCATCCAGATTGTGGACCCCTGCTCGCGTCCCTAGCCTGAATCGAGCTACTAGGCTTTGCGGTCAGAACGACTTATCCGGCCAGCTAAGTGTTAGGCTGCGTTCAACATGACATGAGGACGTACAATGTATTAGTCCTTAAATGACACAGACGGGGATAGATTCACACCCAAGACCACCATGCCTTGTTGCTGCACTACCATCATCCTGTCCGGTCTCTTTTCATTATTAACACATGGTTCTTTTTCATGATAGCAAATATAGCCAACCAGGACCAGAGCTCATCCTACATCTCCCAGGTGACAGGAAATCACCCGACTTCTACTGGTCTAAGCATAGCTAAGCATCATTCGATCCTACACTTAATTAGGATTCATAGGATTTTATCTGGACAAGATAAGGATATAATGCAACAATTGGTTCCAACCAATTCCTATACTTAATGCATCATCAACAATAAAAGATACTCAAGATATTTGTAAAAACATGGGAGGCTTAGAATGCTCTGGGGCTTGCCTGGGATCCGACATAAGTTAGTTCAGTTAGCTTGCACCGTCTTGGTGACACCTTCGGCCCTGGCACTTGCTTAGTCCTTCCATCTTCGGGATAGATCCACCAAACACCGTCTTCGGGTTTGGCTCCAACATCACATCCTTTCTGTGATGCATCTAGCGTACCTAGATGAGGTGCAAGATGCAAGTGTATGAATACATGGAAGTGCAATAGACAATGCATCGCATGCAGTAGGTAAGACAAGCACAAGGTTACATTAACATGCACAAGCACTTCGCATTGCTTACTTTAAATATCGCATAATTTATCATCCCACGATAGCAAAGAAGACGACAATACCAAGCATGACTCAAGTTTCCCAAGATCTCTGGTACTCTAACTCAACCATCATCAAAGGTATGAGTCACACTTAGCAATATACAAGCAAACAACTATAATTGGAATATGTCAATTTCTGGACATGCAAACAGCAGCTACAAGATTTAGCTATAACTAGAGTTACACAAATCCAAATGACTTACAAGAAGACATTCTGGAAATCTTATGAAATTATCTACATTTCATCTATAACCATCATAGCACGATTCACAAGTTAAGTAGGTTGAAATTATACATTTACAGAAACTAGTTCATACAAAACAGAGAGCAACAAATCCTGTATTCTAACTTTAAACAGTTGTAACTCAAACACTGCTCAGCCAAATGATACCAAATTTTAACAGCAGCTAGATACATAAATTATCTACAACTTTTGTATAAACAAGTTTCACAACAAAACACATTATCATGAAGAACTTTGCTAGGTTCCCAGATCTGTCCATAAACCACATTTGCAAGAAAATAAATATTAACATATGTTGCAAACACATAATTAGGCAAATCAACTTTACCAACATGTCAAACATGACTAAAGAACACCAAAAAACATGGTGCTCACCTCTAAATAAATTTTCTTAAAGCATTTCTTAATTTATTTAGACATCAAGGTGTATTTATGAACATATACCAAAAATGCACAATAAATTCTACAAAAATTAAAGTAGCTCATATATCCTCTCAATAGTCTACTGTACAAATTTCATACCATTTTCATAAGTATAGCTGCCTCTATGAAAAAGATAATTTGCTATTGCAAGAAATCATGTGAGAGCGAGATAAACCAATAACTCACTCATACTTTATCCAATACTCATGAAATTTTTACCACACATCAACTATCACATGAGTAGCATGCCACAAAAATTTCACTTCATTTGGAGCCCTAGATCTACAGTTATGGAAAATAACAAATTCAACTAGCATTACAACCTTACTGCAGAAATCTATTTTTACAGCAAAATATTTAAACTAAAACAAGCCATATTATAGATCTAGTGCATAGAGAATTTCACAAGGATTCAAAAAAGTCCTCATTTGCTATTTTATGATTTTTCTATGAATTACTATGAATTTCTAAAGTTCAGCAAATTTCCTGCAAGAAGGTCCTTAACAGCACTATTCATTTGAGTCACAGATTTCGCACTTAACCCCCTGCTATTGATCAAATTGTTGCTCTTGGTCCCTGCTCGCAGTTGAGAACAGAGGAGGCCGTGAGTTCACCACTGACGGCCGGAGGAAGCTTGTCGGCGGTGGTGGAGTGGTGGTGGAGCATCAGCAGGGCCGTGCGCACTCGCACAGGGCTTTGGCTTGGTCGGCATTGGCCTGGGAAGGTCCAGCCACGTGCATGGGCGGCATGCCGCGGCGGCGGCCAGCTATGGCAGCGGTGAGGCGACACGGTAGTGGCGTTATACGGCACGAGCGCGGAGCTGGGCATGGGGAGGCCGAGGGGAAGCAGCGCTGGCGGCAGAGCTTCGCTCGGTGGCATGCCCAAGAGGGAGTCCAGCCATGGGCAGTAGCTACACGGCCATAGCCAGTGCGAGCGGCAATGGGAGCTGACCGGCGGCTTGGAGAGAGCAGGAGAGGGAAGGGGAAGGGAGAGGGAGAGAGTGAATGGAGAGAGCAAGGCGAGTACTCGGTATACATGCACAAGGGGGCGAGGTGGCAAGCGAGCGTAGCTCAGAGGAGCCACACGGCCTGCGGCGCCGAAGTCGGTCGGCCACATCCAAGCTCAAGGATAGTTCAAAACGTCTGAAAAAGCATCTGAACCCCCATTTTCTCGCCTCTCTATCTCCTAAACCGAGCAATTAAGAACTAAACCAATTGCACAATATTGTAGAGCTATATTAGGACTACAACTTTGTTTAAAGGTTTTTGGTCTATCTCGGATTATATTAGAATATAGATAGCAGCAAAGTAGGGCTCATGAAACTGAAAGTTCAGTTTTCAGTTACTGAGACTTAGCAAATTTTTCAGACTCTGAAAACCGCAGTAGATTCAAAGTTTGAGCCTCGGTTTGACATTCTTACAAGCTGATCTAGCTCTGGGTACAAAAACAAAGTTTGTTCTACTCCACTCAAACTTCAACTTTTGTTTAGGTTCCACTGCCATGCAAGCACTGTAAGCCATAGTTCAAACTAAGTCAAAGTAGCGTCACGACAAAGCTTAAATTACACTTTTTGATCTATTGGAGCATTTTCTAGCCACTTGCTCAACATGAACTCTTCATAACTTTTGTTCATGAGTGTAAGTAGAGTTGTTTGATCAAGGTTGCAATGTTCACATGTTCTCATTCACCTAATAAAGCAATTCAGGTGAGAAGATAACTTGTCATTTCATGTGACTTCTTGATTCCAAACTTCACGAAACTTTTCCAATCATCCATGTGGATGGAAATTGATGTGAGGAACATGAAAGAAGCACATCCAACATGTAAGCAATGGTGCATGGTCCAAGTTTAAGTGGTGGCTCATTTTCATATGTTTGACCTAACATCTCCATAACCACTTAACATGCCATGGTTGAGTTTAAACCCGCTGCTTAACTAGTGACAAACACCTGGGGTGTTATAGCCCTCCTCCCTTAAAGGAATCGCGTCCCAGGATTCAGGACGAAAGACTTTTATGGAAGAGAGACATGTTACCAGTTTCCAATATCAGCGATAGCTTTAGGCTACATAGCTTCAAGCATCAGAGGGGCCAAATTTATCGAGATAACTTTCTATACTTGTTCTTTGTAGTAAATTATTTTTTTTGTCAAAAGAATTTCGCTCATTGGCTTTCATAAAGCATTGTTACATTGAGAGGAATCCAAGATAGTACTGTCATGCGTACTTCATCCTTGATGTATGAAGAGTGATACAAGCGTAGACTAAATACTTGTAACATCTACTTCCCTAGTGGATATAGCATAGACCTATGGACTTTGCACTAGATCACAGTCGGTCGATGGATATTCCTTGCAATGGTGCTATATTTGTTCCCAAGGTTTGAAAAGCAGTTCTCTATTAACGTGGCTTGAGCACAACTTTCCATAAAGGATGTGATGATAGACGGGGTAAACATCCTTTGAGGGTATGAGAAGCTAGTTAACCAATATCCAAACTGGTTGTAGCAGTGCAATCACTCATATGTCAACTGATGGAAAGCTACATACTGTTCCATGTGTGCAGAGCTCTTTCTCTGATAACAATACTGTATTACCTGAGTCCATTGAGTGAGCGGTGAATGTGGTAGCTAACTCTGTTGACTCTGCATTTTCGACGACCATTATTTAAGGGAATTCTCGTATCCAAGCGGCAACAGTTATCTGAGTTGTATCTGAGGCAACCCCTTGGGTAAAACACATGGAAGACACCTTAGGCATGTCAGCATTGGAGAACCATTGATGCAGAAGGATGTTAGCGAGGCTTGGAGGGCAACACAAGTTGCAAGTAATCACAAAACTAGTGACTAGTTCACTAACAAGCAGGTTAAGTACAATTTGCCTTCGTGGTGCAGTTGCACAGTAAGTTGGGTTGACTTGCATCGTAGCAAAACCAGCTTTCTTAAACTATATTTGACATCGTGGATTCCATTCTTAGGCCAATCAATATCTCAAAAACCATAATCCAAAAATCTATGGTTTGACACCTTTCCAATTACTTTCGAATTGCAAGGGCACAATTTGACTTCTAGAACACCTTGACTGCTCACGCATTGTTGATCTTAGAGGGCAAAAGCAAGGCACATAGGGGTGCAATTAGTCTTCTCAAGGGTATGGAGGGTTGTCTAACAGCAATACACCTACAAGTTGTAATTTCTTGGCATGAATTACAAACACAACCGTCTAATGCAAAGGATGATCGCAGTCATAGCGAAATTGCAGATTCTGTACTCTTTTGTTTTCTATTCATATCTCACAAACTACTACTCCAATATGCACAAATTTTGGTGGGCATGTAGATCCATGGGCCTTCTAACTACTCACCAAAATTTAACTCAACTGGACACCGTTTGACCACCCAAACAATTCATCTACCAAAACTGCTCTTTTCTGAAAGGGCAGCAAACCGAGCCGACAAGATATCTCTCAAATCCGATGTTTTACTCAACCAATACTCAATCCAACTTTAGACATTGAAGGGTCCTAAGCAAGGAATGAGACCACCAAGTTTGGGGTCAATCTAACTTCGTTTGAGTCACTAATCGCCGGCTTGAAGATAACCGGTTTAGTGCCACAAAATCTAGACAGATTTCGTGTTCTCCCTTTTCTTTGCTTCACACGTTGAGGTGTGTGTTTTGCACTCTCTAACCTTTCTCATAGCAGCAGCAGCCTTTCCCTAGCTGAGGATGGAGGCTAGAGTTTTCCTCACATGCTTCTCGGGTAACACTTCAACCATCGTTCTAGACACCAACTTGACGATGCACAAGCATTGGACTTGTGGGCTGTTTTTGCAGGGCACAAAGCATTATTACACATGTAGGGCATTCCTACATAGACAAGGAACCATTTCTGAATGTTCTCTGGCACATGGTCCAATAGAACCTTGAACAAATCTGTTTGTGGTACCTAGGGGCACAATGATGCTGATCGAAACTAGGCACATGCTTTCGCTAGCTCCTTACATAGCCGATACAACGTCTTGTACTATCTATGTGATTGCCCAAGATGGAATTGACTTGATAGCACAGGTTTTGGAAAACAAAGCAGTAGTTGCATTGCTAAACGGCTTGCTATTACATTGCTTAACATTGCTCTGTGAGACATAACCTTCGTAATTAGCAAAAAGTTGTCACCTAGCTGGAGGTTAAGCTTCCGACTAGTAACTAATCAGTTGTCTCTCCACACTAAAAGTTCTAAATCTTTACTCTTGCCAACCATAGTTGTGATTGACGCATAACAGATGGTCGCCATCGAAGTCAGTAGATAAGGGGTCACACTAGAGATTGTTGATCTCGACTGTGCGGTCAGCATGCACATAATAATCAAGACTTGGATAGCCAGGTCATAATCATAATGTGACATTCGATTCTTATCCGACTAACCATTTGTCCAACATTAAGTGTTGTATGCCTTTCTGATCCAAGAATGATGACATAAGTTGTTCACTAGGTGACGGACGTCAATACTAGGACAACCAAGTGGAGTCACTTGTCTACCAACTCTTGTAGTCTGTTAATGTTTATGTCGGTGACCAGTTCTTCAAAGGTTATCCTTTTTGTGACTTCAAAAGGAAGCTCTACTACTTTTGGTCTGATATAGGGATCTTCGATAAGATATGGAGAGATAACCAAGGAAGAGCTCACATGAAAATAACACATCGGTGCAGTTCGGCAATGGATCATGACTAGAAACCTCGATACCGGCGTGCACCCAGCAGCACAACCATGTGCCGATCGGCCACAAGGAGGCCCTAGGTTCCGTCGCGGCACCGTAGTTGCTACTCATAACACCATTACTGATCACACACCCAAAGTAAATTTTCAAGTTGCACAGATTGGGTCATAAGAACAAGCACTATGCAAAGGAGGGATAGCAAACAAAGGTAGTCACAAGGTTATGACTCAACAAGGAGGTGATCAAAAGATCAAAATACACTGCAAAAGAACATAGCCTAATTGCCAAAGGCAACTAAGCAGGAGACTCTTGCTTAATTTCCATTTACGCCTCGTGTCCACCAAAGTGATTACCAGATAAAGATTAAAATGAGATTTGGTCTTGTCGAGCAGCAACATGAGATCAAGACTGATAAACATCTAGAGACTTGAAAGGGTTGGAGACAAAATACATGAGATTCGAGGGACAGAGCCATTGCACTAACTAGGGATTCAGTTGATAAAGCAATGACATGATTTGCGAGGAAAAGGTTCCAAAGCCAGGGCAGATAGCGAATAGCGTTTCACTAGCTCATCAGTAGGAGAAAGAGCAATAAGGTCCAACAAGGATTTTTGAGCAGGGTCCTCCCACACAGGAGCGGGACAACCATGAAACATGCAAGCATTCAAGGGAACTAAGCTTGGACCTAAGGTCAAGCAAAGGCATGGATAAAGGTCTTCGTAGTGCAACGTTCAAGGGCTAGCCACCACGTGTACAGGCTCAGGCTCTTAAGAGAGAACTTATTTGGAAATGACAACCATGAGATTATCAAAACTTGGATGCTATTCTAGGATAGCGCTCTTCCACACTTGTATGCTTACCGAGGACAAAAGGGTGACAACTACGGCACTACCTAGATAATGAGCATCCACACATATATCATGTTCTTAAGCGAGCATTTCTAAACACTCAATTCGATTAGCTTAAGCGACTATTACTAAGCACAAAGCTCGCACCTAACAAGTAGTCACCTACAACAACACCACTACACACAAACATGCGAACATGGTGGTAAGGTACTGTTATCTTTTATTTCCCTTTTTACTGAGTAGGTGGATATCTCTACAAAACAAGTTTTACTTACATTTAGCAATTTAGTTTTCGAAGGGGTGAGTTTTTGCCAATTAATAACTTGTCATCTATTTCCTATGGAAGCAAACATACATACCACATCATAGTTTCAAGCAAGCATTGGAGAGTTTCAATCAAATTAGCTTAAGCACAAGGCTCACACACATAACAAGCATTTACCAGACAAGATCTATCTACAAGCTTGGCCCAAAACCAAAGCAAGCTAAAGCATCCACTCAGTATATGCACTGAAAATTGACAGCAGTACAGTAGGCACATGTTTCAAGCATAACTGAAGTTGTAGGCATCAAACAAAGGTGATTCTAGACTTTAGGTAAAGCTTATTTAGTTGTCTATAACTTTCTTATTATCATATTAAGATGATTCGACAGCTAACAAGACCAAACAAGACAAAGAAGACATCTCTGCCCAGATTTGGACAGACATTCCATTTGCAAGCTCATAACTGGAGATTTAGATCACCAAAAGTAGTGCTATTAGACATTTTGGAAAACTTAGAAAAATTACTATACTTCTTCTACTAATTCCAAGAAATAATTCTATATGCACATAGGTAAAACAAACCAAATATTCAGATCTGTTCAGAACATAAGCAAAACCTAACAACAAACTTCTAAAATTCATAACTCCTAAACCATAAGGCCTGGGGTCATGAAATTTTAGGACAAACAAGATACGAAAGTTAGCTACGACTTTGGTATTCTCCATAACTATAGAAAACACCGTTATGACCACGAAAACATCACTACTACAGAAACTGTTCTAGCAGCCAACGTCCCACAAGCAAAACAAAACTTGCCTTTGTTCTACTTAACAAGAGAGCACACAAACATGTTATTCTAGCAGCTCTAAACATTGTTACCTTAGACCAACAATAAATTAATTTTAGTCATAAGAATCCCAAGTACTTAAGTGAGGCCTAAAGCATTTGCAAAGGCTTGTAAGAGCAACATACCCACCACATGGCTAACTAGAGGACATTTATAGGTTTAAACATGTAACCACAATTATTTCTAGCAAGGCTAAGCACACACTTTTCTCAAGCACTTCCTATTCAAGCAACATGGAACAAGGCATTTTGTCTAGCTTCACACAGGAAAGATAGCAACATCACATTGATCACAAGTTACTTAGTATTAGAACAAGGTGAGGGAAGCATATTTATGCACAAGCACAATCATGATGCATGCTCGTCCTATTCGTCCTCACAAAATTGCCAGCCTAAGGTGGCAATCCCGTTCTATGTCGGTGGCATAACATGTACTCTCTCGATATATAGCTAGTCGTCAGCTACATTCAATCTACGCATTCGTGGTTAGCGTACCTGCAGGCAAATTCATTGCAGCCCATCCCCACAAGAGATAAATAAGCACACAATGAAAGTAGTAAACTAAGATACTCTCCATATATACATCCCCCGATGTATATACTTCGGTATCCATTGCTACCCGATAAATATACCCGCAATTAAGTACCTTCATATATACATGTGTGTAACATGTAAATATTCCAGTAACCAAAGCTAACTCTCCCCTAGACCGACAGTGGGATGGTCATGCTCTCACAACTCATACTTACCTGGGCGTAGAGACAATTGATCCATACATTACCATTCAAGCGAATGGCATCCATACAATAGCACGCCGTATGGATGACGAAAGTAAAAACCCCCATGTTAGTACTTAGATAGCCACCTAATAGTCCTTAACTAGGCATAAAGGAGGATGTCGCTAGCATAGTTTTACAAATTAGTTTTGTCAAATTTGCCTGTAGCTAAAGTTTTAGTTAAAATAGGCTTTTTAAAACCAAAACTTTGTTTTTAAAACAATGTACATGACAGTATTATGCTTAATCTTGCTCTGATGCCAGCTGTCCCCGCTAACACGTTGACTCACGCATACTTTCACTCATATAAACCCGTTAGTCCGCCAAGTGTCCCGAAAGACCTCGGTAAATCAACATCACAACCAAGATCGCATGATTAAGCAAATACACATTACATATGCAGAGTTACAGCGAAAATAATATTACAAATGGGTTCACAAATAAAAGTACAAGTTTGGGTTTCAAAACCGCTTAGTGAAAACAACATAGCTTTCAAATGATTACATTAATATAAGTTCCAAATATATTGCTAGCATAAGTGACATCATCCGACAAAAGCATATAGATGAGAAGTAAGTATAGAATCACCGAGCCCACCGATGGTTAGCCACCATCAGCAACAGGCCGAGAACTTCATCTACAACATGGTGGGATAAACCCTGAGTACTCGAATGTACTCAGCCAGACTTACCCGTCGAAAACCAAAACAAATGACACCAAGGATCATGCATAGCTTAATTTAGTGGATCTGGCTGGACGACCTTTTTACATAAAAGCTTGAGTAACCATTAGAATTATTCGCCTGTACTAGCAGTGACTTTTAGCCATTACCTACCATCTATATTAGCACTTGTACTAATCAATCACTTGATTAAGTTGCAAACAATAATAACCATATCAGGTATTTCATGGCTCATTGTCATTATCATCATCATCATCATCATTTAACCATATCTTTAAATTTAGTGAATCTACATTGCCGCTGCTCAGTCAAGTTCTCACTATCCGGGAGAGACGGCGGTTCGAATCAATTCCTATCCAGCTGGAGGGGTATTCCTAAACACCAACCCTGCTTCCCCTTTAGGGTAGCAAACAAGTCACCATTGGTACAATTCAGGAGTCACGAGTCCGAACAGTGCCGCAAAATCAGAGAACCACTCTGCCATGAGTGCTCGATGACTTAACCCACCCTTGGGCTTACGCCAATGGCTCCCCGCACATCCTTACTTCCATCTAGATTGTAGACCCCTGCTCGTGTCCCCGGCCTGAATCAAGCTACTAGGCTTCGCGGTCAGAATGACTTATCTGGCCAGCTAAGTGTTAGGCTGCGTTCAACATGACATGAGGACGTACAACATATCTATCCTAAAACGACATAGACGGGTATAGATTCACACCCAAGACCTCCATGCCTTGTTGCTGCACTACCGTCATCCCGTCCGGTCTCTTTTCATTATTAACACATGGTTCTTTTTCATGATAGCAAATATAGCCAACCGGGACCAGAGCTAATCCTACATCTCACAGGTGACAAGAAATCACCCGACTTCTACGGGTCTAAGCATAGCTAAGCATCATTCAATCCTACACTTAATTAGGATTCACAGGATTTTATCTGGACAAGGTAAGGATATAATGCAACAATTGGTTCCAACCAATTCTTATACTTAATGCATCATCAACAATAAAAGATACTCAAGATATTTGTAAAAATATGGGAGGCTTAGAATGCTCCGGGGCTTGCCTGGGATCCGACACAAGTCAGTTCTGTTAGCTTGCACCATCTTGGTGACACCTTCGGTCCTGGCACTTGCTTAGTCCTTCCATCTTAGGGATAGATCCACCAAACACCGTCTTCGGGTTTGGCTCCAACATCACATCCTTTCCGTGATGCATCTAGCATACCTAGATGAGGTGCAAGATGCAAGTGTATGAATATATGGAAGTGCAATAGACAATGCATCGCATGCAGTAAGTAAGACAAGCACAAGGTTACATTAACACGCACAAGCACTTTTTTTTTTCTCGAAAACGCAGGAGAGCTGCGCTTCATTAAATTAAGAAGAGAATAAAGGGCAAGAGCCCAAACAACACCTTACACATCACACACACGCACACACCCCAGTTTCTAGGATTACACTCGCGTCGTTGACATAAACACACAAGACGACCACTACTGAGTTAGACACTCTAACTACCGGGGAGGAGGGCAGTCAGGAAAGATAATCCTCGAGCCCCTGCCATAGACCACAAGCGGCGTTCCTCGCCAGCTAAAATCAGAGCACCAGCTAAGCTTGGAGCTGCTCCATCGAAAACACACCCATTGCGATGGTTCCAAATAGTCCAAGCTCCAAGTATAATAAGCGAATTAAGTCCTTGCCTTATCAGCCCATCAGCGGTGCTGCTGCTAGCTTTCTCCCACCAAGCATGGAAGGACAACTCTGTAGGCTGAGGGGACAGAATCTGAAGACCGACCTGTCTGAGCAAAATGAACCAAAATTCTCTTGCGAACACACAGTGGACAAGGAGATGGTCAATAGTCTCTTCTTCTTGGTCACAGAGAGGACAATATTCAGGATGAGGCAACCCGCGACGTGCCAGGCGATCAGCCGTCCAGCACCTGTTGTGCGCGACCAGCCACATAAAGAAGCGACACTTAGGCGGTGCCCAAGATTTCCATATTCTTTCCCATGGTCCAAAGAGAGTAGAACCCAAAAAGAACCCATCATATGCCGACTTAGCCGAGTATTGTCCGTTGGAGGAGAGCCTCCATATGTGTCTATCCTCAACCTCCGGCTGCAGCTGAAAATCCATCAATAAATCCCATAATTGGAGAAATTCCACCAACACACCTACTGTACGAGCTCCCTGAATGTCCGAAATCCAAGCATGGTTAGTGAGAGCGTCCTGGACAGTGCGCTGCTTAACCCTCCTCTTGGGAATAGCTCCGAAAAGGCGAGGGGCAAGGTCTGCAATGCATTGCCCATGGAGCCACCTATCTGTCCAGAAAATAGTATTTGCACCATCTCCAACTATAGAATTCACAGCTACAGAGAAGAAGGCTCTCACTTGCTCAGGCACATGTAATGGGAGAGCAGCCCAAGGACGATGAGGTTCTGTTTTCTGCAGCCAAACCCATCTCATGCGCAAGGACCAGCCAAGAGACTTGAGATCTGAAATTCCTAGGCCTCCCAGCTCCGGTGGTCGACAAACTTTGACCCAGGCCACCAGACAATGTCCACCTTTTGCATCTTTACGGCCTCTCCAAAGAAAACCGCGCCGGATTTTATCCACCGCTTTGAAAGCCCATGTAGGAAAATCAAAGGCCATAGCCAAGTAAATGAGCATCCCAGTAAGAACAGATTGTACTAGTACTCTTCTTCCAGCCCTTGTCACTAGATCTGCCTTCCAACTAGGTAGTTGATCTGCAATGCGGTCAATAATGGGCTGCACTTGTTCTTTAGTTAGTTTTCTTAAAGATAGGGGCACACCTAAGTATCTGCATGGGAATTCTGAAAGAGGGCAGGGCAGCAGGTTTTGTATTGTAGCAATCTCCAATTCAGCACACCTGATAGGGATCACAGTACTTTTCTGCAGATTAGTCTTGAGCCCAGAAGCTTCACCGAACAGATTAAGAATATCCATGGTTGTAGTGATATCCCCAGACTCCGGGCGAAGAAAGAGGGCCACATCATCAGCATACATAGAGATGCGGTGCTGTAAACCACGAGATGACAGGGGTAGCAGCAAACCCTCACTGGTGGCCTTAGTAATCATATGCCCCAACACATCCATTATCAAGATAAAAAGCATGGGAGATAGGGGGTCACCTTGCCGCAATCCTCGGCGATGATGAATAAGATCCCCAGGCACCCCATTTAAAAGCACTTGGGTTGAAGACGAGGAGAGCAGCCCACTGATGATATCTCTCCATAATTGCCCGAAACCAAGCTGCTGCAGTACCTCTAGGAGGAAAGGCCATGACACAGAATCAAAGGCCTTGGAGATATCTAACTTGAGAAGAATCTGAGGCTGCTTTTGCTGATGAAGAAGCCTCGCCGTTTGCTGAACCAACATGAAGTTATCCTGTATGAATCGCCCTTTTATGAAGGCACTTTGAATCGGAGAGACCATTTGCTGTAGACGACCAGCAAGGCGATTAGCCATCATTTTTGTGATTAATTTGGCGAAGCTATGAACCAGACTTATGGGTCGAAAATCTTTAGGCTGATCAGCACCATCTTTTTTAGGGAGGAGAGTAATATAGGCTGAGTTGAGGACGCCCAAGTTCACAAACTTCCTGTTCCAAACTGCTGAAACTGCCAACATAATATCTTCCTTTATGATGGGCCAGCAAGCCTTATAGAAGCGACCCGTGAAGCCATCTGGCCCGGGAGCTTTGTCTGAAGGTAAGATTTTAATAGTATTCCACACTTCTTCCTCACTAAAAGGGAGTTCGAGATCAGCAAGGTCATGTGCAACAATTTGTAACTCATTTAAATTGATACTGTACTCCCTGTCAGGACAGCTACCTAGCAAATTTTCATAGAAATCATCAATAGCTGCAGCTTTATCCTCATGACTAGTGCAAATTTGCTCACCCGCAACAATTTTTCCAATAAAGTTCTTCCTCTTGCGGTGACGAGCATGAAGATGGAAGAGCTTTGTATTTGCATCTCCATCACGGAGCCAACTAATCCTTGAGCGCAGCCGAGCAATTGTGCGTTGAAGGGAAGCTAGAACAAGGCTGTGCTTTTTTAGACAGTTTTTGAACCACAATTCCCCCGAGGATAACTGACGACTATCTTGGGCGATCTCAAACTGATGGAGAATTTCCCTAGATAAAGCAAGCTGGAAATTCACCTGACCGACCATCTGGTCGCTCCAACTCTGCAAACCTGTGGTGGTAGCCTTGAATTTTCTTGCCAAAGTTATGAAAGGACATGGAGCAGCAGGAACCGAGGTCCAGGATGCAGAGACAGCTTCCTGAAAGCCATCCAGTTTGGGCCAGAAGGACTCAAAATGAAACCTGCGACGACCCTGAGTGTTGTTATCCCTTAGGCCAAGCAAAAGGGGGCAGTGATCCGAATCATCCGAAGCCAAACTCTGTAACAAACAATTAGGAAATCTGTCCTCCCAGTCCACAGTGCATAGAACTCTGTCCAACTTCACTAGAGTAGGGAAAACCTGCTGATTTGACCACGTAAATTTGCGGCCATGCAGCGGAATCTCTTTGAGAGCAAGATCATTGATAAACCTTCTGAAACGACCCATCATGGCCCTATTAAAATTAGCATTATTCTTGTCCTCATCCTTATAAATTAGATTGAAATCCCCGGCAATCATCCACGGCCCTGGGCAAGCTGCTCGGATATCACGTAGTTCTTGCAGAAAATGGATTTTATCTTCATTTCCTTGCGGCCCATAGACACAAGTTAACCACCACGCTTGCCCATCCTCAGCAGCAAACTGAACTGTTACACTGTGGTTATCAATCCTCTGGACTCCAGAAACACCGATATGACGTCTCCAGGCAATCAGAATGCCCCCACTAGCACCAGTGGAGGGGACAACAGCATAATCAGAGAAATCAGCCCCAAGAGCTGAGAGAATAATCCTGCGAGAGAAGCTTGTAATCTTTGTTTCCTGAACACACACAATATCCGACCGCGAAGAAACCACAAGAGACCGCAGAGAGTCTTGTCTGGATGAAGAATTCAAACCCCTAACATTCCAAATCAGAATTTTGGAAGGATCCATAAATTACAATCATGTCAAACGACCGAGAAAAGACATTAGGAAACTTAACACAGCAGCACAGCACCCTCTCTGTCCTCCAGATTTTCAGGAAGAGACCAATGGAAAAGAGCTGCCAGAGCCTGGAGATGAGCATCAGGCAGGGGCTGCTCAAACAATTTCGCATATTCATCCAGGGCCTGTTGATCTACACCTTCATGCTCCTCAATGAGTTCAAGAGTCCTCATTGCCTTCTTCTTCGATCTCCTTTCTAGGTCGTTGAGTCCAAATTCAGACTTCGCACCAGCAAGGCGACGGCTGCGTCGGGGGGTGTCACCTATTGGTACGGTCTTGCCTCGCCGCTTATTGATGGCCGGGACAGGGAGAAGGCCTCCTGCGCGCCGAGCAAGTTTGTTGATGAAGGCAGCCCGCGAAGCCGCCGGGACTACTGTAGAGGAGGCCGGAGGCGGAGCAGGGGCCTCCTGAATGACACCCACATCCACCGCCGAAGGGAAGGGCTCGCCAGCAGCTGCCGGTGGCAGAACCGTTGCGGCCGCCTGGAGAGGCCCCGCCCCTAAGATAGCCGGGTCAACCAGAGAGGAGGCCGACGGCGGAGCAGATGCAGTAGCAGCCGCGGGCATCGGTGAGGAGGCCGGAGATGGGGCAGCAAGCTCCACAGCCTCAACCCCGACCGCGGGTAACCTGGAAGGACGGAAGCGACGTCGAGAATAAACCAAGATTGGCTTCACCAGAGCTTGAGACGTTGCCTCGTCGGAGGAGAGACAGGGGCGAACACGGTGAGGCCGGCAGGCACTCCGTCGCCTCACCACGGTCCCCAGCCTCACAGACGAAGTCCTGAAGCCGCTCATCAGAAGCCCAGTGGAAATTTCGGCCACCAGCGGGTCTGGAACTAGGGGAGTCCACAGGCCCAAGAGAGACCGGCCCAGGTGGAACGCAGCCAGTAGAGGGGAGCTCCAGATCCTCTAGCACTTCGAATCGCACAAGTGTAGGAGAGACCAATGATGGGCTGCCATCGATAGGGCCCTCCAAACCATTGGCAGCCGCCGCTAGATTAATGTCCGCAAGCCCGAGGGGTTCAGCGTCTGGGGAGCCCCGAGCTACATCGCTCATCTCCTGGGAACCCGCGACCGGTTCCGGAAGAACCGCGGGCGCAGAGGCCGCCATGAAGACGCCGCTCGAAGAATCCACCACGTGGACGACGCATGACGAGGAAGGACCCACCCGCTCGAGGACAGGCCGACGTCGAGAACCACCTCTCTCATCGCCCGCCGTGGAGGAATCAGACGACGTCGGGGAAGATGGACGGCGGCGCCTTCGTCGATCAGAGGGACCCTCACCGCCTCCGCTCCCAGCATGAGATGGCGACGGGGGAGGGGGAGGAGCGCCGGGCCCGAGCAGCACAGAGAACCGAGTCTCAACAGGGTAGGACAGAAGCCTCTTCACCGAGGGACCATCCATGGCAGCGACCGGAGGTTCAGAGACCCACAGCTCCTTGGTGGGTGGGAGAGCAGAAGGGTCCAGGCACCATGCTGAACATCTGAAAGAGACCAGGTCCCTCAACCCAACGGTGTCAGGGTGAACCTGTTGAATACAGGCCAGGGGGCTCAAGAACTGCTCCACAGTTGAGGTTTCCCACACATGTACAGGAATTCCCCGAAGCTCAACGTCGATCAACCATGGCAGCACCCGCCCCGAGGCACCGGCCAACCGACTCCACCGCTGACAAAGGAGGGTGAACGTAGGTGAGCGTAGGGGAGGCTGTCGTTGATCCATCAAACGCTGAACGAAGCCAGAATCAGGAAGGACGAGGAGATAACTCGAGCTGGAGGTTTGACGAAGCACCAGGGAACCCGCCTCGACACCCAGACGAGCGGCGAGCACCTCCGCCACCTCACCTGCAGGGGCCAATGGCTCCACCCCACATACAGTCACGATCACGGCATTCGCGAGGTCTTCTTGTGCCCTGGCCATACGATCATCCCAATTGATAATGCATTGAAGAGACTGCGTAGGCGCGGCAAGGGCAACAGGAGGAGCCACCGCCGAAGAAATTGAGGGCCCAGGATCAACAGGAGTGGAAGAAGCGGCCGGCTGTCGGAAACGAGGCCGACGTCGACGACGCGGCCGCCTCTCCCTGTCACCCATGGCTGCCCTGGTCCCGGTGTCACAACTCCGCAGGCAGTCCTCGCCACCGTCATCAGGGACCTCACCCGCCGGAGTGCCGTTGCGGGGATTGGGTCCGGCCGGCAACTGGGATGGAGATTTGCGCCTCCAAACACGCATGGCAGCTCCCGGGCCACGCACAGCACACGCACCGCCGACCAGTCTAGCCGCCACGACCCCAGACTCGTCACCCGCCGGAGAACCGTTGCGGGAAGAAGCGCCAGGCGGCGACATGACTGGCCCAAGCCGCCTCCAGACAGAGATGCGCTCCGGCAGCAAGACACCGCCACCAGCCGACTCCAAGGGACACATGTAGGAGCGGTGCCCCGGCGAACGGCAACGGAAGCACCTAGTTCTCTGACGGCACAAGGCAGCAGTATGGCCGGCAGAGAAGCAGTTGAAACATTTGCCCACTAAATCAGCAGGGACTTGACGACGAGGGGGGCGTGCTTCGCGCCGGCGTCTCCGCCGCTCGCCACGCGACACGAACTTCACCCAACCGCCTGGACCAGGCCTCACAGCACCACGCCGCCTAGGAGCAGAAGGGCGGATAAGGACGATCCTGGGAGGCGGAGGCGCTGGCGCTGGGATAACTTCAACTGCGGCAGAAACAACCGTCGCCGCGGCCGCCGAAGGGGCCGAGGAGCCCGGGCCAGCAGACGAGATGACGACGTCGCGAAAGGACGGAACAGAACCGTCGGAGCACTCCGAGCCTGGACTATCGCAGTCCCACCGCTCGTGCTTGGACCGACCGCGAGAGAGCAAGGGAGGGGAGGAAACCGTCGCCGATGGGGAGGGAATGGCCGCCTGCGCGGACGAGGTGGAGGTGGCCGCCGGGCTCGGGATGAGCGACGGCAGAGGGGCAGGGGAAGGCAAGGCGACGGGAGAGGGAGAGACGGAAGCCGTCGCCGATGGAGAGGGATTGGCCGCCTGCGCGGCCGAGGTGGAGGTGGCCGCCGGGGTGGAGGTGGCCGCCGGGCTCGGGATGAGCGTCAGCGGGGAGGCAGGGGAAGGCGAGGCGACGGGAGAGGGAGAGACGCTTGGCATCCCGCCTCTATTGTGAATCCCCGCACAAGCACTTCGCATTGCTTACTTTAAATATCGCACAATTTATCATCCCACGATAGCAAAGAAGACGACAACACCAAGCATGACACAAGTTCCCCAAGATCTTAGGTACTCTAACTCAACCATCATCAAAGGTATGAGCCACACTTAGCAATATACAAGCAAACAACTATAATTGGAATCTGTCAATTTCTGGACATGCAAACAGCAGCTACAAGATTTAGCTATAACTGGAGTTACACAAATCCAAATGACTTACAAGAAGACATTCTGGAAATCTTATGAAATTATCTACATTTCATCTATAACCATCATAGTATGATTCACAAGTTAAGGAGGTCGAAATTATACATTTATAGAAACTGGTTCATACAAAACAGAGAGCAACAAATCATGTATTCTAACTTTAAACAGTTGTAACTCAAACACTACTCAGCCAAACGATATCAAATTTTAACAGCTGCTAGATACATAAATTATCTACAACTTTTGTATAAACAAGTTTCACAACAAAGCACATTATCATGAAGAACTTTGCTAGGTTCCCAGATCTGTCCATAAACCACATTTGCAAGAAAATAAATATTAACTTATGTTGCAAACACATAATTAGGCAAAACCAACTTTACCAACATGTCACACATGACTAAAGAACACCAAAAAGCAAGGTGCTCACCTCTAAATAAATTTTCTTAAAGCATTTCTTAATTTATTTAGACATCAAGGTGTATTTATGAACATATACAAAAAATGCACAATAAATTCTACAAAAATTAAAGTAGCTCACATATCCTCTCAATAGTCTACTGTACAAATTTCATACCATTTACGTAAGTATAGCTGCCTCTACGAAAAAGACAATTTGCTATTGCAAGAAATCATGTGAGAGCGAGATAAACCAATAACTCACTCATACTTCATCCAATACTCATGAAATTTTTACCACACATCAACTATCACATGAGTAGCATGCCACAAAAATTTCACTTCATTTGGAGCCCTAGATCTATAGTTATGGAAAATAACAAATTCAACAAGCATTACAACCTTACTGCACAAATCTATTTTTACAGCAAAATATTTAAACTAAAACATGCCATATTATAGATCTAGTGCATAGAGAATTTCACAAGGATTCCAAAAACTCCTCATTTGCTATTTTATGATTTTTCTATGAATTACTATGAATTTCTAAAGTTCCACAAATTTTCTACAAGAAGGTCCTTAACAGCACTATTCATTTGAGTCACAGATTTCGCACTTAACCCCCTACTATTGATCAAATTGTTGCTCTTGGTCCCTGCTCGCATTTGAGAACAGAGGAGGCTGGGAGTTCGCCACTGACGGCTGGAGGAAGCTTGTCGGCGGCGGTGGAGTGGTGGTGGAGCATCAGCAGGGCCGCGCGCACTCGCATAGGGCTTTGGCTTGGCCGGCATTGGCCTGGGAAGGTCCAGCCACGTGCACAGGTGGCATGCCGCGGTAGCGACCAGCTATGGCAGTGGCGAGGCAATGCAGTAGTGGCGTTGTACAGCACGAGCGTGGAGCTGGGCATGGGGAGGCCGAGGGGCAGCAGCGCTGGTGGCAGAGCTTCACTCGATGGCGTGCCCAAGAGGGAGTCCAGTCGCGGGCAGTAGCTGCACGGCCGCAGCCAGTGCGAGCGGCAATGGGAGCTGACTAGCGGCTTGGAGAGAGCAGGAGAGGGAAGGGGAAGGGAGAGGGAGAGAGTGGATGGAGAGAGCAGGGCGAGTACTCGGTATACATGCACAAGGGGGCGAGCGTAGCTCAGAGGAGCCACGCGGCCTACAGCGCCGAAGTCGGTCGGCCATGTCCAAGCTCAAGGATAGTTCAAAAACGTTTGAAAAGAAACTGAACCCCCATTTTCTCGCCTCTCTATCTCCTAAACCGAGCAATTAAGAACTAAACCAATTGCACAATATTGTAGAGCTATATTAGGACTACAACTTTGTTTAAAGGTTTTTGGTCTATCTCGGATTATATTAGAATATAGATAGTTGCAAAGTAGGGCTCATGAAACTGAAAGTTCAGTTTTCAGTTACTGAGACTTAGCAAATTTTTCGGACTCTGAAAACCGCAGTAGATTCAAAGTTTGAGCCGCGGTTTGACATTCTTACAAGCTGATCTAGCTCTGGGTACAAAAACAAAGTTTGTTCTACTCCACTCAAACTTCCACTTTTGTTTAGGTTCCACTGCCATGCAAGCACTATAAGCCATAGTTCAAACTAAGTCAAAGTAGCATCACGACAAAGCTTAAATTACACTTTTTGATCTATTGGAGCATTTTCTGGCCACTTGCTCAACATGAACTCTTCATAACTTTTGTTCATGAGTGTAAGTAGAGTTGTTTGATCAAGGTTGCAATGTTCACATGTTCTCATTCACCTAATAAAACAATTCAGGCGAGAACATAACTTGTCATTTCATGTGACTTCTTGATTCCAAACTTCACGAAACTTTTCCAATCATCCATGTGGGTGGAAATTGATATGAGGAACATGAAAGAAGCACATCCAACATTACTCAAGCAAACTTTTTGGAAAGGGCAACATGTAAGCAATGGTGCATGGTCCAAGTTTAAGTGGTGGCTCATTTTCATGTGTTTGACCTAACATCTCCATAACCACTTAACATGCCATGGTTGAGTTTAAACCCATTGCTTAACTAGTGACAAACACCTAGGGTGTTATAGGGCATGTCAGCAGGTTTCCATGCGAACACACTAACGTTGCTCCTCAAGAACCTGACGAGCATGTCTTCCTATTTAGGATCTAGGTTGGCCCCGATAAGGGCCATTTTGCTAGGATCATCATCGACCAGCTAGATCTCTTTGTGCTCTTTGGACTTGATGTTCTTGCGTGGGGCCTCAAGCTCTGGGATCTCCAGGTGGTCGGCTAGGGTTTGCTTGGCATCGAGCGTGGTCTCGGCCATGCGGATAGAGAGGCATGAGCCTTTGCTATTTTGAAGTTGTCATCCTCGCAGGTGTAAGCTGCGTAAATGTTGCCCCTGAGAGTTAGAACCCCCTTCTCAGTAGGCATCTTGAGCACCAAATACCTATAGTGAGGTATGGCCATGAACTTGGTGAGCGCTGGTCAGCCAAGGATAGCATGGTAGGTGCCTTCGAAGTCAATGACCACGAAGTTGATGTAGTCGGTGCGAAAGTGGTCTAGGGTACCAAATTGCATAGGTAGCGTGATCTGCCCGAGAGGTGTGGAGCTCTATCCAGGGAGAACACCCTAGAACTGTGCCTCGTATGGCTTGAGATCAGGTTATCTTCAGGGCTGGCAAACTGCTCTTGAACAGTATATCGATGGAACTGCCACCGTCAATCAGCACTCTATCAAACTGAACCTTGTTGATACAAGGATTGAGAACCAGAGGAAAATGCCCTAGCTCAGGTATTGTAGCCAATTGGTCCTTTCTACTGAAGGATATCTCACGGTGAGACCAAGGAGGGAGCCGCAGATCAGCGATGAGGTTGTTGGTATTGGCCACGTTCAAGCAAGCACGGGCGAGTAGCTTGTGCTCTTGTTTGGTCTCGATGGACACTCTACCCCCAAAGATGGTGTGGACGTGGTCGGTTGGCTTGACGTACTTGTGACAGGGATCTACGTCTTTATCATCGTTGTCCTCGTTACGCTGCTCCCCTGCATCGTTTGGCTTGTCGGATTTATCCGAGGCCTATTGGCACGTGTAGATGGATTTCAGAACATGGCAATTCTCCATGGTATGGTTTTACTTGGGATGGAGCTGGCAGGGTCCTTTCAATGCTTTGGTGTAGTCTTCTTTGTAGTTGCGACGTCCACCACCTTTTTAATGATGTTGACCTCGCCATCATCTTCCCGAGCACGCTTGCCCCTGTAATCGTCATGGCGATTATGCTGCTGATTATGCTGGTCGTGGTGGTCGCGGGAATCGTTGTGCTTGTTGCGACGATCAAAATTGCCGTTTCGACCACGGTTGCCGCGGTAGTAATCGTAGTGTGGGGTGGTCAGAGCGTGGAACCCTCGCTGCTTCTTCGATGATTATCTTTTTAGCATCATCGGTGTCTGCATATTTTTTAGCAGTAGCTAGGAGCGTTGTGACCGATTCAGGTCTTTTGTGGAGGAGCTTGTCCCTTAGGGCATCGTGCAAGCGGAGACCAGTGATGAAAGCTTTGATTGCCTCGTTGTCAGAGATTGATGGGACCTTGATGCGCATCTTCGAGAAGCATCGGACGTACTCGTGTAGTGGCTCATCTTTGTGATCTCGAATCTGCTGTAGATCATATTTGTTGCCGGGTTGTTCATAAGTAGCAATGAAGTTGTCGATGAATGCTTGCTTGAGCTCTTGCCGAGAATCAAAGTAGTTCACCAACAAGCTGACTAGCCATTGGAAGCCTGCATGGCCAACGGCGATTGGGAAGTAATTAGACATGACATGCTTGTTAGCCATGGCTGATCTGCACGCGGTTTCGTAGAGCATGACCCATAACTCGGGGTTCTCCTTGCAATCGTACTTCTAGAGTTTTTCGAGCTTGAAGTTTTTTGGCCACACGACTTGGCGAAGGTGAGAAGTAAACTGCTTCAAACCCGGAGGGCCGTGGGTAGTATCATATTCCATACGGCGATAGCTTTCGTGGGATGCACGATCGTTGGCTCTTTGGTTAATGCAGTCGCGTAGATCATGTTCTCCGAGGGAATGGCAGAGATCGTTATTGCCATCACGGCGATCCCGATTGCCACCCTAGTTGACCCTGCGACCATGGTTATCACAGCGATTGTCACGATTGTCTCGTCAATTATCGTCACGGTTGTTGCTGTGGTTGTCGTCCCAGCCACCATCATGACCACCGTTTCTGCCTTGACGATTATCTAGTGGGTCGTTGTTGCGCAAGCCATGTTGGTTGGGTGACTATGGGCGACTTGAGTACTGGCGACTATGGCTTGATTCGACTGAGACGGATGGAGCCTGGGCTTGGTTTGCAATCTCTGCGGTCTAGGCTATAGCAGCCGTCAGGTAGGCTTGTACATCATCACGAATTGCCTAGATTTCTAGGGTATTGGGTAGTCATTGCATTGTCACCATAGCAACAGCTATGTTGGCGCTTGGAGTCCTGAAGACCTGCTTTTCCCCTACCCTATCAAAGGCATTGTTGAGATCGCGTGGCTGAAACCTTAAGCGTCGTGCCTCCTCTTCTGCCTCGGCTTTGGCTTGTCTACGATTAAACCAGTCAATATTGCATGCTTCGCGTGCTAGCCTTTCTTATTCTGTTTCGCCAACTGCTGGTGGTTCATCATTACTAACAACATTGATCAAGTCTCCTCGCCTTGGTGGGAAGGATGGGAATCTTGGGAACCCCGGGGAGTGGTCTGGGATATCCAGATCGTATTCAACTTCTTCATTGTCACGATGCTGGAGCTCAGTGTGGACGGAGCCATTAGATGCGATGCTGGATGGGAAGCTTGAGCCGCCCTCTTGAACTGTGTGGACCGATCCTTCTTGATACTCCTTAATCCGAACCATGTTGATGAAGTTACGTGGCTTTGGCCGAGGTCGATGTAAAAAACAAAGATCCGAGTAGCGTTGTATATTGTACGTGTAGTTGGATGTAGTGTTTCGTAGGCCATAGGGCTGAGCCTAGTAATTCTCCATCAAGGCTTTGCACTCGGAGAGCCAGAGACCCGTTGCGGGGGTTGGTCAGCGACGAACGGAGCGCCCTTTAGGAGTAGACGTGACCACGAGATCCATACCGAGTTATGCAGGACGACTGGCCCGAGCTGGTCGGGTAGATCTATTGTGGGTAGTGGTTACCTGCTCGGTAGGTTGATTTTGAATCGAATCTACTAGAGCTAGGGTTTCAGCAAGCTTGATGCCGACCTGGTCGTTGGAGTCAAGCAGGTCGGTGTTGTCGATCTGCCTCCCTTTGTAGCGAGGAAGCGAACGATGGGTTGTCGGCGTGGCTGAAGATGATGCTGGTGTGGCCGGAGCCAGATCTAACGTGGTCAGAGCCGTAGCTGATGCTGGTGAAGCAGTGGTTGACACAGATTGGATCTGCGCCTCCTCCGTGGTCATGGCAATGAAGTTGTCGGAGCTAGTGGTCTAGGTGATCTGGCTGATGGTGAACGTGAGGTCATTCGGCGTAGCCATGGAACCGGGGATGATGACCATCTTGTTTGTCTAGGGAGCAGTATGCACACCCCCTACCTAGCGCGCTGCTATCAATGAAATATGGTCGGCAGTCTACCTAGGGGTATGCCCAAGGTAGTAGATTATTGGCAGACAGGTGCACAAGCT
Source organism: Miscanthus floridulus (assembly GCF_019320115.1). Classification (NCBI taxonomy): domain Eukaryota; kingdom Viridiplantae; phylum Streptophyta; class Magnoliopsida; order Poales; family Poaceae; genus Miscanthus; species Miscanthus floridulus. Next base: position 76,280,268 of record NC_089582.1, read on the forward strand.
ATGAACGAGATGGTAACACAAGATAGACATGTGGTTTTATCCAGGTTCGGCCGCTGTGAAGGCGTAATACCTATGTCCTGCATCTGATTGTATTGCTGTATGTAAATGAGATGATTTTTGAGGGGTCCCCTGCCCGCCTTATATAGTCTAGGGGGCAGGGTTATAGATATAGAAACTAATCCTAACCAGTTACAATTGCCATAGGTGGCTGGATAAGGATTCCTATTCTAACCGACTAGGATCTTGCTTGATCTCCAAGTCTGCCTTGATTCCTTGCGTGGGACTCCGAGCAGATCGATTGGGCCACGCGTCATCTTCTAGTGGGCCGGACCCTTTGGTCCGGGCCGGCCCAATCCTAGTCATAAGGGTATAGGGGTTAATACCCTCACAATCATGGTTGGATTTGTTGTATGAACTTTGTGGCTTAAACCGGATGTATATTGTGATGAATTGTGTATGTTGTGCGTCTGATGTAATCATGATACTAATGCTATTAATATTAATATGAGTAAAATACACTAGAGGTCCATTAACTTTCGTTGGGGTGTCATGTAGGTCCATCAATTTTGAAACTATATTTTTGGATCCATAAACTTTTAAAATGGTTCATTGTAGATCCATGCCACTTATTTAACCTTAAATTTAAAGTACATTTGTAGAAAACCCCCGACCTTTCTTCGCGCTGCTTGTTTCAGCGTAGCCTGCCTCGTCGCGGGAGAGCAGCCCTTCGCGGGCGATTGTAGCCAAGCGGCGGCGGTGGCACGACGTATCGATGCATTCACCGAAGTCGTCGTGGGAGAGCAGCCCTTTGTGGGCGAGGTCATTGAATCACTCCTCGATGCGGCGCCATAGCTCGGTGGCCTCGATGGAGCTCGTGGTGTGACTGATGAAGCAGAGGCCCTTGAGCACGCGCCTGGCTTCCGCGTGGGAGCGGTTGAGCTGCGCCTGCTCCCGCCGCCGCTTGCGCGCCACCATGGCTGCCTCCCGCTGTAGCTCGACACACGTGGGGCGGTATCAGGATGGGGATGGGGACCACCGCAAGGCTACGTATATATATTATCACATAAGCTTGCTAGGTTTACACGTACGCTGACTACCAAGCAAAGTAAAGCATAACCAATCATGTTTGGTCGTCGTCGTTCGTGGACAATATGGGCGCCTCTCCTGGCGTCGCTGCTGCTCATTAGGCTCGTGTCATCATCGGGCGTGGGTGCCAAGGTGGTGGAGGAGGAGGAGGACAATGACGGCGGAGCCAGCAAGAAGAAGCCACACATTAACCACGGCAAGTTCAAGGTGGACCCGTGGACGGACGGGCATGCGACGTTCTACGGCGGGCGCGACGGGTCTGGCACCATGGACGGCGGCGCGTGCGGGTATAAGGGCAAGCTAGGAAAAGACTACGGCGCACTGATGGTGGCCGTGGGCCCATCACTGTGCAGCAACGGGGCCAGGTGCGGCGCGTCCTACGAGCTAAAGGGCACCAAGGGCACCGTGGTGGTGACGGCCACCAACCAGGCCCCCCTGCCGGTTAGTGGGCTGAAGGGCGAGCACTTCGACCTCACCATGCCAGCATTCCTCAAGATCGCCGAGGAGAAGGCCGGCATCGTGCCCATCACCTACCCCAAGTACATAGTAGTAGTGCAGCACTTCCATATGCATGCGCATCATCTTCCGATCTACGTACAAACAATTGGCACATGCATATGCAGGGTGGCGTGCATGAGACAAGGCAGCATCCGGTACACGATCACGGGGAACCCGCACTACAACAAGGTGATGGTGACAAACATCAGCGGCGCTGGGGACGTGGTGGGGCTATCGGTGAAGGGCAACAAGCGCGTCAAGTGGACGCCGATGAAGCGTAGCTAGGGCCAGCTCTGGACGATGGAGGTTGACCTCACCGGTGAGTCGCTGACGTTCTGTGTCATGACCGGCAACCACCGCAAGGCCACCTCCTAGCATGTCGTGCCCTGTGACTGGAAGTTTGACAAGACGTACCAGGCCACCAAGAACTTCTAGGATCAGATCGGCCGGGGAGCCCTTCCGGCTAGCCCCTTCTTTACGCATGCATATTGTATTATATTTTTGTATATACTACATGTCGGTGTTTCATACAAGCACCGGCAAGTAAATTTATAGTGATGCATGTTAGGCCTGGATGGTGCGCTAAAGGACACAAGATTTATACTGGTTCGGGCTGAATGTCCCTACGTCCAGTCTGTGCTGCTCATGTTATTAGCACCGAAAATAGTTTATAGTAGGGGGTACAAACGGTCGAGAGAGGAACTAGTCCCAAGTCTCTGATGGAAGGGTCGAAAGGATGCCAAGAGCTTGGTAGCAGCTTGACTATGTGTGATGTGTGTTGTGTTGTCAAAAGTCTGTCCCCTTGTTGGAGGAAGCACATCCCCTTTTATAGATGAAGGGGACGGCCTAACAAGTGAGAGGGCAAGGGTGCGTATGCTACCTAGCCTTGCTGTTCACATCTACCAAGCCTTGTTGTCCATTCTGGTGGGTGTGAGAGAATGGTAAGCGCCTACAATACTGTCGATGCTACTATAGAATGTTAGGATGGCTATAGAGTACTGCTCCGCATAGGGTATGGACTCTAGTATAGTGGCTTTGACTTATGAGCCTTGCCCAGCCTTGCTCCGCATGCCTTCTGGTTCCTATGAGTCCCTATCGGAGGGACATGGGGTCGGGGTCCGAAGTAGCACTGTGGGCAAGGCCTTCCAATCGGAGAGGACATCCGGAGGCTGAAGCAAGTGCTCCGATTTGGTGGACCCAAGGGGCCGTGAAGCGGGCGCCGCTCCCTTGGGACCATAATGTGGTGACAGCACATCTGTCATTTGTGGAGGATGCGAGTCCTTTCCTGGACCCTAGTGGTTGTCGTATGTCTACGTTAGGTTCTGTGTTCGAGGGCTGAAGGCGGCGCCTACAACTCTGTAGGGCGAAGAGCATGCACCCGCAACACTATTTAGGATCTGCTACACTTGGAAGGGTCTAAAGCACCCATCCCGTCATTCCCTGGTAGTACTTTTCCTACCGGGGCGCAGGGTATGGTCCTCGAAGCCGTGGTTGACCCGAACGTCCTGTCCTACTCTATACCTATCATCATGAGGGGGCGGGGAGAGGTTGACAGGCGAGATGAAACTAGTCTTTGGACATCGAGTGAGACCGAGCCTAGCCCTCGGGGGTTGGGCGAGGCGGAGTCTATCCCTAAGCCCTCAGGCGAGGCAAAGCTGGCCCTTATCCCTCAGGCAAGACCGAGCCCAGCCCTCGGGGGTCGGGTGATGTGGAGTCTAGCCTTTAGCCCTTGGGCGAGGCGGAGCTAGCCCAAGGACGTCGAGTGAGGCAGAGCTAGTCCAAGAGCGTCAGACGAGGCAGAGTCTAGCCCTTGGCCCTCGGGCGAGGCGAAGCTAGCCCAAGGGCGTCGGGCAAGGTGGAACCAAACTCCCATCATTCGAGCAACGAAAGCAACGGCGTCCTTGTCTATCTGGGAGTTTTTAACATTCGATGGTTATTGGTTCCACCTCCTAGGGTACCCCGGTGTTAGGTCCCCAACACTAGCCCGTGAGCCCCTGGGTGATTCAGACAAAATCGCTCAGGGGGTGTTTTCGATTTTGTTGGAGTTTATTTGCCAGAGGGTGCACGTGAGCACACCCGATGGGTGTAGCCCCTGTGCCCCTAGGTGATTTGAGTAGAGTCGCCTGGGGGTAGTATCGGACCCTTCATGGGTAAGGCTAAAAGACTTGGTTTTCATAGATGGGATATTTTTATGGGAATCGTGGTATTTTGCTCGCGGGGTTTTTAGTCAGTGCCGGCCTGGCTGGGACCTGACTGTGGATCGAGGCCCTAGTGATGCTTCCGTCCTTGAGTCTCGATAGTTTGCGGGCCTATCTCTCATTGGGATGGGCCTTTGGCTTCGGGACCCTAGGTGGGCCGGAGGAAAAAGCTCTGTGACCCATGTCCCCTCGATGGAGAGAGAGTCCTGGTCCACCGGAGGAAGGCGAACCGTTCGGCGTGATTTTTCAAGAAGGGATAGGGATCATGTGCGCGTATCCCACGAGGTGACGTGGTGGTGCACATGGCAGGCTCGGAGATCAAGGTAGACGTTTGCCCTTCTCACATCCGTTGCCCCTATAAAACCATAGGGTTCGCCCCTAGGGTTCCACATTTTTCCTCCTCGCCTTCACGTCCTTAGCCTCTGCCATCAATCGCTTATGTCTCTCGCACCCATACTGCCTCCACTGTCAAACTCGATGCTGCCTTCTTCCTTGTGCTGCTCCTACCGTCACAATGGACCTGGGGTACAAATCCAACATCTCTCGTCAGTGCTTAGAGGGCCTTGTCCGTCGAGTCCTCCTTCGCCCGTTGATCGCCACCGAGGAGTGGCGGCTGCCCGGTGAAGAGGGGGAACTGGAGCCACCCAAAGGGTATGTTGTTTCTTTCGCCCACTTCCATGAGAGAGGATTTGCCACGCCCGCCCATCAGTTCCTTCAGGGACTGATGGACTACTACCAGGTGGAGCTTTAACACCTTACCCCCAACGGGATTCAACACATTGCAGCGTTCATCGCCCTATGCGAGGGGTTCTTGGGGATCAATCCCCACTTTGACCTATGTCAGTACCTCTTTGCCATCAATCTCATGAAGAGGCGGGTCGGGAAGCAGGATTTGCACGTGCCGGTGGGGTGCGCTAGCATCCACCTCCACAGCACCCAAGCGGGGCTATATCCATTGATGTGTCTGACCACCTCTAACAAGGGGTGGCATTCGCAATGGTTCTATGTCAAGAACGACGTCACTGCTCCCTTGCTAGCCTTCACTGGGCGCTACATCTTGGAGGCCTCAGAGTCGTGGGGATGGGGCGTTCAAGCCAAGGAAAAGAAGCATCTCAATGGCCTTCTCACTGCCCTTTGAACCCTAAAGGAGAGGGGTGTGAAGGGGTTGGGGATTATTGGTGCCTACCATGTGAGGAGGGTTGCACCACTGATGGCGTGCACACTTCCCCTGTATCAGATGGTGCCTGAAGTGTCGTTCGAAGGGACGACGCTTGCCGATGACGCACTCCCTCCTTCCGAGGTGGCACAGCGTATTAAGGAGGCAATGGAGCCCATGAAGGACTCCATTGGCGCCATCCTCGACTTTGTGTACCCGGTGCTGGGACATCCCCTAATGCGGCCAGAGTCGGGGTTTGTTGACTTTGTAAGTCTTCTTTTCCCTTGCTTCTTCTTTCGCTTGAAATTTTTTATCCTCTAATGCTAATCGTGGGATAGCGGGATTAGCCAGGGGGGCTATTCTTCAAGAACAGCCTGGTTCTGCTGCCAAAGGACCTAGCCCGAGCGGTAGCAAATCGTGCCCTGGCCAGTTGGGACAAGAAGACGAGGGAGCTTGCGAAGAAGAAGGCGATATGGAAGTAGCAAGCTCGTGATCGAGGAGAGGAGACTAGTAGTGATGACGACGACGATGATGACGACGATGATGATGAGACGGCAGCTGGCGTGGATTGGGGTGACTTGGTGAATGAGGACTCGTTGTCCCTGTAGGGACCCCTTCCATTCCACATAGAGGGAAGTGAGTCCGCGGGGATAGTGGAGTCGGGCCTGCCTCTGGGTTCGGCAGGAGCCGGAGGATCCACCATCACCCACGGGGTGCCAACAACAGATCGGTGGATGGGAGGGGACAGATTCGAGGCCATCTCCAAGGTACTGGTGGAGGGTGGTGGCTTCGATGCCATGGCCCATGAGCTAATGGAGGGGGGCAGCTCTGGTGCTATGCCCCATGAGCCGATGGAGGGGAGTGGCTCTGGTGCCATGCCCCCGGAGGCAAGAGAGATGAGCCCCCCCTATGTCGGAGCAGGGGGGAGGCTTGAAATTATCCTGCCCACATGAGTTGGAGCAGGGGTCTAGGGGTTCATCCCCGAAATGTACCCGTCGACCAAAAGCACCAGAGTACGTCGCCATTTCCCCTCGTTCTCTTCCTTTATTTTTCTGTTCTGACCTTATCCCCTTTTTCTGTTTTGTAGATTCTTGCGACGGGGCCACCCTTTGGGGCCAGCGCCTAGGAAGAGCCTTGCCCTTTAGGAGGGATGGATCATGCTGCTCGACGTCACCCCTATTTTGGGCAGCAGTGATGCCGTCGTTGCGGCCTCGTTGGCTGGTCTGGTGGTGTCCACGGTGGTGCCCATGCCCTTGGTGGTTGTCGAGCAAGCAGCCACGACCGTGACAAGCCGAGGCAGCTAGATGCGGCTATGGTGGCGTCCGAGGGGGTGGCGCATTCTGTGCCCCCGGCGACCCAAGTGATGGCGCTAGACGTGGGCCGGGCGGAGTTGGATGCCGCCGTGGTGGCGTTTGACGGAGCAGCGCAGTTCGCGCCACTGGGGGCCACGCTGGAGGTGGCTGCGACCGCAATAAGCCCGGCGGGGTCGGATACTGCTGTGGTGGCGCCTGAGGGGTGGTACTATCCGTGCCACTGGTGGTCCAGGCCGTGGCACCAGGGTAGGTCGGATGGAGGAGGACATGGCCGGAGGGTCTTCGGTCATCATGATGGTGGTGGGGAGGACCCGAAGGGAGCCACCTTTGGCCCTGTTGCCGGGAGGTAGCCGCTCTCCCGCGAGGGGAGAGCCGCCGCTTCAGTGGATGGCCACCGAGGACCCATCATTGGCTCTGTTCTCGCTCAATGATGCTGCTCAGAGCCTAGAGCTAGAGAATCTGGACATTGGGTTCTTAGCTACATTGAATCCCTTGAATGAGGCCAGTGGTGCCTTGCACGAAATCCTCACTCCTTCTAGCCGGGTATTCGCTTGATCTTCCCGCTTGTTTTCTTCTTTCTTCACATATTTTTTCGTGTCTTCTGATTCCAGTCCTTTTTTCAGAACATTGTTGCTTATAGCCAAGACAAGTCCTGGTTCCTTCATGAGCAAAAGGCAGAATGGGACCGCCATACTGAGGAGGCTAGGCTACGAGGAGATGTAGGTGCGCAACTCGCTGCTGCACAATAGCGGGAGGCCGAGGCGCATCGAGATGCGGAGGAGGCTCATGGAATGTTTGAGGATCTGTCAGCGAGAGTGAAGCTAGACGAGGAGGATGCCACCAGGCTTCAAAAGGAGTGGGACGAGCTGCTATAGAAGGACGCTGTAGCTAGTGAGCGGGACAGTGAGCTCCTGGCAGAGCTAGAGATGGAGCAAGACCTCAACCTAAAGGTTGAGGAGAGGTTCATGGCATTGTGGCAGAGGGCGGACTGGGACGCCACGTCGATCACTCAGTTGCATGAGGAGCGAGACAAGCTACGTCGGACCAAGGAAAGACTTTGCTCAGAGCGTAGCGTAGCTCATGAGGATCATGACCAGGCCATCTAGTAGCGCGACGAGGCATGTGGGGTGGCCGACTCCCTCCAGGCAGATCTTGGCGTCACGGTGAACCGAAGGTTGGATGTTGAGAGCGCTGCTGCCAGGCTAGAGAAGGAGCTTACCAAAGTGCGAGAGATCCTCCAGACCAAGAGCGACAAGCATGACCTTCTGCAAGCCGCTGTTGGGGTGGTCATCGATGCCCTGACGGTGGAGCAGCCAATGGAAAGTAGCTCGCTCATGGCTCATGCCATGGGTATCACGGCATGGGTGGGCCAACTTGAGGAGGACACCTTCCACACCAGGATCACCCAAGCCTTTGCTGTCGCTCATTCCCATTATGCTCAGGAGATTAACCTAGAGGTAATGAGCCATGGCTTCGTGCCTCTCTATGATGACGATGAGCTAGACAATATGGGAAAGGCAGTGGCTCCCCTCACGTGGAACCTGGCAACAGGTTGAAAGAAGAGGTCCTTCCTTCGCGGAAGTAGTTAGCTTGATAAACACTTATTTGTAATATGTGAACAAGTGTCAGTACTTTTGTGTCCTAGAAATGGTTTCATAATTTTTATTTCGTTTGTTTGATCTTACCTTCTCTTTTTTGTGATGAAAAAAGATTTAGACAATCGACCCTTTTGTTTGTTAAGGCCGTAGAGCCCAAAGTTTTGTAGAGGAAATTTTAATTGTGCTGGTGAGCAAAATTACCGTAGCTATCATGGCGTGGGCTTTTTGTGGTCTTACCAGTCTATTCCCCCGAACCTTGCCACTAGTCTTGATGCTAGGAGGAGATCTAATGTGATGTTTTTTAGAAAGAGAAAGGAGGTACCCATACCTTTATCAGCCCCCGAGTGAGATCCGACCCCTTGTGGCTGCTAGGGTCGGATGTTACTAGAGATCTTACATTTGTATTTACTCGTACCCCTTACCTAGGACTTTGATGACCGTGCACTATGAGCTCGCTAATGGGGATGTTCGGACAGAATCCGATCCCGTTTGCTTCGCGGTAGGGTCAGCGAAGCCCTCGGGTGGCGTCCCGTTACTCCTTTGCCCACCTTCCAACAGATTCCCCCTCAATGGGGTTTCTATGGGCTCAACTAGAGGCTAGATTGAACAAGAAGGTTGAGACAACCCTACTCGCCTTAATGCGGGTCGGGCAAAGGCCATTGAGGCTCATCTGTGTTTTCTCCCCTGGCTCTTGTTTGACGTGAGGCGGTCCTGGACCCTTCGCTGGTCAGCCATCGAACCTCAGTCCCTCAATCTTGGATCGAGCGGCTCGAGCCCTTGGGCCCTTTAGGGTCTGCTAGGGGTCGATCGTGTTTTCACGCGCTACCCTGTCCTCGGTTTCCATGGCTGAAGGGGCTGAGTTGACGACACTTGCCTCGATAGCTCGAGTGTCGCGCTTAATGAGCTCACTAATGGGTATGTTCATGTGGAATCTGGATCCATCATTTGCTGACAAGGTCAGCAGAGCCCTCATGTGGCATTCCACTACTTCTTAACCCGCCTCCTAGTAGATGCCTGAGCCGTTTGCTGGGCTTAGGTGGCCCATTGGCCTCTCCTCGATGGAGATTCTATGGGTCTGGCTCGAGGTTAGAATCAAACGAGAAAGGTCAAGATGTCCATGTCTGCTTCTAAATGGGGTCGAGCGGGGCCGCTGGGGCTCATTTCGGTTTTTCTCCCCTAGCTCTGTTTGACACGAGGCGGCCTCAAGCCCTTCGCAGGCCAGCCTTCGAACCCCAGTCAGGCGTTGCTCATATTGAATGAGGCGGCTGCCGCTTAGTGTTGCGACATGAAGCGTTGAGATGTAAGGATTTGCATATGTGACGTTTGGATATATGGATTTAGCATATAGTTTAATCGAAATGAAAGTGGGGTTTAGTAACGTTACCTTGGTGGTATCAGCCATGGGAAGCTCCAACCAGACATGTCCATGCTAGGTTTGGGTCCAACATTTGCGACGAGGCCGGCGTAACCTGCATAAGTTCTGTAGGTGGACCCCTCCAAACTCCTTATGAGAAGGCGGGAGCTTAGGCTAGCAGTGTGAGGAACTATGAACGCAATTATGCTAGTGAACCAAGAAATACCGTAGCCATCGGGACGTAGGGTCTGGTGGTTCGTCTAGTTGTACTCATCGTTTTATTCCCACACGCCATGCTTTTGGTGTCCCAAACATAAGGAGGGGTTAGGCTAAGAGGGTGTTTAAATAAATAGGCGCCCTCAGCAGCCCCTTGAGCGATGTCTATGCCCCTGCCGTTGCTGGGGTCGGAGGCTTGGTAAAGGATTTAATACTCAAAGTAAGTAAACAGGGGTACTTATCTTTCAGTTGGTCGTTCGTTCGTTGTTTTGCCTAGGCCACCAGATCGACCTAGGAGGCCCGCTGGGCTCCCCCTAGAGGCAGGTTCCGTCATTGGGTCATTCCATGGTCCTACCTAGGGAAGTGGAAAGTTGCCTATAGGTGAGCGTGCCCCGGTTCTCGTGTCCGGGGCGCATTAGTGGCGGGCCATGCTCGGGTGATGTTCTGGCTTACCAGGCGGCATCCCATCGACCAGAGCACGTCCCGTCATTTCCGACGCATCCCCTCAGATTTCTGTCAGCATTGATTTTGCATTTGCATTGAATAGGGGAAGGCAGAGAGTTTTTTGTCCAAACCTTTCACCCTTCCTTAGCTGCTAAGCCCCCTCTTTAAATAGGGGGGAAGAGTTCTCGCCCCACCTCCCCGCCAGCCTCTAAGCCACCACCTCTTCTCCTTTCTTTCACCGAATGCATCGGCCCTAAGTAAGAGAGAGTGATGCTAGGGAGAGAAGAACGCATGGATCTGCTTGTGAATCTAGAGCGTGATGTCGGGCTAGAGGTCATCAACATAGATGAGATGACGTGGTTCGCCTATGCTGAGGAGGGGTCACCGTTGCCAAAGGAGGAAAGGCACCGAAGGGTGCTGTGCGTCATCGATTTTGCTGTCATTGGTTGCAGCTTTCCTCCCACAGGAGGTGCTTCCTGCCCCGATGTCATTGTCAGGGTTGTGGCCGATGATGATGGTGTAGTCCCTAGGCGTCCCGATGGAGGCGCCGCTGTCGGTGGCGTGGTGCTCGTCGTTGTAGATGATGGCGCCTTCGAGGATCCTGCAAAGCGATAGGACGTCGCTGATGGGGAGCAGTGCACGGCGGCCGCAGTAGACGAACTAGGTCATGTACATGCCCGGTCGTTTGCCAATGGAGAGCTTGGCGCGGCGACCATAGTAGTACTTGAAGTAAAGCCAAGCAGAGACTGTAATCGAATAAGTTTGGGGGAGCCCCTGGGTGAATAGTCCTTTGAATATTAGGAGTACATTAGTCCTTTGCGTGATGAAATCACTTTGTAAGTGGTGAATTTGTGCAAAAATGAACAAATTTTCCATCTTTTGTTACGGCAAACAGTAACAGTTTTTCAGTTTTCTCTTTTTGTGAAGAGGTTTCGATGCCTTCCCATGGCCTAAGTTGCAAAAAACTAGGAATGCGGGTGAATTAGTTCTGATTATGCTGGTGAGCAAAGAGGTTGTAGCCGCTGGGGCGTGGGTCTCCCGCAGTCCTACTAGTTGTACTCAGAATTTGTTACTGAAATCTTAGTTTTTAGGACTTTGAGGAGAACCAAAAAACTTAGATAAAGTTTGCAAAGATAACCACAAGAAGTGTTTGTAAAATGTACTTGTATTATTTGTATCAACCCCCAAGTGAGGTCCGGCCCCTTGCGGTTGCTGGGGTCAGATGTCACTAAAGATCGGGGATTTGTAAAGACAAAAACTAATGAGAAAAAACATGTGTTTATTAAGGGTAAAAATGATGTAGCTGCTCAATGTTCTAGGCGTTGGTGAAGACCTCGCCGTTGATGGCTTTCAACTTGTAGGCACCTAGGTGGAGTACTTCCGTGACGACATACGGCCCCTCCTAGGGCGGGGAGAGCTTGTGGCGGTCCTTGTTGCTCTGTACGAGGTGGAGGACGAGGTCCCCGACGTTGAAGGCTCGGTCCCATACCCATTGGCTATGGTACCATCACAACGCCGGCTGGTACTTAGCCGAACAGAGGAGGGCGATGTCATGGGCTTCATCTAGCTGGTCCATGGTGTCTTGGTGGGATGCCTCGGCCCCCTGTTCATCGTATGCTCTGATTCTTGGTGCTCCATAGTCAAGGTCTGTTGGGAGAACGGCCTCAGCACCGTAGACCATGAAGAAGGGTGTGTAGTTAGTGGCCTAGCTAGGAGTTATCCTTAGGCTCCAGAGCACCACCGGGAGCTCAGCGAGCTAGCACATGCAGAACTAGTTCAATTGGTTGAAGATCTTGGGCTTAAGGCCTTGCAGGAGCATGCCGTTTGCATGCTCGACCTGCCCGTTCGTCTAGGGGTGCGTGACGGCTGCCTAATCAATCTAGATGTGTTGTTCATCATAGAATCGAATGAATTTCCTACTAGTGAACTGCATGATGTTGTCTGTGATGATGGAGTTTGGTACTCCAAGGTGATGGATGATGTTGAGGAAGAACAGCACAGCTTGCTCGGATTTGATCGTGGAGATCGGTCGAACTTCAATCCATTTTGTAAATTTGTCTATGGTGACAAGTAGATGGGTGAAGCCTCTGGGCACCTTTTTGAGTGGCCCAACTAGGTTGAGCCCCCAAACCACGAAGGGCCATGTGATGGGGATCATCCGGAGTGCCTAGGCCGGAAGGTGAATCTACCGAGTGTAGTACTGACACCCTTCGTAGGTGCGTACAATTTGCTCGGCGTCGGCTACTGCGGTGGGCCAATAGAAGCCCTGTTGGAATGCGTTTCCAACCAAGGTCCTTAGCGTGGCATGGTGACCGCAGACCCCGCCATGGATGTCGCTCAGCAGAAGTCTTCCCTATTCGCTGGGGATGTAGACATGTAGGATCCCGATGTGGCTCAGTTTGTAGAGTTTGCCTTCTACAAGAACAAAGGACTTGGCGTGGCGTGCGAGCCATCAGGCTTCCATCTTGTCTGTCGATAGTGTGTCGTGGAGGAGGTAGTTAAGGTAAAGCATTCTCTAGTTGTCAAGAGGGTCGGGCTCTACTGCTGGTCCCTCTTCAAGCTCCATGACCTCAGGGTCGGGCAGAGCAGTCGGCGGGTCGGCCACCGGGGCCGGATTAGATGGGCCATCATCAGCCTATTCTGTCCCCACATAGCGCACCGAGGGCTTGTGTTGATCACTGGCGAAGACACCCACCGGAACTGGTTCTCAGCCAGACATTGCTTTCGCGAGCACGTCGGCTGCTTTGTTGAGGCGCCTTGGGATGTGATTGAGCTTGAGGCCGTCGAATCTATCCTCTAGTCATCAGACTTCTTGGCAATATGCCACCATCTTGGTGTCGTGGCAGCTTGACTCCTTCATAACCTAGTCGACGACTAGCTAGGAGTCGCCCCTGACGTTGAGGCGTCGGATGCCCAGCTCGATGGCGATTCGTAGGCCATTGATGAGCGCTTCGTATTCTGCGATATTGTTTGATGAGGGGAAATGGAGCCGAACCATGTACCTCATGTGGACCCCGAGGGGTGATACGAAGACTAGTCCCGCATCGGTGCCCTTTTTCATTAATGATCCGTCGAAGTACATCGTCCAGTACTCTTGATCGACGACTGCTGATGGCATCTAGACTTCGGTCCACTCCACGATGAAGTCAGCCAGCACCTGAGATTTGATTGCCGTTCAGGAGGTGTAAGTAATGCCCTGATCCATCAGCTCGAGCACCCACTTTGTGGTTCTTCCTGTAGCATCCTGGCTATGGACGACCTGGCCGAGGGGGAACGATGTCATGACTGTCATAGGGTGTGACTCGAAGTAGTGGCGTAGCTTCCTTTTGGTGATGAGGATGGTGTAGAGGAGCGGGTTTTGGAGTCAGATAATACCTCGCTAATAAAATATATAGGGCGTTGTACCTTGAAGGCGTGCCCCTCTTCTTCCAGCTCTACTACTAAGGCGGCGCTAACCACTTGCGTGGTGGCCGCTATGTACAGGATGAGGGATTCTTCGTTGCTTGGAGGAACCAGGATCAGGGGTTTGGTTAGAAATTGCTTGACCATGTCAAGCGCCTCCTGGGCCTCGGCTGTCCACTCAAAGTGGTCGGATTTCTTTAGGAGTCGATAAAGGGGAGTCCTCGTTCGCCGAGGCGCGAAATGAATCAGCTGAGGGCAGCAAGGCACCCCGTGATCCACTAAACCCCCTTTATGTTCTAGATCAGGCCCATCCTTGTGATGGTTGAGATCTTCTCTGGGTGGGCTTTGATGCCGTGCTCGGAGACAATAAAGCCGAGCAGCATGCCCCTCGAGACCCCAAAAACACATTTTTTAGGATTAAGTTTGATGCCATTTGCCTGGAGTTTTGCAAAGGTTTGTTCGAGGTCAGCGACATGGTGGTCAGCCTGTTTGGATTTAACTACGATGTCATCGACGTAGGCCTCAATGATTCGCCCGATGAGCTCCCCGAAGAAGTTCAGCATACAGCGCTGGTAAGTTGCCCTATGTTCTTCAGACTGAACGGCATTGAAATGTAGCAGAACAATCCGAAGGGGGTGATAAAAGACATCGTGAGCTGGTCAGACTCTTTCATCGTGATCTAGTGATAGCCGGAGTGTGCATCAAGGAAGCAGAGGGTTTCGCACCCTGAGGTGGAATCGACTATTTAGTCTATGCGTGGCAAGGGAAATAGGTCCTTCGGGCATGCCTTGTTGAGGCCCATGTAATCGACACACATCCTCCATTTCCTACATTTCTTTCACACAAGAACAGGATTTGCTAACCACTTTGGGTGGTGTACTTCCATGATGAACCCTATAGCTAATAGTTTTGCTATCTCTTCATTGATCGCCTAGCGTTTCTCTTTGTCGAAGCGGCACAGGCATTGCTTCACCGGCTTGGAGTTTGGGTGGATTTTCAAGGTATGCTCGGTGACCTCCCTCGGGATGCCTGGCATATCTGAGGGTTTCCACACAAAGATGTCTTTGTTGTCGTAGAGGAAGTCGACGAGCATGCTTTCCTATTCAGAGGAGAGTGCAGTTCTGATGCGGACTTTTTTGCCCTCAGAGCTATTGGGGTCCATGAGGACCTCCTTAGACCCTTCTGCCGATTCGAACGATCCGGACGGCCTCTTTGCGTTGGGCGCTTCTTCAACGACCTCCTCCCTAAGGGCGGTGAGCTCTTCAAAGGTGACGACTGCTGTGGCGTGGCTGCAGCATTCGACTTCGCACTCGTAAGCGCAATGGAAGGAGGTGCCGATGGTGATGACCCCGTGGGGGCCCGACATCTTCAGCTTGAGGAATGTATAGTTGGGGATGGCCATAAACTTCATGTAGCATGGGCATTCGATGATGGCGTGGAAGGTTCTAGGGAACCCTACAACGTCGAAGGTGAGGGTCTTAGTCCAATAATTGGACTGATCCCTGAAAGTGATGGGTAGATCGATCTACCCTAGCGGTATGGCCTGTCTACCAGGCACAATGCCATGGAAAAGTGCTCGGATGGGGCGAAGGTTCACTCGGTCGATGCCCATCTCGTCGAGTGTCTTGGCGTACATGATGTTGAGGCCACTGCCTCCGTCCATTAGTACTTTCGTGAGTCGCTTTGGGCCAACAATTGGATCGACAACAAGTGGGTACCTTCCCGGGTGTGGGACGGTATCCGGATGGTCAGTCCGGTCAAAGGTTATGGCGGATTCTGACCACTAGATGAAGGTAGGTGTGGCCATTCCAGTCGTATAGACCTCGCGGCGCACAACCTTCTGGCGGCATTTGGAGTCGTAGGCCGCTGATCCTCCGAAGATCATGAGGGTGCCATTCGGCGTTGGGAAGGCATCATCCTTCTCCTCGGTGTTGTCTGTGGGGGCAGGTTCCTTCCCCTGCTCCCCTTTGTTGAGGCCTTCAGACAAGTATTTGTGCATGAGACCACAATCCTTGTACAGATGTTTGGCCGGGAAAGCATGATTTGGGCATGGCCCCTCGAGCATTTTCTCAAAGTGGTTTGGAGCACCCTCCATGGGCTTTCGACCACCCTTGCGGTCGGCAGTGGCCACGAGTGAGTTGTCGCGCTATTGCTTCTTATTCTTTCTTTTGGCCGGACGGTTGGAGGCGCCTTCGTCGGTGTCCTCGTCCCGCCTCGTCTTGCCATTGGAACGATCGAAGATGGCTCCAACCGCCACCTCTCCTGAGGCGTGGCTAGTGGCGATGTCCAGGAGCTCCTTGGTGGTCCATGGGCCCCTATGCCCTAGCTTGTGAACCAAAGACTCACAGGTTGTCCCGGAGAGGAAGGCTCCTATCACGTCGGCATCAGTGACGTTAGGGAGCTCATTGCACTACTGGGAGAAGCGTCGGATGTACCTGCAGAGGGTTTCATCGACCTTCTGGCGGCAGTTCTTGAGGTCCCATGGGTTCCTACGGCGTTTGTACATGCCCTAGAAGTTCCCCACGAAGATCTCTGTCAGATCCGCCCAACTTTGAATGGCGTTGGACGATGCTCCAACCACGCTCGTGCCGAATCAGCCAAGAATTGTGGGAGATTGCGAATAATGAAATCATCATCACTCGCACCACCCGCTTGACATGCAAGCTGATAGTCTTTGAGCTAAAGCCTAGGGTTTGTTTCCCTAGAATATTTAGGGATGTTGGTAGGCAATCAGTACCTTGGTGGGAAGGCAGCGTTGAGGATGTGTCGACCGAAGGCCTGAGGGCCTGGCAGGCCGGGCTTAGGCTCCGGTCCTCACCACTGTCGTAGCGTCCGTCGTGTCGAGGATGGTAGCCATGGTGGGCTCCCTCCCCTGTGTCACCGTGGGTGCGCCTACGGGCGTCAATGGTGCTACGTACGTCGTGGTTGTGGCCGAGACGTTGATGTACCGGGATGGCGGTGTGCTGCTTGCCGGCTGGCAGTGTCTGGTGAATGGACGCGTCCTTGGTGGGGCACATCGAGGGCGTGCACTGGCAGGTGTCGGGCTTGCGTCATCGAGACAACGAGCTTTCTGCCTGCTGTGCCACCACACGCTTGAGCAACGTGCGAATTTCTTTGCGGGCCCGGCGATCCTCGGACGTCGCGGCCTCTAGAAGGCCGTGCAGCAAGGCCGTCGCAGTGGCGATGTTTTGGCTCGCCCGAGCAAAGTGAGGGAGGGTCCCATCGTTAGTGAGGATCCTCTGGTGTACAGTGCGGGCCGTGGCACGCGTGAGCCCACCATTTTCACAGCGTTCGATCTCGCGATTGATTTCCACGTACTCTCGGATGAGCCCTTGTCTGGCCTCATTGATCTCTAGCTTGCGGGCTCTCAGCTGCTCCATCCTCAAGCGAGATGGGGCCGCTGCCTCCCCTCGGACCTGTCGTTAGGGTTGCTTGTCGGGGTAGCCTCTTCCCCGGAGACACTTTCGACGCATCCCACGGGGGTTTGCGCCATGAAGCATTCCCGAGAAGGGTGATGGCTCCCCCTGCTGGAGTCAGAGCTAGAGGACGATCCTGGCTCCTCCATGAGTAGCTTGTGGAGAGTCTCCGTATCATGTTCAATTGTCCCCATGAACTCGCTGTCCGTGGGTGGCTAAATCATACGTAGCACCAGAAGGTGGCCAGCGGTCGCCGTGGCATTGCGGAGACCGAACAGAGACGCTGTTGGGGCACTCCATATGTGGCATTCTGAAGAGAGGGTGATGTAGCGTGGGGCCTCCCTAGATGACTAGGGTCCAAGGGACTCGCTAGGCTAGCCCTCAAGCCTCTGGTGGCTGAAGCTGATGGAAGGGAGAGGCTGGACGGCCGTGTGGGCCAGTGCCAGCTCTCCGCCCAGTGTGACGATGAAATCTAGGTTACCAAAATGCATGTGTGTGCCCGGAACCTAGCTGATTGCGTGGTTGGCCATCTGAGGCCTAATTTGGAATGCATAAATTCCCCTACCTGGCGCACCAACTGTCGGTGTTTTGTACAAGCATCGGCAAGTAAATTTATAGTGATGCGCGTTAGGCCCGGATGGTGCGCTAAAGGACACAAGATTTATACTGGTTTGGGTTGAATATCCCTATGTCTAGTCTGTGCTGCTCGTGTTATTAGCACCAAAAATAGTTCATAGTAGGGGGTACAAACGGTCGAGAGAGGGACTGGTCCCAAGTCTCTGATGGAAGGGTCGAAAGGATGCCAAGAGCTTGGTAGCAGCTTGACGGTGTGTGATGTGTGTTGTATTGTCAAAAGTCCGTCCCCTTGTTGGAGGAAGCACATCCCCTTTTATAGATGAAGGGGACGGCCTTACAAGTGAGAGGGCAAGGGTGCGTACGCTACCTAGCCTTGCTATTCACGTCTACCAAGCCTTGTTGTCCATTCCGGCGGTTGTGAGAGAATGGTAAGCGCCTACAATACTATCGATGCTACTATAGAATGTTAGGATGGCTACAGAGTACTGCTCCGCGTAGGGTATGGACCCTGGTATAGTGGCTTTGACTTATGAGCCTTGCCCAGCCTTGCTCCACACGCCTTCTGGTTCCTATGAGTCCCCGTCAGAGGGACGCGAGGTTGGGGTCTGAAGTAGCGCTGTGGGCAAGGCCTTCTGATCGGAGAGGATGTCCGGAGGCTGAAGCGAGTGCTCCGATCTGGTGGACCCGAGGGGCCATGAAGCGGGCGCCGCTCCCTTGGGACCATAACGTGGTGACAGCACATCTGTCATTTGTGGAGGATGCGAGTCCTTTCCTGGACCGTAGTGGTTGTCGTATGTCTACGTCAGGTTCCATGATCGAGGGCTGAAGGCGGCACCTACAACTCTGTAGGGCGAAGAGCACGCGCCCACAACACTATTCAGGCTCTGCTATGCCTGGAAGGGTCTAAAGCACCCATCCCGTCGTTCCCTGGCAGTACTTTTCCTGCCGAGGCGCAGGGTATGGTCCTCGAAGCCATGATTGACCCCAAACGTCCTGTCCTACTCTGTACCTATCATCATGAGGGGGCAGGGAGAGGTTGACAGGCGAGACGAAACTAGTCTTTGGACATCGGGTGAGACCAAGCCCAGCCCTCGGGGGTCAGGCAAGGCGGAGTCTATCCCTAAGCCCTCGGACGAGGTGGAGCTAGGCCTTATCCCTCAGGCGTGACCGAGCCCAGCCCTCAGGGGTCGGGCGATGCGGAGTCTAGCCTTTAGCCCTCGGGCGAGGCGAAGCTGGCCCAAGGACATCGGGTGAGGCGGAGCTAGCCCAAGAGCGTCGGATGAGGCGGAGTCTAGCCCTTAGCCCTCGAGCGAGGCGGAGCTAGCCCAAGGGCGTCGGGCAAGGTGGAACCAAACTCCCGTCATTCGGGCAAGGAAAGCAGCGGTGTCCTTATCTGTCTGGGAGTTTTTAACGTTCGATGGTTGTTGGTTCCACCTCCTGGGGTACCCCGGTGTTAGGTCCCTGACACTACATACAGTACCTTATTTCATTTCATGCTTAACATATTGACTCCATGGTTTGTACTAAAAAATTAGACTGAACCTCCATTGCTGGAGTCAATAAACTGTTGACATGTTCCAATTTCAACACCCGTAGAGCGCGGCACTGGTGGGCGTGACGCTACACTCCTAGCGGCGGTGAAGAACTCCTCCCCATAGGCGGTAGTGTAGGACTCGTTGTCGGACGTGTCGGTGGTGGCGGTGGTGGTCTGGTCATCCGCTAGGTAGTCCGTGATGCAGCGGTGGCCGCTGCGCTGGGCGTTGCTCCCATGCGACGGCGTCCACATGGCAGCTGCCGTGGCGTGAGAGCTGTCGTCCTCCTCTCCGAGGCGGCACGGCAGTGGTTGCGCGCCCCGCCAGGCCCGGCCCTTTTACTATCTTGCCCGTAGTTGCAGTCTGCACCGCAATGCATCCGTCCGTCAGCCAGCTATCCCCGTTCCCATGGGCAGGCACTAGGCAGCAGCGGCTAGGTGGTGGGCGGCCCGCGCCCCGGGCCAGTGATTCCTTCGCGGGCGCGGCCTCCTCGTGCTATTTTTTGTCTCTCGTTTGCTTCGCGGTGCGGTGCTCGGCTAGTAGTTGCGTCCTGTGGTTCTGCCACGGTGCTGGGCGAGCTTAGCTTTTTGCCGCTCTCGCCGTCGCCGTCCCCATGCCCGTCCCCATACCGCCCCACGCCCGTCGAGCTGCAGCGGGAGGCTGCCATGGCGGCACGTGAGCGGCGGAGGGAGCAGGCGCAGCTCAACCACTCCCGCGCAGGCGCTAGGCGTGCGCTCAAGGGCCTCCGTTTCATCAGCCGCACCACGGGCTCTGTCGAGGCCGCTGAGCTGTGGTGCCGCGTCGAGGAGCGATTCAACGACCTCGCCCGCGAAGGGCTGCTCTCCCGTGACTACTTCGGCGAATGCATTGGTACGTCGTGCTGCCACTGCTGCTTGGCTACAATCGCCCACGAAGGGCTGCTCTCCCACGACGAGGCAGGCTGTGCTGAAACGAGCAGCACGAAGAAAGGTAGGGGGTTTTCTACAAATGTACTTCGAATTTAAGGTTAAATAAGTGACATGGACCTGCAGTGAACCATTTTAAAAGTTCATGAACCAAAAAATACAGTTTCAAAGTTAATGGACCTAGATGACACCCCAAC
The DNA here is from genome assembly GCF_019320115.1 of Miscanthus floridulus. Lineage (NCBI taxonomy): Eukaryota > Viridiplantae > Streptophyta > Magnoliopsida > Poales > Poaceae > Miscanthus > Miscanthus floridulus. Next base: position 76,300,159 of record NC_089582.1, read on the forward strand.
GAAAATTAATGGACCTCCAATGCATTTAACTCTATTAATATTATGCTAGATTTCAATTGTATTATGAAAATGCAGTATCTTCGCCGGCCTAGCCAAATCATTGGTGATATGGTAAAGCCAACGGTTCTGATCAAGACAATACCACCGAAAAAACGCCGCACTAGATGCGGTGGTCAAGACATCACATCGAGATAAAACGACGCACAGGCGGTTTTCGTCAAGACATCACCGGATCAAACATCGCACCGGTGGTAATGGTCAAGACATCACCACCGGATGAAGCGCCACACCGGCTGCGATGACCTCTTCATCACCGTCGAACCATATGTTAGACCAATAGTGGTGGTCACCATATAACCGGGGGATAATATGCCAGACCGACAATGTTGTCTCCATCATCACCGTCAAATCGTACTTCGGACCGACGATGTTGTTCACTGTATCACCGCCAGATCAAAAGTCACCCCTGCAATGATGGTAACGACATCACCACTGGATCGAACATTGAGCCAATGGTGGTGTATCACAGTTGGTTTCAATCGAACGGTGATAACCTATGGTGTAGGGGGTTTATGAATCAGCCATGATGAGCAATCTGTAGTAGTGTACTAGTCGTTTTATAGAGGCCCATCTAACCACCTCTAAAACTCGACCCAATAATGTAGACTATTTTGTAAAGGCAGGCCTCTAGTGATGGAAATGGTTGTCTTGAAGTGTTTTCCACTAGCGTACTCTCTGTCCATTTCTATCTAGCATTTAAATTATATCCTACTAACGATTGCATTTTTTATTCCCAGCCATCTATATATCTCCCATCTAATTGGCTAAGCCATAAGCCACATATGCATGTTGCATAGATTGATTAGTTGGCTGATTTTTTTTCCCAAACTCGTGCTCATTAAATGGCTAAAGGGAAAGCAAATGCTAGCACGTCGGTTAAGAAATCTGACTCCTTGCCGGTTAATTAATCTGACTCCTTTGATTGGAACATCAAGATACTTTTTGTCAATTTGTCAAGACTACTTATCTACAATATATCAAACAAATATACTATCAAAATATAAAATTTATTACATCTACAGTATATTATCAAATAAATAGACTATCAAAATATCTAGTGAATATTATTTAGTACTGTAGATGCTTGTGCATTTTTTCTATTTAACTTATAAGTTTGACTGAGGATAAAACTAAAATAACTTATAACTTAGAATTGAGGGAATACTATTAGAAAGATGCAATTACCAATAAATATGAGATGCATGATTATCAATTGTCATAATAAAGAGACCTGATACGTTAGAGCATCAACCTGATTGACAGAAAATGGGTAAGTTGCATCCCTTGTTCATGGTGAGGTACTTCCGATGAGCAATTTATGTCTTGTTCGATTCTCTGGCTGCGCAGCGGTTGCAATGTTGCCTAGCCAAGGTGTGACACTCATCATCTCCCCTTGCATGATAAGAGAGCCTTCCCGTTGAATCTCCCGAATGAGCTGCTCAAACCTTGGGGTCTGCCGGACGACAAAGGCAACCATCTTGCCGTTCGATGAGCCGATCTGTCCATGATTTTCATGTACGGTAGCATCTTCAACGGGTATGCTTGAAGCATCAGTAGCAACCCCAGTAGCTCCAAGAGAGACGGTGCCTGTAGCATTAGCGACAAATGCAGTAGCTCCGTCTGGATGGTGCACTACGGCACCATTTTTCCCTCCTACTTTCCTGGGCTTGAATACACCCCACAAGTAGTGTTTCATTTGGAACGCTTCACACATAAGGCAATCTATTAGTAATAGGTTAAAGAATGCATACAAAGGCATACTCTAATCAACGAATGGTTAGAAAAGTGCTTAAAATAATTTCTTAATGATAACATATTATTTTTATGAATTTGATTGATGGCCTAACAAAAAAAATGTGAAACATATTGAGAATTGTTAGGGAAAAACATATCCTAAGACTTAAGTTTTAGTTTTGTCCTAAGTCCTTGGTTAAATTTAAAGAGAAAATTGTCAACATTTATGACACTAAATAGGTATACCATGTATGTTAGGATGAATATAACGATGCTTCAAGCATCTACAAGAGTCTTCCTTAAATTAAACTCGCACTCTCTAAATCATCATTTAGAGAGGCATTTGAATAAAAATCACCATCTATATCTTTCCACCCTCCAACAGCTTTTCTATATCATTCAGCTTTGCTACATCTTTGACTAGCGAGAAATCCAGAACAGAGGATATCAATATTTATATTTAGATATCTAATTAAAGAAGTTGTTGGAGAGTGTTTTTCTTCACTAAAATCTTAATTTCTATCAATTAGCAAGGATATAAAGAGACTCTTGTAGTTGCTCTTATTTAGTAATATATAAATAATATTGTTCTTTTGTAAAACTTGGGAAAACTTTAGATAGTTTTCACAAAACTAAAATGTTAAAATTTTTGTCTGAGGTAGTACTTAAATACATCATATAGTACGTACTTTGATATTGTTTAGGCAGTAGATTAGAAGGGAATAGCAACATCTCCACATCACCGATAATAGCTTGTAAGGATAAATCATTCTCCATGATTTCCTTAAGTAGTTTTTCATGATATTTATCTGGCCTGAGTTAGGGACAACAAAATAGACATTTTATTTCACAAGTAAAAGAAGCTAAATGTGATGTATGAGAATGCAAACATTAAATAAGGCACCTCATCTTAATGGGGAAAAAGTATAAGCCTATGTTGTCATTTGAAGATCTTGATCCATCCCATCTCTTAGGCCAAAGATTTGACCTAGGAGTCTTGGTCACTTCTACCATACGTGGCAATGACTTTGATAAATTATGAACTTTTTCACATGATTTAGTTGACAAATGACTAGCCATGGGTATACACTACGCCAGATTCGCACATCACTGCCGGCATCATCACTACCGGATTTGTGAGAACCGGCAATGATGTACTTTCACTGCCGGTTATGAGCTTGAATACAAAAAAATGATTGGGGCTGGGCTAAAACCGGTAGTGAAGGACCACATCACTACCGGTTTGTGGCTTGAACCAGCAGTGTTTTGCCGGCCACTCATCACTGTCGGTTTAAGCCAAGAGCCGACAGTGATTGGGCTCTATCACTGTCGGTTCTAGCCAAGAACCGACGGTGATAAGCCTACAACACAAAAAGGCTACAGTCGTCCTCTCCTTCCTCCTCTCTTCCATTCTGAGAACAGAGCCGCGCGTTTGGACCCTTCCCTCCATTGTTGAGGCTGTTCTTCACCATGAAGCTAATGCTTGGATTTTGAAGAATGGCTTGATCTTTTTGCTTTAAGGTTAGTAACAAACATCCACTCCTTTGATTTTGTTGCTTAATTAGCTTCATTTTGATGGCTACATTGCTTGATTCTCATTTTAGTTCTTTCTCTATTCTAGAGAGCACTTTTCCGATTGGACATTTGTGCAAGGCTCAAATTATGGTGAATCCATCATCCAAACGGTTGGTGTCTATGAACACATTTAAATTCCTAGCTAATTATTCCATGGTGGTAAACATCATCATTGTTAGTATGTGATGCTATAATTAGTTCTTAGAAGTAAAGTAGAATAGATGTTCTTCATTATTGCGCAATAATTGTTTTTTACTATGATTTTTAATTTACAGGGCCAGGGCTACCAATTTTGATTTTCCAATAATTAGTGTACAATAATGTTTTCCAAAAATGGTACTTTCGAGCTACAATTGTTGTTCATGAAGCTCGATTTCTTTTTAATTCTTTGTAATTATTGTCTCGGTATTTTTTTGTGCAGAGATGGATCGAGAGTGGATGCATCTGTCCCGAATGGACAAGCGTTACATGCATGGCGTTAGCCAGTTTATCACCGATGCCAAAGCCCATGCTGGGAATGGAAACCCTGTCTTCTGCCCATGCAAAGATTGCAAGAATCATAGGAACTTTCGTCAAATTGAGTCTATACGATCGCACTTGATTACTAGGGGGTTCATGCCAAACTATACGATATGGACTATGCATGGTGAGGTTGGTGTGAATGTTCTACAGGAAAACAATGATGATGTGGACATGCCTGACATAGCCATCCACGATGCTGACGAGGAACCCGGTGTCAATACGGAACCTTTGGCCACAGTTAATAATGTGTTTAGAAACACGCTAGCTAACGACATCGAGGATAACGATGGCATTTCTTAGCTGTTACGTAATGTAGAGACCAGATGTCTTATTGAAATACAGCTGAGAAAGCTAGAGAAAATAAGACAAGATGGCAAAACACCATTGTATAGGAATTGTCCAATGAGCAAATTAGAAGGCGACATCATGCTGTTAGAGTTTAAATCGACAAATGGATTGAGCGATAAAGGCTTCGATCAGTTGTTAGGTATAATAAGGAAAGTGCTCCCAGAAAAAAAAATGAGTTGCCAGAAAAGACATACTTGGCTAGGCAAATGATCTGCCCTATCGGCCTCAAGGTTGAAAAAATCCACGCGTGTTCCAATGATTGCATATTGTACCTGGAGAAAAATACAAAGACTTGGACAAGGGACCCAAGTGTGAAGCTCCATGGTATAAGGAATGGCCGTCAGATGAGGGTATCAAGACCAGAGGAGGTCCCGTGAAGATCGTTTGGTATTTCCCTATAGCTCCCCGGGTGTATAGGTTGTTTGCATGTGCAAAGTCAGCCAAGCTGTTGCACTAGCATGGTGAAGACGTAAGAAAGATACAATGATGAGGCACCCCGCCGATGGGCATGACTGGAGGACTATCAATACTATGTTCTATAAGGACATCGGTGGAGAGGTAAGGCACCTTTGGTTTGCTTTGAGTACGGATGGGATGGATCCTTTCGACCAGGTTAGAAGCAATCATAGCACCTGGTCAGTGATGCTCTGTATATACAACCTTCCACCTTGGGTCTGTATGAAGCGGTCGTACATCTAGATACCACTACTGATCCAAGGGCCAAGACAACCTTGAAATGACATCAATGTGTTTCTAGAACCAATGATCGATGAACTAGTGGAGATGTTTGAAAGGGTGTGCTGGATGTTTGGGATGAGTACAAAAAGGAACATATCACGATCAAGGGAGTACTTATCGCTACAATCACCGACCTGCCAGGTCGAGGTTCATTGTCCGGAGAGAAGACAAAAGGCTATACTGGATGTGTCGAGTGCTTGGACAACATTGATGCAGTAAATCTGCCAAATCACTCAAAGATAGTTTATATGGAACACCGTAGGTTCCTACCTAAGGATCACCCTTACCGCAGGAACAAAAAAGATTTCAATGGTACTATTGAGAAACGCTTAGCTCCAAAATATCGAGATTGACCTGTGATACTTTGAGAACTCAACAAACTAGAGGTTGTCCTTGGGAAGGGGGACAATGTAGTAGCAGCACCTGATGGGAGCGTTTGGAAGAAAAAATTGGTTTTCTAGAAACTACCTTACTGGGCATTTCTGAGTGTACGCCACTGTCTTGATCCTATGCACATCACTAAAAACATATGCGCTAACACTCTTAACACCTTGATGGACACCGGGGGGGACATCGAAGGATTCACTAGCCACATGCCTGGACATGCAACACTTGGGAATTAGGAAGGAGCTACATCTCGTGGAGCTAGAGAATGGCTAGTTCACACTTCCGTTTGCATCATGGACATTGAAGAAGGAAGAAAAGCGTGCGCTTATTTCTTTCTTCAATGAACTCAAAGTCCCGACGGGTTACTGTGCGAACCCAAAGAGGCTAGTGAACATGAGAGAACTCAAGTTCAACTATGGCCCTATGAAGGCCCATGACTGTCATGTCATTATGACTCAGCTGCTCCCTGTTGCCCTATGTGGTATCCTCCCCCCAAAGGTCCGTACCCCAATCATGAAGCTTTGCTCGTTCTTCAACACGATCTCAAAAAAGGTCATTGATGTGTCCACGCTAGAGCAGCTGCAGCGGGGCATAGCCAAAACTCTCATTAGGCTTGAGATGCATTTCCCGCCAACTTACTTTGATATCTCATTGCATCTGCTCATTCATCTTGTTGACCAAATTAGAGCCCTTGGCCCAATGTACCTGCATCAGATGTTCCCTTTTGAAAGATTGATGAAAGTTTTCAGAAGGTATGTTAGGAACAGATTCAGGCTAGAAGGGGGCATGGTTGAAGGATGGTCAACGGAGGAGGCCATTGAGTTCTGCACATATTATCTGGACATCAAAAGGGTTAGAGTTCTAGAATCTCGTCATGAGGGAAGACTATGTGGCAAAGGAACGATTGGGGAGAAATCTGTTATAGTAGATGACCCTGTTTCTTTCAGACAGGCATAGTTCGCTGTTCTCCAGCAAGCCGAGGGTGTGATGCCATATATTGATGAGCACAGGCAATCGCTGCAAACTCTATATCCGAGCAGGTCATAGGCTTGGCTGGACAAAAAACATAAGGAGGAATTTGTCAACTGGTTGCGACGTCGCTTGCTTGGAATAAAGTTGGGTAATCAACTAGATGCCTTAGCCAAGGGACCTTTGAGTACATATCTTAAGTACCAAGGGTATGAGATCAATGGATTCACATTTTACACAAAAAAGCAAGATGGAAAGAGCACATACCAAAATTGTGGTGTTTGTTTTGATGCTCACGATGAAAATGGTAACGTGCAGGCGACATACTATGGTTTCATAGAGGAGATATGGGAGCTAGCCTACGGTCCATTGAAGATAGCTCTTTTTCGCTGCCAGTGGGTCTAGCTTGAGGAAATCAACACTAACAGCGAAGGGTTCACTACCGTTGATCTCAATAAGACCGCATACAAAGACGACCCCTTCGTCCCTGCAAGAGATGTTATGCAAGTCTTTTATGCAAGGGACAACAAGATAAAAGGAAGGCTAAAAGTAGTCCTAGAAGGGAAAAGGAAGATTGTTGGTGTCAATGGAGTGATGGACGAAGAAGACTACAGGGGCTATCAGGAAATGCCTCCATTCGGGGCGAACGTACCCCTACCTATCCTTCAAGAGGGTGACGAACCTGCTTATGTGTAACACCTCGGGTGTTTAAATATTAAAATCTGACATGTCATCATATGCATTGCAAAGCATTTGGCATTTGGTGAAAACTTTGAGATGCATACACTAATACAAGTTTATATTTATGTGTTATGTGTTGCAATGTATTGTTTGACTCAAGTTCAATGTTTGTTTGGATTTTGAATTTTTCGAGAAAACCCCGCTTTTCAACATTTAAATCCTACCCTGAAAATCCATTTCAAAATCTAAGCATATTTTGGGGTTGGGCCCAAAAGCAAAAGTGTAGAGCTTGGCAAGTTATACAAAGTTTATTTTTGGATTTTTCAAGTTGTTTAGAAAAATTTTGAGTAATTCAAAAAGGCGTAATTCATTAAATTTCCCTATTTGAATTCAAAAGTTCATTTCAAAATCTAGACCGAATTAGGAAATGGTTATCAAAGCAAAGTTGTAGAACTTTTGATTTTGAACAACTTTTATTTTTGGAGATTTTTGAGTTGTTATGAAAATTTGGGAGTAATTTGTGAATTTTGGCGAATGGCAAACTTGTAATTTCGATGAACAGTGTTCACCGCTTGCGATACACCGCCGGCGAGCTTCGGCTTGCTTCCAGTCGCGCGCGTGGCCATCTGGGCATCGCGTTGGCGCGCTGAAGGCTTCGTCATGTCTTCCTTGAGCTTCCTAGCCATCCTTTTAAGCCTGAGCCGCCATCGTCGTTGCCCTTCTCCCTTGCTCTGTTTTCCCGTCGCCGCTGCTCCACTCCGGCGAGCCCGTGCCGTCGTTGTCGTGCTCCACCGTCGCTGATAAGCTAGTCCCAGCTCCGCTTTAGCCTTACACGCTTAGCCAACCCATCAATTCAGCTTAATTTCGCTAGGAACCACCGCTCGTCGTGTTTCTTCTCCACGGCCGGCAGCCCCGCCGTCGAGCCCGCATCGCCGTGGCCAGCGCGCTACGGTGAGTCCCTGCCCTTGCCGAGTCTTGCTTCGGCTTTGCTGCAATGATGTAGTGCTTTGTGACCCATTGATTTCTCATTTTGACCACCACAGCTACCGGAGCATCGCCGTCGTTGAAGATCGCTCCGCCGTGAACCCTGTCAACGTCGACCCGTGTCATCGTAGCTCATCCGGTCCCATTCTTTGCTCCAACGTGTTCGTGGTGAGCTACTGGACCTTCCCATGCCCTCTGTTTCCCCATTTTCGGCTTCGTTTCACCGGCATAGCACTGCCGTGTCACCACGTCCGCCATGGCCGATGACGAGCTAGTGTAGGGCCGTAATCCGTGCTGATAGGGACGTCAATCGATGCGCCTAGACTTGGTGATCATTTTGGTACGTTGGCCGTCGCCACTGATCTCACCGTCGGCGAGAAATCGCTGGTCAGAGCCGTCGCTGCTGTAGTCAACGTCGGAGGTTGAAGATGACATGTGGGACCCGTTGTCAGTGACTCAGCGTTCAAATGGATTTTTTTCTATTTTTAGATTTGATTGAATAGTATCTGTTTTTGTTATTTTTGTATAGATTTATTTAAAGCTCCCAAAATTATGAAAATTTTTGTGTGACTTCTCTGTGATGTATAGTATTTAAGAAAAATATGAAATAATGTTTTTCAGTAATTTTTAAATGTGGTAAAAATTGCTCAATTAATTCATAAATGGATTTCCATGATTTTTCTAGGCTTATTTATTTATCCAAAAATTATGAAATTTGTTTTGCCACTTAGTTAACATGTAATGAACATGTACTAAAATTTTGAGCTCAATTAGAATAAGTTGATTTATTTCATAATTTTGAATTAAATAATTAATTCATAAAAGCAAATAGTAACCTTTAATGATTTAGGTTTTTGTTTGGACTTTTGGATTGAGTGATGACCTTGGGTCCTTAGTTGATGATGATCCTTGGCAATTGATGTATGTGTTATGAAAAAGGATTTAGTTGGTTGACTTGCAACTGTACCGCGAAGGACAGTTGTATTCAAATTGTTAATTTTGCATCCATCATCGAGCATCATGTTTCATATTCCACATCATGTTAAACATGGCATTGTTATTACATGTAGTGAACGAAGGTGAAAATGTGGTAGTTAATCAAGCTGTTGAGGAGGTTAATCCGTCTGTTGAGGTCGGATCGAATCCTTGTGTAACGTCACAGGAACCGGACTTTTCCGTCAACAAAGGCAAGCCCCGGATGCATACAAACCTACCTTGTGTTTTACAAATTAATTTTGCTTTTGCTTTCTGTTACTGCATTAAGTGATTAGGAGTTAAGTAAGAGCCTAATTGGTGCATTACCACCCTTATTATTCCATATTTACCATATTACCAGTTTTAAACTCGTATATGCCTAGTTTTGCTTAGCTATGCGTAGAACGATGAAAGTCGAGTGACCCCCTGCCACCTGCAAGTTTTAAATGGGACATTGGTCAATATTGTTAGCATGTGATATGGGAATATGGAGTAATAAATCTAGACCGGGCGGACTCGGTGTGTGTGAGCCACAAGACATGGAGGTCTTGTGAGCGGGTTCTTTCCGCCTATGTCGATTAAGGCACGTCTGTTATTGAATTGTATGAGGTGAGAATTTGTAGTACTAACCACATACTTCGGTAAGCCTGAACTTGGAAATTCTATTACGAGAATGGCTACTCGCGCACTGGGAGTGGAGAGATGGCGAGAATAGCGTGTACCCATGTGGCCATGGGCTGGAATGGTGGAGTACTATATTCTCAGGTGGCGCGGACCCGTTCTTGTTTTAGAGGATCCGAGGGTAGGTTGATATATGTGAGTCGGGGACCTGCATATGTCGTGTGGTCTGGAATCCCCAGCTGGGCTTAGTCGGTTCGAATCGTTGTTGCTCCTCGGTTATGGAGACTCAACTCACTGTTCATCATCGTAGAATTAATAACCGGAACTTGAATAAGGCTTGTAAAGGTGTTGGATATGAAGTTTCATGATCTCAGTGCGGATCGTGTCAGCTTTGTATATAATTCTTGAGAAGTTTTCTATATAAAGAATGTTGTTAAAAGAGCTTTTACGCAAAAGAACTTTGATCATTGTTAAAGCTATACCTTGAATCCCTGAGCCTGTATTACTGAGTTTATCAGTTAATATTTCAGTTAAGTCTTGTTGAGTACTTTTGTACTCAGGGTTCGTTGACCCCTTGTTGCAGGTGAGCTTCATGAGCAGATCTGTTTTGGATCGTGCTGCATGACTATCGTTCGTTCTGACGATGAGAAGTAAATGTGTGATCCTTGGGCAGGATGTTTATTTTGTGTGTTAAGTATATGTTCATTATGCCACTCCACTACTACTATGGTTTGTAATAATTATCGAACTTAGTTTGTAAGGTTTGAAACAACTGGTTTGTGAACTATGTTATCGTAAGACTTCCGCTGTTTTTACTCTGGTTTTGATATTTGAATAAATGTTGTAATACTGCAATGACTCTGTAACGTGATCCTGCTCGGAAATCGTGGATGATTCGGGGTTCCCCGAGGACACCCGACAGTCTTTTTAAGTTATTAGAAACATATGCATAAATGTCAAAGGTCGTCGGACAGTGACAGGTGCATGTGGGCCCTATAACTTAGGAGGTTCTGCCACATTATGTACGGCTTGATCACAATGAGGCCCTCATTGTTGATGCACGTAAAGATTGTTAGATTATTGTTAACTATGTAATCATTATGCACATAACCATGAAGGATGTTTGATCCTAATGAAACTCTCATCTCCTCTCTCCTCCTCGTTAATACTCTGTCAACTCAGCAAATATGCTGATGTATCATAGCAATTAATGAGAATGAAAGTTATTTAAAACTACCATTGGGACTGACCTTATTACTATTCAAACACTCAATTAGACATCGGACGAAACATTTCTAAACTTTACTCTCTGAATTTAAACACTAGCTAAATATAAATATAAATATAAATATATATGTCTAGACTTCCGATAGAAGGACATTGGGGTGGCCATTCTCTTTTGAGCTACTACTAGTAGTGAGGGATCCATAGCTCCTCGGCGCCACTAGTCCCCAACCAATTTGTAGTCCCTGCTCGCAATACTCGAAGGAGCCCAGCCCACAGTCAGCATTGAGCAAAGGTGTAGTAGCTCCATTCCTCCTCCAACCTTCATTGACCATTGATGTATGTGCTCCTGGAGATGTGAATGGGAATGCCTGTGGCTTGTGTGTTGACTATTGAGTGATCCATTTACTTGATGCATGTATTGTTCCAGTCTCCATATCAGGCCAAGATGAAGAGGAATGCTAAGAAGGCCACGGAGAAAGAAGGTGCACAGAGAAAATTCATTTAATAAATTATAAAATAGAACAAAAAATTTTGGGTCGTCTAGGACTCGAACATGGGTCTCGGGGGCTAAGTTGAGGGGTCTTAACCATTGCGCCAGTAGGAGGAGTTTGAAAGAAATCTAAAAGTTATCATACTTAACACCTAACTACTATACCACATCACTGCCGATTTGGGGAATGGCCCAACAGTAATGTACCCCATCACTGTCGGTTTACAATCAAAATCGGCAGTGATGAGCTATTTCCAAAGTAAATTAATAATTTATTAAATAGAACAAAAAAAATTGGGCCGCCTGGGACTCGAACACGGGTCTCGGGGGCTAAGTTGAGGGGTCTTAACCATTGTGCCAGTAGGAGAAGTTTGAAAGAAATCTAAAAGTTATCCTACTTAACACCTAACTTAAAACCTAACTGCTACACCACATCACTGCTGGTTTGGGGAATGAACCGGCAGTGATGTACCCCATTCACTGTCGGTTTTTAAAATAAAACCAACAGTGATGTGTAGATTCTCCTCACATGCCAACAGTGCTCCCACTGACCACTATAGTTGGAACACTGCTCCCACCTACCCCAACAACTTTAGTTCAGAAATAAAAATGTACCACAACTGCTAGCCCCTATAAAATGGCCCTCGGCCAGGAGCTTGCCTCTCCATGCATGTTGGTTTCAGCTAGGCCTTATCAGCCATGATACAATGTTTTCCTCTCACAACAAACCACAGATATCGTTATGCGTCGTAGTCCACCAAAATGGTGCACACAAGCGGTACTAGAAGAATGCTACTGAAGATAGAGCAACGCCGAAGATTGGAGATGCCACGAGGTTCACAGAGCCATCTGTTGCGGTGCACATCTGGAAAAAGGCCATGTACAGATAAGGCGGATTCATCGATGCCACCTTGTCATCTCCAACCGGTATAGCTCGTAGACCACCTCGGTGCAGCTATTTGCCCCTAGTTAGTGCTAGAAGAATGCTACTGAGGTGGTTACATTATAATGTGTTGATACACATTGATTGTAATATTGACATGTACGCAAATAGGTCTTTGTTATCGTATATGGAATTTTAGTATAAGGTCTTTGTTATCATATATGTAATTTATTTCTAATATTTTTGTTATTTTTTGATGTATTTCATTACTATCTAAATAAATATATCATTGTTGTTAAAACTTTTCCACTGTACTATCTAAATAAACTTTCTCACTTAAAAACCGACAGTGATGTCCATGCCCCCTTTATAAAACAAACCGCCGGCCACATACATCAATCCCACTCACCCACGAACCCTCACAGTCTTATTTCTCATGTTTCACTCTCACTTCTCAAGAAATCCACTCTCTCTATGTGATTTGGTCATGGCTCCTGCTTTTTTCAATGGTATTGATATGTTGTATTCTCCAATATTCTATCTATATTCATTTGATCTATATTTATATTCATGTTTCTTTGCATTCTACATTTATATATATTCTTATTCCTTGCATTCGATCTATATTTAATTATGTTGCCACATTTTACTTGGAAGAACTTTTTGTGCATATATTTTATGTTCATATTTTTTTGGCATTTTATCGATCAGGTGGTCTGAACAATGGGCCTCACCCACCACAAGAACCAGGTTTCCACCCTGGCGATGAGCCATTCCACGGTTCCCTGTTCCAGCTATTGTATGAAATATTTTCCAACATCTCTTATTTTTTGATGCAAACAAATAAGTGTAATTAGTTTAATATCATTGTTGCATACATATATGTCGTAGACTATATCCCTAATAGATTGGCAGCGAATAGCACTTAGCTGGTTCTTTATCTCGGACATCGTCGAGAACACGGCATCTAATGCAAGTGGTCGGCTATGGACGTGTGAACTCAATTTTTCCATCCCTTTGAGGGGTGCAAATCATCGGAACCATATTCATGAGACGGGAAGACAGAGCCCAGATGTGATAAGCGCCCAATTCAGTGCCGTGCGCATCTGTTTAGAGGCACTTCGACGTGTTTGCTATGATGTGCCTGATTTCTCGCACTTCAAGGCACATGCTTTGAATGCTGGTGATGTCCCCGTCCCGCAAGCAAGCGAATGGTTTGCGAGCTACAACCGTGCGGATGTGGTAAAATGGTCACTTATACCTGAGTCATGGTTATTTGTTGTTTACTATTGTAATAACATTCTCTAATTTTTTTCTTTTTCTCTGCATGCAGATTGCGCTCTAGGACCTTACCTATGCTGCATGTGGCTTGTGGGCCGTTCTAGACCAAGCAACGGAGTAACTCAGGTACGATTGGGACTTCTGTAATGGTAACCTCGGCCAGCTCACTGTAGAAGGACGACAGTACTGCATAAGGATTACTAACAGGGGCAGTGGTCATTTAGTAGGTTACATCTATGGCTGACCATTCTTTCAGTATTGTGAGGCATGAGAGAGTGCACTCATACGGGCATTGGACTTCATCGATACAAGCGGATACATAATTCGTGACATCAATTACCATATATGGCTACAGAGGCATGTTAGTGTGCGTGGTCCGATCGAACCCGATAGTGATTTGATAGTAATTAATGTTTATTCGGTTGTTTTCAAGGTCATAGTTTAATTGGGTTCTAATTTTAATTTGTACGGCTTTGTGTGTTTAATTATTGTCATGCATGTAATTCATGTAACATTTGTTGGGCAACTAGAAATATACATTCCGGTGTCGTATTTGTCTTAGACTTTTTCTTACGCTTCCACATGCCACGTGTGAAGAAAACACCTAGTTTGGGATTTTCTGAAGATGGTTTGCTACTTTATGAGGTTTAATTGAATTTCCGTGCGACGACACCGTTTAATTATAGGTTGAACTGAGTCTACCCATGAAAAGATCTGGAATGGTGCTAAACTTTTACACAAGCTCTAATGTGCCCTAGTGATAAGAATTTTGTGGAGGTGGATGATAAAATCTATTGGGTCCAAGATGAAATTCACCCACTTTTGTCTCATTCGGTACAGAGAAAATATAATAAATCAAAAAACTGATCAGGAAAACCTCAAATCCTGTGTGGGATCTTAATTTGGGTGTACATGCTTGCCAAAAAAATTCAAGCCATTTTGACATAGGCGGAGTATACATGCTTCATAGAGGTACATGTGCCTTTTCATCGAACCATGACTATACACATAGGTTATCAAGGTTTCTGTGCTTCATAGGCATTCTAGTGTCGTATTAGTCTCAAACTTTTTCTTAGGCTTGCACGTGCCACGTGTAAAGGAAACACCAAGTTTGGGATTTTTTGGAGATGGTTTGCTACTTTCTGAGGTTTAATTGAATTTCCGTGCGATGACACTGAAGGGGACCCAGACGCCTAAGAGGGGGGGTGAATTAGGCAACTTAAAAATCTACTTCTTAACTATGGCCTCTTTTTCTAACCCTAGCAAAACCTATGCAAAAGATAAACTATCTAAATGTGTAACTACGGTTTTGCTAGTGTATTGCTATCTCTATCGCAAAAGGAGTAATGTAATCAATGTAAATGCGGAAGCTAAAGAGCAAGGTAGAGATATGCAAACTCCCATCGATGACTCTGGTATTTTTACTAAGGTATCGAGAAGCACTCAAGCTCCCCCCTAGTCCTCATTGGAGCCCCTCGCAAGGAATCCCTCACAAGAACCAAGCTCTGGGTCGGGTAACTCCATGAATAGCCTTGGGCCTTCCCCAAGCGCAAGTGGGTCTCCAACATGCCTTCCGGCAAGCCTCTCCCGGATGCTCCCCACCGTCTTCACTATCAAGCTTCCGGCCAAAACATCGCGGGCCTTGTTCCCTCCGGTACACGGTGGCGGCCACACCACAAACGCGGTTGGTGTGATCTCGCAAGACTACAAGCCCCTCCAATGTACAACAATGGTGCGCGTAAAACACCGAGTGGTAAGAGGTATGCAAACCTCACTAAACACTAGGCCTAAACCTAGAGCAAGCGCATAAGTGGTGGTATAATCAACCTAAGCACTTCGCAAAGTAGCTATGCTAATCACCTAATAAAACACTAAACACTATGCAAGTGGAGATCACTAAAATGGTGTATCAATACCCTTGATATGTTTCCTTAGCTCCACACATCTCAAATGGCCGGTTGGGGGTCTATTTATAAGCCCCACTGAGAAAGTAGCCGTCAGGGATGAAATCCCGCTTTTCTGCTACTGACCGGACGCTGGAGTCATCCTGATCGGACGCGTCTGGTCATCCCGACTGTTGGAGCCACGAACAATTGATCGGACGCTGCTAGCGTCCGGTCACTTGCCACCGGACGCATCTGGTCACAAGTTCGTTGCTCTGAACCTCTTTGTACTCGATCGGATGCTACTGTCCTATGTTCAGTCGGTTTACCGCCAGCATCCGATCACTTGCTGAGTGTGTTATCGGACTGATGAACAGTGCCATCGGTGCATTCGGTCGATTCACTTGTTCAGTGTCTGGTCGCTGCTACTGACGCTGCTGTTGCTGAGCCACAGATCGGAGCATCCGGTCACTTTCTTCTAGCGTCCAGTCCAGCGTCCGGTCACCTCTGTGAGCTCGTTTCTTCGTGATCTTGCGTACGGCTTGCTTCCTATCTTTATGATTGGACTTTGCTTGATATCTTAGGTCTTCTCTTGTGCTCTTAAGGTCTTGCTTAAGGTATTGATCATCGGATCATCACGTCGCCTTTGTCCAAGTCACGTCTTGCACCCTATTGAACTACAAAACAAACACTTACAAATTCATTAGTCCAATTTGGTTGTGTTGGTCATCAAACACCAAAATCCAAAGTAAATGGGCTTAGGGCCCATTTTCCTTACAATCTCCCCCTTTTTGGTGATTGATGACAACACGACCAAAGCAAGCAAATAATAAAAATTTTGAATGTGAAACCTATCTACTTGCTAGGATGCAATGCAAGGGGCAAGATTATATGATGCTAAAAGATACTACTTGTAAGACTACATAAAAACTCATCTTGCCCTTGCCAATGTCCCCATGTGCTATTGTGGATTTAAGCCTTGCTTCCTACAAATTCTCCCCATTACATAGGCTAATCCATAATCCCCTATCCTCTCTTTCTCGGACCATTACTACTAATTAATGCTTGCTTTTGGTCCTCTAAATTCTACCCCTTTGAAATCAAACACCAAAAAAGGAAGACATTAGTAGCACAAGGGAGGGTCAAACTTTGTGATCCTTTGTGTGTAGAGTGAAATAGATCACAAAATTTGACTCTCACATTATATAGACTAAGCTCCCCCTAAATATA
Organism: Miscanthus floridulus; assembly: GCF_019320115.1. Lineage (NCBI taxonomy): Eukaryota > Viridiplantae > Streptophyta > Magnoliopsida > Poales > Poaceae > Miscanthus > Miscanthus floridulus. The sequence goes on from NC_089582.1 coordinate 76,316,747, forward strand.
TGCATACATATGGTAGAAGACAAAGCATATGCATAATTGGCAAAGTATTGCGCAAGGGAATTTAATCTATATAATGCACGGAGAAAGCATATGAATATCAAAATGAAATCAACATGATGATATTGGTTTAGAAATACCACATATAGAAATCAATTTGATTTCTATTACTTGCAATCGGTGGTGGATATTTGAAGTATGATGCTTAACTCCGAGGACTCCATTTTCCTTGCAATGAGACTACTACACACATGATAAGCTTGAAAAGGTGTTAGTCTCAAAGCATCCAACTTGTAGTGTAATCTCCCCCTAAATTTGTGCACACAAGTATGGAATACTTGTAGGAAACATGCACATTGATTTTAAAATAAAAAATACTACTTGAAAGATGACATCACATGAATGTGAGAATCATTTTCGAAGGCGATATTCGGGAGAAATTATCTACAATCTGGACTTTGGCACATATTAGATGAACAATTGAAGGACAAGCTATGTGCCATGCTCCTAAATAATTTTAAACCATGTAGGATTGCTCCAAGGAATAAGAATGAATCCGAGCAAGCCTACCATATGAAGTACCTAGTGTATGCATGACAAAATATATAAGAATGCAAATGCAAACCTTGGCATGAAGAGTAACTAGATGCTAAAAGATACCAATTGTAGGAAAATTTAAATCTAATACCAATTGAAGTAAATTGAATCTAGTTACCTAACATGGGAAGGGAAATTTGGGTCCATAGTATTCACTAACCCACTTGGCAATGATTTTGTCCATCATGATGCACCCCATGAAATGCACTCATACTTTTGCTAAGTCTCCAAATTCCCCATAGTCCATAGGACTTCTCACTTTCCTTTCGTGATCTAAACCTTTTTGGTGCTCTTCATGTTGGAGATGATTTCCTTTGGCACCCAAAAGCGTTTGACCCCATTGTTGGCTTGCTTGTTTACCTTGATGGCCACCACCTTGTCATTTTTCTTCTTCTTCAAGAGATAAGGTGTGGAGGCCTTCCTGTCCATCTTGTTGGTGTAGGTGTTGGAGAGCTTGCTTGTTTGCTTTTTCTCTTTCTTCTTTGCTCCTCCCCCATTCTTCACCTTGCACTCATAGGACTTGTGACCTTCCTTGTGGCACATGTAGCAAACCATGGTTTGTCCTTCATCAAGCTTCTTCATTCTCTTGATGGTGTTATCTTGATGAAGTTGGGCTTGCTTCGCCTTGCCTTTCACTTGAGTCAAGTCCTTGGTGAGGCAAGCTACTTCTCGCTTAAGTTGCTCATTCTCCTTTGCAACCTCTTGTGTGCATGTATCTACAACAACTTTCTCAACATAAACTTGGTTGCACAAGGATGAGTCTAAACATAAATCATTACAAGAAGTAGAGACATCCTTTTTAGACATATTAGAACTTTTCTTTTTAGATGCCTTGGTGAGGGATGTACTAACGGCTTCAAGATTAGCAACTTTATTAGTTAGTTCATCACAATGTTTGCACATGGTTTCCATTTTAGCAAGCAAACTTTTATAAGCATCTTGTGAGCTAGCTAACTTTTCTTTTAATTTTCATTTTTCTTTATAAGTTGCTCATCATTGATTGTGCATGCATTTGTTGTTGCACTAGCCTCAAGTTGCTCAATTTTAGTAGATAGTTCAACATTAAGATTAACAAAGTTCTCATATTGTTCAAGCAAAGTTTTATATGCTTCTTGTGAACTATCTAGCTTTTCTTTTATTTTCCTGAGCTTCTATTATTGACTAGTGCAAACTTTAGCATAATTAAGATTTTGCTGCACAATTTCTTCATAAGAAGGCATTTCATCATCACTATCACTCTCACTAGAGGATGAGCTTTTGTTACCTCGTGCCATAAGGCACACATGTGAAGAGCTTGATGATGAGTGCTTGCGCCCTCGCCTCTTATGATGGTGTTCTTCTTCACTTGAAGAATCATCATGTGATCTTATTGATGTGAGGGCTTGGTTCTTGCACGCCTTCTTCTTTATCTTGAGTGTGGGCTTGTTTGGACAAACTTCCACAAAGTGCCCTAACTCATCGCATCCATCGCATCCTCTTTTTCTTTGCTCATTTCTTTGATTGGTGAAGATGATATCTTGAATTTGGATGGGCACACCCTTGATATTGAGCCTTTGGATCATCTTCTCCACCTTATTGATAAGTTTGATTGATTCTTCATCAAGGTCGTAGGTGGAGGAGGAAGATTGATCATCATCACTTGAATCTTCATCATCATCATCCTCATCTTCTTCTTCTTCTTCTTCACTTGAGGAGCTTGAGCTTGAGCTTGTCTCAACTTGCTTGCCCTTCATCTTCTTTTTCTTGCCACATGCAAGAGCTTTGCCTTTGCTTGATGAAGAGGCTTCTTCTTGACCCATCTTGCATGACATTTCAAATGCCACTATCTTGCCAATGACTATGGCTAGGATCATGGTGCTCAAGTCCTCCATGTTGTGAAGGATGGTGATGATGCTTGCATATTTCTTTTGTGGTAGCATGGAGATGATCTTCCTCATGATGTCCGCATCATCTAGCTTTGTTAATCCTATAGAATGGAGCTCATTGATAATTAGATTCAAACGAGAATACATATCACGAACAAGCTCATCATCATTCATTTCGAAGGAATCATAATTTTGTTTGGCTAGACAATATTTTTGCTCATGGACATTACTTGTGTCGTCATGGAGCTCTTGAAGTTTTAACCAAATTTCATGTGTCATGTTTAAAGTGAATACTTGGTTAACACATCCATGCTAAAAGATTCAAACAAGCAATTCTTTGCTCTAGCATTGAAATGAATTTCCTTTTCATCACTCTTCGTGGGTTTATTGGGATTCTTAATGGGTTTCATCCCATCACGAGTGACTCTCCAAACTCTCAAATCAACCGCCTCAAGGTAGCAAACCATTCTAGCTCTATAGTATGGGAAGTTGGTGTCGTCAAAGTGCGGAGGTCTAGAGATATCCATCCCAACCACTCTAAATAGTGTTGGCTCAATGGCGGTTAAGCCAAAGGTCCAAGTTGAGCCAACTGGCTCTGATACCAATTGAAGGGGACCGAGATGCCTAAGAGGGGGTGAATTAGGCATCTTAAAAATCTACTTCTTAAATATGGCCTCTTTTTCTAACCCTAGCAAAACCTATGCAAAAGATAAACTATCTAAATGTGCAACTATGGTTTTGCTAGTGTATTGCTATCTCTACCGCAAAAGGAGTAATGTAATCAATGTAAATGCAGAAGCTAAAGAGTAAGGTAGAGATATGCAAACTCCCATCGATGACTCTAGTATTTTTACTGAGGTATCGAGAAGTGCTCAAGCTTCCCCCTAGTCCTCATTGGAGCCCCTCGCAAGGAATCCCTCACAAAGGGCCAAGCTCCTGGTCAGGTAACTTCGTGGATAGCCTCGGGCCTTCCCTATGCACAAGTGGGTCTCCGACGTGCCTTCCAGCAAGCCTCTCTCGGATGCTCCCCGCTGTTTTCACTATCAAGCTTCCGGCCAAAATGCCGCGGGCCTTGTTCCCTCCGGTACACGGTGGCGGCCACACCACAAACATGGTTGGTGTAATCTCACAAGACTACAAGCCCCTCCGATGTACAACAATGGTGCGTGTAAAGCACCAAGTGGTAAGAGGTATGCAAACCTAACTAAACACCAGGCCTAAACCTAGAGCAAGCGCATAAGCAGTGGTCTAATCAACCTAAGCACTTCGTAAAGCACCTATGCTAATCACCTAATAAAACACTAAGCATTGTGCAAGTGGAGATCACTAAAATGGTGTATCAACACCCTTGGTATGTTTCCTTAGCTCCACACATCTCAAATGGTCAGTTGAGGGGTCTATTTATAAGCCCCACTGAGAAAGTAGTCGTTGGGGACGAAATCCTACCTTTTTGCTGCTGACCGGACGCTGGAGTCATCCTGATCGGACGTGTCCGGTCGTCCCAACCGTTGGAGCCACAAACAACTGATCGGACACTGCCAGCGTTCGGTCACTTGTCACCGGTCATGTTTGGTCACAAGTTCGTTGCTCTGGAACCTCTCTGTACTCAATTGGACGTTGTTGTCATGCGTCCGGTCACTGGCTGAGTGTGTTGTCGGACTAATGAATAGTGCCATCGGTGCGTCCGGTTGATTCACTTGTTCAGCGTGCAGTCGCTGCTACTGACGCCTGCTATTGCTGAGCCACAGATCGGAGCGTCTGGTCACTTTCTTCCAGCATCCGGTCCAGCGTCCAATCACCTCTATGAGCTCGTTTCTTTGCGATCTTGCATGCGGCTGGGTTCCTATCTTCATGCTTGGACTTTGCTTGATATCTTGGGTCTTCTCTTGTGCTCCTAAGGTCTTGCTTAAGGTATTGATCATTGGATCATCACGTTGCCTTTGTCCAAGTCACGTCTTGCATCCTATTGAACTACAAAACAAATACTTGCAAATTCATTAGTCCAATTTGATTGTGTTGGTCATCAAACACCAAAATCCAAAGTAAATGGGCCTAGGGTCTATTTTTCTTACAGACACCATTTAATTATAGGTTGAACTGAGTCTACCCACGAAAAGATCTAGAATGGTGCTAAACTTTTACACAGGCTCTAATGTGCCCTAGGAATAAGAATTTTATGGAGGTGGATGACAAAATCTATTGGGTCCAAGATGAAATTCACCCTCTTTTGTCTCATTCGACATAGAGAAAAATATAATAAATCAAAAAACTATTTAGAAAAACCTTAGATCCTATGTGGGATCTTAATTTGGGTGTACATGCTTGCCAAAAAAATTTCAAGTCGTTTCGACATAGGCGGAGTATACATGCTTCACAGAGGTACATGTGCCCTTTCATCGAACCGTGACTATACACATAGGTTATCAAGGTTTCTGTAGTTTATAGGCATTCCAGTGTCGTATTGGTCTCAAACTTTTTCTTAGGCTTGCATGTGCCACGTGTGAAGGAAACACCAAGTTTAGGATTTTCCGGAGATGGTTTGCTACTTTCTTATGTTTAATTGAATTTTTGCATGACGAGATCGTTTAATTATAGGTTGAACTGAGTCTACCCATGAAAAGATCCAGAATGGTGCCAAACTTTTATACAGGCTCTAATGTGCCCTAGGGATAAGAATTTTGTGGAGGTGGATGACAAAATCTATTGGGTCCAAGATGAAATTCACCCTCTTTTGTCTCATTTAGCACACAGAAAAATATAATAAATAAGAAAACTGATCAGAAAAACCAAAGATCATGTGTGGAGTCTTCATTTGGGTGTACAAGCTTGCCAAAAAAATTTCAAGCCATTTCGACATAGGAATACATATGCTTCTATTTATTCAGTATATAAAAGATTTTTTTTAATATATATAAACATCACTGTCGGTTTCAAAAAACGGCATTGATGAGAATAAACCAACAGTGATACTGGTTATCATTGTCGATTTATTTTAAAAACCAGCAGTGATATTTAAAAAATTAAAAAAAATATGCCAGCCCTTGGGTTCGAGCTCGGGTCTTGGGCTGCACAGTTCAGAGACTTAACCGTTGCGCTAGTATATGATGTGTGCTTAGGGTTATTTACTTTTTCCTTTTGACCTTGTGGCCGCTTAATAAATTATAAAATAGAACAAAAAAAATTTGGGCCGCCTAGGACTCGAACACGGGTCTCGGGGGCTAAGTTGAGGGCTGTTAACCGCTGCGCCAGTATGAGGAGTTCGAAACAAAACAAAACATTATTCTACTTAACACCTAATTGCTACACCACATCACTGTCAGTTTGGGGAATGATCTAGCAGTGATCTACCCCATCACCGTCCGTTTACAATCAAAACCGACTGTGATGAGCTATTTCCTAAAGTAAATTAATAATTTATAAAAAAACAAAAAAATTTGGACCGCCTGGGACTCGAACACGGGTCTCGGGAGCTTGGTTGAAGGGTCTTAACTGTTGAGACAGTCAGAGGAGTTCGAAACAAAACAAAAAGTTATCCTACTTAAGACCTAACTGCTAAACCACATCACTGCTGGTTTAGAGAATGACCCGGCAGTGATGTACACCCATCACTATCTGTTTGGGGAGTGACCCGGTAGTGATGTACCCCCATCACTGTCGGTTTTGACTTACAACCGGTAGTGATGAGATACTGGTATAAAAGAGGCACGGGTTGAAATTATCCAAATTCATTTCAACCCTGCACCAACCCCCCCCCCCCCCCCCCACGCCGCCGGAGCACCACCAAGCACCAGAGCACCATCCCATGCTGTCCACCGCACCACATCGGAGCACCGCCCCACGACATCCACCACCCCAAGCCAGAGCACCGCACCGTCCGTGCCCTTGTTCGTTGTCCACGACTTTGGTCGTGCCCCTCCTTCCCAGTGAGTGCGTTCATGAGCACTCCCACTGCTGAGGCCTTCAGGAGCACGCAGACAGCTGCTTTCCCTCCCCCACGGTGAGTGTGTGGCTCACTGCCCACTGTGTGTTTGATGAAATGCCCCACGGTGTTAGCGCTTCTCCCTCCTAGTTCCTACCATCCACCACCTATGGCTAGTAACATTGCTAAATTTTTTGTATCACCCACATCACACGTATAATCATGGTCATCTCAACTCCATCTTCCGTGAGTATTAGTGGTCTCCTTAGACCATGTAGGCTTGGATGCCAGGTAAAGGAAAAAATAAGGGACCTCAGTGGCTTCGTGGATTGCTAGATAGAGCACAGGATGAGTAAAGTGACTGAGTCACAAGATGGCATAACATGGAGTGGTTGGGACAAGAAGAAAGTGACAAATATACACTATGTTAGGAAAAATTAGTTCTAATACATCACTCCTATGTGTATTATAGTTTTTTAAGACAGTTGATAGTGTATGCCCACATTGATGATGCTGTTAGGGTATGTTTGTTTGTTCAAGCAAGAATCCCAGGCATCCAATTTTTAAATGTCTGGAACGAAAAATAAAGAACTGCCTTGTGACTTCGGAGAGCATTTACTGGTTTTTTATGAGCTTTCTAGCATCCTTACTAAGATAGTCTTTTCTAGCAGATTTTAGATGATTACTAATGATGATGTATTGTGTGATCTTGATACAAACACTGTAGCTACGTATTTGATGTTCAAGTACAAATTTGTGTGCTCTCGCCTCTCTATCAGTCAGGAGAAGAAATGATACATTTCAATGGCATAGACATGCACCAGCATCCCAAAACTGCATCTAGTTGATTTTTTTTAATTTCCTGGAAGATGTGGTTTTCTATTATTTGTTCATCAACCCTTTTACAGCAAAAGCCCCATTGACATACCTACAAATATTGTTCATTAGAGCAGTGGTATCCATAGCCTCATGTTTCATCTAGATTTTGATATAACAGTGTGTGGATTACCAATGCATCAATGAGAGGTTTTTTTAGATACTAATGGCAATGTAAAACATGACATAGATAGGTGACACCTGAATAAGTGGATTTTATTAAGATATGACTATATAAGTCAATTTCAGCTTCCTCCAAAATTCATAAACCAATTGGTATAATATGACTATTGGGAGCAATGAAGAATTTGGTTATTCATCTTGCACATGAGCAATACTGACAATGTATTGCCGAAAAATGTTCTTACTCTTAAGCTTCCCTAGTTCAGTGAGTTACTATTACAACTTACCACATGCCTAATTTACTTAAATGTATAGGCAACCATGGCATGGTATGTAGTGCATGTTGGTCATATGCCTAGGATTTATTGAACCTAGGAAGATTGATATGCTCAAGTCAATCGCTACCCTGGTAATTTGCACAAAAAGTACAACACAGAAGCTGAAGCTTTGAGGGCCTACTATAGTCATCTGGCCTACCTTGCAAACCATGGGCCACCGGCCTACTATGGTCCAGTGAATGCAAACCATGGCCATCCGCTAGCACTGGAGATTGAAGAGAAGCCACCCGTCGGAGATGTGAAGATTGGGAGAATTGCTCCTTGGGCTTGGAAAGATGTCATGCTTTTATTTATGGCTATAGTCATTGCTTTTCTTATTTGGAAGTTGATGTAGGCTTAGTTTCGTAGAACAGTAGGTGGACTTTGTTGTATGTGGTCAATCAAACAATGAATTTGTTCTAGGTGAACATATGCTATTATTTGACTTTGTTGTATGTGGACTTATTATTAGACTTTGCATTAAACATATTAAATATATATATATATATGTGTGTGTGTATATATATATGAACATATGCTATTAGTAGTTGTTCGCATCCAAAACTAACCATGATCATGTCACAGCCATGACTCATCGTCGCCTATTACCCCATCGCTGAAGAACAGATCGGCAACAAGAAGTGGCTGATATCGCTAGGACGGGACAGCCGCATGATCCGACAAACAGTGACGGTGTCAATCAGGACAGTGAGAACGAGCAACCATGGACCCCATCCGACTTGCTCGATCTGGGTAAAAATGACCAAGATGGCCAGGTAACTTTGGTATCATGTGACTATGTAGCCACACACGCTAATCAATTGAGAGGGTCATAGCTTACTTGGTGTCTCCAGCAGGAGCCTCCGCCGGCCGAGGAGCCAGAGGGTTCGGGTAGCAGGAAGGCTAGATCCAAGTGAGGCATGTCAAAGATTCCTGTTGGTAGGAATGCACACTGGCACATTACCGAGTTTGATGAATTCGGGGATCCACTCTCACCGCCTATAGCTTTGACCAAATCCAAGACTATCCTTGGGTTACTTGTTAGGGACTTCATCTCGATTAGGTATAGGAAGTGGATTGGGAAAGATGATCACCCGTGGAGGGTTCTCGAAAGTGAGAAGGATTACATATGGGATGTCAAGATCCTAGAGTATTTCACTTTCCCAATGAAGTATGATAGGGAGTTAGTCAAGAAAAAAGCAAAAGAAATAATGGGGACATGCTTCAAGAATTTCAAGGGGACATTGTACAAGAATTTTGTCCTCCAAAATAAAGAGCCAGATTTCGATGGTGGATAGTTTAGACAATAGAAGGACTTCTAGCAGGATTTCAAGGAATACAGATTATTCGAGGAGTACTTAGAACCGTGCAGGAAGAATAAGAACTCACAAAAAGCGACGAATCCTCATCATCTCAGCTCTCGTGGCTACGCCAAAAAGATGCTAAAATTTGAAGCAGAACTTCAAAAGATGGATCACCTTGTTCAGGAAGGCGTTCAGGTTGAGACCGCTGATTAGGAGCCCAGATCGGTAATATACTACATGGGGAGGAATGTACGGCACGCCGAGGATGTGAGCTTTAGCTCCACAAATGAACCCATGAGCGAACTCATCCAGAGGATCTCCTAGGTAACTATCGATAGAATATGCTAGGTAGTCCACCGAGGGATATCCCACGATGGTAGATTTCTCGGTGGGGGTGCACGTGATCAGGAACCGGATGGTGACATAAGGCGCAGAGACAGCGATTTAGACAAGTTCGGGCCGTCTAATCGACGTAATACCCTACATCATGTGTCTTTGGTGTATTGTATTGAGATGTAGTAGATAGATCTTGATGTATCTTGTCCGCTAGGGGACCCTTGCCTCTCCTTATATAGTCTAGAGGGACAGGGTTACAAGTAAAGTATCCTATTTGGTACTATACAATAGCTTGCGGTGCACGCCGAGCAGCGCCGTGCACGCCTTGACCTTGTGGGTCGAGTCACCTCTGATGGTGCGACCCATGTCTTGTCTTTAGGATACTGGTGGCCGTACCCCCATAGCTAGTCCCCAAGCCTAACAGTAGGTGACATAGTCACATGGTGCCAGGGTCAGAAAGTAGAAGACCAGCCGAGCAGGTAGTCAGTCCTCAGATGTAGCCTCGAGATGAGAACAAGCACATTCATTGCAAGGTGAAGTGTGCCCACTTAGTCCCTGAGCCTGCTGAAAGATGAAGAATGAATCTTGTAGCAGGGTCAAAGAAGTCTGAAAGCTTGCTGATGTCATCTGATATGCATGTATCAAGACCCCAGATGTGCTGCCCAAGATCAGCACCCTGATCCAAACAGCATGGAGCAGTTTGATAGCACACCGACGAGATGTAGCAAGATCCGACCACCAAGGGAGCACCGAGGAGCGAGGAGTCCTCGGAGTCGCTGGCGATGTCTGAGCACCGAGGAGCGAGGAGTCCCCGGCGTCGCTAGTGATGTCCAAGCACCATGGAGCGAGGAGTCCCTGGCGTCGCTGGTGATGTCCGAGCATCAAGGAGCATGGAGTCCCCGGTGTCGCTGGCAATGACCGAGCATTGAGGAGCGAGGAATCCCCAGCGTCACTGGCAATGTCTGAGCACTGAGGAGCGTGGAGTCCCTGATGTCGCTGGCGATAATTGAGCGCCGAGGAGCGAGGAGGTGAGGCAAGGGACTCGCACTTCTAATAGAGAGAAAGACGTGCTCACCCAAGCACTCGAAATCGAGGAGCACCCTGGTCGCACTAGAGGATCCGGTGTTGTTCCATGGAAACTAGCATTCCCCCAAGAATCTAACACTTACTGAAGCCACTCGAGGGGTAGAGCGAAACAAGAGGTAGAGTATTTGAGGCGACTAAAAGAGATGGAAGATAGAATGGAAGCACAGACTGAGGCGACTGTTGAAGCGCGAGTCGAGCAAATTTTGTTGTCCAAGGGCTCAGGAGTACCACAAAACTCTACTCCTACTGCCTTTAGCACACAATTTAGGGGTCGCAACAGCTGCGGATCGACCCCGCTCGACGAAGAAGAGACGAATGTGCCTCATCCGATGGATGGCATCACTGAACCCATCAATGTCAAGTTGTACATCTGTCAGGAATGGACAAAGGACAAGGTGGCACTTGGCTAGGCCTGGCCTGTGGGAGATGGGACAATTAATGGCCGCCTAATTCCATAGGGGTATGCTCGTGTCACCATTGACAGAATACTTGATAGAAGTATAACAAGATACCAATTGAGTACCCCGTAGCAGAAGATAGGCCGAAACTTGGTCAAAACAAGGGCTCTCAAGTGGCCTAGCGCAAGTGCTTCATTAAGTTTGACCATCAATTGTCCTCTGATGATGAGGATGACTATGAGTCTTCACCCACCCACGATGATCACTCACCATCACCCAACAGAGATCACTCCCCTCCTCATCTAGAGCCATCACCCTCGAGAAGACAGAGGTCTCCTTCTATTCCTCCTCGTCTGACTCCATCTTCATCAGCCCTGAGAAAAGAGACTCCTCCAGTCCTCCTCCTCCATCTTCATCAGCGCTGGGAAAATAGAATTCTCGTCGTCATCCTCCTCCTCCTCCTCCTCCACCTCAGCCCAAAACAAGATCAAGGACATCCTTGCAGTCGCAAAAACGTCCTTGGATTCGATCGCTAATGCTCCCAAAGTGGACCAATAAAAAAGAAAAAGGTTGTTCAGTGGCAGTGTTACCACCTTGATGAAAGAAAAATTTATAGCACATAAAGGAAGATTGTGTTAGTTTCTTCAATCTCTGTGCTTCACTGCCTTCGTTTTTGTTGAAGTCCGAATTCGAAAGGCAAACACAGAATAAATACGCTACAACAAGAGACGAAGAAATACACAATAAAGATTTAAGGAACATATAGAAGTACATCAAAGACAACCTAGGATTAACCATGGAAAAGGCCACAAACATCTATTATGATATACAAGGGACAGGAACACCGACAATGAATTATGAAAGGGGCAATCTTTTGGTTCCCGGTCATGAGTATAAAAATTTGACAACATATATGCGCCAATTACATGAATATTACATGGCTCAAGCAACAGAGACGGACGACTTAGGTTTTGAGGTTTTTATCCATTCGCCACATGTTTTCCATTATCCTGAAGAAGAGAAGTTTGATGTCGAGTGGGAGTGCTTGTTCCAGCTATACCAGAAATGCCCTATCGATGTTCAAATGTTGACGCTGTGGACTATGTAAGTACCCTACACGCATGATATTACAATTAACTACTCTCTCAAGACACAAATTGTTAACTTTTGAGCACTTTCCATGATTTTATGTAGGTGTATAGCAAAATTTTGCATTCTAAAAAGCAAATGGGATTACATAGGCTTCTTGGACCCCTTGCGAGTCAATGAGAGGACATGTCTAGGCCTCCATGGATGTGACGTGAAAGACCTAAAACAGAGATTGATTGTTGTTTTCGATGAATTCATGATGAAGAACAAAACCCACATACTTCTAGCCTACAACTACAAGTATGTGTTCTCGACTTTTAATTTTATGCTTCTTTTTTCGTTAAGATTATTCGATAATTAGGATTCTATGATTGCAGCAACCATTTCGTCTTCATTTGTGTCAATCTTGCTAAAAATCTGATCGAGGTGTGGGACTCGAAGAAAAAACCATTTCATCATCTGGATGCACTGGTGGCAGTGCTGAATTAGTAAGCGATCCTAATAACATATTATTTTCTAATCACACATACCGCTTTCTAATGTTACTCCCTTTAATATTGCTCAGTGTCCGAAGAAGACATATCGGTGGGATGTAGGTCCCATTTAAGGATGTCGAAATGGAGGGGAAGTACCTATCACAGCCAGTGGGAAACAATGAATGTGGGTTTTATGTAATGTGGGCAATGCTTCCCTACATCGGCGGGAAATCGGAAGAAGCCGATAAGTTGGTGTGTATAATCCCTATTTCATTTATGTCTGTTAATAATTCAACAAAATGATTTACTGTTCCTCTTTGGATATCATCTTTTTTGAACGACAGCGCAAGAAATATAACCACGAAAGACTGTTAGACATGCATGTCATCGCACTGCAATCGAAGCTGGCAAAATTCATCTTAGCCGAGATATTGGAAAAAGATGGAGTATTTTCCATTGCACAATCCGTGAAGTACAAGGACCAGTATGGCCCAGAATGGCTTGCCAGATTATTGTAAGAAGTTTGAGAAGCATTGCACAATCTGTGAAGTCCGAGAACATTTCTTTTTTATTTTGAGGGATCGAGATCTGGATAAGAACATTTAAATTATAACCGTAACATTTGTAATATTTAATATTGATGGACATGTCGTCTACGTAGCATATATAAAGCGAAACCCGATTCCACAAAAAATATAAATTAAAATCAATTATAAAATAATAAAATGTGAATGTAACATTACTGTCGGTTATCAGAAAACCAGTAGTGTTGTTGTAAGCATCATTGTCGGTTATCAACAAAACCGGCAGTGATGGCACTGTCGGTTCGAGCCACAAACCGGCAGTGTTGGCTTAGCCATCACTGTTGGTTCTTGTCACAAACCGACAGTGATTCTTACTATAACACTGCCGGTTGAAACACAAATCGACAGTGTTGTTGCAACTAAACTCTACCAGGTGGTCTTATGAACTGGCAGTGTTGGTGGAAATGAACACTACCGGTTGTGTAAAAAACCAGCAGTGAAGTTAAAGAACACTGCTGGTTTGTAGAAACCGACAGTGATAGCTTACCCCCATCACTGGCGGTATGGTTGTGCCGGTTCAAAATCCGGCAGTGATGGGGTATTTTGAACCGGCAGTGAAGTGTTATTCTGACATAGTGATATATTCCTTATCGCCAATCTTAAGGAGACCACTGTTGATATAATCATCATAATAAATAAACATAATTAGTAATAGCCACGTAGAAAAGTGCATAGATACTCCAAAGTGTAAGACAAAAGTATCATACCATCAATGGGTTTGGAGCAACAATACCATTCCTTATTGAGACAATCAACAACAAATGGTATAGGGACTATGGCACAACAATCATTCACCATATCATCTTGTAATGTCACTCTAGTAGTATCATTTGCGTCTACAACAACTTCAAGAATCTGATCATCATTTTCATCTTCATTTGTATCTATGTACTTTGATTTTTTCATCCTATGACTTCGATTTTCCCCTTTAGTACCATTTTCATCATGTGACCTAGGCTTTTGTTCTGTCAATTGTTCTTTCATACTTCTAAAATTTAAATCATTGGTTACATCATTACATCCATTCATCTGGTCCCTACTACGCATTCGTGTGGCCACTCGTTGATCAACATTAAGTCCCCCTTTTGAATTGAGAACCAACCCTAGCATTGCCTTTAAATTATTTGGTGGACCTGAAGTCTTGGTGTCATTTGAATGATGAATTAGTCCATGCTTCATCTTTGAAATCTCCAAGGAGTTTGGTCCATCATTTTTGTAGACCGAGCTCTTAACCAATTTTTCTAGAGAAAATGCATAGCTAGATTTAGGATTCTTCACTCGAGGATACTTTTCTTTCATTGCATTGGTAATCTGTTGTTCAACATTGCCACCCTTGGCTGGTTGCTGCTTGACCTTTGTTAATTCATGATTGCCTCGTTGATCTTTCACACTGTAGTTGCTCTTGGGAATTTTTTCATTAGCCTTTATGTGTGGATTTTGCATCCTAGCCACCCACTTCGTCACTTCTTTTACTACTTGTTTCATGGGCATTGATTGAAACCTACCTATGGGTTTCCTTCGCTTTGACATAGAGCCATTTCGCACATTTAGCCTAGAAGATGGTGTGCGTCTTGGATCAAAATAAGAGCCACTAGGATGTCTTTGATGTCCCATGCTGTCAACTGAGGTCTAACTGCAACCACAAATAGAAACACTGAATTTTCTACAATGATAAAAAGGTGGTTGGTGCAAGCTAGTATGTGAAAAATGTTAATATACAATCAAAACACAAGTCTAATTGTTGTCAGCGCAACATATATAAATAGAAGAGAGTAAAGAGCGCTTTATATAGTAAACTATACGACGATGCAACCTAATAAAATTTAATCACGTCAAGATTACTTATAAATTTCAAAGAAAAGATTATCAACTGTTCCTAAAGAGCCTTATAGGCATCCATCCATATAATAAAAATAAAAAATTAAAACCATGTTTGAAATTTAGAAAGGTAAGAAATACTATAATTAATTTTATTTGCTAATACATCGTAAAACTTCATATTCATAATCCCGCGTGCACAATGACTAGTACATACATTTGTTTGCATAATAATCATCTCATAATAAAAAATCGATCAAGATTAGACAAATCCAAATAGAACTAGGAGGCATTTAGGGTATGTTAGCATCACGTCCCGACTATAATAATTTGATAAAATCATCTCTGGGTGATATAAACACCCTAGCTTATAGTTAGATTAGGATATATAATAATAATAAGGCTAACAACTGAAGAAAACTTTGGCACACTATGCTGGCAAAAAAATCTTAAATGATTCCCCTAGGCCTTCACAGCATTGCAACAACTGGTCGATGAGGTTAGCTAAATCTCCAAAACAAGTGTCGCACGAACCCCTATATGCATAGCTTAATCATCATGTTGCACACATATCACTACGTAAAAAATGATTTTTAGCAACGGGTTAGATTTTTTGTAGGGGCGGCTGGTGATGGAGCCGCCGCTATAGTGCCGTGCTTGGGTGCCTAGACATCAGCCGCCCCTACAAATGGAACAGCAAGGGCGCCTAGTGATACGAGCCGCCCCTACAAATGAGTCTGATTTGTAGGGGCGGCTCACTCACCAGCCACCCCCGGTGATTCTATTTGTAGGGGCGGCTGGTGATTGAGCCGCCCCTATAAATGACCCTCGTATAAATAGCTCTGATTTGTAGGGGCAGCTCAATCACCAGCCGCCCCTACAAATGACCCCCGTATAAATAGCTCCGATTTATAGGGGCGGCTCAATCACCAGCTGCCCCTACAAATGACCCACATATAAAACAGCTGCAGCACCTTCTTCCTCCTCGGGTCACTCACTCCAACCCGTGAAAGAAAGGTGGGGAGACTTTGGGCACCTCCCAAAAATTGCTCTACTAAGGGGGGAAGGTTTTGGTTTCAAATCCTTTGGTGGAGAGGTTGTAGAAGGTAAGAAAATGCTATTCCACACTTTTTTGTAGTTTTAATGGTTGGTTAGTGAGTAATTAAAGTTTTATTTTTCTCTCTCTTCTATAGTGCTTGAGCTACTTATGAAGCAAATTAGACCCAAGTTTTAAATGTACTAGGGTAAATTATGGAGGGGAACAAGATCATACCCTTATTTGGTCCATGTTTCTTGATTTTAGTGAATAATTAGTTAGTTTTATGCATGTTTCATGTGCATGTAGATCTAGATCTAGGGTTTGGTTTTTTATTAATTTTGTTTTTGTAAATTTAGACTAAGGTTTGTATGAAAGATATTAGGTAAAGTATAATTGTTGCTAATTGTTGTCTTTAAAATTGTTTATTGTAATCAATAAATATGTATTTTAATTAATTATGGATAAATGGGCCATTAATTAATTTTCCTCTACCATGGTGTGTTTGTATGCTTCATGTAATTATATTAGATTTATATTCATATATATCTAAAGTATATATAATTATTCTCAAGTAATTATTAATCTGATTCATTTTTATATATATCTGAATAAGTAGTCCTTTAATGTTTGTTTTGTTGTTGTTGTAAAAGATGGAGTACATGAACTCTTGGATGTATGGTTCGTTAAGGTTCAAAGAAGGTTTCTGTTAAGAGGTGGATAAATTTATTAAAGCCGCAAAGAAGCATGCAACGACATTGAAAGAGAATAAGGATACAATTATTTATCCCTGTAAAGATTGCAAGAACCATATGGCATGGATAGATGTGACTATCATCAGATCACATTTGATTATGCAAGGATTTGTTGAGGACTACACAGTGTGAATTCATCATGGTGAAACAGTTATTGTTAACGACGAGGATGAGGAGGAATACGAATGAAACCATAGAATCCCTATCCCAATATTCAGCAGAGCTTGATGCACGAATGGATTTTGAGTTTGGCAATGAACAAGGTGGTGATGCTGGTGGTTGGGATGGTAACGATGAAGGTGGTGCCAATAATGATGGTGGAGCACATATCGGGGATGAAGATGATTTGGAGGACATGATTCGAGCCCTTGGACCAGAGATTTTACTAAATAACCCGAAAGGTCTTGAAAATTTGGAAAGGGTGACAAAAGCATCGAAGGAGGCTATGTATGGTGTTGAAAAGGGCTATCCGACACGTTGGACATTGCTACGTTTTGTGCTTGAGCTGCTCATCCTGAAGGTTACATACGGCTGGTCAGACTGTAGTTTCAATGATCTATTGCATCTTCTGTCATGGGTGCTGCCACAACCAAACTCAGTTCCTGCCAACACATACCAAGCGAAGAAGGTCATAAGTCCATTGATAATAGGGGTTGAAAAATCCATGCATGTCCTAACCACTGTATAGTTTTTCATGGCAAAACATTCAAGTCACTAGATAAATATCCCCGGTGTGGGGCCAGCCAGTACAAGAACAATGACCTTTACGGTGGGGACGAAGCCTCCACGGGGAAAAAGAGGAATAAGAAGGGTACAAAAAAGGTGGTACAAGAATCTTAGCCCCTAGAGGACACTCCATTAGGCAACGATGCAAAGCAGAGAAGAATTCCTGCCTTGGTAATGTGGTATCTGCTAGTGACCGACTGCTTGAGACGTATCTTCCTAAACCCTAAAGAAGCCGCACTCATGACATGGTGGGATGATGAGCACAGGGTGGATGATGATAAGATTGCACACCCGGCTAATTGTAGTCAGTGTCAAAGGTTTGATGAGAAGCACAAAGAATTCAGCGATGACCCAAGGAATGTACGGTTTGGCTTGAGCACCGATGGAATGAATCCCTTCAATGAGAGGATAAGCGACCATAGCACATGGCCAGTGATCTTGACCATATACAACATCCCAACATGGTTGTGTCAGAAGAGAAAGTACCTTCTCCTCACTATTTTTATTTCTAGCCCTAAACAACCAGGCATTGATATAGACATGTTCCTCGAGCCTTTGATGCAAGAAATGGAGAGGCTATGGAGGAATGAGGAGCAGATGTACGATGTGTTCCAAAAGGAGGACTTCATATGTAGAGCAATAATATTTGTTACTACCAATGATTATCCCGTGTCATTTGCTTTGTCTAGACAGATCAAAGGAAAGATGGGATGCTTGGTTTGCTTGGATGGTACTACATGAGTGTACCTAGATGCATCCAAGAAGATAGTTTACCTAAGGAACCAATGCTTCTTAAAGACAAGTCACAAGTACTGCAGTAAATTGTTCTTTAGATTTTATGACAACGTCCTGGAGATTGAACCCCCTCTGGAGAGACGTCATAACGGAGAACATGTGTACAGAATGGTAAAAAACATACGCGTTGTCTATGGAAAGAAGAATCTAGATGGGACGAACAGAGATAGAAGCACACCTCCTATCGAAGGAGTACCTTTCAAGAAACAATCGATCTTCTTTCAGTATTTGCCTTATTGGCTAGACTTGGAGGTCCCCCATGCCATTGATGCTATGCACGTGCAGAAGAATGTCTTTGAGAGTCTCATTGCTACCTTGATGGACACAGGCAAGTCAAAGGATGGTCCGAAAGAATGGAAAGACATGGTGTAGCTAAACGTGATACCACAGCTTCACCCGATACCTGAGGCTAATGGAAAATACACTCTGCCCGTGGCATGCTTCAACCTAACACCAGACAAGAAGAGAGCTATATGCACTTTCCTGAGAGGGATCAAAGTCCCGACTGGGTTTTCAGCAAATATGAAGAAGCTAGTGTCGATGAAGGACTTGTCAATAACACACTGCAAGGCTCACGATTGCCATGTGATGCTGACAGTGTTTCTACCTATTGCAATCAGGGCTATAAATCTAGAGTTCTTGAAAATGGCCATCACCCACATGTGCTACTTCTTTTTGAAGATCTCACAGAAGACGATTGGCAAGCAAGAGCTGAGTGACCTACATGAATTTGTGGTGGAGACACAAAATCAATTGGAGATGTGCTTACCTCCTGCTTTTTTGATATAATGTCACATCTCATGATTCGCATGGTTCATCAGATATAGGCGCTGGGCCCTTGCTACTTGCATGAAATGTGGTCCTACGAGCGGTTCATGTCGGTTCTAAGTCAATACATGCATAATCGAGCATACCTAGAGGGCTCCATGATAGAGGGTTATAGTACTGAAGAAGTCGTCGAGTGCTGTCAAGAGTACCTAAAAGTATAGAAAGGGATTGGTAAACTCAATTCTCGTCACAAGGGTAGGCTGGCTAGGAAGGGCACTAGTGGTAGAAAAGTGTTCATCAACCATGATTACAAAGAGGTGAGTTGGGCGCATTATAGTGTCTTGTAGAGTACACAACTGATGCAATCGTACATTGATGAACACTTGGCTATCATTATGGCGGAGAGAAATAGCCGTTCGGATGATTGGGTCATGAAACAACACAAGCAATGACTAACTACATGGTTGAAGGACCAAAACATACCGCCTGGAGAAACAATAAACTCTATTACCATCAGTAGGTTAGCGGAGGGGCCATCGACACAAGTGACATCTTGGAATGCTTATGACATCAATGGGTATACGTACTATACCCACGCAAAGGATAGTAAATTATGAACCAAAACAGCGGCGTTCGAATAGAGGCTCTCGATGGATTGGGGCGAAAGATCCAATACTTTGGCATCATTAAAGAGATATGGAAACTTGACTATGGAAGAGATATAACGATGGCCCTGTTTCGATGCCGCTGGATCAAATAACACCAACTGAATGAGATCGGATTTAGAGTCCTGGACCTCGAGAATCTAGGCTACCAAGATGACCCTTGGGTGCTCGCTTCACGTGTTGCACAAGTTTACTATATGTCTGACCCACAAAGTAACCTCCCCCTGAAGAAGAAGACAAAGCACGTGGTTGCCTCTAGGAAACAACACATTATTGGAGTTGGTGGCGTGGACGATGTTGAAGCTTACAATAACTGCGATGAGATGCCGCTATTCACAGACTTTCCTAAGAAGATCAGTGTTGTGGAAGAGAACCTCCCCAAAGACATATTGCCATGGGAACGAAAAGGTGTCAAGGGGAAAGTCGTTACTGCGAGCTAGCTAGTTGTTGAACGTAGAGTGTTTATGTAAGTGTGTATTTGTAAGACTTCATTTATGGATGCGTGTGAGACTATATATTTATGTATGTGTGTAAGACTATATATTTTTGTATGTGTGTGAGACTACATTTATGTATGTGTGTGAGACTACCCTTTGCAACATCAAGATGACTCTATTTGAACATCCACTGTATTACTAATAAAACTTTATGAAATCACTTAACACTTTATGAAATGAAGAAATGACCAAAATAAAAGTAGGAGATCTTGACGAGTTATACAACTTTCATATTCATCACCTTTACAGCTGAAATCATTTAGTATTTGAAAATCAAGTTTGAAGCTGTCACAGATTAAAAAGAGAAATCACACGTATTCATCATTGATCATCATGAACAGTTGTGCTTTTACTAATTAATCTCTAGGTAAAATTTATAACTAGTCTTTCTCCCTCATACTAACTCTAAATGTGATGATTTTTTCCCTAAAATTTTCTAAAATCTTGCCCTATTAAGTTAGTGTGTTGATTTGGTCATTCTTTTTATTTGACAAAGTTTGAGCACTTTAAATTTTCAAATTTAAAAAAATGACAAGTTCGAACGAGATTTTCAACCATTAAATGATTTCAGCTGAAAAAGTGATGAATACCAAAGTTGTATAACTCATCAAGATCTACAACTTTTATTTTGATCATTTCTTCATCTGACAAAGTGATATTAAACATTGTTCACAAATCAACATATTTCTCGTATAGTTCAGGAAACTATGAGTCATATGTGAATTTATAAACAATGTTTACTAATACTTTGTCACATGAAGAAGTGACCAAAATAAAAGTTGTAGACAGTGATGAGTTCAACAACTTTTATGTTCACGACTTTTATTGTTGAAATCATTTAAGGTTTCAAAATCTTATTTGAAGTTGCCAATTATTGAAATCCAAAATTTGAACTGTTCAAATTTGGTCAAATGAAAATACAATCAAAATAAAAGTTGTACATATTGACGAGTTTTACAACTTTGGTATTCATGAGTTTTTCATCTGAAATCATTTACTCTTTCAAAATATTGTTTCAAGTTGAAATTGTTTGAATTTTAAAATTTAAATCGTTCAAAGTCACATGACAAGATGACCAAAATAAAAGTTGTATATGTTGATGAGTTATACAACTTTTATGTTTACAACATTTTCATTTTATTTCATTTAATGTCATAAAATTATAGTCGACGTTTTAAAATTCAAATTTTTAATTTTTGTTTTTTTTCTATATTGTTTTGACTACAATTGTTTATATATATATATATTTCTTCATATATAAAATAATACAAAATATTATATTTGTGCATATACACAATTGTTTTTTATATTACTTTTATTTTGGTCACAATTGTTTTGTATATACACAATTGTTTTTATAATACAAAATTAATAATTTTAAAAAATAAAAATATTTTTAGCGGTGGTTGGATCAGGAACCACCCCTATGCATTTGTAGGGGCGGCTGGATCAGGAACCGCCCCTACAAATATATTTGTAGGGGCGGCTGGATCAGGAACCGCCCCTACAAATCATCCCGACTAAAGGACGCACGGGTGTTGTCTATTGTTGGGCGCTCTCTTCTCCTCCGACGCCGTCAGGCTGCCCCGCCGACGCCGCCTCCAAGACCCACGCCCCCTCCCCGCACCCGCACGCCTGCTCCTCCCCGCACCCGCGCCCCCTCCCGCCTGCTCCTCCCGGCCCTAGGGTTTCCGCGCATGCCTGCTCCTCCCCACACCCGTGCGCCTCCCTAGGGTTTCCACCGGCGGGCGGCCTCCACGCACCTCGACCGGCAGGCGGCCTCCGTGCACCTCCATCGGTGGCCGGCCGCGCACCCGCGCGCCCCCTCCAACGGCTGGGCCCCCTCCAACGGGTCAGGGCACCGGGCCGACGCCGACCCCCTCCGCCTCCGTCTCCGCTTCCCCAATCTGCCGACGCCACCATGGGTCTCCAGGTAACCACAACACTTGCCATCTTTCGTATGAACTTCACGCCCGAGCAATCCATTTCGTCAGGTACATCAGAAGGACCAATTTCTGAATCCTGTTTTGTGATCTTCTAGGGTGTTTCATTGAAATCTTCACCATCTAGAAATGGTTCAGAAATTGGCATTTGAAGGAAGTATAACATGCACTGTTCTTTTGTTTTTGTAGCAACATGCTCAGCAATCTCACCCCATTCTTTTCCTTCAAAAATTTCTAACGCTTCCAAAAGAAGCAATGTCACCTGGTCAGTCCAGTTAGAACCACCAGACCCTGGAACTTCTGCAGATTCCATAAGGATGAAAATCAGCTTTTGACATGCCTTCATCAAATTTTCCTTCATTGTAGCACTCAGAAGAAAAAACAAAGTCTACCTGGAAATGATTAAGATGAAATTAATCAGCATTGGGCCCCCAAATAAATAACAGATATATCAGACAGTAACGATAATTAAATAGTCTTTTGTCACAGGGTAAAGGTGCCACAATAAGATGGTTGCATGGCCAGTCATCTAAAATATGCGCAGTGAAACCACTAGGTGAACATACTGTAATATAACCGAAAGTAGTCAGACTGAGGTTAAGCTACCTCATGTAAAGCTAAAGATTGCCCCTTTTTGGGGTACAAATGTACAACACCCCAACATTTATTTGTTTTGTTCATAATGCACAAGGTAAAGTACCCAGTTGCATAGAATTTATGCGAGACTAAGAACATATATCATTTCTTAACTAAAAGATAAATTGTCGAACCAATTAGCATGAATTACTCAGCTGCAGCTTTGCACGAGGTAACTCGCATGTTTATTGCAGCGAGCATATGTTTTTGTTTAGCCACAGCCATTTTTTTTCTTTTCATGCCTGTCTTGGTATAACTTCTTTTCAGTATAACTGTCAGCTCACCAGCCGATATGTCAATAAAAAAGCAAACATATAGATACAGGGAAATACAAGGAAGCAAAAATCATCGCTATTCTGATTCTCATTACCTTGATCCAGTGCATGGAGTAATTCACTAATTCTTAATGGAAAGCGCACTAGGCTGCTTGTTCATCCTTATATTCCTCAAATAGCACAGATTGTACATGCTGATTTTATATGTCAAGGTATGCCAGCCAACTGGCCATATGGGCTAAAAGAACACACAGAAGGAACGGCAGATCAAATCATTTTTGTTTAGGTTGATTTTTTAGTTGGATTCGAACAATCATCAATTAGCTAAATACTTACCCGGGCTAAAAGAACACACGGAAGGATTGCTCGGGCGATGAAAGGGTTGATGCAGGCGCCAGGCCTTTCGTATGAACTTCACACTTCACTCGGCATAGCAAATAACTATTCGTTCATTCGTTGGATACTTGGTTGGATGGTACTGTACTGTTGTTCTCTGATTGGGGTTTGCATGCTGAAATTGAGAAACAGGGGCTGCGAAATGTCCCAAATCTATGACACAATTTGGAGCACGTGTAATGGAATTTAATGTTAGGAGTTAGGAGTTAGGACTACTCACTAGTTGATGTACTGCGTTTATCCAGCTTTCAAGATAAGTATAAACTTATGCTAAAGTTTCACTTTGTTGGTGTTATCAGATTAAACATGACCTCCACCATTTAATCTTCATTACACTTGCCATCTGACTCCTTAATAGGAAAAAAATATTACAACATTCTTCCAGATGTTCTTTCAGTCTTTCACAACATCCATGCAGAACTCAAGTTGCTTTCTTAAGGAAAATTTCCTTGTGTTTAGAAGATCAGATCGTGTTGCTTTCTTAAAGAAAATTTGTGACTTCTGGAGTTCTGGTGAATAATTTTGATCTGTGAATGGAAGCTATGTCGTTTTGCTTTATATTGTTTGAGTTGATACTGATTTTACTTTTATACCTATGATCAGGTAGTTAGGCTCATGGCTTAACTCCTATATGATCAGCTAGTTAATAAGTGGCAGCCAGCCAGCAGCACCTATGACCCGTTTTAGCGAGCCTATGAAGTAATTGTAACAGCTGCTGCTTCTACTATCCAGCAATTCTTGTTTGGCAGCAACTGCTCTATCTTCTTCTCTCTTCTATCTTCTCCTTTATTCTCTCTTCTCTCACCTCTCTTCTCCTCTCTTCTATCTTCTCCTCTCTTCTCTCTTGTTTGGCAGTAGCAGCTGCTCCTTTGCTGAGTTAAATGATATGTAGACCTCTCTTCTCTCTTCTTCCTTCTACTCACCTCTCTTCTTTATTCTCCTCTCTTCTTTCTTGTTTGACAGCGGCAGTTGCTCCTATTCTGATTTAAATAATGTGCAGACCTCTCTTATCTCTTCTCCTCACCTCTCTTGCTACTCCTACTCCTCTTACTACTCCTACTACTACTCCTCTTAGTACTCCTACTACTCCTCTTACTACTTGCTACTCCTAAGTGGCTGTTGCTCTTACTCTACTACTACCACTCTACTGCTACATTTACTCTACTCTACTACTTTCTACTTACTACTACTACTTGCTACTTCTAGCTACTAACTATTGGCTGTTGTTGCTTTTTTTTGCCAAATCTCCCAAAACATGCCCAGGACTTGTTGTCCTATCTTTTGCCATTAGCTGTTGCACTATGTTTGTTAAGCAGCTGTTGCTTTTTTTTTGCCAAATCTTCCCTCTTCTCTCCTCTCCTTTATTTTGCCGATGATGAAATTGTCTAAGTGCATACATTATATGGAATATAAGCTGATGATCAAGAACTTGTGAGGAACTTGGCATCATTAGCAGTCGCCCCTACATTACATTCTTCTCACTTCTCTGTTATGATGCCTTGATGCTTCAAGTTCAAGATCAGATGATGATTGACATGTTTCTGAGGCCTCTACTACTGCTACTTCTTATTTTTTTGACATATTATTGTTTTATAGGACTACTTTGTTTTATAGATCTTTTTATTTCTTATACCTTCTCGCATACCTAAAGCACACTTTCTTGCATCTATTAGAACAAAGCGCAAAATAAATATCGCGGACACCAGACAGTGCAGCCCGATGCCCCAAGCATGATGAGCAGCCAACCCTTGAGGAGCAAGCATTAGAGGACCAGCTTACTCAGGAACAGTTCGATAATGAGATAGAAAAGGATCTAGAAGTGATGCTTACTCAGGAGCAGTGTGACAAGGAGGAAGGCCCCGAAGGAGAGGCTGCTGAAGGCAAAGAAGAAGAGGATGATGATGATGACTCAGAAGAGGGATATGAAAGTCCCGAGGATCCTTTCCCATGTGAAGTCAGAAGGAGGCCAATGGAGGAAGATTTAGACAAGGATTTTGACCCGAACGATGAGGTAGGGAAAAAGCCTTAGCTTATAAATTTTTCTAAAGCTTTGGTTGTGTTACCTCTGCTAACACTTTGACCTGTCGTATATATAGGTCCCTCCTGAAACTCGGAAAAGACGACGTCGACGTCCGTGACATCTAACTGGACAAGACAGAGTAGAGGAAAGGAGAGCAGAGACAACAACCACAGAGACGGATCACGATGCCTCTGCTCCACAACCTCAAGACACAACCACGACTACCAAGCCTAAGAGGAAACGAGGGGATAGAAAAGGAAATCTATATCCAAATAAGGCATGCTATGTGATAATGAAGGTCGGGCCAGCAGGGGAGATCCTTGAGCCGAAGGAATTAACAGGACGATTCTGTAATGCGATCGGGGCCCTAGTAAGAGATAAATTGAACCCAGCAATCCCTAACTAGAAAGAGGTACCAGAGAACACAAAGAATGCACTATGGGATAGGCAGCTGAAGCTCAATTTTAGATTTCCAGAGGGTAAGCATGAATTAGTAAAAAAATGCTATCAGGATGATGGGAGAGTCATTCCGACATTGGAGGTCAGAGCTCAACACGAAGTATATCCAAAAGGGGTTAACTCCCATCAATAAGTTCGGCAAAATAACTCCTAGTCAATGGGAGGAGCTTGTGGCTCAGAAGACTTCACCGGAGGCATTGGAGCTTAGTGCCCATAACACTGAGCTGGCGAAGAGGAACAAACACCACCACCATCTAAGCCCCGGTGGCTACTATGCCAAGGAAGAACAGTTTAGGAAGATGGACAAAGAAGCCACAGCTGCTGGGAATATCAATGTGATGAATTTGAAGGTACGCTCAAGGAACTGGATATATGCGAGGAGTATAGAAACATCCGACAGTAATCTTAACTTTAATAAGCCGGAGACCCAAGAGGCGGTATCAAGGATACTAAAATATGCTGAAGACAATGAGAAGGGCTCATTCAATCCTTCTAGAGAGAGGGACGAGCTTAGCCTTGGCTTTGGAAACAAGGAGCACACAGGCTGCACCAGGGGGCTAGGGAAAAGGACGACCTAGAAGCAAGGATTTGAAGAGGACAGGCACATATACAAGAAACATGACCGAGACCGGGAGACTAGTCTTGAGCTCCAAGTGAAGGCTCTAGTTGCGAAGGCGCTGGAGGAGCAAGGACTGTCTACGGAGCCATGGATATTAGTGATGCCACCGGGAGAACTGGCATTAGTTGGCAGCCCTCCAAAAATTCCTAGCAGCCAAGGTTCCACTACAGCCACAACCCCAATCGATCGCATATGGGAACCAACTAGTTGCACTTTGGTGTTTCTCAGCGGCCGGCAGAACACTATGATGGAGGTGGCAACGAGTGTGGCACATCCTCCCTGTGGCTTCCACCACAATAATAAGATACCACCAGACTACACTAGGGTCAAGGTGCATACAGTGAAGCCTGAGTTCATATAGTGGAGGATAGACTACGCAACTCCCGAGGGCTGGTGTTACTCGGAGACGTTATGGGGCAGTTCATCCTCTAGCACAAATAGGACATTATATTGACTGTTTCTTCGCCGCCTCCCCCTCTCTCAAATTTGGAGCAAGTTGTTGAGGTCGGAGAGATATTTTCACCGTCTCGTGACCTCCACATTCCTGAGATGCCACATTATTCCCCACCTCCTAACGACCATGTGCCTGATGAGATGCCACAACCTTCTCCAGCTCGTACCGAGCAAGTGCATGATGAGACGCCACAGTCTTCTCAACAAGCACAACCGATACATGAACAACGAGTATCTCCTGAAGAAGGTGATGCATAAGAAGATGAGGATGTGCCTAAATGGGAACTTTGAAAGAATATTTCAATCAACATAAGGCCAGTTTATGTTCCGATCAAAGATGTCTCGTCGGTGTCCAAGTGGTATTCCTATGACCCGTTCAAGCCTGAGAACCAAGTTAAAAAAGTCCCATCACGGGGTTCTGAGGAGGCCGTCACTAGCAAACTCCACTAAATTATAAAGCAGTATCCAAATGTTGATGTCATCAAATGGTCAAAGGATTGCCCAAAAACAT
Source organism: Miscanthus floridulus (assembly GCF_019320115.1). Taxonomy (NCBI): domain Eukaryota; kingdom Viridiplantae; phylum Streptophyta; class Magnoliopsida; order Poales; family Poaceae; genus Miscanthus; species Miscanthus floridulus. The sequence goes on from NC_089582.1 coordinate 76,344,086, forward strand.
ATGAAAGAGGCAAGCCCTTCCTACCAAACCAGGACATCCAGCGCCTATCACTTGGAATGAGAAGGTTCCATGATTGGTACTTGCGTGTTCTCCCAACGAGCATAGATATCATACAAGCATGCTTATCCACCGGCACATTTGGAAGTCCAGCCAGAAAAATTGTCTTTGACTTCAATGACATGCACACATGCTTTCACCTGGGAGAAATGGAGATGAATCTAATTTGCACGTGGTGCCTATAAATCCTTGTCCTCCTGATATGATATGAATGTAATCTTTGAATTTTGTTGTAACTAACCCATGCCGTGATTTGTAGAATGCAAGTGCACATTGTCAAACAAATGCCAAGTGTGAAAGCCGGGTATGTAAACACTCAAGCTATAGCCCTAACAAATTTTAATTACCCTAAACGGTGGACACTGGATGCTAAAGAGCTAGCTGATGCAAAGACTCTTCGGGAGAAAGAGCGCATCCGTACGGCGAAACTAAGGGAAGAGTCCCTTAAGGTTGTGGCATATATTGTCCTGGCTTTTAAAAATCTCCAACAACACTCTACTATATGGCTATCATATAACTTTGAGTAAGTTCAACTCTATACTTAAAGCTTTGTTCGATATATTTTATTTGATGCAAAAAAGCTTATCTAGTTCTATGATTAAATCCATGCAGCAATCACTGGATTTGTATAGCCGTTGATGTCGGAAGGAGCATAGCATGGGTCTTTGATTCATTAGATAGGGACACGGTGACATACAAAGACGTCATATCGATTCTCAAGACGTATACATATCGACAATCCTCATTAGCTTATATGTTTGTATACATACTTATAACGTTCACTTTTGGATACTAACAAGTTGTATTTGCTAAAATAATTCGAACAGGGCATTTAGGTTCTATGTCACTAATCATCATGTAAGGCGTGATCCAGCAAGGAAGAAAAAGCTGGCTATAAAAATACTATGTGCGGTAAGTGTAACTTACTTCTTCAGTACTCCGTTATATGGCTGTCAAAAGCATTAGTTAACATTTTCATATGCAAAACACACAGTGCCCCAAGCAGAGGTCTGGGAGTATACATTGTGGATACTATATATGTTCTATGATGAGTAACACCGGTGCCTACAGAAGACACCCCTTAAGGGTAAGTTTGAACCTCTTCACCCATAGTATAAAAACTTCGTACATGGTATGAAATACTAAACCAAAACTTGTTCTCTTGTAGTGGAGAGAAGAGAAAACAATGAAAAGAGACCTATACAAGGATGACCAACTTTTAGAGCTCGTCGGTGACCTTTGCAACTTTATATTAGACTAGATTGTACACGTCAGAGGCGCCTACCATGACCGAGAGTCTGAGTTAGGTGCAAATCTTCAGTACCAACACCTTCGTGAGACTGAAAGGTTAGCTCTAGGACGTTGATAAGAATGTGTATAAAATTTATATATTTAATGATGGATTGTATATATTCTTGTGAATTGGACTTGTAATTGTAGTTTATAGAATACTCTTGTGCTTGTAGTCGTGGTCGCGGGGCGTTCGGCAACGCGAATGCGGTTCGGAACGTTGGTTGCGGGACGTTCGGCAACGTGATTTTGAATTGTAAATTTGAATTTTCTTACGGAAAAAACATACTGTAGGGACGGTTCTAGATTAAACCGCTCCTACAAATACCTGTTTGTAGGGGTGACTGGTACTACAGCCACCCCTACAAATCGATTTGTAGAGGCGGCTGGTAATACGAGCCGCCCCTATAAATCGATTTGTAGGGGCGGCCTGGGAATCGCCCCTACAAATGCATGATTTGTAGAGACGGTTCGATAGAGATGGCTGACCAAACCGCCCCTATAAATAGTTATGAGCCATCTCTAAAAATCGATTCTGTAGCGGTGTATCTAACCACCAGACCATGCAACACAGGGCAGCTGCTCAAGTTCACCATAAGCCCGTGTTATGAGACAACACCTAGAATAATGTCACATCTACCTTTCAACTGCTTGGTGCATGGCAAACCGATCTATTATAATTGTTGACAGGCATCGATAGATATGTCATTAAATCAATCATAAAAATTACTCGTCGACCAAAGAACCAAACAAATCTACCGACTCAGGCGGATTTTGGTGCTGGATATGAACTGCAGTGCAGACAAGGTGACGTCGTAATCCCAATCTACTATGATCCCATATCTTTGTTTTGCCATGGAATACCCTATAGATCAGATCAAAAAACACATAACCAAGCAAACAGATCGAACACGCAGAACAGAGAGCTCATATACTAACTAGATTGATTCGCAGCAAATTAACTCCTAGCATATATTGATGTGTACAGGACACTGAAGAAATTACACAAAGATAGACAGACCTACGAGAGAGGTGGTGCCTGCGTACCTTTAGCATGTTCGGTTGGTTGGTTTTTATCATTACTGATTCGTGAAAAAGTACTGTTGTTTGATTTGTGTGAGACAAAAATACTATTCCAGTTAAAAATTTATGATCATTTACGACAAATCACAGCCAAACGAACAAGCTGCTCATCTGCCGGGTTCTAGTAGAGCTCGGACGGCTAAAACCAACACCGATAGCGCACATCCGTGGATGGCGGCGGCGGCGGCCGGCTGAAGAGCAGGACTGCAGGAAGACGACCCGTCCGTCGAGAGTCGAGAGTCGAGACGGAGAGGAGCGAAGGGTCGGTCTCGATCGCTAGTCATCATGGAGCAGCCGAAGTCGCGAAATCGGAGACGTGCAGATGGTGGGGGTAAACAGACAGCTATCAACAATGGCAGGTCTCGTCTCCTTTCCTTGCGCGACGCGTCTCTTCCTCGGAATTCGCTCTGGAAAAAAGAAACCACGCTGCAGCTACAGACAGAGTTGCATGCGTTGGTCCATTGTAACGTCCAATCGCATGCTACAGTCCAGGATGCATTGGACCTGTCAATCACAGGTCGGGCAGCTTTTTATATCTACTCCGTACTAGATATATGACCATCGGACAGCAAGGAAGCTTTTTATATCTACTACATATATATTTTTTTTACTATAAACCTCACGCAGACGCGTGAGCTACGCGTAAATTCATATACACGCTATCATTATTATTTGCCTTCATTGATTGGGTTTGTTAAGCCTCTGAATGTTGTGTAACAATTCCATCTGATTTCTAAGGGGTGTTTGGATACTGTTACTAAAATTTAGAAGATATGTCGGGAGAATACTGTATGGGGTGTTCAGATACTAATAAAAAATAAATTACATAATTCGTCAGTACTCCACGAGACGAATTTTTTAAGCCAAATTAACCCCGTCATCATCACATGTTTACTGTAGCAAAACATTGTCAAATCATGAACTAATTAGACTTAAAAGATTCGTTTCGTAAATTAGTCGCAAACTATACAATTAGTTTTGTAATTAGTCTATATTTAATACTATATACATATGTCTAAATATCCAATGGGACAATGACTAAAATTTAGGAGGGGCAACCAAACACCCCCTAATATATGTTGCATGTAACACGCTAGTCTCTTAAATAATAGTTTAAGGTGGTGTTTAAATACAGGGAGTAAATTTTAAGGATACCACATCGAGTGTAACATGGAGGTATTCAGATAGCAATAATAAAACAAATTATAAAAGTCATTGGTAATCCGCGAGACGAATTTATTAAGCCTAATTAATGCGTCATTAGCACATGTACTGTAGCATCATATTGTCAAACCATGGATTAATTAGGCTTAAAAAATTTATCTCGTAAGTTAGTCATAATCTATGTAATTAGTTATTTTTTAGTTTATATTTAATACTCTATGTATGTGTCAAACATTTAATATGATAGAGAGTAAATTTTAGATAGAGGAACTAGACAACGCCTTACTTCACAGTGGTCTGCAATATTTTAGGCGCAACTTGATGTCTTTTGGTTTGTATATAGTTCACCTCTTCCAGCTTGCTTTGTTAACAGGAATTCCTTGTTTATGTTAGTGGATAACTTCCTCCACCGGTACCACATATTAAGTACTGAATCATGAATCAGTATATGGCCATGTTTAATTGCCCACGGAATTGGCACCGGCGGATTTTCTCTCAACACTGTAGTGCAGTGTAGCATTTTGTTTTTATTTGGTGATAATTGTTTAATCGTTGACTAATTAGGCTCAAAACGTTCGTCTCGCAAAATACAACCAAACTGTGCAATTAGTTTTTGATTTCGTCAACATTTAGTACTCTATATACGTACCGCAAATTTGATATGATTGAAAATCTTCATTTTGCATAGTGCCAAAGTTTAGATTTGAGGTGAACTAAACGTGGCCTATATAGCATGGTACCCATACTTTGCGAGCTAATGGAGATCCATGCGTGCCTGTATCTATCTATCTATCTATCGCAGCAATAATGAATGTCGTAGAGGTCTTTAGCCATGTTCAGCTGGTGCTGATACAATCGTATATGATCGTAGATTATTACTCCTGACTGATTTGGTGTGAAAAAAAAAATACTATTCTGACTAGAAATTTACGATTGTTTACGATCAAACGAACAGACTCGACGGCCCTCAACCTGTTCGGTTGGCTGATTTGTTTTATTGCTTGTTCGTGAAAAAATACTGTTGATTAATTTATGTGAGAGAAAAATATTATTTTAATTAAAAATTTATGATAATTTACAATAAGACACGGCCAAACGACCAGCTACCTGCTCGCAACACCTCAAGCTGGTCGTACACGGACGCCAGTAGTAGTACCATACCATATGCGGTGGCGTCTACGTGCTGTGTACTGCCGTTGCGTCGATCTTACTCGTACACGGAGACTCGCAGGCGCACAAGACTCGAGACTCGGGAGAACGAGCTCTGTCTCGGTTGGCAAGCCGTGCAGGTGAGCACCCTGCCCGTCCGCGTTCGAAGTCCGGCTTCGACGCCGGCGTCTCATTGAAAACAGTAGTTTTCTAAATAATTTCAGCTGTCCCTCATGTAGATGTACTATAATGGTCAAGTGATGTGCCCGCTATACTCGGAGTCTGATGATCTTCGAGTATCTCTCAGCTGCGTTCGTTGTCTAGGTATAGTTGTAGGTTTATTCATATACCGTATGTGTGAGGTGTACGTGTGTGTGGTAGTGTGTATCTGTTCCGAACAGATTCTACAGCTGTACTTAAGATAAGAGGCCAAAAAAAGACTCGAAGACTCGGGCGCGCGCACACCAAGAGGTTTTGGACGAAAGCCGTCCAAGGCTTTTTAGGTGTATTACTAAGCGTGTCCGTGTGTTGTTATAGAGTAACTAAATTTTTGGTACTAAAAATACATGGATCGTATGATAAGATAACAATACTGTTAAATTAAATATCGATACTCATGCTATGCCTGGCGAGCGCGATGAGAGCGGCGGCCCGAGCGCCGCCTACGCCTAGGCTACTAGCGCGTGGTGTCGTCCTCGGTCGGTGGAGCTCTAGGTGTGAGTAGTACCATATCGTACTCACATCCTAAAGACATGAACTCTAGGCTCCCGAACCAGATCACTGTGCCGAGACGCAGTGGTCGTACGGGGTCTGCCATCGGGATGACGAAGCTGACACGCAGTAGATCCCCTACCTGACGCGCCAACTGTCGGTGTTTTGGACCGGCGGGTCCTCAACCAACTAGTGAAAATGTACTGCGTGTCCCCAATCCCGGATGGTAATACAAAGAGAGACAAGGTTTATACTGGTTCAGGCAATAGGTGCCCTACGTCCAGTTTAAGAGATCGATCTTGTATTCCTTGCACCGAGGTGCTTGTAGTAGGGGGTTACAAGCAGGGCGAGAGAGGGAGCTAGTCCCAGGTCTCTATGTGGAGCGTTGTGGGTTGCTTGAGATGTTGATCTCAGGCAGCGGGGAAGTGTGCGGATCACAGAGTGTTGAGAGTGTGTTCGTCTGAGCATCTATGCGTGAGTTCGTGAACCCGTGAGCTCGCGTGCTCGTTTGTCTACCTCTGTGTCTCGTGAGTGTTTTTCTGTCCGTCTCCCCCTAGAAACGGCCCCGGTCTCTCCCTTTTATAGTTAAAGGGGGGACAGGGGTGATACATGTGTTCGCTACGCAGCGTCCTATAAGCGGAGGTGGCGTGTCTGAGCCCTGTGGCCTGTCACTGTGGCGGCATGGTTGATGGAGCGGTCCTGTCCTTGATGTACTGGAGCAACGCGCCGGTCACATCCGATCCTATGCGACGCGGGAGCTCCATTGATAGCTTGATGCAGGGCATGGGGGACGACGTGCCGGTCGCTATGTGTTGACAGTGTAAAGAGCCGAGGCTCAGTTGGTGCCGAGTCCGAGCCATCGTGGGGGCTCGGCGGGCGTGAATCCCGAGGCTGCCGAGACCCTAAAGTGGACTGCCGAGGCTTGGAGGGAGCAGTTGGTCCTGTACACTGATTCCGAGGCTACAGGTGCCTGGACTTGACCTTCCACGCTACGCTGTCCTCGGAGCAGTTGGGGTTAGGCAGCACAGTGCAGCATGGGCGTCAGTCGTGGGCACAGTGCCGAGTACAGCGGACGGTAACCCCTGCCCTGTCCCGTCCCAGACAGCATGGTGTTGATGCGACTCCCATTTCATCAGTCGCTCTGCTGTGTCGAGCCGTCGTCCGGCTGACATTGTGGGAGTGGTTGGCCGTATTAATTGGACGTGACATTCTATTAGGGAGACCGGTCGAGGCAGAGGCGGCGGGGTTGTTGCCGAGCCGGCCTCGAGCGAGGTGGAGAAACGGCACCTCGTTCAAGGCTTTACATGCGGGGCCTCGAGTGAGACGGAGAATCGGTTCCCCTTCCGAGGCCTTACGTGCGGGGCCTCGAGCGAGACAGAGAATCGGTTCCCTGTCTGAGGCCTTGCATGCGGGGCCTCGAGCGAGGCGAAGAATCGGTAGCCTCAGACAAGGTGGGGGTTAGCCAGTAGTTGTCTCTTGGCTTTGATTTTGACAAGGTCTAAGCGATTTTTTTTGGTTTTCGCTTGGGGGCCCTCTTTTTATGGTACCCGACAGTAGCCCCCAAGCCTTAGAGAGAGTGTGAGTGCTCTTCCTGAGGTTTGGACGAGACTCGGCTCATGACAGCTCCTGGCGGGATGGTGTTTCGTACTCGAGGCCTTGGTGGGTGCGCGCGAGCGCACCTGCTGGGTGTAGCCCCCGAGGCCCTGGAGGAGTGGATTTATTCCTCCAGGGGCTTTTCTCATGTAGTGCGAGGGGTTTTATTGCGTTTGCTGAGCCCATGAGTGCGAGTTCGGGTCGCTAGGTTTTCGGCTTGGTTGTAGGAAGAGCCCCCGAGCCTCTACACGGAGTAAGAGGGCTATTAGGAGTTTCCCTGTCTTTTTTGTGCGGCCCTCATGCATCCATTTTATTTGGAAGGAGGGGTGGAGGATGCCAGGCTACCCTCGGTGGACGCGAGCAGTGACACCTCCGGTGAGCTGTTATCAGGTAAGTCCGAGTGGAGGCCCGTGCCCCATTCAATAGGGGTCGGCTAGCGGTCTAGAGACGCACTCCAAAAGTACCAAAGGGCTTCTCCAGTGGGTCCTAGGACCGTTCGATTGGCCCTGGGGGCTCGGTGCCTCCCTACGGTGGGATCCCATTCAGAGACTTCCCTGCCGGTCTCGGACACGACTTAGGACATCCCAAGCATTTGCTTGCTTGGGCCTCGGCCATGTATGGGCTCGCCCATAGTCATCTCTAACTCTGTTTGTCCTAGGGCGGTTGTCGAAGCCTTCAGGGGCCCAGCCCTCGAACCCCTAGACCATAACGGGCTCAGTGCCCTTTATCGCATCTTTTCGAGCCTCCAAGTGCGAGCTTGGGTCGCTAGTATTCGTCCTGGTTGTAGGAAGAGCCCCCGAGCGTCTGCGCGGAGCAAGAGGGCGATCAGGAGTTTCTCTGTCTTTTTGTGCGACCTTCGTGCATCCTTTTCGTTCGAAAGGAGAGGTTGTTTGCCGAGCCCTCGAGTGCGAGCCTAGATCGCTGGGTCTTGGCTTGGTTGCAGGAAGAGTCCCTGAGCCTCCGCACGGAGCGAGAGGGCGATCAGGAGTTCCCCTGACTTTTTGTGTGACCCTCGCGCATCCTTTTCATTCGGAAGGAGGGGTTGTTTGCCGAGCCCTTGAGTACGAGCCTGGGTCGCTGGGTCTTGGCTTAGTTACAGGAAGAGCCCCCAAGCCTCTGCACGGAGCGAGAGGGCGATCAGGAGTTCCCCTGGCTTTTTGTGCGACCCTCGTGCATCCTTTTTGTTCGGAAGGAGGGGTTGTTTGCCGAGCCCTTGAGTACGAGCCTGGGTCGCTGGGTCTCGACTTGGTTGCAGGAAGAGCCCCCGAGCCTCCGCACGGAGCGAGAGGGCGATCAGGAGTTCCCCTAGCTTTTTGTGCGACCCTCATGCATCCTTTTCGTTCGGGAGGAGGGGTGGAATATGCTAGGCTACCCTCGGTGGGTGCGAGCGGTTACACTTCCGGTGAGCTGTTATTGTATAAGTTCAAGTGGAGGCCCTTGCCCCATTCAATAGGGGTCGGCTAGCGGTCTAGAGACGTAGTCCAAAAGTACCATAGGGCTTCTCCAGTGGGTCACAGGGTTGTTCGATTGGCCCTCGGGGCTCGGTGCCTCCCTACGGTGGGATCCCATTCAGAGACTTCCCTACCGGTCTCGGACATGACTTAGGGCATCCCGAGCGATCGCTTGCTCGGGCCTCAGCCGTGTACGGGCTCACCCATAGTCATTCTTGACTCTGTTGTCCTAGGGCGGCTGTCAAGACCTTCGGGCGCCTAGCCTTCGAACCCCTGGACCATAACGGGCTCGGTGCCCAGTTCCTTTGTCTGAAAGGAATCGGATGGGGGATATTCCACTCCCATCGGCTGACAACGATAGGTGCGCCTTTTGAGGCAGTTTTCTTGGGGAGACAGAACGGCGCTAGCCGTTGTTGGATGCGACGCGATGTCAGTAGATGGGATGTTACTGTGTGCGTGATTAATAAGGAAAAGGTGGGCGCGTGGGTAGTTAAATCGGATCTGGATTAACCGTGCTAGATCTGAGGGAAACTTCCCTAATTTCATCGCCCGTCCATTTCGTCCCCTTCCTGCATAAATACGTGACGAGTCTCGCCCTTCTCCTCCTTACCGTGCCTGCATTCGCCTTTTCTGCCTTCGAGCCGTTGCTAAGAACAGAGAGCGTCGGGGAGGAGAAGGGAGAAGGGCGGGGCAGAGAGAGGAGAGAGAGAGAGAGAGAGAGAGAGAAAGCGAGCTTTACCGCCGTAGCCGCATTCTCCACCGCGCAATGGCCGGCGGCGCTATTGTCCTTCAGGCTGGATCCTTGGGGTCCGTCCAACATGTCCATGGAGATGTTGCAATCGCTCGTCAATGACGGCCTCCTCCGCCCAGTTTACCGACCCCACCAGGCCGGAGTGGATTGCTCTAGGGGGCGAGCAGGAGCCTGAGGCCACGTGATGGCTACACCGTGAGCTTCATGTCCTTCCACGAGCGTGGTCTCGGCCTACCGATGGACCGGTTCATGCGGGCGCTCCCGCACTACTATGGCATGGAGCTTCACAACTTCAATCCCAACTCCATCGCGTAGGCGGCCATCTTTCGTTGCTGTCTGTGTGGGGTACCTGGGCATTGCCCTCCACTAGGAGCTATGGCTCCACCTCTTCTGGATGGGGCTCACCACCAAGCCGACGGGCACGACAGGCACGCAGAAGGCGATGAGGGCCGGCGGCTGCACTCTCCAAGTGCGCCAAGACCGGCAGCACCTCTACATCCCAGCCTAGCTCGCATCGTCCAACCATCGCTGGTACAATAGCTGGTTCTACCTCTACAACGATGATGGCGGGCTTCCCCCCTATACCGGGTGGGTCATGGAGAGCCTGCTGGAGAAGTGGAGGTACGGTGTCCCGGTGGTCGATCAGCCCAAGCTGCAGCTGCTCCTAGAGGGACTAGAGAGGTTACACAGCCACGGCCTTACGGTGGCTATGGTCATGGCGGCCTTCCACCGCTGGAGGGTGCTGCCGCTGATGGCTTGGTGGCGGCGCCTGTTCGACATGACACCGGATGAGCCGATTAAGGGCATCCGGATGTCTACCATCGCCCTCTCCGATGAGGAGATTCTATGTCGGGTGAGGGAGACGGTGGAGGGGCGGCTGAAGAGTGGTGGTCTCACCCCTATCGCGATGCGCCCATCGTGGGGGTACCCCTCTCTAGTAAGTCATGCGCTGCTGTGGCCCTTGAGGCCTCCTTGTTCCTCACCATTTTTTGTTCCCTTATTTGTGTTTGCCATTCCCACAGGGGATGAGGGATGTGTGAGCCTCCCCGCCGCCCGTTCCCAAGGACACAGAGCGGTGGGCGGTGAACAGGGTGCATGCCGAAGCGCAGAAGAAGCAGAAGGATGCCGAGGAGGCAAAGCACAAGAGGAAGAACCTTGAGCGCGAGGAGCTGGAGAAACGCCGCCGGTAGTAGAGGCAGGACGGTCTCCCGGTGGAGGCATCTCCATCGCCGTCACTGTTGACGGACTCTTCGAGCGACGCCGATGAGAGCGAGATGGGGCGGGGTCCCTTGGACTATCTCCTTGATGTTAGGGGGCGGTGTTCGGGGCATCGACGAGCAGCCCAACATTTCCAGGAGGAGGAGAGGACACCTCGGGGCCGGCAATCGCCCACCTCGGGGCCGAGGCCGACGCGCTCGAGGCACGGGCATTAGAGAAGCGCACCGTCAGCTCGGTGGGCTCGACGGTAGAGGTGGAGCAGGTGGCAGTGGGGGCGATGCAACTACCCCCGCAGAGGGTCGAGGGGGCGCTAGAGTCCGGCGAGGGCCGGTCGGCACCGGTGGACACAGAGGTCGTGCCACCGCTACCACCACCACCATTGCAGAGGAGGGATGTAGTGCCGAAGCGGTTGTGTCCCCGTTTGAGGTGAGCATTTTTTCGGTGGAGTTAGCAGCATCTCCCATTCGTTCCTTGGTCGTATGATGACCTTGTCATAGTTTTGCTTTCAGCCAGAAGCGTCAGGCAGAAGTGCCCACCTTGGCGCCACGTAAGGCGCTCAAGGTGAGCACCAGCTCCACCGCCTAATGTTTGGTGGAGGCACAAGCCGCCATACACCGTGGCGCAGCATCAGTGAGGGCCAACCCAAAGGAGTCGGTCACCCAAGGAGAGGCTACCGAGGTGGCCACGAAGCAAGCGAAGGAGGAGGAGGAGCCTATGCCCCGTGAGGCCAAGGCCCGCGAGTCAGATGGGGCCGAGGCGCCCTCAGTCACCGAGGCCACTGAGGGCGAGGCCGAGGCCCCCCGAACTTCTGAGGCTGAGGCAACGGAGGTCGAGGCGCCCAGGACCGCCGAGGCTAAGGTGGCAGGGACCAGAGCCCATGAGACCACCAAGGCCGGGGTGGTGGGGGGCGGTGTGAGCGCGGCGAAGCCGGTAGCCCAGGAAGTGGAGATGGAGGCGGGGCAAGCTTCAATGTCGCCCCTAGTCCAAGGCCCATCGCCGTTGCAGGAGAGCTCCTGGGAAGTGGAGGTCCATTCGATCTCCTCTGACAATACTTCCTGGGGGAAGGATGTGGCAGAACCTCCTAAATTATAGGGCCCTCATGCACCTATCGCTGTCCGACGACCTTTGACATCTGTGCATATGTTTCTGGTAACTTAAGAAGACTATCGGGTGTCCTCGGGGAACCCTAAATCATCCACGATTTCCGAGCAGGATCATGTTATAGAGTCATTGCAGTATTACAACATTTATTCAAATATCTACACCAGAGTAAAAAAACAGCGGAAGTCTTACAATAACATAATTTACAAAACAGTAGCTTCAAACCTCACAACTAAGTTCGATGATTATTACAAAACAAAATAGTGGAGTGGCATTATAATATAATACAAAACACATAATGAAACTACCCTGCCCAAGGGCCACATATTTACTTCTCATCGTCAAATTGAACAATAGTCATGCAGCATGATCCAAAACAGATCTGCTCATGAGGCTCACCTGCAACAAGGGTCAACGAACCTTGAGTACAAAAGTACTCAACAAGACTTAACCGAAATAAAACTGAGAAGACTCATGAATGCAGGCTCAGGGATTCAAGGTATAGTTTTAGCAATAATCAAAGTTATTTTGTGTAAAAGCTCTTTAACAAAATTCTTTATTTCAACAGTTAAACTTCATAAAATCATATACAAAGATGACACGATTCATAATGAGATCATGAAACTTCATATCCAACACCTTCACAAACCATTCTCAAGTTCTAGTTATTAATACTATGATGATGAACAGTGAGTTGAGTCTCCATAACTAAGGAGCAACAATGATTCGAATCGATTATAAACCTAGCTGGGGATTCCAGACCACATGACATATGTAGGTCCCCGACCTACATATACCGACCTACTCTCAGATCCTCTAAAACAAGAACGGGTCTGCGCCACCCAAGAATACAGTACTCCACCATTCCAGCCCATGGCCACGTGGGTACACGCTACTCTCGCCATCTCTCCACTCCAGTGTTATCCTAAACGCTAAACGGTAAACAGTCGGTCACCTACCGTTTAGCCTATTATTCGGGCAAAACGGGTGTTTAAACGGGAAAAACGGCCGTTTAAACGGTCAAAACAACCGATTAAACGGAAACGGTGTACCACCGTGTAGCGTTTAAACGGTGTGTAAATGGGCTAAACGGCCGTTTAGGCGAACAGTGCTCCACTCCCAGTGCGCGAGTAGCCATTCTCATAATAGAATAGCCGAGTAAAGGCTTATCGGAGTATGTGGTTAGTACTATAAAGTCTCACCTCATGTAATTCAACAACGGTACGGACCTTAATCGACACAGACGGAAAGTACCCGCTCACAAGACCTCCATGTCTTGTGGCTCACACACATCGAGTCCGCCCGGTCTAGATTTATTACTTCATATGCTCATATTTCATGATAACATAAGTAACCAAAGATCCATTTAAAATTCTCAGGTGACAGGTAATCACCTGGCTAAGCATGACTAAGCATAACTAGTCATTTATGAAATAAATCTGGTAACAAGGTAGATATGAAAAAACAATGTTGTTAATGCACTAATTAGGCTCTTACGTAACTCCTAATCATTTAATGCAGTAAAGAAAAGCAAAAGCGAAATTAATTTGTAAAACACAAGGTAGGGTTGTATGCATCCGGGGCTTGCCTTCGTTGACGGAAAAGTCCAGTTCCTGCGACGTTTCACAAGTATTCGATCCGACCTCAACAGACGGATTAACATCCTCCGCAACTTGATTAACTACCACGTGTTCACCTTCATTCACTACATGTAGTAACAATGCCATGTTTAACATGATGCGGAATACGAAACATGATACTCGATGATGGATGCAAAAATTAACAATTTGAATACAACTTTCCTTCGCGGTACAGTTACAAGTCAAACTAACCAAATCTTTTTCGTAACACATACATTAATTGCCAAGGATTATTATCAACTAATGACCCAAGGACATCACTCAATCAAAAATTCAAACAAAACCTAAATCACTAAAGGTTACTATTTGCTTTTAAGAATTAATTAATTAATTAAGAATTATGAAATAAATCAACTTGTTCCAATTGACCTCAAAATTTTTGTAAATGTTCATTACATGATAAGTAAGTGACAAAACAAATTTCATAATTTTTGGACAATTAAATAAGCCTAGAAAAATCATGGAAATCCATTTATTAATAAATTGAGCAATTTTCATCACATTCAAAAAGCGCTGAAAAATAACATTTTATTTTTTTCTTAAATAATATACATCACAAATAGGTCACACAAAAATTTTCATAATTTTTGTAGTTCTAAATAAATCTACACAAAAATAACAAATTACATCACTATTCATTCAAATATGAAAATAGAAAAATTCCATTTGAACGCTGAGTCACTGACAAACGGACCGCACTTGTCATCTTCAACCTCCAGCGCTGACTCCGGCGACACGCGCGCTGACCGGCGATTCCTCGCCGCCGGTGAGACCAACAATGAAGGCAAAGGCACCATAGTGATCACTACAACCAGGCGCAACTATTGATGGCACAACCAAGACCAAACGTGGCCAGAACCGAGCACAACGATGACCATGGCGGGCACGACGGCATGGCCATGCTACACTGGCGACACAAGCACGGTAGAGGTTAAACACTTAGCACAGAAGGGTTCAGCACCTCACCCCGAACACGACTGAGCAACGAGCAGGGTCGGAGGAGCAACGAAGAGGCTGGTCGACGTTCCGAGCAGGCACGGCAGAGCAGACCGTCGTCGGTGGTGAAGCTCCGGTAGCTCCGGTAGCTGTGGTGGTCAAAATGAGAAATCAATGGGTCATAGAGTACCACGGCATCGTGGCGAAGCTAAAGCAAGACTCAGCAGGGGCAGAGGCGCACAGTGGAGCTCTGGCCACGGTGAGGCGAACACGACGGCGACGCTGCCGGCCGTGAGGAAGAAGAGCGCGCACAGCAGTTCCCCGGCGAAATCAAGCTAAATTGGTGGGTTGGCTGGGCGCGTAAGGATAAGGCAGAGCTATAGCAAGCTTTTGCGGTGACTGGAACGCGCTGAGACAACGGCACAAGCTCAGCGGAGATGGACGGTGGCGACGGAAGAAAATAGAGGAAGAGAGCAGGGGCAAACGGCGACGGCCAAGGCTAAATAGAGCGGCTTAGAAGAGCAAGGAAGCTGCGCTGTGGCCTTCACCACGCCAGCGCAACACCAAAGACGGCCACGACCGCGCCTGGAAGCAAACTGAAGGTCGCCGGCGGTGTAGCTAAGGCGGTGAACACTGTTCACTAATATTACAGAATTGCTATTCCTTTTAAATACCAAATTACTCCCAATTTTGTAGAACAACTAAAAAATCTCCAAAAATAAAAGTTGTTCAAAATTCAAAGTTCTACAACTTTGCTTTTATAACCAACCCCAAATTCGGTCTAGATTGTGAAATGAACTTTTGAAATCGAATAGGGGAAATTTAATGAATTACGCCTTTTCGAATTACTCCAAATTTTTCATAACAACTTTGAAAACTCCAAAAACAAACATTGTATAACTTGTCAAGATCTACACTTTTGCTTTTGGGCTCAACCCCAAAATATGCTTAGATTTTGAAATGAGTTTTCTGGGTAGGATTTAAATGCTGAAAATCAGGGTTTTCTCGAAAATTTAAAAATCCAAGCAAACTTTGAACTTGAGTCAAACAATACAATTCAACACATACCACATAAATATAAACTTGTTTTAGTGTATGCATCTCAAAGTTTTCACCAAATACCAAATGCTTTGCAATGCGTATGATGACATGTCAGGTTTTAGTATTTAAACTCCCGAGGTGTTACAATCCTTCCCCCTAAAAGAAATTTCACCCTAAGATTCAAAGCCATAGGGTAAGTAATGGAAAAGGAAATGTGTCATGAGAACACATACAAGATCTGTCCAAAAAATAGCTGAGGTCCTTTTACAAAACACAATTTGTAACAACCTAGCTCAACTAACATTACTCTATATTGACACAAGAAACTCTGGAAATTTTTCTAATAAGTAATCTTCTGATTCCCAAGTAGCTTCTTCTTCTGAATGTTGATTCCATTGTATCTTGTAGAACTTGATTGTCCATCTTCGAGTAACATGATCTTTCTGATCCAAAACTCGGATAGGATATTCGGAATAAGTCAAATCTGGTTCAAGTTCCACTCCTTTAACCTCAACATTCTGCTCAGGCACTCGGAGACACTTCTTCAATTGAGAAACATGGAACACATCATGCACAGCTACGAGATGTTCAGGTAATTTCAAGCGATATGCCACTTTTCCATACCTCTCCAAAATTTGATATGGTCCAATATATCGAGGTGCCAACTTGCCTTTAACACCAAAACGGGTAACTCCCTTCATTGGTGATACTTTTAGATATACAAAATCTCCTTTGTTAAACACCAATGGTCTACGTCGTCTATCCGCATAACTCTTTTGTCGGGATTGAGCTATCTTCAAATTACTTTGTATTTGCTTAACCTTGTCTTCTGTTTCTTTCACAAGGTCAACCCCAAAGAATCTTCTTTCTCCAGGCTCAGACCAACTCAGCGATGTTCTGCACCTACGACCATAGAGTGCTTCAAATGGAGCCATTCTAATGCTTTCCTGATAACTATTGTTGTATGAGAACTCGGCCAAAGGCAGACATTCATCCCACTTTTTGGAATAGTTAAGAACACAACATCTTAATATATCTTCAAGTACTTGATTGACTCTTTCAGTCTGACCATCAGTCTAGGGATGATAAGCTATACTGTATAGAAGTTTGGTACCTAATGAAGCATGTAAGTGTTTCCAAAAGCTAGAGACAAACTATGTACCCCTATCTGACACTATGGTCTTTGGTACTCCATGTAAGCTCATGATTCTTGCTAAATACATCTTGGCATATTGGATCGTAGGATATATAGTCTTGATAGGAAGAAAATGTGCTGACTTAGTGAGTCAATCTACAATAACCCATACTGAGTCAAATCCCTTTGATATCTTGGGTAGACCAACAATAAAGTCCATACTTATGTCCTCCCACTTCCAAGATGGAATAGGTAATGGTTGTAATACACCAGCAGACCTCAAATGTATAGCTTTCACCTTTTGACAAGTATCACACTTTGCTATATATCTAGCAATATCTATTTTCATTTTAGTCCACCAGAATCTTTGCTTCAAGTCATGGTACATCTTGTTGCTTCCCGGATGGATAGATAACCTAGTATCATGTGCCTCTTCTAGAATTGATTGCCGCAACTCAGGAACTTTTGGTACCACCAGGTGATCCTTGAACCATAGCACACCTTCATCATCTATGCTAAAGCATTCCGCTTTTCCATTCTTGACTCTTTCCTTGACATGGGCTATACCCTTATTGTCCTTCTGAGCAGCGATAATCTGGTCTCGAATAGTGGCTTCAATAGTTATGTTGGTCAAACTTCCTTGTTGAATCACCCCTATACTCAAGTTTTCCATCTCTTGGCATAAAGTCAAACCCATTGTTCTCACTGCCAGACAATTGCAATAACTTTTGCGACTAAGGGCATCTACAACCACATTTGCTTTACCAGGGTGATAATGTACTTCCAAGTCATAATCTTTAATCAGTTCTAACCATCTTCTTTGTCGCATGTTCAACTCTAACTGAGTAAAGATATACTTTAAGCTCTTGTGGTCTATATAAATATGGCACATATTACCAAGTAGGTAATGCCGCCAAATCTTCAGAGCATGAACCACAGCTGCTAACTCCAGATCATGAGTCGGATAGTGTTCTTCATGTTGCTTAAGTTGCCTTGATGCATAAGCAATGACTCAACCTTTTTGCATCAACACACATCCAATACCAATACCTAAAGCATCACAATAAACATCAAACGACTTCTCGATATCAGGTTGGGCTAATACTGGTGCAGTAGTCAACAATCTCTTCAAAGTCTGGAAAGCCTCTTCACAATTAGATGACCAGACAAACTTGACTTGGTTCTTCAACAATTCAGTTATGGACTTTGATACTTTAGAGAAATCTAGAATAAACCGACGGTAATACCCTGCCAAACCCAAAAAACTCCGAACTTGATGAACTATGGTTGGCGGTTTCCAATCAAGCACATCCTTCACTTGTTGGGATCAACTGCAACTCCTTTAGCTGACAAGACATGTCCAAGAAATTGCACTTCCCTAAGCCAAAAATCACACTTGCTGAACTTGGCATATAGTTGATATTCTCTCAAGCGGGTCAGAACAATTCTAAGATGTTTCGCATGTTCTTTCTTATTCTTGGAATATACTAGAATGTCATCAATAAACACCACTACAAACTTGTCTAGCTCAGGCATGAATACTAAATTCATCATATACACGAAATGAGCTAGAGCATTTGTCAAACCAAAAGATATTACCAAGTATTCATATAATCCATATCTTGTGGTAAATGCCATTTTGGAAATATCTTCAGGCTTTATCTTGATTTGGTGATATCCTGACCTCAAATCTATCTTAGAGAAAACTTTGGCTCCGACCAATTAATCAAAAAGCAAATCTGTCTGAGGTAATGGATACTTATTCTTGATGGTCACTTCATTCAATGGACGATAGTCGACACATAACCTCAGGGTCTCATCTTTCTTTTTCACAAAAATTGCCAGACATCCCCAAGGTGATGAACTAGGTTGGATAAACCCCTTCTCAATCAATTCTTGTAACTGAGTCTTCAACTTGGCCAATTCCTTAGGTGGCATCCTATAAGCTCTCTGAGAAATTGGAGCTATTCCAGGTTGCAACTCTATGTTAAACTGTACATCCCTATCAGGTGGTAGACCGGGTAAATCTTTAGGAAACACATCCGGAAGTTCACACACTACCAGGATATCTCTAATCTCTTTGACAGCAGTTGCACAAATCTTGCCCACTAATCTTCTTAAGGTTGGAAGTTGGATGAGAAGTTGAGAAGTACTATCAGGCAAACTTACCCTTAAAGTTCTATTCAAAGCATCTATAATAGCCTTATGCTGATACATCCAATTCATTCCCAAGATTACATCTATATCCTGATCCTTAAGGATAATCATGGTAGTGGGAAAAATATGCCCACCCAAGTTTACGGGTACCTGGTATACTATTTCCTTAGTACACAGATGTCCCCCGGGCGACTATATAAAGAAACTTTCCTTTGTTGCCCCAATTGAAATTTCATACTTCACGACAAATGTTCTATTGATGAATGAATGTGATGCGACAGAATCAAAAAGTATAACTACAGGGTGATTGGCAATAGGAAACATACCCATCATCACTGGCTCCCCTTCCAGAATTTCTCTAGCTTGAATATAGAACACCTGTCCTGTCTTCCTCTCATCTTTGCCCTTCTGAGCATTCTGATTGGGGTTCTTGTTTGGTGCCTGACCCTATTGTTGATTGGCAAGGGCCTTCTGATAATTTTGATTAGCCTGCCTAGGATATGGACATTCCCTGGAGAAATGACCAGTCCTTCCACAATTGTAACATGGATAGTTGTGACCCTGGGATGTTGGAGCATTGCCACCAGGAGCATTGGTCGACTGTGAATTTGGGTAGGTTATAGCAGGACGGACATTTGACTGTTGCCCAGCTTGGGACTGCGGCAGACAATAAGGAGGACGATTATGATGTATTGGATGATAAATCACCCTCTACCTCTTCTGATTTCCCCCAAAAGATCCAGACGGCATACTCTTTTTCTTTTTTAGCTCCTTATGCTGCCGATACTTTGACTCTGAAGCAATTGCAATATTTACTGCCTCATGATAAGTAACATTAGTACAAGTTGTCATCATTGTCTGCAGCTTGATATTTAGACCTCTCATAAACCACCTCTTCTTCTTGGCATCCGTATTGACATGTTCAGATGCATATTGTGATAGGTGATTGAATCTTCCCACATACTGCATCACTGTTTGATATCCTTGCTTCAAAGCAAGGAATTCATCTAGCTTCATAGCTATAACCCCTTCAGGGATATAATGGGCTCTGAAGGTAGTACAGAACCCGCCCAAGTTATTGGAATGCCAGCTGGTTGCATAGCCACTAAGTTTGCCCACCAAGTACTTGCTGCTCCTCTAAGTTGCTGAGCGGCAAACACAGGTTTCTGATACTCCGTGCATGGAATAAGATCAAATTTCTGCTCCATGGTTTGAAGCCAGTCATCAGCCTCCAATGGTTCATCTGCCTTGATGAACACCGGTGGTCTTGTGTCTGTAAAATCAACATATGTAGCCTCCTGTCTGTTATGGTGGCGACCACGGTTTCCGTGCATCTAATTCTAATTACTCTGAGCTATCTCATGAAGCAAACGAGAATTTTTGGCCGTCACATTGACAAGTGCGGTTATAGCATCAACCAGATTTGTTGGAACTGGTGGCGGATCTGGAATACCGTCCTCATCTTGTGAAGTTCCTAGAATATACGAACCCCGTACATGATGCATCTGCTCATAACAAACCAAACTTTATTCACAAGTCTTTATTGAATTTCACAAAAGCTTACTCTAGACACATTACATAGAGTTTACTAATATAAACACCAGAACCTATAAGTACCAAAACAAGACTACATAACTTAACTAGAACTAACTATTATACAACTCTACTCCTTTCCTTGATCACTTCAAACTTCCGGCTCGGTATCCATTCCAGAAATATTATCGCCTTCATTATCACTTTCATCGATCATTACTAATTCTTCAGGATCTTCTTCTTCTTCCTCTTCCGATTCGTCATCATCAGCAAGGATGACACTGGGGTCCATGGCATCAGTTTGGGGTTCATGATTTGGATTTTGTAGATTGCTAAGCCTATGAACTTCCTCATGTAGATAGGTATTATGTTCTTCTAAATCTTCTACATAGAATTCTAGCTCATGAGTTCTAGCTCTAGCTACATTTTCCCTATGCCAAGCTTCATTCCTTCCCTCCACCGTACGAACTAACATGCTTTCGTAGTTCCTATGTGCGGTGGTGAGACACCTCAATTGATCCTATAATTCTCCTACCTATATAGCATCCAAAGCCCTATCTCTAGTAGCTTGTGCTAACTCTATAGAAATCCTCTGTATCTCTACCTAGGGATCAGGCCTAGAGCTGCTACTGCTAGCACCGTCATTCCTAGGGGCAAGTTGGTGACGAGGAACTCCTTTGGGTCCAGTGGACTTACGAGGCGTCATCTTGGTACGAGCCATACTGTAGGAAGCCAATTTAATCCAAGTAAGATCATTTGATCAAAGTCTAAAGAGCAGCTATGATGATTACATTACTCAAACTAGACTCACTACTCAACTCTAGACTCAAAGGTGAAGGAAGTAACTTGTGAATTAATCATGATGCATGAATCGTTCTTACGAACAAAAACATCAAAGCTTATAATGCACATAAACAACATTTGTTTTTATATAGGGCATAGTAAGATTACTACTCCACCACACAAAACCTTTTTAATCAAATAAGGAATGGTGAGAAAGAAATAAGATAAGTCAGAAGCAATTTGGACCAAATTATCAAGTTAAATTTAGTCATCCAAATCATTTTGAAGTTTTTGTAAAACAATACAACAAAAACCTTGCAACGATCGCTCTGATACGATTCTATGGCAGAACCTCCTAAATTATAGGGCCCACATGCACCTATCACTGTCCGACGACCTTTGACATCTGTGCATATGTTTCTGGTAACTTAAGAAGACTGTCGGGTGTCTTCGGGGAACCTCGAATCATCCATGATTTCCAAGCAGGATCACGTTACAAAGTCATTGCAGTATTACAACATTTATTCAAATATCTACACTAGAGTAAAAAAAACAGCGGAAGTCTTACAATAACATAATTTACAAAATAGTAGCTTCAAACCTCACAACTAAGTTCGATGATTATTACAAAATGAAATAGTGGAGTGGCATTATAATATAATATAAAACACACAATGAAACTGCCCTGCCCAAGGGCCACACATTTACTTCTCATCGTCAGATTGAATAATAGTCATGCAGCACGATCCAAAACAGATCTGCTCATGAGGCTCACCTGCAACAAGGGTCAACGAACCCTGAGTACAAAAGTACTCAACAAGACTTAACCGAAATAAAACTGAGAAGACTCAGGAATGCAGGCTCAGGGATTCAAGGTATGGTTTTAGCAATAATCAAAGTTATTTTGCGTAAAAGCTCTTTAACAAAATTCTTTATTTCAATAGTTAAAACTTCATAAAATCATATACAAAGATGACATGATCCATAATGAGATCATGAAACTTCATATCCAACACCTTCACAAACCATTCTCAAGTTCCAATTATTAATACTACGATGATGAATAGTGAGTTGAGTCTCCATAACCGAGGAGCAACGACGATTTGAACCGATCATAAACCTAGCTGGGGATTTCAGACCACATGACATATGCAGGTCCTCGACCTACATATACCAACCTACTCTCGGATCCTCTAAAACAAGAATGGGTCTGCGCCACCTGAGAATATAGTACTCCACCATTACAGCCCATGGCCACGTGGGTACACGCTACTCTCGCCATCTCTCCACTTGTAACACCCCAGGTGTTTAAAGTACTAAAACTGCCATATCATCATATGCATTGCAAGGCAATTGGTCATATTAAAAACTTTGAGATGCATACACTAAAACAAGTTTATATTTATGTGGTATGTGTTGAATTGTATTGTTTGACTCAAGTTCAAAGTTTGTTTGGATTTTGAATTTTTCGAGAAAACCCTGATTTTCAGCATTTAAATCCTACCCTGAAAATCCATTTCAAAATCTAAGCATATTTTGGGGTTGAGCCCAAAAGCAAAAGTGTAGAGCTTGACAAGTTAAGCAAAGTTTGTTTTTGGAGTTTTTCAAGTTGTTTAGTAAAATTTGGAGTAATTCAAAAAGGCATAATTTGTTAAATTTCCCCATTTGAATTCAAAAGTTCATTTCAAAATCTATACCGAATTAGAAGTTGGTTATAAAAGCAAAGTTGTAGAACTTTTGATTTTGAACAACTTATATTTTTCGAGATTTTTGAGTTGTTATGAAAATTTGAGAGTAATTTGTGAATTTTGGCGAATGGCAATTCTGTAATTAAGTGGAACAGTGCCCGCCGCTCAAACTACACTGCCGGTGACCTTCTTCGGTGTTCTAGGCGCGTCATGGCCGTCCTTGGTGTCACACTGGCATGGAAATGGCTCCGTCATAGCTTCCTTGAGCTTCTGAGTCGTGTTATAAGAACCGAGACGCCGTCGTCGTTGTTTTTCTTCCTCCTCTGTTTTTCCCGTCGCCACCACCGAAGCTCCATCGAGCTCTCACCGTCGACCTAGTGCCGTTGCCGTCTCGGCAAAGCCTGTCCCAGCTTTGCCTATTCCTTGCACACCCAGCCAACCAACCTTGGTCGCCTATATTCACCGAGAACTCGCGGTGCGCGCTCTTCTTCCTCGTGGCCGGCAGCGTCCCCGACGTGAGCGCTTCGCCGTGGCCAGCATGTTACGGTGATCCTCTGCCCCTGCTAAGTCTTGTTTCAGCTTCGCCACGTTAATGTAGTCCTCCATGACCCATTGATTTCTCATTTTGACCACCACAGCTCCCAGAACATCGCCACCGACGACGATCTGCTCTGCTGTGCTTGCTCGGGACGTCGACCCACCTCTCCGTTGCTCCTCCGGCCTTGTGCTCTACTCAGTCGTGTTTGGGGTGAGCTGTTGATGCTTCCTAGGCCTTCTGTTTAAGCTGTATAGGTCTCATGTCGCTGACGTAGCGCTGTCGTGCCACCGCGTCCGCCATGGCCGACGACGAGCTAGTATAAGGCCATACTCAGTGCTGATAGAGACGTCAATCGATGCGCCTAGTCTTGGTGATCATTTTGGTACTTTGGCCGTCGCCATTGGACTCACCGTCGACGAGTTTACGCTGGTCAGCGCCGTCGCCGTCGTGGTCAAACACGCGAGGTTAGGGATGACAGGTGGGGTCGGGTTGTCAGTGACTCAGCGTTCAAATGGATTTTTCTATTTTCAGATTTGAATGAATAGTGTCTGTTTTTGTTATTTTTGTGTAGATTTATTTAGAGCTCCAAAAATTATGAAAACTTTTGTGTGACTTCTCTGTGATGTATAGTATTTAAGAAAAATATGAAATAATGTTTTTCAGTAATTTTTGAATGTGATAAAAATTGCTCAATTTATTAATAAATGGATTTCCATGATTTTTGTCGGCTTATTTATTTATCCAAAAATTATGAAATTTGTTTTGACACTTAGTTATCATGTAATGAACATTTACTAAAATTTTGAGCTCAATTAGAATAAGTTGATTTATTTCATAATTTTGAATTAAATAATTAATTCATAAAAGCAAATAGTAACCTTTGATGATTTAGGTTTTGTTTGAAATTTTGATTGAGTGATGACCTTAGGTCATTTGTTGATAATGATCCTTGGACATTGATGTATGTGTTATGAAAAAGATTTAGTTTGTTTAACTTGCAACTATACCGCGAAGGAAAGTTGTATTCAAATTGTTAATTTTTGCATCCATCATCGAGCATCATGTTTCGTATTCCATATCATGTTAAACATGTCATTGTTATTATGTGTAGTGAACGAAGGTGAACACGTGGTAGTTAATCAAGTTGTTGAGGACATTAATCTGTCTGTTGAGGTCGGATCGAATATTTGTGAAACGACACAGGAACCGGACTTTTCCGTCAACGAAGGCAAGCCCTGGATGCATACAACCCTACCTTGTGTTTTACAAATTAATTTCGCTTTTGCTTTCCGTTACTGCATTAAGTGATTAGGAGTTAAGTAAGAGCCTAATTGGTGCATTACCAACCTTGTTATTCCATATTTACCATATTACCATTTTTAAATTCGTATATGCCTAGTCTTGCTTAGCTATGCGTAGAACGATGAACTCAGGTGATTAACTGTCACATGCAAGTTTCAAACAGAACCTTGGTTACTTATGTTATCATGTGATATGGGAATGTGGAGTAATAATTCTAGACCGAGCGGACTCGGTGTGTGTGAGCCACAAGACATGGAGGTCTTGTGAGCGGGTTCTTTCCGCCTGTGTCGATTAAGGCACGTCCATTGTTGAATTGCATGAGGTGAGAATTTGTAGTACTAACCACATACTCCGGTAAGCCTGAACTTGGCAATTCTATTACGAGAATGGCTACTCGCGCACTGGGAGTGGAGAGATGGCGGGAATAGCGTGTACCCACATGGCAATGGGCTAGATTGGTGGAGTACTATATTCTCGGGTGGCGCGGACCCGTTCTTGCCTTAGAGGATCCGGGAGTAGGTTGATATATGTAGGTCGGGGACCTGCATATGTCGTGTGGTCTGGAATCCCCAGCTGGGTTTAATCGGTTTGAATCATCGTTGCTCCTCGGTTATGGAGACTCAACTCACTATTCATCATCGTAGTACTAATAACTGGAACTCAAATAAGGCTTATGAAGGTGTTGGATATGAAGTTTCATGATCTCATCATGGATCGTGTCAGCTTTGTATATGATCTTATGAAGTTTTCTATATAAAGAATTTTGTTAAAGAGCTTTTATGCAAAAGAACTTTGATTATTGTTAAAGCCATACCTTGAATCCCATGAACCAGCATTCCTGAGTTCTATCAGTTTTATTTCAGTTAAGTCTTGTTGAGTACTTTTGTACTCAGGGTTCGTTGACCCTTGTTGCAGGTGAGCCTCATGAGCAGATCTATTTTGGATTGTGCTGCATGACAGTTGTACCTTGTGATGACGATGAGAAGTAAATGTGTGGCCCTTGGGCAGGGCAGTCTCATTATGTGTTTTGTATTATATTATAATGCCACTCCATTATTTTGTTTTGTAATAAACATCGAACCTAGTTGTGAGGTTTGAAACTACTGTTTTGTAAATTATGTTATTGTAAGACTTCTACTGTTTTTACTCTGGTATTGATGTTTGAATAAATGTTGTAATACTACAATGACTCTGTAACGTGATCCTGCTCGGAAATCGTGGATGATTCGGGGTTCCCCGAGGACACCTGATAGTCTTTTTAAGTTATTGGAAACATATGCATAAATGTCAAAGGTCATCGGACAGTGACAGGTGCATGTGGGCCCTATAACTTAGGAGGTTCTGCCACACCACTCCCAGTGCACGAGTAGTCATTCTCATAATAGAATAGCCGAGTAAAGACTTACCGAAGTATGTGGTTAGTACTACAAAGTCTCACCTCATGCAATTCAACAACGGTACGGACCTTAATCGACACAGACGGAAAGTATCCGCTCACAAGACCTCCATGTCTTGTGGCTCACACACACCGAGTCCGCCCGGTCTAGATTTATTACTTCACATGCTCATATTTCATGATAACATAAGTAACCAAAGATCCATTTAAAATTCTCAGGTGACAGGTAATCACCTGGCTAAACATGACTAAGCATAACTAGTCATTTATGAAATAAATCTGGTAACAAGGTAGATATGGAAAAATAATGTTGGTAATGCACCAATTAGGCTTTTACTTAACTCCTAATCACTTAATACAGTAAAGAAAAGCAAATGAGAAATTAATTTGTAAAACACAAGGTAGGGTTGTATGCATCCGGGGCTTGCCTTTGTTGACGGAAAAATCCGGTTCCTGTGACGTTTCATAAGTATTCGATCCGACCTCAACAGACGGATTAACCTCCTCCACAACTTGATTAACTACCACGTGTTCACCTTCGTTCACTACACGTAGTAACAATGCCATGTTTAACATGATGCCGAATACGAAACATGATGCTCGATGATGGATGCAAAAATTAACAATTTGAATACAACTTTCCTTCGCAGTACAGTTACAAGTCAAACTAACCAAATCTTTTTTGTAACACATACATCAATTGCCAAGGATCATTATCAACTAATGACCCAAGGACATCACTCAATAAAAAATTCAAACAAAACCTAAATCACTAAAGGTTACTATTTGCTTTTAAGAATTAATTAATTAATTAAGAATTATGAAATAAATCAACTTGTTCCAATTGACCTTAAAATTTTTGTAAATGTTCATTACATGATAAGTAAGTGACAAAACAAATTTCATAATTTTTGGACAATTAAATAAGCCTAGAAAAATCATGGAAATCCATTTATTAATAAATTGAGCAATTTTCATCACATCCAAAAAGTGTTGAAAAATAAAATTTCATATATTTTTTAAATAATATACATCACAAATAGGTCACACAAAAATTTTCATAATTTTTGGAGTTCTAAATAAATTTACACAAAAATAACAAATTACATCACTATTCATTCAAATATGAAAATAGAAAAATTCCATTTGAACGCTGAGTCACTGACAAGAGGACCCCACTTGTCATCTTCAACCTCCAGTGCTGACTCCGGCGACACGCGCGCTGACCGGCGATTCCTCGCCGCCGGTGAGACCAACGGCGAAGGCAAAGGCAGCACGGTGATCACTACAACCAGGCGCAACTATTGATGGCACAACTGAGACCAAATGTGGCCAGGACCGAGCATAGCGACGGCCATGGCGGGCATGACGGCATGGCCGCGCTACACCGGCGACACAAGCGTGGTAGAGGTTAAACACTTAGCACAGAAGGGTTCAGCACCTCACCCCGAACACGACTGAGCAACGAGCAGGGTCGGAGGAGCAACGAAGAGGCTAGTCGACGTTCCGAGCAGGCATGGTGGAGCAGACCGTCGTCGGTGGCGATGCTCCAGTAGCTGTGGTGGTCAAAATAAGAAATCAATGGGTCATAGAGTACCATGGCATCGTGGCGAAGCTGAAGCAAGACTCAGTAGGGGTAGAGGCGCACCGTGGAGCTTTGGCCACGGTGAGGCGAACATGACGGCGACGCTGCCGGCCGTGAGGAAGAAGAGCGCGCACAGTAGTTTCCCAGCAAAATCAAGCTAAATTGGTGGGTTCGCTAGGCGCATAAGGATAAGGCAGAGCTGTAGCAAGCTTTTGCGGCGACTGGAACACACTGAGACGACGGCATAAGCTCACCGGAGATGGACGGTGGCGACGGAAGAAAACAGAGGAAGAGAGCGGGGGCAAACGGCGACGGCCAAGGCTAAATAGAGCGCCTCAGAAGCGCAAGGAAGCTATGCTGTGGCCTTCACCGCGCCAACGCGATGCAAAAGACAGCTACGACCGCGCCTGGAAGCAAACCGAAGGTCGCCGGTGGTGTAGCTAAGGTGGTGAACACTATTCACTAATATTATAGAATTGCCATTCCTTTTAAATACCAAATTACTCCCAATTTTGTAGAACAACTCAAAAATCTCCAAAAATAAAAGTTGTTCAAAATTCAAAGTTCTACAACTTTGCTTTTATAACCAACCCCAAATTCGGTCTAGATTTTGAAATGAACTTTTGAATTCGAATAGGGGAAATTTAATGAATTACGCCTTTTTGAATTACTCCAAATTTTTCATAACAACTTTGAAAACTCCAAAAACAAACTTTGTATAACTTATCAAGCTCTACACTTTTGCTTTTGGGCTCAACCCTAAAATATGCTTAGATTTTGAAATGAGTTTTCAGGGTAGGATTTAAATGCTGAAAATCAGGGTTTTCTCGAAAATTTAAAAATCCAAGCAAACTTTGAACTTGAGTCAAACAATTCAACACATACCACATAAATATAAACTTGTTTTAGTGTATACATCTCAAAGTTTTCACCAAAGCCAAATGCTTTGCAATACGTATGATGACATGTCAGGTTTTAGTATTTAAACACCCGAGGTGTTACAAAGGAGGTGGCGGATGCCAAGGCGGCCAGCATCGTGGAGCAGCAGGCTCTGACCTCTGGTGAGGGAAGCTCAGCCCTCATGCAGGTACTGATGAGTACAGGCCTGATCTTCCGAGAGGTAGCCGATAAGTTCGATTTGTGGAGATCTCGACGTTGGCGATCTGGCTTCAAATCAGACACGATTCGAACCCTGCAACCGTTACACCACTGCTCCGTTGGTTATCAACCAAGCACAACTTGATTGACCTCGCCAAGAAGGCTTTTCCTGCAAGCGAATTGAAGAGCACAAGCAAGAAGGTAAAACACGCAATCTGAAATTGCAAATATGAATGACGCGAATATCAATAGAGGGTTCAAGAACTCGGTTCCAAAGGACTAATCGACACAGTGGAGGAGATCAAGAACGGGGGCCCTAGATCACTGTAAAAGGATTTGTCACCACAGTTACAATGAACGATTCAGTTTCTCGATGGAAAACTAAACTCTAAACAAAACCCAATTATGTAGCAGCGGCGGCGGCTGTGTTTATAGTCTAAGACTCGACCTAGGGTTGGGGATGGCCAGGGGTTCGGCGCCCACAACTTGGGCTTAAGGCCCGACACGATACATGGCCAAGTTGGCCCAAATAGGTGATGCAGCACCTTGCCGTGGTCACACAGAATGATCCACGGACCTTCTGGAGCTGGGACCAGATCCAAAACGACGGCGTCATCGTCCCCTTTCCAACGCATCCAAGAACGGCCCATTTCGATGTTGTATGAGGAAGTTATGACCAAAACAGTGACGACGTGTCTGCTGAATCCGAGGACGACGTGGCAGCTGAGTTGGGAACGAATTGCAACTTGGGGAAGACCATGGCGTCGGTGTGTCCAGCATGGCGATGTCCTCATCATCCTCCCCTTCTTGAATTGGAGTCGTCCTCGACTCCATCTTGGTGATGTCCTCATCATCCCCTCCTTGTAGAATTGGAGTCGTCCTCGACTTCATCCCATCATCAGCGAACTCCTGCAAAAGGTTAGTGACAGCAGGCAATGCACCAGACATAAAAGGTTGACAAAACATAGTATAACATGGTGCATCAGGATTATCACATAACTCAGCAGTAGCAGGAGTTGTAGCAAGAAAAGCACCTCCTTTTAACTTAATCCCATTATTTTTAGCAATGTCTGTTGGAGGTTTATTTTTGATCTCATTAGCATGTTTAATAATATCCGTAGGAGACAAAGGCAGCAATGTAATTTTCTTGCCCTTATGTATGATAGTGTATGTATTAGTTCTACCATGGTGTAAAGCATCATTATCAAATTCCCATGGGCGACCTAACAAAATGGAACAAGCTTGCATAGGGACAACATCAAAATCAGCAGTATCATGATAAGAGCCTGTGAAAAAGCTAATGCGTGCTGATTTAGTTACCTTAGTCTTACCACTATTATTGAACCATTGAAGTTTATGTGGATACGAATGTTGTCGTGTGGTCAAGCCAAGCTTGTCAACCAAATCTGAACTCACCAAGTTGTTGCAACTCCCGCTATCAATGATAGTGAGAACACGACAACCCTGCACAATGAGATACATGTGGAACAAATTGTGGCGTTGGATCTTCATCTCTTCTTCATGACCCACACGTGTACTCAACACACGCTGCACAAGAAGGCTAGGGTAGTCCGCGGCAGCAGCCACAGAGTCAATTGTGATGGCCTCCTTGTCATGATCGCCCTCAGTGGAATCTGCATCAATGTTAGCAGCAAGGGCTAAATCATCTTCAACATCACTAGCACTTACATATCCATCCTCGGTAGCAATGAAAGCGCGACGACTGGGGCATTCCTTCATGACATGTCCCATGCCTTTGCATCGGTGGCAAATGATTTTAGAGCTGGACGAGGAGGAGCTAGTAGAAGCACCCGGAGTGCCACCTTTCTTCAGCTGTGGAAACTGCACATTAGACAATTTACTTACCCCGGAAGAAAATGGAGGTGTAGATGGCTGTGGTGCAACAGGAAGCTTGGGCATCTCCAGCTCGGAACGCTGCTGAAATTCCTCCCATTGTTAGACCTGAAAGGCTGGTGTTGTTTGCGTCCCTGTACTTCTCGTTCGGCCTTAATAGCAAGATGATACAATTGGGAAAAATTGCGCCATTCTTTATAATCAAGTATGTTCTGTATATCATGGTTTAAACCACCAAAAAATCTAGCACTAGCATCATCATCATCTTCATTTATACCACAACGTGCTAAACCAATAATCAATTCTTGATAGTATGCTTCTACTCCTTTATCACCTTGTTTTAAAGTTTGTAGTTTCAAACGTAAATCACGTTGGTAATAAGGAGGAACAAAACGAGATTTCATACGTTGCTTTAAAACATTCCAAGTTTGAGGCACAGCAGCAGGATTATTGGCATTACAAAGATCACTCCACCAGAACAAAGCAAAATTAGTAAACTCACTAGTAGCAAGTCTAACTCTATGCTCAGCAGGAACATTATGAGAATCAAATTTTTGTTGAACAGCAAGCTCCCAATCTAAATATGCCTCTGGATCAACATTACCAGCAAAAGGTGGTAGACTAAATTTAATTTTAGCAAAAGGATCATTATTACCATGATTATTACCTGCCATACCGCGATGATTGAAGTTGAGGCGGCGACGGGCACCACAAAATCACAAGCGGCTTACCACCGTCTTGCCTGTATTCTTACCAACACCAAACAGGAGCAAAACCAAAGTGGCGAAGCAATCTGTTGTTGAGCATGGGTAACAGTTGCAAGATGAACCTATGCTGACAGAAGAATATGTGGAGCTATGGGTAGGCACACAATATGACAGCAAGGATTAGCAATTAACGAGTGCAGAGTAGCGATTGTTCAATCTGGATCCAAAGTACAAATCATAGTTGCTGGCTAAGACGTGTCGAGACGTAGCGCAACAAGGTGAAAACAAAGGACGATCGAAAGAACTCACAGAACAAGCAAATAGCCCGGATTTCTCCTTTTTCCTGAATTTTTCCCGGATTTTTCCAAAAGGCACTAGTAGGAAACAAACTTTTTTTTACTATTTTTTTATACTTTTCTCTGAACAAGGATCACAAAAGATGCAACCATAAAAATTGGCACCTACAACTGAGGTGGGATGTGGTCTATAGAAATTCAGCACATTCTCTGAAAAGCGTGCAAAAACTTTGACAATTTTTTTCTATATTTTCCCGAATTTTTTTGGCAATTTTGATGAAACCAAGTTATGCCAATTTTGGGTTGGGTCCAAATGGTGTCAAGAAGCTGCACAAAAAATTTCAGATTTTTCTGATAAACGAGCGAAAAGTTATGCCTGTTTTACCGAAGGTATCTCAAGGTATGTTTTCCGGGAGGCACAACACGGCGGCGGCAGTTAGGGCAAAGTGTCCCTAAACTCTAACACCGATCACAGTAGTAGGTATTCGCCTGATGATGTAAGGAGGGCTACGATGCAGGCAAAATAAGAGCGGCTGGCAACCTATCTAGGGTTTGCGCGGCGGCGAGAAGTTACACAAGGCGGCTAGCGGGGCAAGTCGAGTAATGTGGTGGCTTCGACTTGTTGTTTGGGAACGGTGGATGGGATAGCGGCGGAAAACAAAATCACAGCAACGGGCGATTGAACTACGATCACGAACATAATCCTAAACCAGCAACAAGACTCGACCACGGACACAAACTCAACAACACGAATCTGAAACAAAATTGCAAAGGCACAAAGGGCGATAGGACAGCGGAAATTGAAATAGTTTTGGGCTTTTTGTGGACTCTAGGTAATGAACAAATATGAATCTAAGGCAAATGAGATTATACCTCGCGGTAAACCTAAAATATCTGATACCAATTGATGAGTACAGGCCCGATCTTCCGAGAGGTAGCCGGTAAGTTCGATTTGTGGAGATCTCGACGTTGGCGATCTGGCTTCAAATCAGACACGATTCGAACCCTACAACCGTTACACCACTGCTCCATTGGTTATCAACCAAGCACAACTTGATTGACCTCGCTAAGAAGGCTTTTCCTGTAAGCGAATCAAAGAGCACAAGCAAGAAGGTAAAACACGCAATCTGAAATTGCAAATATGAATGACGCGAATATCAATAGAGGGTTCAAGAACTCGGTTCTAAAGGACTAATCGACACAGTGGAGGAGATCAAGAACGGGGGCCTTAGATCACTGTAAAAGGATTTGTCACCACAGTTACAATGAATGATTCAGTTTCTCGATGGAAAACTAAACTCTAAACAAAACCCAATTGTGTAGCAGCGGTGGTGGCTGTGTTTATAGTCTAAGACTCGACCTAGGGTTGGGGACGGCCAGGGGTTGGGCGCCCACAACTTGGGCTTAAGGCCCGACACGATACATGGCCAAGTTGGCCCAAATAGGTGATGCAGCACCTTGCTGTGGTCACACAGAATGATCCATGGACTTTCTGGAGCTGGGACCAGATCCAAAACAACGGCGTTGTTGTCCCCTTTCCAACGCATCCAAGAACGGCCCATTTCGATGTCGTATGAGGAAGTTATGACCGAAATAGTGACGACGTGTCTGCTGAATCCGAGGGCGACGTGGCAGCTGAGTTGGGAACGAATTGCAACTTGGGGAAGACCATGGCGTCGGTGTGTCCAGCATGGCGATGTCCTCATCAGGTATAACCCGAGCCCCGCATGTGGGATCACCCGCGTGTCTTGTGGCGGAGCCGGGATGACCCTGAGGGGGAGCCTCTATTCGCCCTTGAGGACATGGCCGAGGGGGGGGGGGGGGGCGTTGGGACACCTTCGAGCAATATCGCCGTCTGGCGGAGTGGTCGTTGCGGACAGCGCTGTCTGTCGTGGCTGACGATCTGCCCGGGGTCGCCCAGGTACACGCCTTCTTTTCTCATGCGGTGTCGTCTTTTTCCTGAGTTTTCTTGCAGCGCTTGACGTCCGTTCTGCCTATTAGGAGCTCGAGGCCCGGTCCCTTGGGAAGTCATTGTTCCTCTGGTGGGAGAGGGACGTCTGGGACCAGCTTTGGCAGTAGAAGGACCTGCTCGCCAATGCCAACAAGCTTCTATCGACACAGAGCGCTGAGGTGGAGGACCTCCGCCTTCGCTGTGCTGATATGAAGGTCGAGGCAGCCACGGCTCAGGAGCAGGCCACCCCTTTGGTGGCATGGATCATGGAGCTAGAGGAGGAGCTGACCTAGGTGATCGGTTAGCGGGACACCTTTAGGTCCTAGGCTAAAGAAGCGACGACCTCTGCCAAGGCCATCGCTAGGCAGCTGGGGGCAGAGTAGGGTGCGCACCTGCTGACGAAAGGTGCCCTGGCGGAGGCCCTCAAGGTGGCTGAGGCCTCTCGGACCAAAGCTTTGGTCTAGTAGGGAAAGGCCGAGGGTGAGTCCTGTTCCCCATGTTTTGTTTGTTTTTCTTGTGTTCGACCCCTAACTCCCTGGTGTGATGTAGAGCTAGAGAAAGAGGCTTCTAGGGCGGCCGAGGCCTCTCGGGCCGAGGTTCAGTGCTAGAAAGAGAAAGCTGAGGCCTCTCGGGTCGAGGTCCAGCGCTAGAAAGAGAAAGCCAAGGGTGAGTCCCGTAGGCCTTCACCCCTATTTGGCTTATTTTCTTTTGCGCTTAACCCCGTCCTGCTTGTTTTGGCGCAGGGTTGGAGAAGGAGGTCTCTCGAGCAGCTGAGGCCTCTGTCACAGTGTAGGCGGTGCTCGAGGTCGAGATTGGGGAGCACAACGCGCTACAGAGCGCTACCCGTACTATCTGCAAGGCCTTAGAGGTTGAGGGGGTTGAGTCAGGCAGCTCCCTTAGGAGCCGCTTGACCGCGTTGAGCGGCCAAGTGTGTGAGCGACTCCGAGGAGTGTTGCACATGGGTGTCAAGCGTGCCTTGGCCGTTGTCTCCTGACACTATGCTGGCATCAACCTCGAGGCCGTTAGTGATGGCTATGTCTTGGCTGAGGATGACGAGGAGGCCGATGAGGAGGTCACGAAGCTGATGGAGGCGGCTGAGGGCCCCGGCACGGCATTGGCCAAGCTGTTCAAAGAGGAGGTGGTTCCTCCCACACCGTTCGTCGATGCAGGAAACCCTAAACCTTGACCTAGGCCAAAGGGGCCGTGTAAATAGATTAGGATTATTGTCGTACCGTGACATTTGTGGCCGTCGAGGCCTTTTTTAAAGAACTTATGCGTTCTATGCTTTCTAATCATTTTTATGGTATTTCCGAGCCTCTGCTCTCTGTCTCATTTATGAACATATCACTTGCAAAAAACTTCCTCGGAACCTAAACTACCCCTCGGGAGAAAAAGTGGTGAGGGAGTGCCGTGGCCCAGAGGCGTAGGCCGTCTCATAGCTCGGCCGACCTTTTGACCCTGAGATAGACTTTCAGTCCTTAGGTTTTTTACAATTGATTTGTCAGAACATGATAGAGAGTTTGGCGTAGAAATTTATTTGAAAAATGATTAAAAATGGAGCCTGGGACTTAGGGGGGGTCCCCCCTTCTAGCCCCTGAGGGAGGCTCGGTTCTGTAGAGGCAGAGCTGAGTCTTGTTCGAGTCCCACGGTGGGTACCTCTACAGAGGTAGAGCCGAGTCGCCCTTATGGTGTTATTGTAATGCTGAGCCCCATGATGGGCTCGGGGGGTTTCTCGAAAAATTAGAACAACTAAAGAACGCTTCTTTATTATATTTCAAGAAATAATGTATACAGTGCTTGGAAATTTAAGGGTAGAAGTGACGTAGTTGTTCTATGTTCCAAGAGTTGGTGAGGATTTCGCCCTTCTCGTTGGCTAGCTTGTAGGTCCCGGGCTTTAGCACTTGGGCGACAATGTATGGCCCTTCCCATGGCAGGGTTAGCTTGTGGCGGCCCTTGTTGCTCTACCTCAGTCTCAGCACTAGGTCGCCCACCTTTAGGTCTTGGCTTCGAATGCGCCGGGCTTGATAGCATCATAGGGCTTGCTGGTACTTGGCCGAGTGTAGCAGCGTGATGTCTTGGGCTTCCTCCAGTTGGTTAAGGGTGTCTTCACGGGCAGTGCGGTTGCTTTGCTTGTTGTAGGCCTGTAGCCTCGGGAAACCGTACTCCAAGTCAGTGGGGTGGATGGCCTCGGCTCCGTAGACTAGGAAGAACGGTGTAAACCCTATGGCTCGGCTCAGGGTGTTCCTTAGGCTCCAGATGACTGATGGGAGTTCGAAAAGTCATTTCTTGCCAAATTTCTTCAACCGGTTGTATATTCTTGGCTTGAGGCCTTGTAGGATCATGCCGTTGGCACGCTCTACTTGGCCGTTTGTCCTAGGATGTCCTATGGCTGACCAGGCCACACGGATGTGGTGGTCATCGCAAAACGTTGGGGGCCGATGAACTGTGTCCCATTGTCAGTGATGATGGTGTTCGGAACCCCGAACCTATGGATGATATCAGTGAAGAACAACACCGCTTGCTCGGACTTGATTCGATTGATCGAATGAGCCTCGACCCACTTGGAGAACTTATCGATTGCTACCAGTAGATGGGTGTAGCCCCCGGGGGCCTTCTGTAGAGGCCCAACCATGTTGAGCCCCCACACGGCAAATAGCCATGTAATGGGGATGGTTTGGAGGGCTTGGGCCAGGAGATGCGTCTATCGCGTGTAGTATTGGCATCCCTCACAGGAGCGTACGAGCTTGGTAGCATCAGCAACTGCCGTTGGCCAATAGAACCCTTGGTGGAAAGCATTTCCGACGAGTGTCCAAGGTGCTGCATGGTGCCCATAGGCTCCCGTGTGCAAGTCCCAAAGTAGGGCTTGGCCTGCCTTGGTGGTGATGCATCATTGGAGGACGCTAGATGGGCTTCACCTGTATAGCTCACCGTTGCTGAGGACGTAAGTTTTGGCTCGTCGCGCAAGTCGTCGGGCTTTGGTCCTGTCTGTAGGAAGCTCTCCTCGAATGAGGCAATCAAGGAATGGAACTCGCTAGTCCGTGCCCTGGTTGGCCTCGGGAGGTTCCATGTTGACTTCCATGACCTCGGGCTCGGCCAAAGGGGTCTCGGCGATAGAGGGGGCCTCGAGCCTTGCGGTGGGCTCGACCGGTGGGCCCTCTTCTGCCACCGAGGCATAGTCGATGGAAGGCTTGTGGAGGTCTCTGGCAAAGACGTTCGGGGGGACCGGGGCTCGTGCCGACGCCATCTTTGCTAGTTCGTCCGTGGCCTCGTTAAATTTTCGCGCGATGTGGTTGAGTTTGAGACCGTCAAACTTGTCTTCAAGGCAACGTACTAGTTTGCAGTATGCCTCCATTTTGGGGTCATGGCAACTCAACTCCTTCATTACTTGATCGACGACGAGCTACGAATCACCTCGTATGTCAAGACGCCACACTCCAAGTTCGATGGCGATCATCAAGCCGTTGACGAGGGCCTCATATTCAGCTATGTTGTTGGAGGCAGTGAAGTGGAGCCAAATCATGTAGTGCATGTGTATTCCATGGGGTGAGATGAAGAGCAGACCCGCACCTACCCCAGTCTTCATCAAGGATCCGTCGAAGTACATGGTCCAGCATTCCGCCTGGACTTGAGCAGGTGGCAGTTGGGTGTCGGTCCACTCCGCCACAAAATCAGCCAAGACATGGGATTTAATTGCTTTCTGAGGCACGAAAGACAGGGCTTCCCACATGAGTTCGATGGCCCACTTGGCTATCCTACCCGAGGCCTCCCGGTTATGGATTATCTCTCCTAGGGGGAAAGACAACACCACGGTCGCCGGGTGGGACTCAAAGTAGTGACGTAGCTTGCGTTGAGCCAAGACTACGGCATAGATCAGCTTCTAGATGTGGGGGGTAGCATGTCTTAGTCTCGGAGAGTACTTCGCTGATGAAGTAAACAGGTCATTGGACGGGTAGGGCATGCCCCTCTTCCTACCTCTCGACCACCACGGCCGCGCTGGCCACTTGGGTCGTTGCGGCGATGTAGAGTAAGAGGGCCTCGCCCTTGGCCGGTGGTACTAGGATGGGAGGATTGGTGAGCAATGCCTTGAGCTTGGTGAGGGCTTCTTCGGCCTCGAGGGTCCAAGAAAAGCATTCCGATTTCCTCATGAGGTAGTACAAAGGCAAGCCTTTTTTGCCAAGGCGCGAGATAAAGCGGCCCAGGGCCACAAGGCATCCCATAACCCTTTGTACTCCCTTGAGGTCTTAGATTGGTCCCATGTTGGTCACGGCTGAGACCTTCTTTGGGTTGGCCTCGATGCCACACTCCGAGACTATGAATCCTAAGAGCATGCCTCGAGGGACCCTGAAAACACACTTCTCGGGGTTGAGCTTGATGCCCTTTTTCTGAGGCATCTGAAGGCTATTTCCAAGTCGCCGACGAGGTCACTGGCCTTCCTAGACTTGACCACGATGTCGTCCATGTAGGCCTCGATGGTTCACCCGATGTGCTCGCTAAAGACATGGGTCATGCACCGCTGGTATGTGGCCCCTGCGTTTCTAAGGCTGAACGGCATAGTCACATAGCAGTACATGCCGAATGGTGTGATGAAAGAAGTCGTGAGCTGGTCGGGCTCTTTCATCTTGATTTGGTGGTAACTGGAATACGCATCAAGGAAGGATAGGGTTTCACATCCCGCAGTGGAGTCAATGATTTGATCGATTCGAGGTAATGGGAAAGGGACTTTTGGACAAGCTTTATTCAAACCAGTGTAGTCCACACACATTCTCCACTTCCCATTTTTCTTCTTAACTAATACAGGATTAGCTAACCACTCCAGATGGGACACTTCCTTGACGATCTCGGCCACCAAAAGCTTCTACACCTCCTCGCCGATGGCCCTGTGCTTTTCCTTGTCGAATTGGCATAGGCACTGCTTCACCAGTCTAGAGCCGGTCTAGATTTCCAAGGTGTGCTCGGTGACCTCCCTCGGTATGCCCAGCATGTCTGAGGGACTCCACGCGAATACATCGGCATTCGCACAAAGAAAGTCGATGAGCATGGCTTCCTATTTGATGTTGAGGGTGGCGCTAATCCTCAGTGCCCAGTTGTCGGAGCCGTTGGGGTCAACCGGGACGAGCTTGACGGCCTCCACGGGCTCAAAAGTCCCGGCACGACGCTTGGAGTCAGGCGCCTCGCTACCGAGTCGGTCAAGGTTGACGATGAGGGTCTCAGCCTCTATGAGAGCCTCGGCATACTCGATGCATTCGATGTCACAGTCGTATGCATGCTCGTACGTGGACTCGACAGTGATGACGCCATTGGGACCTGGCATCTTGAGCTTGAGGTAGGTGTAGTTGGGGACTGCCATGAATTTGGCGTAGCACGGCCACCCTAGGATGGCGTGGTAGGTTCCTTTGAACCCAACCACCTCGAAGGTAAGGACCTCCTTGCGGTAGTTAGAGGTAGTGCCAAAGCAGACGGGCAGGTCGATGCACCCGAGGGGTCATGTGTGTTTCCTTGGCATGATGCCGTGGAAAGGTGCGGCGTCACCCTGGATCTATGACTGGTTGAGCTCTAAGAGCTCTAGGGTGTTGGCATAGAGGATGTTGAGGCCGCTGCCTCCGTCCATCAACACCTTGGTGAGCCGAGTGTTGCCAATGATCGGGTCGACGATGAGTGGGTACTGCCCTAGGTTCGGGACATAATCAGGGTGGTCATCTCGATCAAAGGTGATCGCCTCCTGAGACCAGTCAAGGTACCGAGGAGCGGCCACCTTCACCGAGAAGACCTCCCGATGCTCCCTCTTTCGCTGGCATGCCGTGAGGCACGCTGAAGGCCCGCCAAAGATCATGAAGGCATTGTGCACCTCGGGGAACCCATCATCCTTGTCGTCGTCCCGATCGCCAGTGTCCCTCCTCTTGGCCTCGTCGCTGGGGAGCCCGAGCTTGGCGTAGTAACATAAGAGCATGGTGCACTCTTCGAGGGTCTGCTTTACTAGGCCCTGGTGGTAAGGGTAGGGTCTCTTAAGCATGTCATCAAAGAGCTCGGGGCCTCTGGGCCTTAGGGATTCTTGTGATCTATGGCCACCACTAGACCAGCCTTGAGGACCTCTTGCTTCTCTTGGCGACCCTTTTTCTTTTTCTTGGGGAGGTGGGGAGCCGAGGCCCCAAGGGCCTCGTCCCTCCGCTTCCCCTTGGCATCATTGTCGAGGAAGATGGCCCCAATGCCCTCTTTGCCTGAGGCAAAGTTGGTGGCGATGTCGAGGAGCGTGGCCACTAAGGTTGGCATGTTCCGGCCTAACTCTCAAACCAGGTCTCGGCAGGTTGTGCCAGAGAGGAAAGCCTGGACAATTTCTAAGTCACCGATGCTTGGCAACTTGGTGCATTGCTTAGAGAAGCATTGGATGAAGTCTAAGAGAGACTCATCCATCCCCTAGCGACAACTCTTGAGGTGCCAGGAGTTCCCAGGGCGCACGTATGTGCCCTGGAAATTCCCAACAAAGACCTTTACCAAGTCACGCCAGTTGTGGATCTACGAGGGAGGGAGGTGTTCGAGCTAGGCTCACGCTAAGTCTGACAGGTACAATAGGAGGTTACGGATGATGAGCTGGTCATCATCCGTGCCACCTAGCTAACAAGCCAGGCAGTAATCGGCCAACCAAAGTTCAGGATTGGTCTCACCACTGTACTTCGTGAGGTTGGCCGGTTGCTAAAACTGGGCCAGGAAATAAGCAACGCGGATAGCTCTACTAAAGACTCGAGGGCCAGGCGGCTCAGGAGAAGGACTATAGTCCTCCCCACTGTTGTAGCAACCACCTCGGTCTAGATGGTAGCCTCGGGTAGGCCCCTCGTTGTTGTGGCGCCATCGCCTACTGACCACATCGTGGTTGCCTTACGCTTAAAGTCGGTCGCCAAGGCGGTCGTGCACCGAGGGGATCCTGTTGGCCGTCGATGCCCGAGTGGCTCGGGACGAACTGAGTCCTCCCTGTCCTACTGAGGTGGTGCCATGGGAAGTTCTGAGGTGCCTCCATGCCATCGAGAGGCGGAACTTTTAGCCTGCTACACCGTGGTAGTCTCAAGGAGGTCTCGGAGCTCACCGTGAGCCCGTCGCCCCTCCATGGTAGAGGGCTTGGGCATCGTCCGGAGTAGCATTGCCACTACCGCAACGTTCTGGCTAGCGTGATTGAAGATAGGGGGTTGCTCGCCCCCTTCGTCATTGTTGATGCGGTGGTTGACGTCGCGAGCCCTCTACCAGGCTGCTCCACCCTCACCGCGACCCCACTGCTCTTGCTCGAGAGTGTCTTGGAGTTGCTACAGCAAGAGTCGGTCTTGCTCGACCTTGGCCTAAAGCTCGTAGAGCTGCTCCAAGTCAAGGCATCGAAGCTCCTTGGGGTTCTCGTTCTGTGCTGTTGGTGGCACGATGCGTGGAGGTGTGGCATCGCCTGCCCCCTGGCGAAGCGGGGAACAGTTGCTTGCCCCCTCGTCCTCATCGCTCGCTCTTGGCATCCCGAGCCCGATGTGGAAACACTCACGAGTGGGTTCGTAAGTGTCTTCGTTGTTGGAGTCGAAGTAACCGAAGCAGTAGTCGCTCGCGGCCAAGAAGTGGCACATAGCTTTAGGGTCGCAAAGCCTGGAAAAGTCTGCTCCGGCCCACGCCTCATCCTCCTCTGAGGAGTCAGCGCGGGTGTGGGTCGAGGTTGTGGAGTCGAGGTTGAGGTCAAAGCATTGGTGGTGTCCTGAGGGCTCCGCGTGTGCGGAAGCATAGGCAGAAGCATAGGCGGCGGTGGTGTTGCCAAACCCAAAAGGGTACGTGGATGATGCCATTGCCAGGCTTTGCTCCACCGGAGTTG
Organism: Miscanthus floridulus; assembly: GCF_019320115.1. Classification (NCBI taxonomy): domain Eukaryota; kingdom Viridiplantae; phylum Streptophyta; class Magnoliopsida; order Poales; family Poaceae; genus Miscanthus; species Miscanthus floridulus. The sequence continues at coordinate 76,385,122 of NC_089582.1, forward strand.
ACTCCTTAGGTGGTGGTGGGGTAGAGCTTGATGATGGGGCATCGCCGCATGCCACTAGCATTTTCCCTTGCCCAGGCTTAAGCTGGACAGTTCCCAAATAGGGACTCTGTACCAACAGCCGGGCAAGGGGTATCGACAGAGTGCGGTGCCTCGCCCTGAGCTTGCGTGGTGCTAGGGTGGTCCCACTCATGCTGTGCCTGGCGAGCCCAACGAGAGTGGTGGCCCGGGCGTCGCCTACGCCTGGGCTACTGGTGCGTGGAGTCATCCTCGGTTGGTGGGGCTCTAGGTGTGAGGAGTACCATATCATACTCACATCCTAGAGACATGAACTCTAGGCTCCCAAACCAGATCACCGTGCCGAGACACAGTGGTCATACGGGGTCTGCCATCTGGAACTTGTTGGAATGACGAAGCTGACACATAGTAGATCCCCTACCTGGTGTGCCAACTGTCGGTGTTTTGGACCGGTGGGCCCTCAACTGACTAGTGAAACTGTACTGCGTGTCCCTAATCTCGGATGGTGATGCAAAGAGACACAAGGTTTATACTAGTTTAGGCAATAGGTGCCCTACGTCCAGTCTAAGAGATCGAACTTGTATTCCTTGCACTAAGGTGCTTGTAGTAGGGGGTTACAAGCAGGGCGAGAGAGGGAGCTAGTCCTAGGTCTCTACGTGGAGCGGTGTGGGTTGCTTGAGATGTTGATCTCAGGCTATAGGGAAGCGTGCAGAATATAGAGTGTTGAGCGTGTGTTCGTCTGAGCGTCTATGCGTGAGTTCGTGAACCCGTGAGCTCGTGTGCTCATCTGTCTACCTCTATGTGTCTCGTGAGTGTTTTTCTATCTGTCTCCTCCTAAAAATGGCCCTGGTCTCTCCCTTTTATAGTCGAAGGGGGAACAGGGGTGATACATGTATTCGCTACACAGCGTCCTATAAGCAGAGGTGGCGTGTCCGAGCCCTGTGGCCTATCACTGTGGCAGCATGGTTGACGGAGCGGTCCTATCCTTGATGTACTAGAGCAACGCGCCGGTCACATCTGATCCTATGCGACACGGGTGCTCTAGTGATAGCTTGATGCAGGGCATGGAGGATGACATGCTAGTCATTGTGTGTTGACAGTGTAAAGAGCCAAGGCTCAGTTGGTGCTGAGGCCAAGCCATCATGGGGGCTCAGCGGGCACGAATCCCGAGTCTGTTGAGACCCTAAAGTGGATTGCCGAGGCTTGGATGGAGCAGTTGGTCCTGTACACTGATTCTGAGGCTACAGGTGCCTGGACTTGACCCCCACGCCGTGCTATCCTCGGAGCAGTTGGGGTTAGGCAGCGCAGTGCAGCACCGGCATTAGTCATGGGCATAGTGCCAAGTACAGCGGCCGATAACCCCTGCCCCATCCCGTCCTGGACGGCATGGTGTTGATGCGACTCCCATTTTGTCAGTTGCTTTGCTGTGTCGAGCCGTTGTCCGGCTGATGTCGTGGGAGTGGTTGGCCATATTAATTGGACATGACGTTCTGTCAGGGAGACCGGTCGAGGCGGAGGCGGTGGGATTGTTGTCGAGCGGGCCTCGAGCGAGGCAGAGAAACGGCACCTCGTCCGAGGCTTTACGTGCGGGGCCTCAAGCGAGACAGAGAATCGGTTCCCCATCCGAGGCCTTATGTGCGGGGCCTTGCATGCGGGGCCTCGAGCGAGATGGAGAATCGGTTCCCCATCCTAGGCCTTACGTGTGGGGCCTCGAGTGAGATGGAGAATCGGTTCCCCGTCCGAGGCCTTGCATGCGGGGCCTCGAGCGAGGCGGAGAATCGGTAGCCTCAGACAAGGTGGGGGTTAGCCAGTAGTTGTCTCTTGGCTTTGATTTTGATAGGGTCTAAGCGATTTTTTTCGGTTTTTGCTTAGGGGACCCCTTTTTATGGTACCCGACACATAGATAGAAAACTAAATTAATGAAAGGATCATTGCAAGACATCAATCATCTCATAGCTTCGGACAATATCGCAAAGCTACTAAAAACTATAACCGTGCCCTCACCTCAAACATTGTCCAGATAAATGGATTACAATAAAAGAAATGGATATCGGAGATTTCTTCTTGCCAATATAAAACATTATCTTAGCCGCATCACGGAAAGGTCTGTAACGTAGAGTTTATGAGCCTACGATGCCATGTAGTCCATGACTGTGTTAAATTCATAAACTTTGCTTTTTGGATTAAATATCACTTTAACGTTGGTATTTAATTTTTACAGTATTGTTATCTTATCGTGTGATCCATGTGTTTTTAGTATAAATTATTAGTTATCCCGTAGCAACGCACGGACATGCTACCTAGTATAAATATAAAGAATGAATAAGACGACAAGAAAGATTGGCATTAGGCCAACTCCTTTTGATTCTTTACAAACACATCTGAAAGTTAACATGTGGGTTGTGGGCTGTGGGCATCAAATCAAAACAACAAAAAGAACATGGATTCGACCATAAGTAGCATTTGCCCTCCTTTTTTGAAAAAAAGAAAGGTACTGCAGAGTTACAGGATTGTCAATCTTATCAGCACCATTAATTTTTAGCAATTGTAGAACTCAACCAAGACACTCATTGAAGTGCTACATCCCTAGCTCGCAACCCAATTAAGAGTAAGTTCTCGCAAACCTAGCTCCCCAGCTATTATTGAATTGCATGAAGGGCTCCGAAATGAAGACCACTATTTGAAAAAAGAGTAAATGATTATTGCTTCCATCCATGCATGATTGTTTACTTTCCATGCATGATTATTGTTTCCTTCCATGCATGATTGTTTTCTTTCATGCATGATTATTGTTTTCTTCCATGCATGTGGCCTCAGGTGATCGATTTGTTTCCTTCAAAGCAGGCGGGGATCACAGGGATGGCAGTTTCTTTTTCTATCGCGAGGGGTACCGCACGGGATGGGCAGACGGACGAACCAAAACAAATATCGCACCAAAAGATGTCCACGCTTTGTTCTTTTTAGTTGTAGGAGATAATAGATAACAGATATAATAATAATAATAATAATAATAATAATAATAATAATAATAATAATAATAATAATAATAATAATAATAATAATAATAATAATAATAATAATAATAATAATCTATATCTAATAATAAAAAGGCAAAATTTTTGTTCATCTATTTTTTGTCCGGCCATCCCTTAACTAACTTTGTGAGTGTGGAAAACTGTCTATAGCCCTTCTCATAATATAACTAGGAATCCTAATCCAATTAGGTCTCTCCGATTTCATGTGAATAGGAATCTTAATCAAATAGAAAAATATAATAATATGAACAACTAGGAATCTTGATCTAATTAGATCTCTCCATCTCTGAGTAACCAGAATAGGAATCTTAATCCAAATATAAAAATAAAAGAATAGAAATCTAATAAAGAGGAAAGAAGATCCGAATTTCTTTGTTTTGTTTCTTTTCTGTTCATTTTTCACTTTTTTCTGGTTTGTCCGTTTTTACTTGCACTGAGTACGTGTTGCTTTATGTTCATTTGGACGCTTTTCGCTTGGGTGTTTTTTTCTTTTCTAGAGTACATTCCAATTTTTGTCATGACTATTTTCTACTTAATTGGCTTCGAGAATGCTCATATTTTTTTCTCGTGGATGTTTTTACACTAGCTCGACTTTTTTTATTTTGTTTTCATTGTTTTCTCCACCTGGTTTTTTCTATTCTAATAAATATAACAATAGTAAAAACAAACAATAAATAAGAAATCACAGCCATTTTAATCTTTGACTCTTAAGAAACAAAGATTTTTTACCACTAATTAATTTAATTTTTGACTTGAACTCATGACCCGTGCTACAACTCACTACATATTGGATCCCGTTTACAGCGCACGGGCATGTTTGCTCATAATAATAAAGAGGGAAAAAATTTCTCTCCACCTATTTTTTGATCCGGCCATCCCTTAACTAACTTTATGAATGTGAAAACCCGCCTATAGTCCTTCTCTTTATATAACTAGGAATCCTAATCTAATCAGCCGATTTCCGGTAAATAAGTATCTTAATCCAAATCCAAATAGAAAAAATATAACAATATGGACAAAGGAATCTTATTCCAATTAGATCTCTCTAACTCCGGTAATCGAAATAGAAATCTTAATCCAAATACAAAAATATAAGAATAGAAATCTAATAAAGAGGAAAGAAGTGTACAATTTCTTTGTTTCGTTTCTTTTATGTTCTTTTTTTAATCTTTTCTGGTTTATTCGTTTTAACTTACTCCGAGTACGTGTTCCTTTATGTTGGTTTGGACGCTTTTCACTTGGCTCCGAATATGTTCTAATTTTTTCCCATGGCTATTTTCTAGAGTACATTCCAATTTTTGTCATGATTGTTTTCTACTTGGCTTCGAGTATGCTCATATTTTTTTATCGTGGATGTTTTTGACACTAGCTTGACTTTTCTGATTTTGTTTTCATTGTTTTCTCCACCTGGTTTTTTCGTGTTCTAATCAGTGTTCATCTAATGGATTAAACGTCCAGTAAATGATAAACGGTGGTAAACTATTTTGTTTAGGGGGTAAACAGAAATTAAACGGTTGACCGTTTAAACGGTCAAAAAATGGGAAAAAATGGTCTAAACGGCCTAAATGGAACGGAAATAAACAACATTAAACGGGCTAAACAGCTGTTTAAATGGCTGTTTAGGCGGACACGAGGTAAATCGAGTTCAGTTTTGTATGGATAAATTTATATACTTAAGTCTATTATATTTATAAATGTGTACTCTTGATATGTTACATGCATAAATATCTATATTGGGTTCTTGTCACATGCATAAATATATATACATACCAAAATAATTGATTTTTACTCGGATAAATATATATAAATGTTAGAATACTTAATTTTTTACATGCACATATATAATTATATGTATTTTTTAAGTACAAAACCTTTTAGACCATTTAACTTCGTTTAAACACCGTGTAAACAGTCTAAACGCTAAATGAAGGGCGACCGTATAAAGATCGTTTACCATTTAGGAAAATATTGGTTCTAATAAATATAATAAGAGTAAAATAAAAACAATAAATAAAAGATCATAGCTATTTTAATCTTTGACTACTTCAGAAACAAAGATTTTAGTCACTAAGTTTATTTAATTTTTGACTTGAACTCATGACCTGTGCTACAACTCACTACGTAATGGATCCCGTTGCAATGAACGGGCATGTTTGCTAGTATTATTATAAAAAGCAACAATGCTAAAAATGAAAAGGAAACTGAGTAATGTCAGCGATAATGATAGGATGCGCAGGTCCATCTCTCCGGACAGCCTGCACCCGCACTACGCTTGCTCAGAGCGCATCCACACTCTGCCTCCGTATCGGCACAAAAAACGCTCGTCTTCGTCGCTGACAGTGCACGCGCCTATCGTGGCCTTCTCCAGCGTGGCAGCGCCGTAGCTACGCCCATCCCTAGTTGCTCCGCGCCCCCATACCTGGCTGCTCCGTTGTCCACACCACCATCCCGTGCCTTGCCTCTGTCCACCTCGCCCATCATGGAAAGGGAGGTAGAGGAGACATGTGCCTTATGCCTAGTGTAGCAGAACCGTTCAATTTATAAGAGCACAAGTACAATAGTAGCCCATAAATGGTCGCACTATCATACTTGAGCCCATATAAACCTAGTAGTCCGTCGAGTACTATGAAGGGTCTCGATTCAACCAACATACAACCAAGATCGTATATGATTCAACATATATGTCACACGTTACATAAAGTTCACAAATACAGTTCATCCATCAGAGTACGAATTAAAGTTATTACAAACCACGTTCAGAGAAGATAGTAGCGGAAGCAAATTAAAATTTTGAAACCAACATATGCATCATTATTTAAATATAGTGCCAGCTCACGATCATACTTCCACAAAAGCATAAGAGAGGGATTAATAAGAGATACCTACCCAGGGTTTACTCCTCGTTCATGGTGGGATAGAAGCAGTTCTTACAATAACCATGATAAATTGTACCATCTACAACAATGGGAATAAAACCCTGAGTACGAGAAGGTACTCAGCTAGACTTACCCATCATAAACCAAAAATAAAGTGACTCCAAGGATTATACAAGTCTTTATAAGTGGAGCTAGCTTGATAATATTTTACATAAAAAGCCAATAATTCAGCAATATATTTTATAATTCGGTCATCAAGTTAATTATAGCTATTCATCTCTAGATTAGCAACTAACATATGCCAAATATGTGGTATCTCATTTAGTAGCATAACAATAGTAATCATAGCTGGTATAATAATTCCATGTTCATCATAACCATCATTCCATAATATAGTTACTACGATGTTGGTACTAGCCAAGTTTTTCACTGTCCGGGAGAGATGACAATTCAAATCAATTTCAACCAGCTGGAAATTTATTCCTAACACAAACCTAGGCAGACCAGATCAACGGCCATCTTAGGTCACCTTTGGTACAACTCAGGTCCACATTTTGCGGGGTCACCCAGCGCCACATAACCAGGGACAACCAGTTGCCAGGACGTTCAGGCCCGACCAGCCCTTGGGCTCACTTCTGGCTCCCCGCATATGCTTACTACCATTTAGATTGCGCACTTTTACAGAACAGGGCCTACCCTAAGTTGAGCTACTCGACTTCATAGTTAGAACGAGTTATCCGACCAACTAAGTGAGAGGCATGCATTCAATCTTGTTAGAATTGCCCAACAACGATATAGTCCTTAATCGGTAGAGACAGATTCACATGAGTCAACATACACATCGACTCCACCCGACCTCCATTTATATTACCCATGGTTCTTTTCCACAATAGCAAATATAGCCAATCGTGCTTCGGTATCCATCTATATCTCGTAGGTGACAGAAAATCACCTGACTTCTACTGATCTAAGTATGGCTAAGCATGTATTTGATCCTGGACCTACATAGGGTAAAAGGTGTATATATCTGGACAAGGTAGTCCTATGCATCAAGTGGTTTTAGTTCAACTCTTATCACCTAATGCATCAAACATAAAAGGACTCAAGTGAAATTTTGTAAAACATAGGAGATTTAGAATGCTCCGGGGCTTGCCTTTGAGGAAAGAGGTTGGCCTATGATATGAGCACTCAGGGAGGCCTTCAAGAGTTTGCTCCTCTCCTTCTAGAGCTATGGCTTGAGGTGTCTCCTGCTGTTCTTCCTCTTCTTCTTTGTTAAACTCTAAAAGAGTTATCTCCTCGGACGATCCTATATGCGTGATCATGGAATAAGATATCATGGATGCATATATAATGACATATATGATATGGTGGGGTATGATGAAATGCATTCTCATAGGTGTTTTCAACAACATTGTATTAAGGTGATAATAAGTTATATCCTATTTTACTGAGTAGGTGCATATCTCTTCTCTAGTAACTAAACAAATTCTCATCTAAGCAATTTTCTAGATTGCAAGATAACAACCACTTGTTTTGACCATAACTAGAGTTATACACATCAAAATAATGTGGTTGTGGACTTTCTGGAAAGCTTATGAAATTGTCTACAACTTTATTTCAATCATATAATAGTGATTTAGCAGTTATCTAGGTTAAACAATTCAATCTTTTAGATCTATCTAGAGAGTAAGCATTTCTGACAGCAGACTTCTAATACTATAATTCTTAAACCATTAAACCTATGACTATGAAAATTTAACAAAATTTAGATAAATAAATTATCTACAACTTTGTTATTAACAAGTTTCATAGAAAAGGTCATTATCATCATGAAATTATTATCACAACAGAAACTACACATGCAACCATCTAAGTGAATTATAAAACAATAATTAGCTAGTTGTCTACAACCAATCATTCCTAAGCCTATCTGATAACATCAACATGCTATATGCATCACAAACACCATAGAAAATATCATGGTTAAGCCCAACTAATTTATTTATTTTTATTTATTAATTTCTTTATATATCAAGGTGATTTAAAGGATAAATATTTCCATTGTTCAATAAATTCTAAGAAAATTACAGTAGCCTAAATATGACTCTAATAGTCTACTATATAAATTTCATGCCATTTGTATAAGTATAGCCATCTCTACCAAAATGATAGGTTATAGAGACTTATTTTAGCAAAAATAGTTTAGCTAATGAAAAGTGTCGAGAAATAGATTTAATATTTTTCTTACTTTTCTCCTCACACAAGAATACTGTGTAAAAATTTACATGATCATATGTTATGTATTCTTACCCCAATTCATTTCACTAGAAACTACCAATCTATTAGATTAAATAGGAAGACCATATTTTAAGTATACTTATTATAGGTTTCATATTTTTCCTAGCTAGAGCATTTCAACATAAGACCAACAAAATTAGAATCACAATTTTATCACCTTTCTAGCTCAAGCTATGCAATTTACAAGATATAAACACATTTAGAAGCACTTATCTTGTTCAATTTAATTCTACCAGAAAAATACCATAAGTAGTAGATTTCATATTTTATCAAATAGTAAACTTCATGATGAATCTAACAAAATTTGGTTCACCTCATTTGGACACACGTAGCTCTAGGTATGAATTTTTGAAGTTTATATTAAAATCTATGAAAATAATTCAAAAACAACTAAGCCCTAAATGCTAGGTGCACTCGGCGTATACACCACAGAGGCGCTGACAACTAGGCCTCGTGGGTCAACTGACCCCACATGATAGAGAGACAGAGCCAGGGGCTGGCTTTGACCAGCGAGAACTCACCGACGATGAGGTCACCGATGATGAGGTCAGCACCAACGTGTTCCCCATCGTATTCCACACCTATAGGTACCCTCGGTTTGCTCGAAGGATCACTGGAGCTAGCTCACCGGCGAGCATGGTGGCTTAGCGGCGACGCGCGGTGGTGCTCCGACCATCCTCGGTGATGGCATGGCCAGGCGAGCACATCTACGGCATCTACAAGCCCTAGCAAAACTCTATGACATGGGGTCAAGGTGGAGCGGCGGCGAAGCTTGGCCATGTGCATGGTGGCACGGCGGCACGAGCATGGTGGTGCGCAGTCGCGTTCCGGCGCCAGTGTGCCGGCGTTGGCTCAATGGCCAGCGGCATGACCTAACCCTAACCCTAGACTATCCCTAACAAGCAGAATGCATGAGCGAGATGGCTTGATGGAGCACGGCCACAGCGAGCGCAAGCTCGGCGGCACTTCGGCGAGGGTGCGGCGACGGTGGACTTGCCCTTAGGCGTTTACCTTGGCTCGGGCTTAAGGCGATGGGTGGTCGACAAGGTGGAGGGGGAAATGGCTAAGCTGTGTGCGTGAGCTATCGGGGAATGGTACTGCTGATGGTGGCGCGCGAGCTCGGTGGAGCTCAGCGGTGATGGCACAGTGCGCGGCGGCTTTGCTCTAGTGTGGCGAGAGAGAGGCGAAGCGAGGTAGAGGAGCAGCGAATGTGGGTGAGCGAGGGAGGGCAGCGGCGTCGCACAGCTTTGTTGCCCATGTCGGCCTGACCGATGGGGCCGGTGCCAAGCGTACGACCACCACGCGGCGCATGCTAGCCTACACCGGTAGGCCACGACACACGCACACAGCGCCGATTCAGACATCAGTTGAACCTCGACTGACAGCACGACTTTGTGACTCTATAACTCTTAATTCCATGGTGAATTTCTGAAAACTTCCTTAATCTAATTTGTAGAGCTAAGTGAGTACTACAAAAATATTTAAAGGAGTTTGGCCTAATTCCCAACAATTTTCAAACTACAAAGCTTTAAAATAGAGTACTTTGAAACTGTAGTCAGCACATGACTTAGCAAAATTTTCTAAGTTTTAAAACAACATTTTGTTGATTTTTTTGTAAGCCCTATTTGACTAAGTTAGACACTAATTCAGCTCATGACCCTTAAATAAAGTTTGTTACCATTGATTTGAACTATAACTTTTATTTAGCTCACACAGCCATGCAAACACTCTAAGGTACCGTTCAACTTTGATCAAACTAGCATCATGAAAATGACATTTCAAATGAAACCAACACTTAGATGCAAAATTGGTCCATGTCATGAATACAAAAGTTCTTCCATTCACCATTCTAGATGTATCTAAGGTATATTGGTGCCCTTACAACCATTTCATATATTGGTCAAACATGATTGCAAGCATAAGCATATATATATAAAATCAACATTTTATGTGATAAGGTATAAGAATGAGATGAAATTTTATATGCTCATGTTCATGAATGCTTGGATGATGCTTGTGCTCATGAAATATAGGTGCCAAATGCAAAGCTTAACACTAGGGTGTTACACCTGGGGAGGCCCGCACCCCCATCAACCTCGCACATCGACAGGAAGGGGATGCTTGCACCTGCGCTTGCGCCTGGGTGTACACTAGGCCGTTGACGTCCTCTTGACTAGTGCATGTTGCAAGTGTATGTTTCAAATGTTGGATATCGATGTGGCAAAAGTATACCAGGATGTTACACATGTTGCAATGGCTTATGTTTCAAGTATATGTTCCAAATGTTTTATCTATTCTAGACGTATGTTGCTAGTATTTTATCTGAATGATGCAAAAGTAGATCTGGATATTGCATATACATGCATGTTGCAAGCATATGTTTTCAAGTGTTTTAAGGTATTTCATACGTATGTTTGCAAGTGTTTTATCTAGATGTTGCATATGTTTGCAATGGTTTTCAAATTTTTTTCAGGCATTTTTGTTGCAAGTGTTTCAGACGCTTGTTCTTAGTTTTTCATCTATTTTTTTGTAAATGTTATATCTAGACATTTCAAAAGTAGATCGGGTGTTGCACGTGATGCGCGTGGGAAGCAGGATGGCGGTGCAGGCGACATACTAGGACAATGTGGGTGATGTTTGGAGCAACTGTGGGCCCACTACTAGTGCGCTTGCTCGCCTTGATGCGCTAGGCGCTCGCTCTATCCCTATGCAGGCACCGACCGAATGCTAGCACCCGCATCGGATGTTCGGACGCTAGTAAGTTCCGTAATTTTAGATATATAGAATCAGATTCTAAAATAAATAAATCCTGAACTGAAAAAACAAACTTTGTATCCAATACAACATTCTTAAACATTATCGAAACTATCTTTATTAATAGACAAAACATTAACATTTTGGATTTTGCCGTGTTTTTTTTCCTTCTATGGTGAAGTGGTTGGCTATAGGTTCAGTGTCTATGAGAATCGTAAGACCTAGGAATGAAAATGGATCGGATTAGAGCGGATAATGTCTTCTGCATATCCTAATCCATTTTTCTAGGTCAGATTCGGAGTGGATCGGATATATATGGATTCAGATTAAAATATGGATTATTTAGGATGTCAAAAATGGTACGGATTCAGACTGATGTCGGAGCGGAAGCGGACTTTTTAAATTTGGATAATATGTTTTTAGAGACTATTGAGAAGCCCATTGGCCTCTGCAAAATCATATTTATAGAGCCGACTGATGTTCCACTACTACCGACGTGATTTTTCATACGAAATTTTCAACGTCGGTTTGTGATAGAACCATCGATTAATGATTTTATCGCTGGTCAAGTTTCGCTCGAGTATATAAATGGAACCCACCAATGGAGTTTCACGGCGCATTGGCATGGCTGCGGCTAAAACAGGTCACCCTCACGATAGCCTAGCCTAGATATGCACATGGGGCGAGCTCCAACAGCCTCTGGGCAGCCCTTTGCCTAGCCGTGCACAAGGGGTAGCGTACCAGGGTGCGGTGGTGGCCGTAGCCGACACCCATCCTAGCGGGCCAGCCCAGATCTGCACAGCTGAGGGCATAGTGCCACAAGGGTAATGGTGGCAACGGTGGCATGGGTGCGGGCATGGGCTGCATAAGCGACGTGGACATCGAGAGATCAGCGTAGGCGTGGACCGCGTCAGGCGTTGATGGTTTTTCTACTGCTAACTTCAAGCCGGCGGTCATATATCCTCTCATCATCTCTGACTCACAAAACCAGTGGTGTTGGGGGTTTGCGAGCTGACGATGATGAAGATTCTAGTGTAGTGTTTCGAACCACTTCTAAAACTATAAGGTATTTTTAGGATGACTAGAAACACTAATCAGCTCTAAAAATGAATTCCTATAAATGAGATCATCTTAGGAACAATTTTTCAGAATAGTTCTTGGTAGAGCCATCTTGTCGGGTTCATAGACCCGGGGTTCCTCGGGGACTGGCTTCCTAGACAAAGGCTTGGCCCAAACTGATAATGCACAACTCATGGGCTGGCCCAAGTATCGGAGCAACAGGCCGAGGGAGTGATCCAATCTCCGACCAGAAGGTCAGGCTGAGGAGGAACAACGCTTGTTTTCTGACTCCGGCCCACCTCTCCGACCAGAGCGCTCGATTCGGTCACCAGCCCACCTCTAGACGACCTCTTTGACCGGAAGGCCTAGCCAAAAGCACCGCTTCCGATAGCACCGCTTCTGACTTTGACCCCGCACTCTTCGACTAGGGATACGCCTAGCCCCTGCTCACCGTCCTTCTTTGACTGGCACGATCAGAGCCGACTAAGATCAACCGACCAGGGATACCCGCTCGGTAGGGACCAGGAGATGTGCGGAGAAAAGCAAGGCAAGGCTCACAAGTCAAAACCACGGTACCAGGGACCATACCTTGCACGGAAACAGTACTCCGTAACCACCCTAACACAAACATTATTGTAGGCACCGACATTTCCCTCTATAGTATTGTGGGCGCCATTGACTCCTATACGGTAAGGCCCCGCACATGCCTCTGGGCATCGACAGTGTTGTGGGTGCCGGGATTTACCGTATCGAGTGCACATGGTGAAACTCCTCACATGCGTCTAGGCATCAACAATATATGCAAGTACCGACATCCTACCATACCCAAACAAGATGATGGACCTCCCATGTGCATCTGGCATCCAACAATATTGTAGGCGCCTACCATCATCCTGTACCCATCAGCGTGGGCAACAAGGCTTAGAAGCATTCGTACTCTCTCCCTCTCACTTGTAAGGCCATCCCCTTCATCTATAAAAGGGGATGCGCTCTCTCCCAATAAGAGAGGTGAACCCAAGTTGATTCAAGCTTAGTCCCTTCAGATTCATTAGATCGATCGAGTTCACTAGCTCACAACCACAGAACAGCTAGCTTCGAACCTCAAGCACATGCTTAAACACTTAGCTCATAGCGAAGTTCCTGTCGCTCTCGATCCTTCCGACCGAAGCTGACTGGACCTCTTGTACACCCCATCTTTCTCCTTCTTATTTGTAACCCCACTGTAGGCTTTGAGCACATGGGCTCAAAAATAAAGTCACCGACTGACTCAAACTAGACGTAGGGCACGTTGCCTGAACCAGTATAAATCCTGTGTCATTGAGTGCTAGGCCACCTCCAATCACAACGTACAGCAAAACTACAAATATTCACTAGTTGGTCACTTTCTGCACCAACAGTTGGCGCCGTCTGTGGGGAAGACGTTGTACGTTCAGCACTTTTTGGTCATCGGATGGCCCACTTTTTTGCTACCCTCGCCGTGGCAGGCTCGGGCAATACGATTCGCTTTGGCTCGCTAGAGTTTGCCACACTCTCAACTATTGGGATGTGGGTTCCACCTATCTTCGAGCCATCCTAGGCCTTCCTCTTCAGAAGCCTAGACTTCATCGCCGACTGGCTCGGTGTACTACACCTCCGCGAGGAGGCTCACATTCCGACACCCGTTGGAGGGGCGCCCTCCATCGACTCCGGGATGCACGACTTCGATAACGTGGCATCTGTGCTTCTTTCCGAGCAAACTCTCTGCTCAAACCCCGCTGTGAGTAATGTACATGTTGTTATTTACTTACTATTCCCTATCTTTCGCCGATTACCCAGAGGAACCCCATTGTCCCCGACACAACCGCCATACGACTAGTTCCTCTATGGTCTTGCGTCTTCCGTGGACGCATATGCCCGGGGGCTCCATAGGATGCCAGTGCCACCCCCTCTTGCATTTGAATTTATGGGAATGGCGAGCTATGCTCCCACCTATTTTCTCGACCTCATGGATCACGATGGTGAGAGTGATGGCTCTAGCATCAGCAACATGGCGCCTAGCCACCGTTCGTCCTGGGAGTGCGCCATGGTGGACGCTCCGGACACCCATCGGTGGAAGCAGAGTCCTCACAGACTCATGCCTCACCAGACTCTCATGCGGAGGCCCCCGAGCTCACATGGGAGCACGGTGAGGAACTACGACAACAGTGGCTGCATCAGCCACTGACTATGCCAGCGTGCACTCACTACACTATGCCCCGTGCGCTTAGACCAGCGAGCGGCACCTAGGGTCATGCTTGTTAGGTCCAGCGCAACACCATGGATAGGGGGACCGATCCCCCATAGTTCGCTCAGGCCAGTCAGAACATTGCCACTGTAGCAATGCTCCTACATGTCTTGTCCGAGCCGAATGACCCTCATGAACAGGTGACCCACTAGAACCTCTAGGCACTAGTGGAGACCGCCGCCGTACAACAAGCAGAGAGCTCTGTATCATGATGCCGACTCGTGACCTCACTCCCCACTAGGGGAATGGGGACACAACAGATGGGTCGCTCCACCTAATCACCATGATGATCGCCGAGCGCGGCACAGGAGGCCGCATTGGCACCCCGTCTTGACTTGACGACCACTCTATACCGACTGCCTATCTACGTGCGGCTAGGGCTAAACCAAGACACACGCAACAGCGACTGGTGTCCTAGCCCTGATGGCCCGGGACCACGGACCTTTGTCCAAAACCTCTAGCGAGCGCCACTCCCGCCGCCCTCCAATAGAGGCTAGGCCAAAGGTAAGGCCAAGCACCAGGATCAGGATGAGGGCCCCTCCACACAGAGGGGGAAAAGAACAGAAAGGATCACCGCCGACTGGCCAACTCCGCGTTGGATGCCATGGCTGATCACTGCGGGCACGCAGCCCCAGCAGGACCCTTTGGGCCACTTCCATGAGCTCATGGAAAGCCCGTGCACCAACCACGACTACCCCGTCAAACACCTCTACAAGGACTACCAGCTCCTCAAGCGCCTTCTGCGGTAGGCTAGCAGGCCAAAGGAAGAAAAAGACAAAGAAGCAGCGACCGAGAAAGGGGGCATAGCGGGTAAGGATCCGGATGACTGAAGGTTGAAATGATCCAACCGGACGCCTACCGACTGAAGGACAACAACAATGACATTCTCTCCGAACACTTGGAACAGCTATGTCATTTTTTCTTCCCCTAAGTTTCAGTCTTACCATTGTTTACTTAGCATATGCTCCTATAAAATCACCCTAACCTAAACACTTTTTGGCCTAGGGCGCTCGGGGGATCCACTAGGGGGCACTACTACCTCTCTATTTTGTTTACTATCATATGATGAAATTCCTTCCTACCCGATCAAAAGGGGAGTTCGTTCCTTTAATTTCCCTTACGTAGCTTTGCTTTAAAACATTCCAACCGATCGCACCTCGCCTTTCCTTATGGTGACGAGCAGCTGAGCCCCACGGGCCATGCCCTAGGCTCCCAAGGTTGTAGCCTACAGGACTAAATGGGCAGGTACGATAAAGAAAGAATAAAAAACAAAATTATGCTAAGGGAAAACTAAGGAACAAAAGGGAACAAGCTTCCCTAAATAGGAGTGACTCCATCATAGAAAACAAAACTAACTATAGTTGTTAAGCACATAGGAACGTTTACACGGAGGCTCCCCCACGAACTTAAACTTTTTACGTTCACTAAACTACTTATATTTTACAAGCTATTGGACTGGCTCGACGGCATCTATTGTCGGTGCGACCGATGAAGGCGCGGGCTGCTCACTTCCCGGCGGCACAACATTTGGCTCGGTCGAAGCCGGGGCGATGTCCACCTTTGACCCAGGCTCCATGCCATCCATAGGCTGGGCAACGTCCTCCCCATGCATGCTTCTGGCCATGTCTTCATGATGGACGTCCATCACCCACTGAGCAGAGACTTGCTCTACCACCGACCTTACGTGTGGCAGCAAGCTCTCCTTGATCGATTGGATGTCCTCCTTGCTCAAGCCTTTAGCATACCCACTGCAGATAGTAGCAAAGTCTAGGTTCAGGTGGTGCATCGCCACCGAAGTCAGCACCCTCGATGCTCCATAGAACAACCCGCTCCTGATAAGGTCCCGGACCGTATCCAGGACCTCCACCAGCTGGACGGTGGGCGCGCTAGTGTTTGGCGCTGACCCAAAGACTTTCAAGATGATGAGGTAGGCAACATTGTGGATCTAGTCAAGGTCCCCTTTGAGAGCACATCGCTCTTCATGGGACTTGGCTAGCTCCTCTGCGTTTCGGCTAAAAGTTGCCTTGATCGTCTCCAGGTTCTGCTCCAGCAACCTCACCTTTCCGCCCAGCTCTGAAAGAAGGGCAATCTCTAAAACAGGCTGAAGGAAGAAACCAACATGACAAGAAATAGAAAAGGTACGCACCGACATGGAAGTTCTCAAGGACGGAGAGTTCCCCCGCTTGCCGAGCCACCTGCTCATGCTACCAGACGCTCGCCTCCTCTGTCCCCATCACCGGGCCCCGAAGCATGAGCACTTCCTGGTCTGCCTCCGACCGGGCCTTCCGCTCCACCTCCAGGGCCTTCCGTGCCAACTCCAGGGCAATCCACTCCAACACTAAGGCACTCTGCTCTGACTCAAGGGTCTCCAAGGATTTCTAGAGCACCACCTCAGTCTCCGCCAGGGACGTCCGCAACCTCGCCTCGGTCGCTGCCTGATGGGCCTTTGCTGCTTCAAGCCCTTGCTCGATGGTGATCGCCCACTCTGCTGCATGCTGTCCCTCCGCCTGCGTCGTGGTCACCTCGACTGCCCGGTCCTAAGACTCATGGCGAATGGACTCTAGCTGACGCTCAAGCTCAGCCACCTAGGCGTGCTCCATTCAGAGGAAGCGGGACTTGCGGGATGACATCCCCTTTAGACTCTACGAAAAACAAGCATGCTAAGGCAACCAACAAAAGATGCAGAGGTCAAGGACGAGTATGGGTAACTCACCTCCGTGACTAGCTGTAGGTCAACCTCGACTAACTGCTAGGCGCACTTAACCCGCTCCTGGGCATCTCCAAGCTTCGCAAACAGGTTGGCGAGTTCGTACACCGCGGCATGTCCTTGCTCTCCAAGGATGTCCTAGAGCTAACACTCCTGCGAATCCCGAAAGATGAATCGTGCCTTTGTCGGGTCCTTAGGGCAAGACCACTCCAAGTCACCCATTGGCAGCCCGCCGAAGGGCCTAGCCTCCGATGGAACCACCGCCAGCTCCCGCGACGACGTCGGTAGCTCCACCATGTTGTCAGCCTCATTGTTAGACGGGATGTCCACCACCTCGGTTGTGCGGGCCGCCACCGGGTGTTCTGACTCTGCCCTAGCCACATCTCCCCCTGGCGCCTTCTCCTCCGACCATGATAGTGAGCCGTGTAGCCCTCCACCTGGCGAGGCAGTGAGCTCGGTCTCCCTCTCCTCTTCCACCATAGCTGATGGAGGAGGGGCCACAAGGGTTACCTCCAACGTGACCTCCGCCGTGGGCACTGGAATCACCACCAATGCTAATGCCGCCATTGTCACTATAATAGCAACCACCCCTAGAAGGGAAGGGCTCACTGCCGCCACCCTAGTTCCCTCCGCCACTCACCGCGACAAGCTGTAGGGTGGTCCTCCTTGCCTCCTGCATGGGAGTTGGGGTGAAACTCAACCCCATCATCGCCCGACCACTAACAAAGGGTGCAAATAAGTCACACTCCAAAAAGACTCAACAGTAAAAGATCGAAAAGGGACAAAGGAAAAACAGTAATGGGAGGTGAGCGGCTCAACTTTGAAGGCAGGACCCAGCGTCAATAGGCCTATAGGGCTAGGACTGCTCCCTAGGCTATGACTCGTGCCCCCTCACTTCAGCTAGGGTTGGAGTCCTCCTAACCGGCTCCTACCTGGCCTGCCGGTTGCCGTGACCCTTGGCTCAGGACTCCCCGACCGGAGCAGCGGGTGGAGCATCCTCTGGTTGTGAGTCACATGACGCACTGATCCTAGCCTACTCCTCATATCGCCCGACATGCTCGGCCATGTCTGCGGTAGGCGGGGCATCCTCCGACCATGAGTCATGCACTAGCACCGCTCCTGGTGATGCACCAGTGCCAGTCCTCTCCTCGGACCGCCCAGTTTGCTCGGTCTCGTCCCTGGTAGGTGGGGGCGGGACCGGCAACGCCACCAAGGGTCATGGCGACCGCGTCTGCTTTGCCTCCTATTCGCTGACGATGTCCATGCTCGTCGCATGCTTCCTCGGCATGGGAACTACCGCACGCTGCTCTGCCTCCTACTTATCACTAGTGGACATCGCCACAGGGTCATGATGCTCCATCGAGGTCACAATGAGCCTCCTGACTTTCCTCCTCCTTAGAGAAAACCATGTCAGTCCACATCCATGGGATCCTCTGACTCGAGCTTAGACTCGATGTCGCTCTTTCTCTCCCTAGCCTTCACACACCGAGCAACCTCCTTCCCCTTCAAGGTATGTCCGATGAGCCACCTTGGCCTTCTTCTTCTTCCTAGCAGTTCGTCGCCTCCTTCTAAGCGGCCTGCCAGGCCACGCCCTCCTGACCCTTGGGAAGGTGTGGCCAGGACTTGTAAACTCCAAGCCCCTGCAGAATGTGTGGCTTGAAATCAAAAAATAGGAAAAGCGGAGGAAGAAGTATGGACTAAAGAGAAGGGAGCATACCAGTCTAGGACACTGATCATGGAGTTGAAAGGCGCAGGGCTTCCCTTTGACCCTCTCATTGGGCTTCAGCTACAGCACCCGGCCAAGGCGACTCTAGACCTCGTTGTCCGGTAGATCCTCTAGCAACACGTGGTCCTAGGTCCGATGGACCTGCTGTACATCCACATCGGCCGCGTCCTCTCTGCCAACGGTGCAACCTAGCGGCGGTAGAGGGTGTGGAACACCCGCACCCCATCAAGACCACACTGCACAAGCCTCTAGAGCTCCTCCTCGATGACCTCCACCTTCTTCCTCTCCTTACAGGCACAACCCCATGACCAACTTTCTTGCTTCTCCGGCCTCTCGCCGATGAACATCAGGAATGATGCCTCCGCTAGATTCCTAATGTAAAACCACTCCCCATGCCACCCCCGGTTGGACTCACAGGGGAGGTACGTGGGATACAAGCCTCCCGCGCTCGGTTTCCTCTACAAGGCAAAACCCCCCACTGGCGTGATCTCGACTAGATTCCCCACCATCAAGGCTCTCCTAGAGAATAGCCGCTAAAAGAAATATGTGTGTGGCTCCATCCCAAGGAAAGCCTCGCAGACGTAGATGAAGCCGGCGATGTGCAGCACCCCCATTGGGTTAAGGTGTTGTAGCTCTAGACCCCACTCATTGAGGAGCCCCATTAGGACCTAGTGCACTGGGTACCCTAACCCGCGCTCATGGAAGGTAAGAAAGGACACCACCTCGCTAGGCCAAGGTTGCAGGAACTCCTCCCTCCTGGGAACCCTCCAGTGTGCCACCTCCTTCTGGCGGCAGGAACCCCTTCACAACAAAGGCCTTCAACACCAACTCCCTCATGGTGGACGACCTCCTAGTCTGACATTTTCGCTCTGGGATCGCAAAAGGATAGGTGAGTTCCTCTCTTCTCCTTCGCTCTCTCTGCTTTCTTTCCTAGAAACCAATGCGGCTCTCAGGAATGCTCACGACAAGAAGGAAGAGGAAAATGAGGCAGTAGATGAGGAACAGGCAAAAGAACGAGGCAAAAACCCTCTCCCTTCTCCTACTTAAGGAAAAGGGAACAACTAGTTAGGGGAGGGCACGCCAATTGGAAGAAGGCAAAATGGTGGAGCGAGAAACTATCTCTCTTTCCCATTTAATGCAGATGAGACACGCCTTGACCGATGAGACATGCCCTGCTCAACGGAATGGCTCTTGATCAGACAGAACATGGCTTGGGCATGGCCCACCACTACCGCACGACCAACCACTACCACACATCGGGCACTTGAACCAAAGTGCCACCACACGCGGGTGGCTCCCTGCTTCCCCAGGTCAGACCTGGAAAACCCCAAAACGAGATCTCCATCGGGAGAGACCATTGGGCCCCCTGAGTCAATTGAATTGCTCAGGATAAACACCGAGAGACAGGTAAGGAGCAAAGGGATGCCCCATATAGGCCATGCCGACTCCATCACAAATGACAAGCACGGGTCCCGGTCGGACATTTCTGACTGGAGCTCTCCAAACCCCATCACTCGAGTCATAAAGGTAAAAATTACCAACCCCCTCTATTTCTTTATAAATCATTTCATACATCCATACGCGCATTCATTCCATATGCCCGTGTCTCCTAGATGATTTAGGCCCTGAACCGCCCTAGGGCTTGGGAACTAAGCATTGCACGTGCAGTGAAATGCATCACAATGCTCCGTGTTGCGTCAGGAAGCGGCGGTTGCCTCATTTGATATGAGCAACCAACAGAGCTAGGGGAGAAAAATGTAGATGAGCCCTATGCGGCCCTCACCTAGTCTGGTAGATGGGTTCATCTCAACTTTCTCATTCGATCCTCAACCTCTTACTAAGCCCATAGAATCTCCATCGAGGAGAGGCCGTTAGGCCACCCGGGTCGATCTCTGGAATGACCCTAGGCATCTACCGAGTTGCAGGTAAAGGAGTAGTGGAATGTCACAAGAGGGCTATGCTGACCCTGTCATGAATGACGGACCCAGATTCCACTCGATCATACCCATTAGCGAACTCACCGGGCACGTCACTCGAGCCCGAGCGATCGGGACAAGCGACAAAACTTAGCCCCTCTGGTTGTGAGGAACCGAGGATGGGGTAACGCACACAACTCACACCGACCCCTACTAAGGCCCAACAAGGCTTGGGGGCTCAAGACACAAAAAGCCTGGGTCTACGACCCTGAACTCACCCCTTTCGACTGCAGCTCCAAACATCTAGGTCTGCGACCCCTAATCTCGCCCCATCCAGCTACGCTTCCAACTATGCTCCAAACACCTAGGTCTAGTGACCCCGATCTCGCCTCATCTGGCTATGCCTCCGACTATGCGCTCCAAACACCTGGGTCTGCGACCCCGATCTCACCCCATCCGGCTACGCTTCCAAACCGCCAGGTTCGAACCTCAAGCATATGCTTGAACACTTAGCTTCGTAGCAAAGTTCCTATCGCTCTCGGCCCTTCCTGACCAGAGCCGACCAGACCTCTTGTACACCCCATGTTTCTCCTTCTCATTTGTAACCCCACTACAGACTTCGAGCACCTAGGCTCAGGAATAAAGTCACCGACCAATTCAAACTGGACGTAGGGCACATTGCCTGAACCAGTATAAACCCTGTGTCATTGAGTGCTAGGCCACCTCTGATCACAACATATGGCAAAACTACAAATATTCACTAGTTGGTCACTTTCTGCACTGATACATCTAAAAATCATTTTTTAGTTAGTGCTGACAAGAGGGATTGGCGCGTCGATGGTGGTGGCAGTAACACACATGAAGGTCAAGGATGATGCTAGGTCCCTGCAAGGAGCTCTGTAAGAGTAAAAAGAGGGCAACCATGGATATATATGTATGGAGGTGCACAAGAGAGTGTCCGCTAATAGAGGTGTGTGACGGTAGCATCGCGTCGAGCATCGAGCATGGCCAAAGAGGTCCCCCCTAGGCAAACTGAATCGGCTCGATTGGATATGCTAGATTGACTTTGGAAAGGCTCGAAACTGGCAAGGACATGCTAGATTGGTACTCCTAGCAAAGAATAAAAAAATCCACCCATTCTGAGGTGAATAAGAGATGGATCGAGGTCATGGCCATCCCAGCATGAAAGAAACAAGGTGAATCACTTTGTGGGTGGCGCTTGTTAAGGTAATGAGCGGACTTAGCTTAGCTCGATGATAAGAAAATGGGATAAAATTACTCAACACAAGATTGTTTCCCTCACTTATTTACCAGCTCATTCTTAACTTTCAGCCAATACATAAATAAAAAAAAACTACTAAGCCTTGTTTAGATCCATGGTGCTTAACTCTAACCTACTTATTTTAGTTACCTGTAGTTTTCTATGATCCAAACAGAAGGGCTAAAACCAGAGGCTAAACTGCCCACCCCTTTCCCATTAGCCTATTTGGGCTGAAGAGGGGTAAAAGTGGTCTATTTTCTTCCCTCGCCCTGTCGCACGACTCTCTTTCTTCATAGGCGAACCGCGCACCCGCCGCCGCTGCCCTGTACCACCGTCGCCCCACAGCACCACTAGCACACCGGCGCTCACCAAGGTCGAGATGGACAGCCATGGCGGAGATGAGTATAGGGACTTCTTCTCCTAGCCAGATCCCATGTCCCTCTCCGCTGACTTCAACATCTTCTTAGCGGCGTGCGTTCTCCATGGGTCGGCATCGAGAGCCTCGATCTGAACTCCCATGCGGTGGGCTTCCCTGACCTTGCGGCATATGAACACATCTTGCAGTCCCTTCGCATCCGTGGCGGCAAAGATAGCGTGGCTGCAAAGAACCCCTTTCATGCTCCTCGCTCAGAAGCAGGAGGAAGTGGAAAGGGTGGCAATGGAGGAGGCCGAGGTGGAGGAGGGTGTGTGAGATCCGTCATCGGTGGGTCTTGCAGCAGGCGGAGCTCAGGGAGGTTAGGGCAGTCGCGGTGTTCTTGGAGGACCAACCGATGGCGCTTCTAGTACAAGTCCTGCTGCCGGGGACAACTTCACATCGATGGAGAACGAGACGATGGATAAGACAAAGACCGAGACATCCTTTAGGGTGATGGTGCGATGGCACCTCGGTGAGCATATTTTGAATCTGAAAACTGCTAGATTGTTTGGTAGTGATTCAAGTTAGTAACTTTGGATCATCTAGTAGTGGATCCAGTGGGTGAGTTCTTTTCTAATTGAATCACATAGACCTAGAGTTTGCTTCAGGGAGTAAGAGACAGAGAGAGAGAGAGAGGGAGATGTAGGAGCATTTGACCATCGGAGGAGCTCCCTGCATTCACTGGTTTGTCGGTGAAGATCTGCACGCAGGCAGCGACGTTTGGTGTAGCTGTGGAGACCGACGGTGGTGGAGGCAGTGGCGCTTACTACCACTAGGCAGTGCCACCCTCTGGATCGGATTAGGGTTAGGATAGTGGGGCTGTGGTGGCGGTGAACCTCAGTGTCAAGAGCCGTTTGCCCCACCTCCTCTTTATAGGCACTGTGCGACGGGGGCCCACCAACCACTAGATGGCTGGACATCCCCGATCAGGATGCGGTCAAGGGGTCCGTCTCGACCGTTGGGTCAAGATGGATGAGATCAATTCTAACATTCTCCCCCTTGATCTCAACTCATACTTTAACTTTAAACTTTGACTTTAATCCCTTTCACTTTTATTTGTTCCATCATGGATTAGTGCATAGAGCATGCTTCATCGTCACGGTCAATCAGCCGATAGACTTAACTAGCTACAATACACGTCTCTGTTCTGAAATAGATTCTTTAACTTTTGGGCCCTTTATTGTCCGGAAATCATAGGCTATACCATAAACCCATGTCAACTGTGTGTTCTCCAAACACACTGGGTGGTAAGCCTTTTGTACGTGGATCTGCATAGCACTTGCTTGTTACTTTTATGTTTAATACTTTCAGTATGATTCTGGACGTTCTCCTTCACAACGTATAACTTTAACGTCAATGTGTTTGGCAGCACACTTGACCCAGTTGTTATAGGAGCTGAACTTCTTAAATGGTTATTGCTATTGTATACCATTATCAATTCTGGGTGTAAGTTCTTTTAACCATTTTCGCCTGTCCTTAAGCCTCATAACAAGCTATACTGTGGGTATGCATCTTTGATGACACCACAACTATTTCTTTAGAGCTTTTCCACAATAAAACTCCAACTGCGAGTGTTAGCTACTATGTGGGTTTCACTAAACATCTTGCCAAAATTTAACATTTGTACCCACAACCATTTGAGAGTACTTATTCTTTCTTACTCACCATGAGGCCTATAAATCTTTGCACAATTGCAAAACATTCTCAACTCCATTCCAGTGATCTATATCTAGGACTGGACTTCTGCCAAAAATATCCTAGATACATAAACTGTGTCAGGGTAAGTTCTTGCTTATAAGCATTCAGTAAGCTTCCAACAGTTGAAGCATATAGGACGTCCATTTGATCGATCTCACATTTATTCTTGGAACACTGAAAGTTCCGAAAACTATTACCCTTGACTATAGGAACAGGCACATGTTTATTCACATATATACTTTATTTCTTTAGAATCTGCTCTAAGCATACACTTGAGATAGTTCTAATACCCCTTTTCCTTTTATCTCGGTAAGTTCCAATTCCTGGAACGAATGATGCTTTACCAAGACCTATTCTCATTGAAACTTGAGGACAAGAACTGCTTCTTCTCCAACAGTAGATTAACACCACTACTAGCGAGTAAGGTGCTACCCACATGCAGGATTAGGAAAATAATTTCCCATGTTTAAACTTTGCATAAATACAATTGTCCTCTACATTCTCTTTAAAACCCAAACTTTCTTATTGTACTAGTCAAACTTCAAGAACCACTGTCTTGAAGCTTGCTTTAATCCATAAATGGATTTCTTTAGGCAACATCCCTTTACTGTTCTTTTTCTTCCACGACAAAACCTTTTGAGTTATGCCATGTAAACTTTTCCATACAAATCCCCAGTTGAGGAATGTGTCTTTACATCCTTCTGATGTAACTGTAAATCGTAATGTGCCACTAATACCATTATGATTCTAAAAGAATCCTTGCATGCTCATTATAATCTATTCCTTCTCTTTATGTAAATCATTTCACCACAAGTGGCGCTTTATAGCTTTCCATATTCCCTTTGGATATCTTTCTATATTCCCTTTGGAGTCACCTTTGTCTTGTAGACCCATTATAGCCTACTATTTTGGCTCCATTAGGAATTTCTTCTAAGTCCCAAACATCATTCGTATTTATCGATTTCATTTCATGTTCCTTTGCTTCTTGCCATTTAGACGAGTGAACGCCTCTCATGTCTTCTTCAAATGAGGTGGAATCACTCTCTATTTGAATTTCTTTCTTAACTTTTACTTCTTAGTCACCTAGAAATATCTGATTTTCTTATTCTTTGAGACCTTCTAGGGCCTCGTGGCACTTCTTTCATATGGGGCTATTGTTACTCTTCATTGCCAAAAGGCAATTGTTCTATAGCCTCCTGTATCACAAGATCCTTGTTTACTTATTCATCCTCTTTAAGAGCTAACATCTGGTGTTGTATATGTCATACAACATCAGCATGTATAAAGCAATTTGTTGCTCTAAAAAACACTGTAGTGGATATGTAATCCCACTTCTATTCAAGCCTTAGGTATCTACATACCATGCTCCCCTAGATTACTCCATCTTCCTGTAAAGATGGTGTATCGTCAAATTTCTTATTTTGGGTTTAATTTTAGCTAAAAACTCATACGGCGCGTTTAGCACCGCCTTGATAACTCTGAACTCGTCCAGTATGAATACTAGCCGACTATGCTATCTTCCCATCGGAACTATAAAAAGTCCTAGGAATTTAGCTATTTCTTTACTTTAGGGGTATCGTTATTATACCAGTCTTACTCCCTCAACTGATCACATTCATCTTTTATAGATCACTTTTACCTTCAATGCATAGTATGCATTGCATTATATGAAGTATGGGGAAGTATCTTTCTTAATTGTTTTTCTTAATTAATCTTACATTTCTCCCCCTTGAAATGTGGTATGAACTTTTCTACCACAATTTCGAAACATTCAGAACTCTTAGTGAATGAGGAAACTTTGATTACTTACTTCATCCACATGATTACATCATGCAAACAAAATTCAGTATGGGAGTACATTTTCCTCATTACACTTCAAAACTCAATATAGTCTATTATTATCAATACTTCTGTAAGTCACACTTGCATATCATTCTTATCTTTTGGTTCACATGCAACTTTCTTTTGTTCTTAAACTCATTGAGTACTTAATGACCATGACACAATCAGAGTGTACGGTCAATACTAGGATAGCATAAGAGCTATCCCAAACTTCTCTCCATGTGCAGGATATTTCTTTAGAGCACATGAGTCATCACATCCTCCTCCTGCCATGCGGGATAAGTACTATGCCTAACTTTACCCCGCCATGTGGGTATTTTCTCAAACTTTTCCCGTCATGCAGGTACTATCACAAACTGTTTACCAGTCATGCGAGATAATTCCCTTAAATGGACATAAATGCCAGGATTGGCTCGTGTTCAAATTCAGAAATAAATCCGAATATTCTTTTAACATACATGTTTAATCCAATGTTGGTCAAATTAAACATGTATATGACTTTTACAACTCTCATAAGTGAAACTAAAAATAAATTCTTCTTCACTAGAGAGTACATAAAAGACATTTCTCAATGAAGACTCTCATTGATCTATCTCTTTTCTTGGATCAATATCCAAGAATTCTTTTCTTTTGAAGCCATTCTTTAAAGAGAACACAGCCCCTTAAACAATGGCATTCTTTTATACATAACTTGCCCTTAGGCATTTCATCATCTGAGTCACAAGTACCCAGCTCATTTCTCTTACTACCTTCAAGAATGAAAGCATAGAGGTCTTTTGTCTGAAAAAATATTCAACAATAATGCTCATTAAACTTTGAAATCTTTATGTTCTATTCTATATCACCGTTGGGCAGAAATAGAATAAAACATCATTCTTCTATATTAATTCCACATCACCATTGGGCAGAAATGGAATTAACGTATAGAAATTCAATAATCTTGAAAACATTAGAACTGCTCCTCAAAATTAAATTCTCCCGTTGGTTCGAATTTAATTAGAAGACAATCAACTTCATTGCAGCAGGAAACATGAAAATACATTTCTCTAGTTTAAGACCATTCCTTGATCTTTATCTTTTCTCTGAAAAATTGGTCACTTTGATGCAAAATTCAACAGAGATTTAAACTTTAAACATAGAACTCATAGAATTATAATATTGTTATCATCAACGTTGGTCAGAAAATAACAATACCTATAATTTAACTTTAACTATTAACTTACTATTCCTCCAAGTAAATTTTTTTGTTGGTTCCAATTTTAACTAGAGAATCAACTTTTCATCATTTTCTGAATAACTATAACTGCTCTTCAAATTAAATTCTCCCGTTAGTTCGAATTTAATGAGAAGACAACAAACTTTAACTTCGCAGCGGAAAATTGACTAAAATTTCTTTTCTACTTTTCAGAAGCATTTTACTATACTTTTCTACTCTCTGGAAATTCTAACACTGATTGGTGCAATAATTATCAGAGATTCTAAATCACTCTTTGAATGAAATCATCGAAATTTGCTTATGAAAATAATAAAATAATTCTCAATCACCACTATGCATTCGGCCCAACCGGAGATACGGCCCGACTTACTTTTCTTGAAATTTACCCATAGGAAAAATTCTCTTTTTTATTTTCTTTTGAGCCAATACATATTTTTTTTATTTTCTAGAAAAAACAAGAAAAACCAGGCTCATTCTTTTCTTTTCTCGGCCCAAGACAGCAGAATCTGGCTCGGCCCAACTCAACATTCAGCCCGGCCCCTCTCCCTCACACACGCGCACTGCCTGCCCAGGTCGCAACGTGGGCCTAGGCCGGCAAAGTGCCACAGCTACGTGCCCCACCTAGGCCACGATGCAGCCTGCTCCATCTTGACCGTCCACGTGGATCCGACAGCCGAGTGCGCGTCTAGGGCGAACAAAACACCGGGTCGGCCACGGGCGGAAAAAACCCTAGCTTCATTTCCTCTGTTCCCCTTCTCTCTCGCACACCTCACGCAACAACCGTGGTAGCCGTGGTTGCCATCGGCGCCAGTCGGGCGGCCGTCCTAGCCGGTGAGGAAGATGCCGCCCTAGAGTGGTCCCAGCGGCGGCTCCCCCCTCTATTTTCTTCCCCTCCTCCTTTCACTCTCGTGCCGCACTTAGAGGAGCAGCAGTGGCCTAATGGCCGATCGGAGGAGTCAGTGGTGGCGCCGCCACCAGTCCCCTCACCGGTGCGTGCGCCCACCATGAGGTGGACGCGCTATCGTCGAGCGGTCTGGTTGTGGTGCCCTTTACCACAGAGCCCGAGGCGTGGCCGTACAGCGATGTGACCACGATGGTTGGCGGTGTTCCACTTCCCCACATGGCGTCCAGTGCGACAGCAGGTGGTGGTGACGGCATAGGGGATCCCTAGGTAGGAGAAAATCCCTTCCAGTCCGTCCTTTCTTTCTTGATTCGAGATCACAGTTAGGGGTAGGGTTACGGTCTGTTCTTTCCCAATCCAATCTGGATCAGTCAATCTTTCTCTCTTTCTTTTCTTGTTCCCGATCTAGATCTATGAACTAGACTAGGGATTTTAGGGTTAGGGTTTGGTGAAATTTCGGGTCGATTTGAAATCACCTTCTTCTCTCTTTTCTTTCTATTTCTTTCCCCGAGATCTGGTCGTGGGTTTAGGGTTCGGATCAAGCGGTCTTGAAGCTGAGCCCCTTCTGTCTTCACCCAGTTAGGGTTAGAGACTGTTCTTCTTCTTCATAGGGTTAAGGTTCAGCTGACCCCTTCTCTATCTAGATCCTAAACGGATCTAGTCTATCTTTTCTTTTCTAATCGGTTTCTTGCCCCTGACAAGATCCACACACTAGATCGGCAGCTTTGATACCATTGTTAGTAACTTTGGATCATCTAGTAGTGGATCCAGTGGGTGAGTTCTTTTCTAATTGAATCACATAGACCTAGAGTTTGCTTCGGGAGTAAGAGATAGAGAGAGAGGGAGATGTAGGAGCATCTGACCGTTGGAGGAGCTCCCTGCATTCACTGGTTCATCGGTGAAGATCTACGCATGGGCAGCGACGTTTGGTGTAGCTGTGGAGACCAGCGGTGGTGGAGGCAGTGGCGCTTCCCACCACTAACAGTGCCACCCTCTGGATTGGATTAGGGTTAGGATAGTGGGGCTGTGGTGGCGGTGAACCTCGTGTCAAGAGTCGTTTGCCCCACCTCCTCTTTATAGGCACTGTGCGACGGGGGCCCACCAACCACTAGATGGCTGGACGTCCCTAATCAGGATGCGGTCAAGGGGTCCATCTCGACTGTTGGGTCAAGACAGATGAGATCAATTCTAACAATTCACTGTCACTTCTATGCATAATTGTTGCATATTTTTTCCTTTACTAGATGAAATTTCACAAGGCAAATTGGCCCGAACAAAATACTTTTGTGTTATGTGACTTGTGCGTTGAGCAAATAAGGTTAGGGAACTACAACAATGGAACCATGAAGGATGAGGGTACAAGATTATCTTAGATAAATATTTCGGTGCTGGCAGCGGGTACCTTTCTGGTACTGCGTCCCTAGACCCATCTCGCCCAGGCGACTACGATGGCGCTGAAATTCAAGGTCACCATCGAGCTAGAGGGAGTGCCAGCGCATGCTTGGAGTGTGGATACAGCCGCCAAGATCCTAGCGCCCTCATGTTGGATTCAGTGCGTCAACCCGGTGACGGCAGGGAAATCGGACCTATCTGCCTTTCATCTTTCGGCTTGGACAAATGACCCCAGTGGCATTTCGAAGGTCGTCAGGCTGCTCATCGCTGAGAATGAGCCGCCGCTCCAGTTCGGCAATCTACCACCATACCTCACGAAGAAGGATGTCCTCTCCTACCCGGTGATCATGCACATCCAGAGCACAGTGGACTTTGACCCAGTGAACCCGTCCCCACCTCCCTCCCTGCCGGACTCCGATGACGGTGATAGTGGGCACGATGGCAACCTAGATCGCCACCACTTTAGTCACGGTTCCGGGCGTCGTGTCTAGGGATTCTCAGGAGCGTTCACGGCGTGGTCGACGGCAACAGCGGCGAGCCCAGCAGCAACAACATAGCTTGACGTGCATCCTCTGCCGTGATGTCACCACGCACACTGTGGCAGAACCTCCTAAATTATAGGGCCCACATGCACCTGTCACTGTCCAACGACCTTTGACATCTATGCACATGGTCCATGTAACTTAAGAAGACTGTTGGGTGTCCTCGAGGAACCCCGAATCATCCACGATTTCGAGCAGGATCACATTACAGAGTCATTGCCGTATTACAACATTTATTCAAATAGATACACCAGAGTAAAATAGTGGAAGTCTTACCATAACTTAGTTTATAAAATAGTAGTTTCAAACTTTACAAACTAAGTTCGATAATTATTACAAAACGTAATAGTGGAGTTGCATTATAACATAATACAAACACACAAAAGGATTGCCCTGCCCAAGGGCCATGCATTTACTTATCGTCATCGCATTGAACAACAGTCATGCAGCATGATCCAAAATAGACCTGCTCATGAAGCTCACCTGCAACAAGGGTCAACGAACCCTGAGTACAAAAGTACTCAACAAGACTTAACCGAAATAAAACTGAGAAGACTTAGGAATGCAGGCTTAGGGATTCAAGGTATGATTTTAGCAATAATCGAAAGTTATTTTGCGTAAAAGCTCTTTAACAAAATTCTTTAATTCGACATTTAAAACTTCATACCATCATATACAAAGCTGACACGATCCGTATGGAGATCATGAAACTTCATATCAACACTTTCTCAGACCAGCCTCAAGTTCTAGTTATTAATACTACGATGATGAACAGTGAGTTGAGTCTCCATAACCGAGGAGCAACGACGATTCGAACCGATTATAAACCCAACTGGGGATTCCAGACCACACGACATATGCAGGTCCCCGACCTACATATACCAACCTACCCTTAGGTCTTCTAAAACAAGAATGGGTCTACGCCACCCGAGAATACAGTACTCACCATTCTAGCCCATGGCCACATGGGTACACGCCATTCCCGCCATCTCTCCACTCCTAGTGCGCGAGTAGCCATTCTCGTACTAGAATCACCAAGTTAAGGCTTACCAGAGTATGTGGTTAGTACTACAAAGTCTCACCTCATGCAATTCAACAATGGTACAGACCTTAATCGACATAGATGGAAAGTACCCGCTCACAAGACCTCCATGTCTTGTGGCTCACACACACCGAGTCCTGCCCGGTCTCGATTTATTACTTCACATTCTCATATTTTATGATAACATAAGTAACCAAAGATCCATTTAAAACTCGCAGGTGATAGATAATCACCTGACTAAGCATGACTAAGCATAACTAGTCATTTACGAATAAAACTAGGTAATCAAAGTAGATATGGAAAAGCAAGGTTGGTAATGCACGAATTAGGTTTCCACTTAACTCCTAATCACTTAATGCAGTAAAGAAAAGCAAAAGCGAAATTAATTTGTAAAACATAAGGTAGGGTTGTATGCATCCGGGGCTTGCCTTCAGTTGATGGAAAAGTCCGGTTCCTGCGACGTTTCACAAGTATTCGATCCGACCTCAACAGACGGATAAACCTCCTCCTGCAACTTGATTAACTACCACAGTGTTCACCTTCGTTCACTACACAGTAGTAACAATGCCATGTTTAACATGATGCGGAATACTGAAACATGATGCTCGATGATGGATGCAAAATTTAACAACTTGAATACAACTTTCCTTCGTGGTACCGTTACAAGTCAAACTAACCAAATCTTTTTCGTACTACTTACATCAATTGCCAAAGATCATTACCAATTAATTACCCAAGGACATCACCCGAATCAAAAATTCAAACAAAACCTAAATCACTAAAGGTTACTATTTGCTTTTAAGAATTAATTAATTAATTAAGAATTATGAAATAAATCAACTTGTTCCAATTGACCTCAAAATTTTTGTAAATGTTCATTACATGATAAGTAAGTGACAAAACAAATTTCATAATTTTTGGACAATTAAATAAGCCTAGAAAAATCATGGAAATCAATTTATTAATAAATTGAGCAATTTTCATCACATTCAAAAAGTACTGGAAAACAATATTTCATATTTTTCTTAAATATTATACATCACAGAGAAGTCACATAAAAATTTTCATAATTTTTTGGAGCTCTAAATAAATCTACACAAAAATAACAAAAATAGACACTATTCATTCAAATCTGAAAATAGAAAAATCCATTTTGAACGCTGAGTCGCTGACAACCCGACCCCACCCGTCATCTTCTACCTCTGGCTTTGACTGCGATGGCGACGGTGCTGACCGACGATTCCTCGCCGCCGGTGAGACTAACGGGGAAGGCAACTGCACCAACATACTCCCCACAACTAAGCGCACCTACTGACGTCCTTAGTTGCATCGATTGCGGCATGAAATGAGCACGGTACTGGCCATGGCAGACATGGTGGCTCGGCGGCATTACGCTGGTGAAACAAGGCCAGTAGTGACTAAACAAATGGCCTAGAAAGACTCAGGGGCTCACCCCGATCACGCTGGAGTCAATGACCAAGCCGGAGGACCAACGGAGAGATGGGTCGACGTTCACAGCAACCACGGCGGAGCAAGCCACGACGACGGCGATGTTTCGACTACTGCGGTGGACAAAACGGTCAATCAACCAGGCACGAAGCACCATGGCATCACGAAGAAGCTGAAACAAGGCTTCACAAGGTCAGAGGCTCACCGTAGAGCGCTGGCCACGACGGCGCTGCCACGACGGAGATGTTGCCGGCCGCGAGGAAGAAGAGCGTGGTCAGCGAGTTCCTGGCAAAATCAGTCGACCACAGTTGGTTGGGTGGATGCGCAAGAAGGAGACGGAGTTGGAACTGGCTTTAACTGCGATGGTGGAGCACTACCGCGACGGTGCGAGCTCACCGGAGATGAGCAAGGCCGACGGAAAAAATAAAGCAAGGGAAAAAGAAGAACGGTGACTGCTCTAGAGCTTTATAGGACGGCCAAGGAAGCAAGGAGAAGCCACGGTGGAGTCTTTCCCACGCCAGCGTGAAGCCAAGGCCGCCACGCGCGCGCCTGGAACGCCGAAGACGGTCACCGGCCATGTAGCAAGAGCGGTGAACACTGTTCATCAATATTACAGAATTGCCATCCAGTTTGAAACTCAAATTACTCCCAAATTTTTGTAACAACTCAAAAATCTCCAAAAATCAAATGTTCTACAACTTTGCTTTTATAACCACCCCCTAATTTCGGTCTACATTTTGAAATGCAAATTTGAATTCAAAAGGGGACACTTTAAGTACATTTCGCCTTTTCAAATTACTTCAAATTTTTCTAAACAACATTGAAAACTCCAAAAACAAACTTTGTCTAACTTGACAAGCTCTACACTTTTGCTTTTAGGCTCAGCCCCCAAATGTGCTTAGATTTTGAAATGGGTTTTCCAGGGTAAACTTAAATGCTGGAAATTCGGGTTTTTCGGAAATCCAATTAAACACAAATGTCTTGAAATTGTTTCATCCATACAAGTCAACACATATCATAAAACAATATTCACACCAAGCATTGCAACAAAAATTATTAAACTTTTATTAAGGAAGAATTTGAATTGTTTAATAGATTCCCACATTAAAATTCACAAAGTTTCTTAATCACTATTATTTCATGTAACATATAACACACTTCATAACAACATTTACATGCTATAAATTAAACATGAAATGCATTCATGAGTTGATACATGATGATTATGCATAATGATGACATGATCACCTTTTAAGTACTTTATAACATCAGGGATGTTACACACACCAGGCCAACATCTGTGCCGATCCCGCCAGAAAAGGAAAAGCAAAAGTGGGTGCCTAAAGTGGGCGATTTGCAAAAATGGGACTTTGAAACATCGGTTCGTTTGTAGATTTAACACTAGGATCCACATTCATAGACATGTACAACAACAGCTGCTCATAGCCTGCGAGCTCATCTACCGCCTGGAGACAGCACAAGAAGCGTGACCTCTGACTGAAGCGGAAGCAGCACATCAGGAAACGAATGAAGATGTGCTTGCCTTGGTCTTTCATCGCTGGAGAGAACCATGGTGAGGCAGCGGTCACAGCATTCAGCACCTTAGTGAGGGCGATGCCAACACGGCCTGCTTCCACCTGATCACCACAGGGAGGAAACGTCAGAATTTCACCCCATCGCTGATAGTCATGGGGCATGTCGTTGCCGACCACGACGGGATGGAGCAAAGCCTCTACGACTACTTCTGTGGAGTGTTCGGCACGGCGACTGGTGGACGCGGCACAATCAACTTCGTTGTGCTTGGAATTCACCAACTCCCATTAGCCGATTTGGACGTTGCCATTGATGTCGGTGAGGTCTAGAACATGATCAAGGAATTGCCACTAGACAGGGCATCGAGGCCAGGACGGCTACATGGGCAGCGTTCTACAAAAGTGCAGTGGCCCATCATTCAGGAAGACCTCATGGCTGCGATCCAGGCCTTCACATTGGGGATCATGGAGGCCTTGAAGAAGCTATACAACTGCCCTCATCGTCCTCCTGCCGAAGAAAGATGGGAGCATCCAGCCCTGTAGATTTCTGACCCATTACAATGATCCACAGCTTCATGAAGTTAATCTCTAGTTAGTATATTTAACGCACACAGATAAATTCATAAGCGCACGAATAGTGCTATAGCTTTCACCCGGAGGTATTCCAAGTATCGTATCCATAGGGAAACGTGTGAGGTTAACTATGGTCCAACTTAACCGAGAGTAGCAACAAGACTTAAGAAAATCGGGAGTGTAGAGGAGATCGCTAAGGTCTTTTAGTTCTAATCTCGATAAGCTATGTTTTCTATTGTTCGACTGGGGATATTACTAAGGGAAACACAAATAGAGTATGTTTCCTATAATAATTAAATCATGCTAGTCCTACAAACTGGGAGGTGGACTACAGAGGATTCAACGAGGCTATAAGAGTCACCCTCAGCAAGCTTACCATCCATCCAGAATGTAGGATACATCCATGAGTTACCTGAGTCTAAGCACCACGCTTACACTACGAATAATACTTTAACCTAAGGCCAATAGATTAAAGCACTCAAAAGAGACTCGCAAACCAGAAGAATAATATAAACATGTTACTTAAATCAGAAGTGGATTACCAGAGAAATCTCAGACGCACTGGTTAACTTTCGCCAATTTACAAGCCAGTAGAGGGAGCACCGACATGCTGGCATCTCCTCCAAACTCTTCCCTCACTCTCCATCTCTCCATATCTAAAGACTAGATCCTATGGAGGTCTAATCTTCTCTTGATAGCTAGCTCTGATCCCCATGAGGAGAATATGAATTATAGTTTCAGGATCTCTACTGAGGGAGGGGGCATGGGCTTGTATATATAGCCCTGAGGGTCCAATGTGAGCCCTTGGATCAAACCGACTTAAGCAATAGCTTAGATGCATCATCAAAGGTGGTGGGGAACTGACATACGAAGTAGGCTGACAGGTGGGCCCCACTAGGTCGGGTGGCCCCACATGGCAGTGTGTCGAGCCCCGCTTCGGTGATTTGCCTTCTAGACCCATCTAGAGTCTTCCCACATAGGTATCGCGGTGGAATTCCATAATTTCCTTCGACGATTAGGTCCTCCATGGCGGTTTTCTGGGTAACCCTGCTAAAAACACAGATTCACCAAAACTCATGGAATTTATTAGTTTAAACACCTAAATCTTCATTGGTGATTACATTTATGCCCTTATCCATGTTTAATTGATGGTTTGTAATAGTTGTTAACTACCGTCAACAATTCCCCCAAGCTTAACCTTTGTTAGTCCCTTAGCAAAACTATACTCAGCAAAGGAGCAGGAGTTGCTACTATGCTTTGACGCCTCAAAAGTACACAGGTGTTCAATAAAAAATTCTCCTTCGGAGTAGAATAAACTGATCTGACTTTCAAACTTACCCGTATTACCTTCAATCATGGAGCTTCTTAGCCTTCACTTGGGTCTTGAGCAATTGAAAGATAGAACAATCAAGTCAAGCACTATGTCTCAAGTTCTTTGTTCAACCATTATTCCAGAGTTTTATAGGTTTTCAAAATAAAACTCAGAGATTCCATTGTATGACACTCTCAAGTCTCTCAATATATGTGGTATTTGTGGATCCTCACCAAGGCAATAAAGATGTTATGCCTTTTTCTCTTCCTACCACTAAGGCTTTATGTGGAGTTCATAGGTAGAGAGAAAGCTAGGGCATACTTGCAATTCATATATTCTAAAGCCAAACAACGGATCCAAAGAGAGTTAAGTCATACAATCAAATCAAGATGTGCATGTGTGTGGATATATGGTGGATATATGGTGGCTAACCTAATTCTACTATGCTCCTCAAAAATATATCTCTCTTTTTGAAACTTAGAAATATTTGCAAGAGAACAGGGGCTATCTTATTCATCTCTTTTTTTCAAGCGGGCATCTGAGTACCCATTGTTTTAAATATCTCGGACACTTGTCCATTTTTTTCTCAATCTTTTTTTTCTCTTTCTCTCTTTTTTTGAATAACTTTTGCATAGCCCCATGTCTCCTTTCTGCAATAAAACTTTGAGAGATAGCAACAAGAACTTTGGAGCACTTATTTGGTGGAGAAAACCTATCAAGAATATTTTTGGTATTTTCTCCCAGTGTAGGAGTAAACATTTTTAGGTGGATCTAGATGGAAAACATGTTCTTGCGCCTATCCCCAGTGTAGGAGTAGTGCATATTTGGGTGGTGTGTACGTGATCTTGATTTTAAGAGCTTAACAAATCTCTCATAAGTGTCAGCAAAGCTTGACAAAACTTAATGCAAAAGCAAGTAGCATATACATGGAAGTTTTCCTAGCATAAATAACATGTATACCTCTGGTGGGAATTCAAGCTTTGTCATACAGGAACTCATCATGTAACATTTTTGTGTTTTTCAAAAAGTAAATCTCTAGAACTTTAGTGTCACTAGGAACAAGATAAACTAGCTAGCTCAGACCTTCTCATATCATATCCGTCAATTACATAGACTTAGATCAAGCATTCGCTATCCACGAGTTTAAAGTTCAGAGTAAATCTTTATATCAAATCAGTTGTATCCAAAACTCAGGAGAATTCAAGGATGAAAACTACGGTACTTGAAAGGAATTACAATAGAGCATCTATTCAGCATTTCCATTTAAGAGATTTTTCTGAGTCCTCTTTATTTTATTCAACTCTTAAAAATAGAAAAACCTAGACACATACTTTTTATTTTGTTTTCATGATTTAAAATCACACCTTACTATTATATATATAGCTAAGATAATTTTTATTTTGTTTAGTTTGTTATGCATCTTTTTATGACTTTAGCAAATATGAAGCAAACTTAAAAATAGTAGAAGCAAAAAGTGAAAGAAATACTTAGCTACATACATGGAGGATGCTTCTCCCCCAAGCAGGATGTTGTCACGTGGTCTTTCTTATCCGTCCAGAAGTTGTGTTCCTCGCATAGCGGGTGTAGTAGCAGTTCGGAAGAATGTACTTTGGATGGATGGCAGTTACTTTTGATCATCTTGCAAAATACTCCAACAAGAACACAAAATTCGTGGCACAGATTAAGATATGGGGTTAGCGGTCAGCCATTCAGAGATTTGTTGTCCTTGGAGGTTTAAACAGATTTCTTAATTGACCAAGTTCTAATAGGATGTCTTTTTAATATTTTTGGATTTTCTTATTTGTAGAAAGAAATGTGTATGTATGGTATTTTTATATTTTATGTCACCACAGTAAATATTCCTATGGGCTTTTACACCCCATAGATTTATTCATATGAGGATTTAAGCTTTAATGATGCAATGATGTAATGTAGTAATGAAAAACTTTTTATTAATTTTCTTTTCTAAATGCAATGCTAATGCAGAAAAATAAATATGCTAAAAGTGAAAATAATTCATGTAATGCTAAAAAGTAAACATGGATAACTACCAATGTTACCTCACGGCCAGGGTTAGGATTTTGAAGTCCTCTGGACAGGACTCGGCTGGAGAAGAGTCCTTTACCTTTCGAGTGCATCGTTCGGTCTCAGCAATGGAGATCCCAGATGGCTACATATCTTGTGACGATGTCTCTGAATGATGATGTTACCTTCTTCCGTCAAACCTGTCTTGGTTTTGAGTTTCGATTTTTTGGCTTAGTAGGTTTAGAACCTTCACTTGTAGAAATTCGGAGAATCAATAACTGTCCCACACTCTGCTTGAAGTGTGTCCTGCTCATACAGACAAGGTAGAGATCAAGTGCATGGGCTTTGTTGGTGGGAAAACACCAACATAACCAAAACTTCATTTATTCTTCTCTAGTCTTGGGCACACTTAACAAGATGAAGTTGATGTTATATGCTGTGTTCAATTATATCATAGGTGATAAGATCAGAAGATTGAGCATGAATGTAGTATTTATGTTCATTTAGCAGAAAGGGTTGAATTGCTTAAACCCATGGAAGGATTATCTATCTCTTCATAATATATCAATCTTTACATGATTATGACTATCATCTTCTAGAGATAAGATGATTAAAACTATGAGATCAAGAAAGTGGTGCTAGGAACAAGCTTAAAGAACAAGACATGTTGAGCTAATCAGGTTTGATCAGGTAAATTATAACTCAAACATATTTTATATCTTATTTATGTTCCTACCAGAATCAAGGAGAAACTCTTTTAAATAATAATTATTTGCGTAATGTCACCATATGACGAAGGGTAGATGACTCATGATGGTGCTTCCCTTTTGCTTGAAGTTTTCCTTGTTCGGCTAGTCTCGTGGCTTGAGATGTTCATGAGCTTCTTGTTTCCTAGATCACATCTTTTCTTTCTCACCCTTTTATCATGCCATCTTTCTACTCTTCGATCTTTTGTCATCTTGTTAGACCTTCTGCCTCACTCATTGTTTTATGTAGTTCTTTTATCCATGATGAATGAGCTATGTCATCTTTGCGCAATGTTATTGGGGTTCATCATGTGCCTTGCTTCATCTTCGATTTTAATTCATCTGGTGACTTACCCAAATTGAATTGAGAATTTCCTACAGGGGTTAGTCCAGCAAAATATCCAATATCTACTAAAGCAATTTTAGTTCAATAACCAAACTAGACTCCATGTCTAATTTGATTAAGGAAGACATTTTAACCTAAGCACCTCGCTTAATTTAAAAAACCTTTGGAAGCATGTCGAGTACTTCCAAACCAAAACTTACTATGGCAAACAAAGGTAATATGAAAGCACTATAGAGATTTACTCAAATAAAGATGAAAGAGCATGATTATTATCTAGCAAATGGAGCATGGCTTAAAGGTAGAAACAACCAAGGTGGATTAGCAACATGGCATAAGATTTTTTAGAGAAGTTCATCCCCCACACTTGTTTTTTCTAGGCAAAAATCAAGTTTGGATGGATGTAATTAAATGTTGTATAGTGTTTGGTTGGACATACCTTGAGTCATCATCGTTCATCCTTTTTGCTTTAGACCTAGAATGGTTAGTGACAATAATACCCGAAGGAATATTTTCACAATTATGTTTCTATGCTTATTTCATAAGGGCATCATAGCAAAAAGGGTAAAAGCTTATGTTATCTCCCGAAAGTGCTTGTTTTAGGATAGAAGCTTGTCCTTGGAAAACATTCAAATTGTCGTTTCTAATTAGTGAAGTGGTTTCCCCTCCAACACCAACCTTTGGGTACCTATCTCAAGATTCATGCCTATGAGATTTACAATATTTATGATAAACATATGCATCTACATTCACCCCTTCAAAGTCTTTATGAACATAAAGTATAAGGGGGTTGAGGATCTTCGTGTGTGGCAACGTTGGAAAGACCAATTGGTTCAGGAGATTTCTCATGTGAGCATGGATTTGATGAGGTGTTCTTGAAATAACTTCCATGTTTGCTGATGAAATCTTCCTTTTCAATCTCCAAGGGTGTTCCTTTATGAATGTCTATAGGTGAAAAATATTGTCTCCATCATTCCATGCCTATGACATTCATTGGACATTTTATTGCCTAGGATTTCCCTTTGATTGGTAACTCTCAGGTTGATCTTGTCTAAAACCTCATCCATCCATTCAATGGCAATGGCACATAAGTTCTTAATATCCTCTAGCCATTGTTGTTGCTCTTCTTGGTCTTTCTTGTGGTCTTCATGATTCCTATGCTTTAGTTGTCTTAGTGGATTTCTAGGGTCATCATGAGACTTAAGAGAAGGAGCATAAAAGGGATCATCGGAGTCAAGGATGGGCTAAAATATGGGTTCAGATGAGACATCTAATGTGGGCATAGAAGGGGAGAAGATAGGATTGGCTTCTAAATAGCTTGGCTCTCCTACTATGGCATCACTAGACATGCCATCCTTGAATTCTTCCCAATGTCCCATATGGGAATAAGGACGCTTCTTTAGAGATCCCTTCTTGAGAGGATTTAAATTATATTCGCTCGAAGGTCTCTTATGAAGATGAGAATTAATGTTCTCCGAAAATCAGCACCAAGAAGGTCATCCTTAATTTCAATAGGGATTTCTAAAGGTGGAATTCCTTCCTCTCTTGGGGGATTTTGGGGTATTGATAGTTCAGGATTGACATCTAAATCTTAGGATTGGAGTGGTTGTGATTTGGCTATCAAAACTTCCTCTTCTTGTTCGAGAGGTGATTCATTCTCTTTCTCGAGGAGTTTATTATGAATGCTAGTGCAGGGAGTGATTCCACTAATTCTATTAAGCATAGACCTTGCTTCACTAGCAGACAAATGAAGAAAAGCTGCTCTAGAGGCTGCATCAAGGGATTCCCTGGAATCCTTGCTAAGACCCATGTAAAAATGTTGAAGAAGTATAGAGTCTTGAATGGCAAGGTCTGGGCCAGTGAAGATGAGTTCATTAAAACAATCCCATGATATACCAAGAGATTCTTCTTCTAGTTGTCTAAAATTTAGAACCCCTTTCCAAAGGCTAATCACTTTAGGGATGGGAAAGAAACATAAACAAAATTTAGAGCATAACATTTCCCAATCTCCTTGCATACTTTCTATGGTTTGACTATACCAATGTTTAGCTCTTCCCATCAAAGAGAATGGAAACAACTTCCATCTTAAGATCTTGTCTGACATGCTAGCGATACACAAGCATGCACAGGTTTACTCAAACTCTCGTAGGTGTGAGTATGGGTTTTCATCGCTTTCTCTCGAGAAGGATTGATCCCAAATCAGTTTTATTAAACACGGGCACAGCTCATAGCAAGGTGTTAGGATAGGCTCTACAGACTTAGGTGGCCCAAAGCTCGTGCTCGTGGGTTTAGTGTATTGATAGATAGGAGTGGAATTCATAATGGAAAAGAAAAAGAATGAAGGAATAAAACAATAAAAGAACATGATACAAGGTTAAGCTAGGTTTGAAG
Organism: Miscanthus floridulus; assembly: GCF_019320115.1. Lineage (NCBI taxonomy): Eukaryota > Viridiplantae > Streptophyta > Magnoliopsida > Poales > Poaceae > Miscanthus > Miscanthus floridulus. Next base: position 76,426,451 of record NC_089582.1, read on the forward strand.
TTAACTCAACAATCGTTTTCTTGGCAACGGCGCCAGAAAGCTTGTTGGTATATTTAACGCACACAGATCAATCCATAAGCGCATACGGATGCCGCTGTAGGTTTCACCCGGAGGTATTCCAAGTATCGTATCTATAGGGAAACGTGTGAGGTTAACTACGGTCCAACTTAACCTGGAGTAGCACAAGACTTAAGAAAGTCGGGTGTGTAGAGGAGATCGCTAAGGTCTTCTAGTTCTAATCTCGATAAGCTATGTCTTCTATTGTTCGACTGGGGATATTACTAAGGGAAACATATATAGAGTATGTTTCCTATAATAACTGTTAGATATTATGGGCTTGGCCCATTTATTTAATATCTCTATTAAACTCTATGGTCCGTACATGTACATTAATGGTTTTTATACCATATGGGAATTTAATCGAGAGGCGACTCTACTTAAATACCTGATCATTGATCGATCTATTTGAGAAGTAAAAGTGAATCACCTGGATGCCACACGTGCGCGCGCGCGCCGCCACCGCCGCCGCCCGGCCTGGCCCGAGCCCGTGCGCAGGCGTGTGGGCGTGGGCGTGGTGAGGTGAGGCGAGGCGAGGCAGGCAGGCAGGCAGGCAGGCGGGCGGGAGCGGGGGTGGCGGCGAGCGAGCGGACGGGCGGGCGAGGCCTTTATTTTTGAAACTCCGTTTCCTGTGATGAATTGATTGGAGGAGTTTCTGTTAACTCCCGTGACTTCTGGCTCTCCGTCTCCGTCTCTCCCACCGCAGAAGGGAGGTGTGACCCCTCGGTGCCGTCGGCTTCTCGTCTTCTGGCCTCTGCCTATAAAACAAATCCTCCCCCTCTCGGTTAAGCTCTCTTGGTGAAGTACACCACTTTCCAGCAGCGCAAGTTTCTTCCCGTTCCACCTCCGTCGAGCACCAGAGATGGAAGAGTAGGCCTCCAAAACACGTCTCCGTCGTGGGCTTCACCTGCTCGGGTGAAGATGGGTGATTATGTTTTTGGGGAGTGTCGGTGGTGGCACGACTACTTGCTGGTGAACCTGTAGCGGTGCCTCTTCACGGCGTCCTTTTCTATACTGCATCGAGCGGGACGACTACAACAATAAAGCACCATCATGGCTTTTCCTGGTGCGAGCGGCTCCGCCGCAGGGTATAATCTCCTTCACCCTCTTCTGAGTTTCATCATCAATATCATGATGTTCCTAGGCAATACTGCTTTCATATTCAGCATGCTCTGTTTGGTTGATTTGGATGATTATGCTAGTACTGGTTTTCTGGTTCCTTTTAATTTTGTGATCATCATGATCTTGATATTTGAGAACACATCTTTTATATTTATGATCATGTCTGTGATGCTTCAGCTATGTAAAACAATGTTTCACATATGTTTCGGCTCCATAATTTGTCTTATCATCATGTTAACATTTGTCATGAATTGTTTCTATCTTTTTATTCATGACTTCACTCTCATTTTTATTGCGTTATTTTTATGGATTAAAATAAATATGAAAATGCCTTATTCTTCAACATTCCAAAAACTGTAATTTCAGGCCATTTTCATCTATTGGCTTTGCGGGCATGCTAAAGCCTACGCCGTTTGAGGGCACTCACTACAAGAGGTGGCGTGAGAAAGCCCTTCTGTGGTTGTCGGCCATGCGCTGTGGTCATGTGCTCAATGAGCAGCCTACTACTGTGAGATCCGATGAGGATGAGCAGGCTTGGGGACATGCTTGAGACCATGTGCAAGGCTGCACTATTGAGCATCATCAATGATTCTCTGGTTGATGCCTACATACCACTCCCGACTGGCAGAGCTGTGTGGGAAGCCCTTGAGGCCCTGTACGGTCTTTCCGACGCCGGTTCTTGAGCTGTACATCATGGAGCAGTTCAATGACTACAAGATGGTTGATAACCGTCCTGTAGTCGAATAGGCTCATGAGATACAGGGACTGGTGAAGGAATTGGAGCTGTACAGCTGTCCTCTCCCTGACAGGTTTGTGGCAGGGTGCATTATGCTAAGCTGCCACCTTCCTGGACTGATTTTGCTACTACCTTAAACACAAGAAGCAGCAGTTTAGCATTGCTGAACTTGTTGGCACTCTTGATGTTGAGGACAAGGCAAGAGCAAAGGATGTTAAGGGAAAGAGCAAGGGCGGGAATGGTGAGGCGACTACTAGTGCACATGTGGTGCAAAAGTTTCGTCCTAAGCCACAAAAGAAGAAGCCCCAGCAGGAGCTTAGGCAGAAACCCACTACCTTCTTCAAGAAAGAGTAATAATAAGAAGATGGGATTAGACAAGGCAAAGATGAACTGCTTCACTTGTGGGAACACTGGGCACTTCTCTAGAGAGTGTCCTGAGGCTAAGTGGAAGCCCCCACCAAAGGCGAAGACAGTCAACACCATTGAGACTGATGCAGACTGCTTCTGGGTACGGTAATTTATCTGCATTTACAGTTTGTTCCTCACCTGATTGGTGGGTTGATACAGGTGCAAATATACATGTGTGTGCTGATAAGTCCTTGTTTTCTTTTTACCTAGGTCAGGAGGAGTGGAGCCTTGCTGATGGGGAATGGCGCGCGTGCTGGTGTTCATGGTGTTGGTACGGTGGATCTGAAGCTTACTTCGGGGAAGACCGTGCAACTCAAGAACGTGCATCATGTCCCCTCAATAAGGAAAAATCTTATTAGTGGCTCTCTGCTATGTCGAGACGGTTTTAAACTTGTGTTTGAGTCGAATAAATGTGTTATGTCAAAGTATGGAACCTTTGTTGGAAAAGGCTATGAGAGCGGAGGCTTGTTCCGCTTGTCTTTGGTTGATACTTTACCTCTGCAGTGAATAATGTCGTTAATAACTGTTAATGTTGAGATGAATGTTTGGCATTCTCGATTATGTCATGTTAATTTTGGTTGCATGTCCCGCTTAGCTGGTTTGAATTTAATTCCTAAATTTGACGTTGCCAAAAGCTCCAAATGTCATACATGCGTTGAGGCAAAACAACCTCGCAAGCCTCACAAGGCAGTTGCGGCGAGAGAGTTGGCACCACTTGAACTCATCCATTCGATATTGTGAAATGAACGGAATTTTGACAAAAGGTGGTAAGAGATACTTCATAACGTTCATAGATGATTGCACTCGATATTGCTATGTGTACCTAATTAAAACAAAAGATGAGGCATTACATTATTTTAAAACCTTTAAAGCTGAGGCTGAGAATCAACTTGAAAAGCATATCAAACGGTTGCGGTCCGATCACGGGGGAGAATATTTCTCTAATGAATTTTCTGAGTTTTGCGCGGTGCACGGTATAATTCATGAGAGGACACCTCCATACTCACCACAATCCAATGGGATTGCTGAGAGAAAGAACCTGCACTCTAACTGACTTGGTGAATGCCATGTTGGAGACAGCTGGTTTATCTAAGGAATGGTGGGGTGAGGCAATTTTAACTAGCGAATCATGTCCTAAATAGAGTGCCCACAAAGAACAAAGAAATCACTCCATTTGAGGAATGGGAGAAAAAGAGATTAAATATTTCTTATCTTCGCGTTTGGGGTTGTTTGGCCAAAGTGAACGTGCCAATAAACAAAAAGCGAAAGCTTGGACCAAAAACTATAGATTGTGTTTTCCTAGGCTATGCCATTCATAGTGTGGGCTATCGTTTTTTAATAATAAATTCTAGTGCTCCTGATATGGCTGTTGGAACGGTCATGGAGTCTAGAGATGCCACGTTCTTTGAGAATGAATTTCCAATGAAAATAGGTGCATCTAGCATGTCTAGTCATGATCCTGTTCCTGAACTTCATGAATCGAATATACACGCTGATGATAACACCCATGAGCTTGAGCAAAATCCTAAGGAGGATGATAATACTGTCACTCGAAGGAGTAAGAGGCAAAGAGTTGCAAAATCCTTTGGAGAAGACTTTATTATATATCTCGTGGATGACACTCCCACAACCGTTTCTGAGGCATACTCCTTCTCCTGATTCTGACATGTGGAAGGAGGCAGTGCAAAGTGAGATGGACTCCATTATGTCCAATGGGACGTGGGAAGTGGTTGACCGTCCATTTGGTTGCAAACCTGTGGGCTGCTAAATGGGTGTTTAAAAAGAAGCTGAGGCCTGATGGTACAATTGAGAAGTACAAAGCTAGGCTTGTTGCTAAGGGTTATACACAGAAGGAAGGTGAAGATTACTTTGATACTTACTCACCTGTTGCTCGATTGACGACCATTCGTGTGTTGCTATCCCTGGCTGCCTCACATGGTCTTTTCATTCATCAGATGGATGTTAAGACAGCCTTCCTAAATGGAGAGCTTGAGGAAGAGATCTACATGGATCAGCCTGATGGGTTTATTGCAAATGGTCAAGAGGGTAAAGTTTGTAAGTTATTGAAGTCCCTGTACGGCCTAAAGCAAGCCCCCAAGCAGTGGCATGAGAAGTTTGATAAAACTTTAACATCAGCCGGCTTTGTTGTGAATGAAGCTGATAAATGTGTATATTATCGGTTTGGTGGTGGTGATGGTGTGATACTATGCCTATATGTGGATGATATATTAATATTTGGCAACAATCTAAATGTGATTAAAGAAGTAAAAGATTTTTTTGTCGAGTAACTTTGAGATGAAAGACTTGGGAGAGGCTGATGTTATTCTCAACATTAAGCTTTCAAGGGAGGAAGGAAATGGTGGGGTAACTCTTATGCAGTCTCACTATGTGGAAAAGGTCTTGAACCGATTTGGGTACAGTGAGTGTACGCCTGCTCCTACTCCGTACGATCCAAGTGTTCATTTGAGGAAGAATCACAGAATTGCAAGAGACCAATTGAGATATTCACAGATAATTGGTTCTCTTATGTACCTAGCTAGCGCAACCAGGCCTGATATCTCATTCGCTGTAAGCAAACTGAGCCGGTTTGTGTCAAATCCGGGAGATACTCACCGGAATGCTCTTGAGAGAGTGCTGCTGCTATTTGAAAGGGACAATGAGTTACAGCATTCACTTTTCCAGGTATCCGAGGGTACTAGAGGGTTATTGTGATGCTAATTGGATTTCTGATGTGGATCAGCTGTATGCCACGAGTGGATACATGTTTCTACTTGGAGGTGGTGCTGTTTCTTGGAAGTCTTGCAAGCAGACTATCTTAACGAAGTCTACAATGGAAGCAGAACTGACCGCATTGGATACCGCTAGTGCTGAGGCAGAGTGGCTCCGTGATCTCCTGATGGATTTGCCGATTGTTGAGAAACCAATCCCGGCAATTTCCATGAACTGTGATAATCAAACTGTGATCACTAAGGTAAACAGTTCTAAGGATAACATGAAGTCCACAAAGCATGTGAAGAGACATTTGAAGACTGTTAGAAAACTGAGAAACTCCTGGAGTAATTGCATTGGACTATGTCCATACATCAAATAATCTGGTCAGATCAATTCACTAAGGGTCTGTCACGCAATGTGATAGAAGGTGCGTCGAAGGGAACTGGGTTTGAGACCCACATAGAGCCATCAACAGTGGTAACCTATCCTATGTGATCGGAGATCCCATGAATTAGGATGGCGAAACAAGCTGTTGATTGACTGAGGGAGAGACCCCTTAGATTATAGCTCAGTTCATTGGAGATGCACCATCTCTCCAATACTGTTAGGCAGGATGATTAAGTTCTTAATGTGATCCGAGTGGCTTGGTATAGCGGGGATGTTGTCCTATAGAACATCCTATAAGGAACACACCTATATGAGCTCGATTGCTAGTCACAATCTATGAGATGTGGGTAATCTCTAGATGCTCATGAAAAGGCCTCGAAGTGTGACTTATATGCTTCAAAACAGAGGGAAGGCACTTGGCAGCCTAGTATCAGTTAAGAGGCTATGTGAAACTCATCTCGCACAAAACTATCAATTCAAGGTTCTGTCCATTGTTCAGTTGTGGATGAGGGTAGCTAGCTTTCTAGATGGATGTTCAACTTAACAGTCTCCATCGAAACACTGGTATATAAAAGGAATGTGGTTCTGAGAACTTCAAACTGCGTACCCTAGAGTTTGGTGGGGATTGTTAGATATTATGGGCTTGGCCCATTTATTTAATATCTCTATTAAACTCTATGGTCCGTACATGTACATTAATGGTTTTTATACCATATGGGAATTAATCGAGAGGCGACTCTACTTAAATACCTAATCATTGATCGATCTATTTGAGAAGTAAAAGTGAATCACCTAGATGCCACACATGCGCGCGCGCGCCGCCGCCGCCGCCGCCTGGCCCGGCCCGAGCCATGCCCGTGCGTGTGGGCGTGGGCGTGGGCGTGGGCGTGGCGAGGTGAGGCAAGGCAGGCAGGCAGGGAGGCAGGCGGGCGGGCGGCGGTGAGCGAGCGGACGGGCGGGCGAGACCTTTATTTTTGAAACTCCGTTTCCTGTGATGAATTGATTGGAGGAGTTTCTGTTAACTCCCGTGACTTCTGGCTCTCCGTCTCCATCTCTCCCACCGCAGAAGGGAGGTGTGACCCCTCGGTGCCGTCGGCTTCTCGTCTTCTAGCCTCTGCCTATAAAACAAATCCTCCCCTCTCGGTTAAGCTCTCTTGGTGAAGTACACCACTTTCCAGCAGCGCAAGTTCTTCCCGTTCCACCTCCGGCGAGCACCAGAGATGGAAGAGTAGGCCTCCAGAACGCGTCTCCGTCGTGGGCTTCACCTACTCAGGTGAAGATGGGCGATTACATTTTTGGGGAGTGTCGGTGGTGGCACGACTACTCGCTGGTGAACCTGTAGCGGTGCCTCTTCACGGCGTCCTTTTCTGCACTGCATCGAGCGGGACGACTACAACAACAAAGCACCATCATGGCTTTTCCTGGTGCGAGCAGCTCCGCCGTAGGGTATAATCTCCTTCACCCTCTTCTGAGTTTCATCATCAATATCATGATGTTCCTAGGCAATACTGCTTTCATATTCAGCATGCTCTATTTGGTTGATTTGGATGATTATGCTAGTACTGGTTTTCTGGTTCCTTTTAATTTTGTGATCATCATGATCTTGATATTTGAGAACACATCTTTTATATTTATGATCATGTCTGTGATGCTTCAGCTATGTAAAACAATGTTTCACATATGTTTTGGCTCCATAATTTGTCTTATCATCATGTTAACATTTGTCATGAATTGTTTCTATCTTTTTATTCATGACTTCACTCTCGTTTTTATTGCGTTATTTTTATGGATTAAAATAAATATGAAAATGCCTTATTCTTCAACAATAACTAAATCCTGCTAGTCCTACAAACGGGAGGTGGACTATAAAGGATTCAACGAGGCTATAAGAGTCACCCTCATGAGCTACCTCCAATCCAGAATGTAGGGTACATCCATGAGTTACCCGAGTCTAAGCACCATGCTTACACTACGAATAATACTTTGACCTAAGGCCAATAGATTAAAGCACTCAAAACAGACTCGCAAACCAGAAGAAGTCCCCTCCCACACACCCCTGTAACCTTGTTGTTAGAGATGTCGTGGTAACATGGACATTGTCCCATTTCCCCCTATCTTTACTATAGTTATTTTGTGCTAATATGCCGGTGCGGTTTGGAGTTTTCGTAGCTCAACCTAGCTTTCCCACAACAGTTGACCGCCGCCAACCTTATCTCTCTCTCACTAATTGCTCAAGCTTGAGTTGAATTTGTTAATGAAAATGGTTATACTAATCACATATCCGTTGTTGAAATATGTTTCCTATATAAATCTGAGCACATGTCCATGCCAATGACGATTGATTATATTCTGAGGATTTTTATAAACGAAGCACATGTCTATGTCTTTAATGGTTGTTTTTAATTTGAGGATTGATCCATTGCCTATGGTGTCTTCTTATTTCTTAGCACTGTCCATTTCCTATAATGTTAATGCCGATGATAACTATGTTTAATCTGGGTGTTTTCTCTTTTCTATGATGGTGTAGACTAACGTTATGCTATGATGACTTAATATGTTAATTGGACTGAGGCTATGGTCATGTGCAATGATGATGTAATCACAATAAATTTTAGTAACTATTACTGAGGCTACAGACATGTGTGCAATGATGATTTACTTGTTTACTTGGTAACTATTTTCTAAGGCAAAGTTTTTTTGTTTCTCATCCTTTTTTAATGAGGAAAGATATAAGCTGATGATCAATTCTAGTGAGGTATTGGGAATATGTCATTCCTTCCAGCTGCCCTTAAATTGTTGGTTCTTTCACTTTTGTCCAATCTGTACTTTTAGGATATAATGTATTGAGGTTCCTTCCATAGTACCAAAATTGTCTCGCACACCACTCGCTCGGAAAGGCTGCTATACCAAACATTATTACTTAACTACAAAGAAAGAAAAGACTATAGTAGTCACTAGACTGACTATAGTAGTCTGTCCGGCTGCTCTTGCTTAAATCATTACTCTTCATTCTCCCGTCCTCTAGCAATTGCGCTCCCTAGACCACTACCATTTAGTTAGGTAGGGACAATCAATCCATAGTTACGGGAATAACAGAATGCATGGGGATCCAAAAAACTAGAAAAATGAATATTTTCTATGAAATCCTTTCTTTCCATAGATGTATCTGGTCTGAGACGGTACAATACTCTATGAGAGGAATGCAATGGGATGGATGGTAGAGGGCTGCCTATGCCCAAAAGTGATGATTCACTTGTCCCCTTGTCTATAGGGACCTTGTGGCATACAACACCATGACTCCTGTGTTATAGCCTCCTCTTTCTCTCTTTCTTTTGACTGCCTCGTGGACGGATGAAAGAAAGGAAGTTACAGAAGGGGGCAGTGAAGGCTCGCCAAGTAGACAGCAAGCCCCCACCCCATCAGTCCTATGTTGCTGTAGCATGCCCTACTTCAATAAGGTATTACCTCATCGATTTGAAAGGGGATGGGATTCATTCCCTTGCATTCCTGCTAGCACTACAAAAAGCTCTGGTCTTAATGACCCTATGGAAGCTATGCAGCCTTTCCTCGGGTTCATAGAGTTGGGTTTCCTGTTTACCCACAACACAGGAGCCGCCGCCACCAACCAAAGCAGGTAGGCGGTCATGGTTCATAATGCACTCTTCGCACAACAGATCCACTTTGAAGTTGACTTATTTGCTCGGCCAATCGTCAGAATGTGTACGAGATACCATAAGGGCCCAATATCTCAATAGCACCCTTGTCTAAAGCTTCGAATGAGACTGAATATCCGAAACGTAGGAACAATCTGACTAGAAAGTCAATCAAAACTTGATCGAAGAGCCAACGTTTATTGAAGAATCTATAGAGTCGATTACAAAAAGTACTAGAATGAAAGGCTCGTTGGAATTGATCAGCTACGAGATTGACATTATACGCTAGAGAAGCACCTGAAGTACTAAACAGAATAGGTATTAGTTTTGTAATGGTTGGAGCAGCAAACTCAGATTTGGCAAGAATCTCATTTTTGGTAGTACAAAGGGGGAATTGGCCCAAAAATTGGATAGGGGTAAAGATGCAGCCGTGTGTCGGCGGCTTATTCAAGTGCCCCCCGAACCACGTGAAATGGCGCCTATTACATGGCTCACAAACTCTGCCTAGGGTGGGGCTACCTATTATTCGTAGATGGTATGTACGGTGCATGCAGGGCCTTGGTTTGTTGTGTGAACTATCTATGCATTTCCTACAGAGTGTAATGGAACCCAACTCAGCTCCGCCGAGCCAAAAGGGAAGAAAAGAACAGAATAGCTAGAGGCAAAGAGTAGAGTATAGCCAAGGGGCTTTTGTCGTCCATAAAGGACCTAACGAAAGACTATGCTCTGAAGTGGACTAAGAGTTTAGTTTTAATAACACTTGGCCTTGCCCCTTCGTTTTGAGCCATGTCTAGGTAGAATCGGCAAGATTGAATCGAGGCCCGCCTAGGCTCCGCCGGGGGGACAACCAGACCAACCAGTAGGCTTTATTTCCAAAGTTTCCTCCTAGGGCCCTTAAATCATTGAATTCATAGGCATAGGGGCGTCCTAGGCAGTGGTTCATTCAATGAGAAAGAAAGACATGAGGGCAGGATTCGTCGTGTCGGGCGAATTCATTCTAGGAAAAAAGGGGGATTTTGAGTGAGCTATGCGAGGGGAAGGGAAAGGGAGTCATGGGCTGAGCTGGAGGTCACTTTTCCCTGATCCATCCCAAAGGTTTTTTCCCTCTCTTGCCCCATCATTGTACCCAGTCCTATGATCGGCTCAGCCCTATCTATTCATCTCTTTTTTTACATGGATATTTTTTCCTCTCTTGTTCATAGATCTTGAAAGTGGATCAATAGAAATTTCTCAAAGGATCTATCTATAGAAAGATCTAGATCTCTATCATCATCTATCTCTATATCTAAATATGGAAGAACCCTCGAAGCCTGTCCCCGACGATGATGCCCCCTGATCGAAAGGAAAGGGGCTGCCATTCTCTTTCTTTCCTCAATTGTTCTGATCATTTCTCTCATTCCCTTTTGTTTGTTTGGGGCCCCCGGTTGGTTCATTTCCTCCTCCTATCTATGCAATTCTCTGTCTTCATTCGTGATCATCTTAGGTGAAAGGATAGGTATAAATTTAGTGGAGGGGCGGCTGTGAAAGGGCTGATTCCCCCTTTTCCATTGAAGTAGGGAAGGGGGTGATTGATCTTTTTTGAATCTAGCCTTACTAGCCAAGTGGTGGTATAAGCTTCATTGCAGATGAAAAGAAGTCCCTGTGAGTGGAGCTATAAAAGGAAGCTCAAGAAATCCTCTCAATAGGGATTGGGCAAGCAAGCTGTTTGTTTATTTGATCTTACCCGGTTGTGAGACGGGACGTGAAGTCAACCAAGTACATGTGTGTTCATAGTGTCCCCTGGCACCTTCCTCCTAGCTGAGTATGGATGCTAAACTAGAGTGTGGGGCGAGTGCGTGGTAGATGGAACTCCTATTTACTGCTTTACCACATTTCTTCTTGCACTTCCAACTTGAAGAGGAAGCTCTCTTTGCATCTTCAATAGATAGGAAAAAGAATCTTGACCTATCGCTAGGTATAGAATGCACTCGTTCTTGGCAATGGTCACAGCTCGTGCTAGCCCTCTACTTCTCAGTCATTGAACTTGGCTATCTAGTTTACCCTTGCCTATCCCTTATGCCAATCTATTTTTCAACCAGTAAAGTACTCTCACACCTATCTATTTATCGTCCAAACTAATAAATCAACTTCCCCGCACTTTCTATCTCTCCTATTCCTTTCAATAGGGACAAGTCATGTTTGTTCACAGATTTGATCTAGATTTTGACTCTTTTCTTTGCCAGGTCAGTTGATCAATGCGAATTGTCAAGGTAAGTTATTGATCAAATCTAAATTGACCATGCAAGCACCACTAACTTTCCCAAATGGGTCGACAAAAAGTGCCACCCAGCCTGCCAACCTCAGCTCTGCCAACTCTGGGCGAAAGGTTAGTCGTAGCAGCCCTAGCCCAAGACCAGTCTCTCCACACAAGCCAGAACAATTTCACCATCTCACGCTATCAAGAATCAATGGGGGATTAGAGGTGGTGATCGAAGTGACATATGAGCTTTACACTACCAGACCCTATATAATTAGGCATGTGTGAGCCACTGAGCCAAGGTTACAACTCCAATACTAAGAATAAGGAATCCAACATTTGCATGTGGTTGCACATATTCACTATTTCAATATTCAGGAATTAGCTATTCCAAAATGAACTAGGGAGAAGGATAGTGGACAACCAAGCACCACCATAGATGTACAATGTAAAGAAAACTATGACTGCTTGTAGTTAGTAAGCTTTAGCTATTGTTACATACGTAACCTCAATGGTACTGAAGGCATATGTGTTTTATCCTTCATGCTAGTTGGCTTCTTGAACTGCATGGCCGTTGGTGCATATATATATCTTTGAATTCCATGTTCAGTTGATTATGTTGATCCTCTTTTGACACGTTTGTTCATTAACATAAACATGATTATTGGTATTATAATAAAAGAAAAAGAAGCTAATATTGCAACCATCAAACCAGAGACCAAAGCAGGGCTCGACAAAACAGAAAGTATCATGGTACGTCGTCCTTCCTTGAAATGGAACTTGAATGCTAGAGCAAGAAGACGCATTCAAGTCGATCTATTATGACCAGCGCGGTTGTTCGTATTTCATTTTCTTCTTCTAAGCCGATGCTCTTCTTATAAAAGAAAGCACTCACTGAATTACTTACTAAATCTCGTTTTTCTCTCGACGCCGAGAATTTTTTACGTGTCCGGGTCGATCAGAGGTTTGGCTTGCTTCTCCCCCACCCTCGCCTATGAAATGGATATTGTTGTTTTAATATCAAGATTGTGACAGAAGTTGTTGGCACGGACCTTTCTAGTTCTTGGTAGAAAGATTTCCTCCGCTAACGGACTCTGGTTGAGACCTCCTTTTCAGCCCAATGCGTTTGAGCAGTAGTCATTCCCATCCTCTTGATTTCTATGTCTCATGAAAGAAATCCAATGCAAAAAGGACAGCAACAACCTTCTGATAGTTAGGAAAAAAAGGCAATCCATGTGGAGCCCTTCCTCTTTTGCTTGTTTTGGCTGTGAGTTCTTGTATTGAATCTGTTCAATTTGGAATTTGAATGTCTTAACTGATTAGTACATGTGCATGATCATGAGTGACACGAATTAGTATAAGGAAAGAAAAAGTTGTACCAGTCATGAGTAGTAAAGCTGTATGAAAGGATCAAGATGCCCAAGAGAGGGGGTGAATTGGGCTAATTCTAAAATTCTTTGCAATAATTAAAACCTACACTTAGCCCACTTCACCCCTTGTGCCTAGAAAGTGTTTCTAATGTCCTACAGCACAAAAGTTTGGCAAAACCTAAGTTCCAATCCTACTCTAGCATAGCAATTCTATGAATGTAAAGATAAGAATTGAATTGCTCAAATGTAAATGCTTAAAGTAAAGAGAGAAGGAGGAATGCGGCGATAGTTTTATCGAGGTATAGGAGAGTCGCCACTCCCCACTAGTCCTCGTTTGAGCACCCGTGCAAGGGTGTAGCTCCCCCTTGATCCGCGTAAGGATCAAGTGCTCTCTATGGGTTGATTCTTTGATACTTCGTCGCGGTGAATCACCCACAACCACTCACAACTTGAGTTGGGTCATCCACAAGCTCCGCCGTATGATCACCAAAATCCCAACCACCACCAAGCCGTCTAGGTGATGGCGATCTCCAAGAGTAATAAGCATGAACTCTCACTTGACCATGACAAGCCTAATGAGAAGGGTGGATTCACACTTTGCTACTCTTGCTTTCACTAATGAGGCCTCTCTCTTGGATTCTCAAATTTCAATCACCTCACTAGGACCTTGCTCTCCTTGGCACTCTCAAAGGTGTTTCTTAGCTGTTGAAATGAGCAAAAGTAATCCCTCACATGAATAGAGGAAGTATTTATACACCCCCGTTCAAAACGAATTGTTATGTGCCTCTGTGGGGTGACTGGATGCTCCGGTCAAGGTGACTGGATGCTCTAGTCAATTCACCCACCACTGAGTCATTAAAGTTGTGACCGGACTCTGTCTAGCGTCCGGTCACAAAAACTGCTCTCTGGAACCTTACGGGAGTCAACCGAACTCTGGCGCCTAGCGTCCGGTCTCTCACCTCTCAGCGTCCGGTCGCACCAGACGACTTTACCTTGATCAAATGAACTGATCAGACTCTGCGCCAGCGTCCAGTCAACATTTGACCCTCCATTCACTTCCAACTCGCAATCATATGTGAATGAAGTTTGCTCCAATTGATCTTAGGGCTATTTAGGAGCTACCTAGTGCTAGATTTGACAAGTGTGCACCACACCTAACCCTACTAGACTCACCTAGGTCAAGCTACCCATCCGTACCCACCTTAATAGCATGGCCAAAGGAAAAACAAAGTCCTAAACTACTCTAAGTGTCTCTTCAACACCAAATGACACTTAGAACTAGTCCATAACCTTATCATCCATCCTTTGAAAACCGTAACAATTTCCATCGTAGGGGCATGACAACCATGATTGCCCAATCAATTTCCATTACCATGACCTAACTTAATTGCATCTGCAAAACACATGTTAGTCATAGTAATCTCATATTGTCATTAATCACCGAAACCCAACTAGGGGCCTAGATGCTTTCAATCTCCCCCTTTTTGGTGATTGATGACAATACAACCTCGAGTATGTAAAAGAGATGTGGTTTTCAACATGCTTGGTTCATATAAGCTTTGGACATTAAGAACAAAAGAGTTAGGTAAGCTTATATGACCCAAGCCAACATATTGTACTCAATAGATATGAAATAAGCATGAGTACAAGAAATAAAGCTCATTTGCATCGGAGTAAAATGCGGAAGCAAAACAAATGAGCATAACCAAGTGACATGAGTAGAGAGCACACATGTCACATATCACATAAATATCACATCACGTAGATATCACTATCACTTAAATATAGTTCAATGCATGAAAGTAAACATGAATGCATAATAGTGTATCACACATAAAAGCCAAATATAATAGATAAGCTCCCCCTAGATATATCGTTTCCCCCTAAGACTATCATACTTGATCCCTCTCCCCCTTTGGCATCAAACACTAAAACCTAAGGGTCGGTCGGTGGGGGTGCAGCGGATGAGTCGGGCGCTGAGGTGCGAAGAGCGATCTAGAACTGTGTGCCATCATCATCTGATCCTGAAGCTCTAAGCGGTATGACCCTCTGTCGCTAGAAGTGACGCTGAAGCGGTCTGGGTCAAATCTAGAACTAGTGCGGACCTGTGACTCTACAGGTATCACTGAAGTAGGCGGCTCTGATGATGCAACAGAAGAAGGGAGCAGTCTCTGTAGTCCTAGTGATAGGAGCAATTGTGGAAGGACTAGGGAACATGTAGCTCTGGCGGTGTCAGTTGCCTTGTCAACTCATTGAATGTCAGCGCTAAGGCTCCTAGAAATTAGGGGTGAGCACTTGAGGAACTCTAAGGTGGAGTGAAGCCCGTATGAAGAGGTGTGAACTATGGGGCTGGCACTAGTGAAGCAAACCACTGGGACACCAGCTCTGTAGGTGAAGGAAACAAGGTAGCTAGCTGTCCCTGACTCTAAAGCCCACTGGGCTAGAAAGCTAGAGTCATAGAAGTGGTGGCAGGCTGACAAAGCTAAGGTGTAGGTTGTGGTGGTGGAGCCCCTAATGGTAGTAACGACATGCTGCATAAATCCAAGTAACTGCTGCTGCATGAGGAGCTACTGCAACTGTTGCTGGATAGCCTTGCTGCTGTCGCTAGAACTCATCCTATCTAGCCTAAACCTGTGCTAGTGCAGCTACTGTCTCCTGGGCCTGGTGAGCCTGATCTTGCCTCATCCACTCAAGTATAGCAAGTAGAGCGGGGTCTGTCTGCGGTGTAGGTGGTGGAGCTGAACTAGAGCCACTGGCCTCACCGTCATGTCATCACTGAGGCATCTGAGGGATATCCTAGTAGTCATCATCTGAGCTATCGTTGGGGTCGCTCTCGACCATACCCTCCTATTGAGCATCTAGCTCCTCCTCCTCTATAGTTGTAATGCCCATGATAGTCTCATCCTGCTAGGCTACAGATTCTAGCACCTCTAGGTGATGACGGCGTGGCTGACTTGGTGTCCTCATTGCACTAGTGGCGGAGCATCTGAGTCATGTTATATGCAGAGAACTCTATAGTAGCACCACTATACTCTGTCAGCATCTCAAGAGGCCTCACTATGACTACCCTATGAATAAAAAAAGTAATCTAGTGAGCATAGGGCAACTATCGATGACCTCTGAACCCCTCTGCAAGAGTGTCCTCCATCTCTGATAGAATAAGATCCCAAATATCAAACACAGTCTGCTGCTTCAGAGAGTTCAGTAGCCATAACTGAATGCGAGTCAAGCCCTCACGATATCCCATCCTCAGAAGTAGGGTCCTCCTCATGATAGCATCGAGCAGTCTAGCTATAGGAGTAAGATCTCTGGGTGTCCTGCTCGACCCCTCGCCGAAAGGCTTTGTGAAGCAATGACGGACCAGATCTATAGGAGGCACAAGACTGCCATGAGGGCATCTAGGAGGCTCTGTCTGACCATAGCACACCTCATGTAGCTGGATGGGTTGCTCCTGAAGCCTAAGAATCTCTCTAACCCTAAAGCTCATTAGCCTGTAGTCACAGCCTTTGAATGCAAAGTGTATGAACCTATGCTGCTAGTCAATCCAAAGTGTAGCATAGAACTCATGAACCCATGATGGTACATATCTGCCTCTCTATCCAAGTAAGTCTGTCAGCCCTGGCAGGTAAGATAGGTGAGGGCGGATCTGCTCTCCTACTGCTGCAACAATGGCCTCAATGGAACAAACCCTATGAGATCTGAAAGCAACCCCACTATTAAGATATGCATTATAGAAATCTTCCTACAATGGTGTATAGAAGCCCTCTGAAGCACGCTCATCCCTCCTAGGTGGGAACCACTCCTCGAACTGCACAAATCTGAGTTGTTGCGCCTGCTTGATCGTGGCAGCCCTCAAGTCCAGATGAGTCATTGGAGATAGACCTTGTAGTCTAGGTGGTGGACCAGAACCCCTTCGCTATGTCTCTGGCCTCGGTGTCACCTGGGTATGGGTACAACTAGAGCGGCAAAGCTATGGTGCCTGCTCAGTCTCCTGTGCCAGCTCTCCCTCCTGAGTCTGCTTTGTTTATTGTTGTGGCTCCATGTGAGGCTGAGTCTCCTCCAAAACGACACGTCGTCCCTCAAGCATGATAGTCCCAGCTGGACTACTATAACAATGCTCAACCTACTCAACTGGCTGCCCTCTGTGCTGGAGAAAGCTGATCTGCAATAACAACACCACTCCTAGCACCTCCTCTCTCTGCACACTCTACGGCGGCTACCACTATGGCTGCTCTCGCTGTATCAGCATCTGCATACTTCCGCTTCTTTGACATAGTCTTCTTAGTTGTCTTGCCTTTCACATCAGTAGATAGGTGAGGCGGCAAGGGCACAGGGCATGGGCAATGATGAGCTCGAGCGGTGGAGGCACGGTGGTGATGTCGACGTGGGTGCAGGCGTTGGTGGGGATTAGGTCAAACCGTTGTATGATTATATGGTGGCCCTCGACGGATTAGAAAAGGAAACAAGATAAGAGTTGGAAACCTACATGACTTCTATTGACCGGACGCTCCAGTCGCAACAACCGGACGCTGCCACCCAGAGTCCGATCAACTCCAGAGAGGTCCAAAACCCCTCGAGTCATGACCGGACGCATCCGATCACCACTGATCGGATGTAGCCAGAGTCCGATCGATCCTTAGATATTATTCTTCGCTTGACCGGATGTAGGAATGCCATCTGACCGGACACAGGCTAAGAACTATTTTAGTGTCCGGTCACTCCTTCGCAGCAATGGTTCACCTCCTGTGAACTGACCGAACGCAGGGAGCAGAGTCCGATCCAACATCCGGTCACTCTTCTTCAGCAAATCTTCAAAGTTCCTTTATGCTGCCTGTTCCCAATCAAGTCCCAACTTCAATAAGATCCAAATAAACACCAATTGGGACTGATGTGAGTGACCTCTCCTAAACCCTCAAAGTTTTCAATGTATTTTGCCTTAGGCTATAATTGTTTTTAAGAAAATAGGAAATAAAAGGGTGACTGAAGAGAAATGACAAAACAACATTCATGCATATGGAATGCAATACTTGAAAGTAATTCTAGTTGCTTGTCAAGTTTGATCCAAGGTTAAGCTTCTTCACACGCTTTTCGGCGGTTATCTTAACCATGTTAGACAAGCCCTATATGCATTACCAAGAAGTAAACATGTTATATATTACAATGCAATGCAAGGGACAACACAAGCTCATTTTCTAGTTAAGTTTCTAAAATCAAGCACATTGAGCTCATTTCTCAACCGACAAAAAGTCGCCTCATCTAGCGGTTTAGTGAAGATATCCGCCAATTGATCCTCGGTCCTTACCTTCTAATGATATATCATTCTTAGCAACATGATCTCTAAGAAAGTGATGGTGGATATCTATGTGCTTGGTGTGAGAGTGTTGAACTAGATTGTTAGCAAGTTTTACCACACTCTCATTGTCACACAAAAGAGGTACCTTTTCTAGAACTATACCATAGTCTAGCAAAGTTTGCTTCATATAAAGTATTTGTGCACAACAAGCACCCGCAGCTAATGTATTCCGCTTCGACGGTGGACAAAGCCACACTATTTTGCTTCTTGGAGGACCAAGACACAAGTGATCTACCAAGCAAATGGCACCCTCCGGAATGTGCTTTTTCTATCAACTTTGCAAGCTAGCATAATTCGAATCAGAATAGCCAACTAATTCAAATCTAGCTCCTTTGGGATACCAAAGGCCAATGCTTGGTGTGTGCTTAAGGTACCTAAGGATTCTTTTAATGGCAATCAAATGAGCTTCCTTAGGATTAGCTTGAAATCTAGCATGCATACACACACTAAACATGATGTCAAGCCTAGATGCGGTTAAATATAACAAGCTACCAATCATAGAGCGGTAGAGAGTTTGATCAACCGTTTTACCTCCCTCATCTAGGTCAAGATGTCCATTAGATGGCATTGGTGTCTTGATTGGCTTATATTCATCCATATTGAACCTACTGAGAAGATCCTTGGTATACTTTTCTTGAGAGATGAAAATCCCTTCTCTCATTTGCTTTGACTTGAAAACCAAGAAAGAATGTAAGCTCTCCAATCATAGACATGCTCGAACTCCTTCGACATCAATTCACCAAACTCTTTGCAAGAATCTTCATTTAATGATCCAAAGATGATATCATCAACATATACTTGACAAATGAAGATATATCCATCAAGCTTCTTGGTGAATAGTGTGGTGTCAACCTTCCCAATGGTGAAGCCCTTCTCAATGAGGAAATCTCGAAGGCGCTCATAGCCAAGCTCTTGGGGCTTGCTTAAGCCCATATAGCGCCTTGGACAACCTATAAACATGATTAGGAATATCTAGGGTCTTCAAACCCTAGGAGGTTGATCAACATAGACTAGTTCATTAATAAAGCCATTTAAAAATGCACCTTTCAGATCCATTTGATATAGTTTCATTTCATGATGTGATGCATATGTAAGGAGGGATATGAATGACTTCTAGTCTTGCAACCGGTGCAAAGGTCTCTCCAAAATCCAATCCTTCAACTTGAGAGAACCCCTTTGCAACTAGTCTTGCCTTGCTCCTCACAACAACGCCTTGATCATCTTGCTTGTTGCGGAACACCCACTTTGTTCCAATGACTCTTGCACCTTGTGGTCACTCTTCAAGAGTCCAAACTTCATTGTGGGTGAAGTTGTTTAACTCTTCATGCATGGCATTTATCCAATCTAGATCTTGTAGAGTTTCTTCTACCTTGGTAGGCTCAAAGCAAGAGACAAAAGAGTGATGTTCAATAAATGAAGCAAGTTTTTGAGATCGAGTCATTACACCCTTTGATGGACTCCCTATGATGAGATCTTGTGGATGAGCTTGTAGTAGAGGTGAATTTCTTCTATCAACCACTTGAGGGGGAGGTTGTGGAGCATCAACATCTTGTGCTTGTGTCACCATTTGCTCATGGGAGACATGAGTATCTTCATTTTCTACTCTCCCATCTTTATCACCATCTTGTGTCACATTTGATGAAGAAGGTGGATTAATCACTTGTACATCATCTTCATCATCTTGCGGCTTGATGTCTCCAACTGGAATGTTCTTCATAGCCTCCCTCAATGGTTCATCACCTACATCATCAAGATTCTCATGTGCTCCATGGGAGCCGTTAGATTCATCAAATTCCACATCATATGTTTCTTCAACCAAGCCAGGTGGCATGATTAAATACTCTATATGCTTTGGACTTTGATGAGTAACCAGCAAGAAAACCAATATCACAACGTCTTTGAAACTTCCCTAGGTGTTGCTGCTTCTTGTAGATGTAGCATTTGCAACCAAACACCCTAAAGAAGGAGACAGTCCGTCTTCTTCCCATTAAGCAACTCATAAGGTGTCTTGCCAAAAAAACTTTTGAAGGAATAGGCAGTTGGATGCATAATATGCAGGTGTTGATAGCTTCCTGCCCATAGAGCTTCGGAGGTAGTTGTACTCATCAAGCATTGTTCTTGCTAGTGTGATTAATGTCTGATTCTTTCTCTCAACTACACCATTTTGTTGAGGAGTATATGTTGCTTTGACCTCATGCTTGATCCCAACTTCATCACAATAAGCTTCAATGTTTGTGTTGTCAAATTCTTTCCCATTATCACTTCTAATCTTCTTGAGCTTCACCTCAAACTCATTTTGTGCTCTCTTAGTAAACTTCTTGAAACATGATGCCACTTTCGGATCTGTCATGAAGGAAGAATACCCATGTATATCTAGAGTAGTCATCAACAATCACAAAACAATAAAGATTTCCTCCCAAACTCTTATATGTTGTTGGTCCAAATAAGTCCATGTGAAGGAGCTCTAGCACTCTTGTGGTTGACATGAAAGCTTTTGTAGGATGAGTGTTTACAACTTGTTTGCCGACTTGACATGCACTACAAAGCTTGTCCTTCTCAAATTTCACATCCTTCAACCCTCTCACCAATTCATTCTTCATATGCTTTTTGAGTGAACTCATTCCAACATGAGCAAGTCTTCTATGCCATAGCCACCCAAGTGATGTTTTGGTGAATAGGCATGTCTTCAAGTTAGCATCTTCAGAGGTGAAATCCACTAGATATAGGTTGTTGTATCTAAATCCCTTGAATATCACTTGATCATCATCTTTCTTGGATACAACCACTTCCTTCTCGGTAAATAGGCATTGAAAGCCAAGATCACACAATTGTCCAACATATAGCAAGTTGAAACTCAATGAAGCAATATATAGCACATTTGAGATTGAATGATCATTTGATATTACCACTTTGCCCAATCCTTTAACTTTGCCCTTTAAATTATCTCCAAATGTGATTCTTTCTTATCCATCTACTTCTTCATCTAGTGAGGTGAACATACGAGGATCACCAGGTCATATGTTGTGTGCAACCACTATCAATTACCCAATGACTTCCACTAGTCTTGTAGTTCACCTACACACAAGAGATCAAGCTTTAGAAACCCAAACTTGTTGAGGGCCCTTGACTTTCTCAACAAGTGACTTTGTAACCCAAATTTTCTTAGGCCTATCTTGTTTGGAGGTCCTAAGAACATAACTTTCATCTTTCCACTAGAGTCCTTTCTAAGCATGTAATGAGCATTGAAAGCAAAGGGTCTAGCATGCTTGGGCAAGGGTTGTGGTGGTGGAGTTTGACACTCATGGGCAAAGTGGCCTTTTTGTCCACACTCAAAACACTTCTTTGGCTTTGGCTTTTGTTGTTATTGTTGAGCTTGAGCCTTCTTCTCTTTATTTGCCAAATACCCAATTCCACTTCTATCCATCTTCATGACGGTGTTCATTAGTAACTCACTTTAAAGATGTTTGCCTCTTGTGAACTTGCTCAATCCAATCTTGAGATGTTCTTTTTCCAACTTGAGCTTCTTGTTCTCTTCTTTGAGTGCATCATCATTTTTCTCTTCCTTGAGTCTCTTGTTCTCTTCTTTGAGCTTCTCATTCTCAAGAATCAAATCACCATCATGATCAAGAGTTTCTAACACTATAGTGTTGGTGGTTTTGAGCTCTTCAAGATCTTTCTTGAGCTTTTCATTATCATGCTTGAGCTTGACATACTCATCATAGTTGTTGGTTTCAACCACTTGCTTCCCTTTGCCACTAGATCCTTGCTCAAGTGCTCTCAACAATTAAACCATCACATGATGTAGCTATATCAAGTCTTAACAACATCGTTAGTAGCATCATGTGGCTCATTGGATAAAAATTCTTGAGCGATAACAAGATTATCATGATTGTTCTTGAGAGTTGTATATTCTTCTTTTAGCATATTATGGCTAGTGATGAGCTCATTAGGTATCCTCTCAAGTTTATCATGTTTTTCTTTAAGCTCTTTCTTAGAAGATTTTAGCTCCTTGAGTTTGGATGACATAGCATCATTTGCTTCTCTAAGCTCAACACTAGCCTTTTCCACTATGTCACATTTAGCTAAAAGAGAGTCATTCTTAATTTCAAGCTTTTCATTCTTAGCTCTAGTCTTTCTAATGATCTTAGTGTATTGATTTAGCAATTTAACAAGATCATCATATGACGGTGATTCAAATTCATCATCATCACAATCACTATCATCATCGCTAGCATGATCAGTCACCACTACTATCATCATCATTTGATACCTTTCAGTTCACCCTTGGCCATAAGGCATAGGTGTGTAGAGGATGATGGCGGTGGTGTCGGTGCAAATGATGAAGAGTCAATAACAATGGAGGCCACCTTCTCGTTGTCACTATCATCATCGAATGAGCAACTAGATGAATCAATGTCCATGAGCCAATCACCGACGATGTATGTCTTGCCATTCTTCTTTTTCTTGTGGAAGTCCTTCTTGCCATCCTTCTTCTTGTATGGCTTGTTTTTCTTCTTCTCATCTTCATCTTCATCTTCATTACTTGAGTCATCTTTCTTGCCCTTGTACTTATTCTTGTACTTGTCTTTCTTAGGCTTGGTGCATTAATGTGCTAGATGACCAAGTTCTCCATAATTGTAGCAATCCATCTCCGAGATTGGCTTCCTTCTAGTGCTAGTGAAGAACTTCTTTTTCTTCCCATCAAACTTGACTGCCATTCTTGTTGAGCTTCTTTAGCATCTTGGCGGTTCTTCTCACCATGAGAGCAAGACTTGCATCATCAACCTCATCATCACTTGAGCTCTCATACTCAATTCTTGCTTTTGCCCTTCTCTTGGCTAGCTTTAAATGCTAAGTCTTTGTCTTTCTTCTTGGTAGAGGATGAGCCATCTTATGGCGTGATGTGCATGTACATCTCATGAGCGTTGATCTTTCCCAAGATTTGAGTTGGTGTAGCAGGTGGAAAGATTACCTTGATGAAGCACAGGTCACAATATGCCCATATTTGTCAATGGGAAGGACACTCAAGATTTTTCTTACAACATCTGAATGGTTGCATTTGAGTGAGTCCAAGCCCATTGACTTCCTCTACAAGAACATTCAAGCAGTGAGTACATTTCATTAGCACTCTCTTAGGAAGCATCTCAAAAGAATTAAGCTTTTTCATTATGAGATGATAGCGTTCCTCACGCTCGCTCTTAGTTCCCTCATGGAGCGCACAAATGTCCTGACCATAGTGCATGGGCGTCCTGTGGTTCCTCACCCGGTTAAACACATCTTTGCAAAGGCCTGTAAAGATGGTGTTTCTAGCCTTTGCATTCCATTTTTCATAGTTCACTTTATCTCCTTGAAGGTGCATGGGATCCCGAGGTTTTGGGAATCCTTATGAGACAGGCTCTAAGTATTCCAACATCCAGAGTTTCAAAATACGCCTCCATGTGGATTTTCCAATAAGGAAAATCATCTCCCTCAAAGATAGGAGGAGGTCCATCCCCGTGAGACATCTTTCTCTAGGCGCTTAAGCCTAAATATGTGAGCACGAGGCTCTGATACCAATTGAAAGGATCAAGATGCCCAAGAGGGGGGGGTGAATTGGGCTAATTCTAAAAATTTTTCAATAATTAATACCTACACTTAGCCCACTTCACCCCTTGTGCCTAGAAAGTGTTTCTAATGTTCTACCGCACAAAGTTTTTGCAACCTAAATTCGAATCTTACTCTAGCATGGCAATTCTATGAATGTAAAGACAAGAATTGAATTGCTCAAATGTAAATGCTTAAAATAAAGAGAGAAGGAGGAATGCGGCGATGTTTTGCCGAGGTATCGGAGAGTCGCCTCTCCCCACTAGTCCTCGTTTGAGCACCCGCGCAAGGGTGTAGCTCCCCCTTGATCCGTGCAAGGATCAAGTGCTCTCTACGGGTTGATTCTTCGACACTCCGTCGCGGTGAATCACCCACAACCGCTCACAACTTGAGTTGGGTCATCCACAAGCTCCGCTGGATGATCACCAAACTCCCAATCACCACCAAGCCATCTAGGTGATGGCGATCACCAAGAGTAACAAGCACGAACTCTCACTTGACCACGACAAGCCTAATGAGAAGGGTGGATGCACACTTTGCTACTCTTGCTTTCACTAATGAGGCCTCTCTCTTGGATTCGCAAATCTCAATCACCTCACTAGGACCTTGCTCTCCTTGACACTCTCAAGGGTGTTTCTCAGCTGTTGAAATGAGCAAAAGTAATCCCTCACATGAATAGAGGAAGTATTTATACACCCTCGTTCAAAATGAACCGTTATGTGCCTCTATGGGTGACCGGAACGCTCCGGTCAGTTCACTCGCCACTAAGCCATTTAAGTTGTGACCGGACTCTGTCCAGCGTCTGGTCAGCACTGACCGGACGCGTCCAGTCATGAAAACTTCTCTCTAGAACCATACTGGAGTCGATCCGGACTCTAGGCGCCCAGCGTCTGGTCACTCACCTCTCAACGTTCGGTCGCACCAGATGACTTTACCTTGATCAAATGAACTGACGGGACTCTATGCCAGCATCCAGTCACACCGAAACCAGCGTTCAGTCAACATTTGACCCTCCATTCACTTCCAACTCGCAATCATATGTGAATGAAGTTTGCTCCAATTGATCTTAGGGCTATTTAGGAGCTACCTAGTGCTAGATTTGACAAGTGTGCACCACACCTAACCCACTAGACTCACCTAGGTTAAGCTACCCAGTCCGTACCCCCCTGAGTAGTACGGACAAATGAAAAACAAAGTCCTAAACTACTCTAAGTGTCTCTTCAATGCCAAACGACACTTAGAATTAGTCCATCCTTAACCTTGTCGTCCATCCTTTGAAAACCGAAACTGATTTCCATTGTAGGGGCATGACAACCATGATTGCCCAATCAATTGCCATTACCATGGCCTAACTTAATTGCATCTGCAAAACACACATTAGTCACAGTAATCTCAGTATTGTCATTAATCACCTGAAACCCAACTAGGGGCCTAGATGCTTTCACTGTACCAGTCTTCACATGTGTTAGTGCACGAAAAGCCTAAGCCATGTCCAATCTTGTTTCATTTCTTTTCAAGGTTTATAAAAAGCTAATCCAGGTTCCTTTATACCTAATATGACATTTTTGGAAGCTTAAATGATTGTGCGCCACAAATTCATATTTTAGAAGGTTGATTTGGCCTACTTTTTACCTTTATTCCTCTGGTTTCTATGAGACTTGGTTCATACAAATTTGATACAATATGATAATAGGCTGTATAGGTCAGTTTGAACTTTCTTTGAACCAGCTAATTTGCAATTTTTTTATTCTTCATACTGGCATGCCTGACTTGAATTATGCTTAATTAGCACTCATCGAGTTTGAGCTTTCTTGAAGTTTCAATAAGTGCTGTTCAGGCTTGAGACTGACAAGAGTCAACGTGAACGTGTTACTGCCCCCGTGGGTCGACATGAGCTTCTCTTTGCTAGTTCAAGTCGATAGGAGCCGGCTAATGGCTAGAAAAAGTCAGTTCAAGCTGCTTCGCACTACCGTTGCTAACGGGATTCAAGTTGTCTGTAGTCGACACAAGCTTGCCGCTGCTGCCGCAAATCAACTCAAGCTTCTACCCTATGAAACAAGTCAACTTGAGGTTGCCCATCACTACTTAATCCGCTACCTCAAATCAACTCTAGCTCCTTGTTCCATCATGAAAGAGTAAAGCCCCAAAATGGGTACACAGCTAAACATGAGAGCAAGCAGACTCTTATACGTGTAACTAAGCCTTAAAAATGGGGGTGTCCATGTAACATAGCCATCATAGAGCGGGTTCCCTTGTAAATATGCCCAGACCAGCGCCTCTTTATTCTACATGGCATCTCGATTCTCCACTACATGACCCAGACCAGGGCTTGTAAACTAGAAGGTAGTATCAACCAATATAAAATTACTGGAGTTATATTTGAACAGGTTGACGAGATAAAATAATTCAAATGAAGAGATAAGCAGATGAGGAGATATGATGATTCAAAGGAGAAGTACATGATCTACATGCAGGACGCAAACCAACCTGAGGCCTGAGTGAAAGAATCACGTCTCTGCTATTTTGTTACAAATAGATGTACAAGCAGCATGCTGCTTAAAATTCCCTGAGTCCAAGTAGCTCACGTTTCCATATCAGGACCCACACATCATGGGAAGTTGATATGATTTACGGCTGCCATCCTAAGCTAAGGTAATGAATGGATTATGTTCCCTGCAAGCTAGGGAGATTCGGCAGTTAGCATGGGGAGCTAGGTAAGGAGCAATCTACGCCAGGGTCTACATATAGCTAAGCCAAAAGACTTATCAGGTGAGCGTATGGAAGAACAACAGAGAGAGAACCTTTGTGTCCCATCTACTGTGCGCACATGCATATTAGTTCAACCTCTCACTAATGTCCTATGCTCTAGTACATCTAGTAAGTGTCAGAGATTAGATTAATCTACTGTTCTTGAAAGGTGACATCAGGATCGATCTCGGTGGTGGTGGCGTTGTAACACCGAATCGATTTCCAACTTGTATAGGCACTCAGCTGCCTACCTAGGTGGGCGAAAGCAGACTTTGGTGAGTTAATCCGAGCAAGGTGAGTGGTCGGCGGAGATGTAGGACTGGTGGTCCAAACTCCGCCCGTCAAATGAGAAGACATATGTACTGAGGAATGCTCAATGGCTTGCTCGGCTCCAATCTCGCATACATTACCAGTAGGAATCACTTCAAGCTCTGGGGCAAGGTTATCAGGCTCAGGATTAGGCGTGCTAACAGCCTTACAAACCTGTGGAGGTAGCTTGATAGTTCTCAGAGGCATTAAGTTGATATTCCAAATTGTGTAGAATCCTTGGGCACCAAAGATTGAGTCACTTTCACCGGTTATGACCCACGGCCTTGCAATTAGTACATGAAAGAGGAATCCATTCATATTCGACACGTTCTTCCTCAAGGCTTCCATTTCCAACGTTGATCCAAACCTTCGAAGGCAACTTCTTTGCTTTATTAACTTCAACTAGTATAATGCCCGTGCTAATGCCCGTCCACACCCACGGCTGCGCACAGCAGCAAGGCAGGCTAGGACCTGGGAGACGACGACACTCTACGCATCAGGCAACCTTGAGGTGGATCATATCTAGGCTTTGGAAGGCGGATCTAGCGGAGACCGCAGCGGCGACAGCCCAGCCACCACGCAGAGCCGGTCCGGCCGCACCCTAAACCATAGTCAAGCAACCATAGTCTGGAACTTTCTGAACAAATGATGGACCAAAATCATCGACATCAGATCGTGATTTAGCATTTGATGTATCACTTAACATGCCCTGCCACTGAAAGAGGCCAATATAGTCATAGTTTAGAACAAGAATCTAGAAATGCAATCAACTTCTTGCAATACTACTAATAATGAAGGCTGTAATTTTAGAATATTACTTTCATCTGTTCCAACTGAAAGGAGGAGTTGCTTTATGTCTTCCCCCTCATAAACATGTTTGATTTCCCTCACGCATCCAGCTTCCAAATTGTGGATCAGCTACAAATAATATAAACAAGGACAACATCTAGATAAATTATTTTTAGGTAAACACAAAACAGTAAATGTCACCTTCAATATATAAGGATCATTCCACCATCCGAACTTGAGAAGAAGAAATTCTATTAATCATTTAGAGCTTCTCCCATTACACTTGATCAGACACTGAGTATGCCAACAGCAGGCTGCATAATAATCAAATCGAAGTTGCAGAATAACACTAGCTTGTCGTTGGTTATCCATAGCAAAAAAATCTCGAGATCCAATCTGCCCTTCGATCAAACAAGGAAGGAGAATCAAAATTGGCAAGATGGCAGGACACCGAGAAAACAGGAACAAAATTTTCTACCAGAGCAAAAACCATCGCGTCGTAGGCGGCCGGCAGTAGACATGGGCGGGTAGCAGGGTTCCTCGGTCAGTCGTGGTCACCGCTAGTGCCCCTGTCCGTTGCGCGTGTGATGGTCGGGAGGATACCGCGTTTAGGCCCTAGGTGTAGCCCATCGGCGTCGGCGTCGTCCTCGGCCATGTCGTGTCCAGGCCTACAATCTACGTGTTGCCATCGATGTGGCTGGCCGGCAGTAGCCATGAGCGGCTAGCAGGGTTCCTTGGCCGACGATAGCGGCCTGGTTGGCGGCGTCGGTGGCATCGTCGGTGCGTTTGTTTTTTTTTCATATTTTTTGGTGATAGGAGGGTTCGATTGTGGGTGGTTCTACGGTAGACGCACGTCGAAGGCTTACGGTGCCGTGCGTTGAAGCCTGATTTGATCCAAACAACCAGGGCCACATGATTGGGTTGATGCCTCTCAAGGTGATTTGTAGCCCTTGATTTTAATAAAGATGATTTTCTGGGTGCAATTTCTTTGGTGCATATGGTTGGAACCACTTAGTAGGGGACATTTTTTGGGTGGACCTAGTATAGTTTGGATTGGTCCCTTATAGTAGAGATACAGACCCTGGCAAACACGAGAGAGGATTTGGTATAAGTACTAGCAATCCTTCCTATAATATTGGATGACCAGAGGTGGAGCCCGAGCTGAGGGAACCGTACCCTCATAGGGACTCTCTGCAAGAGGTCTTTACGGAACATCCAATCCTCTTTCCCATTTTTTCAGGATGAAAACCCAACCACCAATAAGCCAAGGTCCGCCTTTGAGCACTTTGGAATCATTTTCCCCCAGCAGGAATTGAAATAGGAAAAAGCCATTCATTTATGAAATGATCTCAAGAGCCCCTCTGGGTTCCCAAATCTTAGGGAGGTCATTATTGAGATATTCGAAAGGTGGGCCTCTCTGAATAAATAGTATACCCTTAGAGTAACTAAAACTAATTCCTACTTTTTTCGTTCTCCACGAGCTCTTCTTCCGGGCAGACGGCCACGATCTTCTTAGCCCTAGTTTAAGGTGAAAAGTAGTCAAGTTTTCTCTCAATGTCGCCCATAGCTCCATTACCAAAAAGGGTGCTTCCATTGGACTGGGGTTCCTAATATATAACTCTGCCTGCTGTTGAGGGTTCTGTCACCGGTTGGTCTGGGGATCAGGAGGTTTGGGTGGAGGGGCAGGGGCGAAGAGCGACGAGTCAGAAGTTTAATCGGATCGATGTTGGGCGGTTTTGTTTTTGGAAAGAGCTTGAAGCACAAGAGGCTAATACAGAAAGCAATCAGCCCATAGCCCAATATGGAGACCACAACCTATTATTCAAACCACAAAGGATTCGTCTTTCATCGTCCAATCTTCTCGATCGAACATATTGACATCAATACTCCTTTCCATGGCCATTCACGGCCCGCGAAGATCAACCACTCGTGCCTGAGATCACTATCCAATCAAAAACCAGACTTCCAAGATCCATCTCACTCAGACCCTTTGAATGTAGCGGATAACAACGGAGCAGGGCTATCGAATTGATACGTATTCGAATCTTAGGAGCTGGTAATCACTGATATGCTCATATTGGTGATGTTATTGTTGCTGTAATCAAAGAAGCAGTGCCCAAAATGCCTCCAGAAAGATCAGACAGAAGTAAGACGAGCTGTAATTGTACGTACATGTAAAGAACTCAAACGTGACAACAGTATGATAATACGATATGATGATGATTGTCATTGATCAAGAAGGAAATGAAATCCAAAAGGAACTCGAGGTGCGATCACTCGGGAATTGAGACTTATGAATTTCACTAAAAGAGTCTCATGAGCTCCTGAGGTATTATAAATACTAGTAGTACAGACTATGATATAGTAGGGTACCTAGAATATAGATCAATTAGTAGATTGTGTCTGACGCATATACATGAAAAAATAAAATAATTATATAATAATATTAATAAGAATTCTAATCTTAATAAAAGGAAGGGTTCGAGTAGCATCTACTAATATTATATTACCGATAACTTTGTGAAAATACTTCTACGAGAAGGTTTTATTGAAAACGTTCAAAAACCGTAGGGAAAGTAACAAATCTTTCTTAGCATGTGCCCCTACTCCTGGTCTTCGAACTAGTCATTAATGGTCAGCAACATAGGTACTCGTTTTCGGTATGCGTTGCGAACACTTTCATTTTTAGCGTCTCATCTTCTCTGGAGGAAGCTCAAATCGAACGGATAGAGCAGATGGTCCAACTACAGAACTTCTTCTTTTCATTACTTCCATGGTCATACCCCGTGGCACGGCAGCACCAGTACTATTGAAGTGGTTCGTCAGTGGAGATGTCCCCACTGGTGCCTCTTCTTCCGATGGTACTATAATTCCTATTCCTATCTCTTTATTCCCTTTTTTGGTCTATCTACATTCAAGGAAATTCATACGCTCCATGGACAAAGCAAAAAGTGGAGTGTTGGTCAAAGCAAGCCGCCCTATTCTATTACCAGACAAAATTGGGATAAGCTCATCCGCTAGAAATGCTTTATTTCTTTTCGTTCCCATTCTTCATTTCCTTATTATCGAATCCATGGGGGACTTGTCATATTTAGAATCTTTCTGTGGTCTGCTCTGTATACAATTCTTTTGTACTCTCTTCTCTTTACCACGCGATAGGCCAGCGAAGCATGAGCAGGCACTCCGAAGTAAAGGCCAAACACTTCGGCCTAAGGGGAATGAGCAACAACATGACAAGATGAGGTGCCCCGGGCACCCCCATATAGAAAGAAGGGTCGAAGGTTTTGGGCCTGTAGCTTCCCCCCCCCCCCTCCTCGAGTGGTGCTTGTCTAGGGGTGTGCCACCTGAAATCGGGCTTGAAGCTCTCGCCTTACCAACGAGCCAACTGTTGATGGTTGTTGGTCACGACTACTACAAAAAAGTGAAGATGGAATCTTTCTATTTCACATGGAGGAGTGTGCATCTTTATGTTGGGTGTTCTTCTGTCAGTGCGACCCGATGGATGATGTGCGACCTGTGGCCCACGCCTCCTATTCTATTTGTTCAGGGCGGGCAACGTGAACTCTGATTCAATCTGGGTATTCAATCCCTGCCATTGAGATGCTCAGTTGACTCCTTAACCTTGATAGGAAGATGCTTATTCCTAAATCTGTGCATAAGGGTAAGGAACTTTGGATGAATTAATGTGAATGGGTGTAAGCCTCGTAGCTTGGAAACACCCAATGCTGACCACACTGAGAGACACGAAAGCGTAGGTAATGCCAGTTGGCGAAGTGGCGTTAAGCATCCCTAGTGGTACGCAAAGAGAGGTCATGATGATATCATCTACGTCTGTACCGCTCCTCGTGGAGTAGATCCCGCATCCAACCAACCCTTTTTTGACCAGGGAACGGGAGAATTCCCACTACCGTAGGTAGGCCAGCCGGGCCATGAGCGCGGTGGGAATGGGCTTCCCAAAAAGTGAGGCCCTGGACCGGGTCAGCATAGAATGGGGGGGGGGGGGGGGACGGCCCTAATGTTGTGTTGGCCGGGTTGCGGGCAGATAAAAGCGGATGTGGGGAACTCGGGTTGGGGCACAGCGTAACTAAGAGAGCCATTCCATTTAGTGCGAGACAGAATGGGCGGGCACAAGCGGTTTGGTGTTCGAGTCGATTGGTCAGACGACGACTACTGCACATATTATATTAGCCGCCTATCCCGGAATGGACTTGGATGGAAACGCGAAAGCAACAAGCAAGGGATGAGAGCTTCGTTCCTAAAGTGCATACGTTTTCTTGCTGGGTCGGTTTGTTTTTGGGGGTGGGGCAATAAGCTTGCTTTTTCACAAGCTTATCCCCGCCTCCTTTCCTGTTCGTCCCAACCGGCAGCAGTTGGGTCTCCCCATCTCTCCTCAACTTCCTCGGTCTTCGGCCTGAGCTGTATGAGGCAGAAACTCATCCCAGTACGGTTCGGAGGATGAGCCCCACCCCTGCAATAACTGGTGCAGCTTAGGTCAACTAATACGAATAAGATACAGTTCACTCGACTATTGCCTTTGGGTCCCGAACTCCATATGGTGAAGGAACGTTGTTGTTTGCGAGGTCTCGATCATTTACATGGACCCACTTCTCATTCCATTTGTGGGAATTTTTTTATTTATAAACCGTCCCCAACGAGCGAAAGGTTCATGTTTGAACATGATGAATCACTTCGTGCCGACCTGTTGTCCCATAAACTTTCCTTCCTCATATGAGAATGGAAAACTGGAAGATTTTCTGCATCAGGTGGATGAAGAATCACGAACATAAGAATTTCTGGTTTAGCATGTTCCCAGAAAGAAGATACTTTTTTCCATTCGAGAAACGAGGAGCACGACCGAAGTGGCTATACATACAAATCCATTTACGGATCTATATGCTCCGATTGAAACTGGAAGTTCCAGAACTGGCGGCTGGTATACCACCATAATGAAATTGCCTTTTATTTTTAGTATTCGGATAGGATTTCTGTTGGCTTCATCGGGAGGCTCGCGTAGTTTGTTACATCAACTCCAAAAGGATAAGTTGCATTGGAATCGAGAAAGTTTCGTTCATAATTGCATAAAAGGAGTAAAAATAGTGGCTGCGGCGCGTCGAGGGTCAACCTTGATATCGAATAACCTTTCGAGCCTTCCCCAATGGATCTCTATCCTCCTTTGAAACCAATAGAAGTTCACTGACCATCCCTGTCAAACATAACCCAAGGTAGGATCGAGAGGAGAAGAATATGACTCTTGCTAGTATCATAACCTCTCGATGGGAGAATTCAACCATTAGATTAGTGGAAAGAAGAAAGAATGGGAAGAAAGCAGCCATGGGCAAGCTTTAATTAATATAAATAAGTAGGAGTTACAGCCTTTAAATTAGAGTGAAACGAGCCTTTGACGTAGTCAGAACGACCGATCTATTATTATTTTTCAAGTAATAGCGGAAGGAGTGCCAAAGCCCATTTTAGTAGAAAGCAGCTGCCCTTTTTTAGTAATGCGGAGTGACATAATCAATCGAATTCGACTGGTTGGTTCCCCTTATTAGTCAATTGCTTTTGACGTATCAGGTGGGAATGGGAGAGCCTCTTTTCTTTCCTGCAATGGTAATTGGCTTAAGCTCGACCTTTTCTTTCATTTAGGGAAAAATGTCGTTTTTCTTTGTTTAGAATATCAAAAGACATCCCACAACCCAGTCTTAGGTTCGGAGTCGCTTTGTGGGCACTTCAAGAGAGAGAAGAGAGATCATAGCTTAATATCAAAGGTCAGGTATACCTGCCTACGTTCGGCATACACATTCATTAGTTCCATTCGGTACCTTTCTATAGATGGAATCCCGATTCGACTTTCAAATGCAAGAGCAAGAATGCCGTGAGGGAGCCCTATCTAAAAAATGCAAGGCCAGATCCCACTTTCTTTAATCGAGCCGGCAAGGGATTGATCTATTCTTTTCAGAGAAAAGGTTTTCAAAAGATATCCCAAAGGGGTCTTAGATAAGGTAAGGAGTGACAGCTCTATTCAATAAGCTGGCTCTTTAAGGGAAGATAGGGCATCTCCTAAAATGTGGAAGTTTGGTGCTTTAGAGATAGGGCCGGCACGCTTTGCTGGAAAGCAATAAGTCAATAAAACAAGGTAGGTCTACCCCCTAATAAAGGTTTCGCTCGACGACCATGTATCAATTCTCGATTAAAGCACGGAGAGTTAGGTTTATTATCTCCAGTTTGATGCTATCTTCTCCACGACTTGGTTCTTATGGATCTCCTCTTTTACTCCAGCATTCATAAGACTCAAGAATTAAAAACAAAGACGAGCGACATTGACAATCCAAATGTATCTACAACTGCATATATGGGTGACTCCACAAAAAAATAGCAGTTCATAGTGACGACAGGATACAGACTAGAAGGTTCAGAAAAAACTCAAATGCACGACTGCATCTATGAGCGACTCGAAGAAAAAGAATTGCATCTACAACTGCACATATGAGCGACTCAAAGAACAAAAAAAAAGCATTGCAAAGAGGGAGAGGATACGAAGTAGAAGGTTAAAAAAACACAAATGCATTTAGAACTGCAGTTTTGAGCAACAAAGAAAAAAAAGAGCATAGGACAGAATCGGCTGCACTTGTATCAAGGGAGTGGGGTAAAGTTTAGATCGTAAGTGTACCAAGCAGATTAAGAGAGTACCTAAAATAGACAAATCGAAGGAGCGTGTGACGGAATCAGATGTACTTGCATCGATGGAGTGGGGTAAAGATTAGATCGTTCAGCAGACAATTGCACAAATCGTTCAGCAGATAATACAAAGCAGAATAGTAATATTGAATAGAACTGAAAAAAGAAACAATCCTAGCTGATAGTTTTGCCATACTCGAAAATAGAAAAACCAATCCTCTAGTGGATCAAGTAGTTCAAAATTTTCGACATGAAGATTGATAAAAAGGTCGAATAATCTAAAACTGAATGTCAATTTCTTGCTTATTGGAACTAATAAGGGATTCTTTTTAAGGAAGATAGCCTTAGCAAGTCCGTGAGACCAACAATGCTCCATGGACCAATCTTCTTATGACTCAGCTTGTTATATTCACCGGCATAATATCTCTATCGGGCGGGGTAACACCACCCACCAAAAATCCCCTTCATGGGTTGCTAGTGGTGAAACGGGCGAGGTGAACTTGATCTCAAGAAATCGAGCATTGGAGGACGAATGTTACTCACCATTCACATGCATAGTGCCTTTTAGGATTAGGATTCGGAACGTTGTTTCCATAGAGGATTTCGCAGTGCCTGATACTAAGGTCATATACGCAGCAGTTGGATCCGAGGAGCAGTTTATCGAAGAAAGGGATCAGCCTGCTAAACAACATCTCATTTCCCATGATGAACACATTGAATCTGTTCAAGTAGATAATTCTGATTCGGATGAGGATGATCGTCTAACTGGACCCGCCCCTTCCTTTTTTTTGTCGCTATTGCGAATCTCAGGATAGAACCTTTTTCTCGAAGTAGAGATGGGGCGCAATCGAAGTTGCCGTTGAAAACCTTACCGTTGTAGGATCTACTGCCGTCTACTACTATTATACTATACGAGAATTTCCACCTTGTTGAAGATCCGGTGGTGCTACCCGAAGACTTAAATGAATAGCCATCGCTGTTAAGAACAACTGATGCCTTATGTATGTGTATTGGATCCGCTCTTCTGTTAGCATGAACACATGAATGAGATTCTATTCCTCTTCCTTATTCTTCAAAAATAGAACCCCCCACCCTCACCTTTCTTAGGACTATCAAGCCTTCTCGAATTAGGTCTATGGGTACGAAGGCCTCTCCTCGAATTTGTTCTACGGTAGAAGCTTCTACGGTAGACCCAGATACAAATCTTTCACTCACTGAAAAGTGAAAACCAGTGATTATATCTTCCTGAAGACGGATGCGACGGGAAGAAGTGGCATTTAGAAGTGTTGCTGACTTGACATTTCGGTTTCGGCGTAACAAAGCTTGCACTGTCTTTTCGCACTTAGGCGCACAGCGTGCCGTTGGTAATGATTCTACTACGGTGCTGCAAATTCGCAAGCTGACCCTAAGTAACCGTTGTTGTTCATTGGATTCCTCCGGAATGACTTCGTTAGGATTGAAGAATTGCTGCAATTCTTCCTGAATAGACTCGATTCTCCCGTCGAGAGTTTCTTTGAAAGTCTTACCTAAACTCTTCCGACTGAATATGAGAAAGCCTATAAAACAACAGCTACTTATCATTTCTTCGTTATAGATTGAGATCTTCTTCGGACTTGATGCACAAATAGATGGAATAGCAGCAAATAACATATTTATATCCTTCATATCCGTTGAACTCAATCTAGTCATCATCATAGAGTAACTATTTTATTTGATTTTATTTTTTCAGCTCTGCTCCCGAAAAGAGGAAGAGAAAGGGATACTTTTTTTATGGTGGGCGTAGGTTTTTCCAGGAAGCCTTCAAATAAATTCTATTAGATACAATTGAAAATATTGATTCTAGCTCACAGCCTGATAGCGGGCTTAGCCCCATAAGAGGGATATAGAGTACTTCGATCAACATCTTCTAAGTAAGCCCAGAAATTCATGTTTTGATCCGGTCTTTCCTAAAGATATGGAAATTACAAACCAGTAGAGGTAGGTTACCAGGTCAATCCATGTAAAATAGGGTATTTTGACAAAGCAAGGAAATAAGCTAAACTTATTAGGATATTCTCCAAATACCATCTAGTAGGGTTTTTGCCCTGACTTCACTCTTGTGTATACTACTTTTGGCTCGTAATAGGTCGGTCAAAACAAGTACTTTTGTTTGGGGCAAGGAGTAGGGTCTAGCTTGTAAGCCATGACTTAGTACTACGAAGGATTCTGGCGGAAGTAATGTGCAGCGAAAAAAGGGAGAAATGTTCTTTCCAATGAAGAAGGCCGCTAAGGTCAAAGAAAACATACACGCCAAGGCTCGCTTCTATAGATGTTCCTGCCTACAAATAATCGTTTTTTATTTAAGGGTGGCTGATCAATCTCCATCTCTTTTATGGTAGATTCTTTTTTCGAGGACCTGGCGACAACTCTCTCTGGACGGTAGGGGAACCCCAGTGAAATCAGTAATCAACACACACCCACTCCTCTTGCTCCAATTCCCTCTCTTCCTGCTAAAGCTCCAACTTATCCAGACTGGTCAACAATTCTTCCTTTGTTCTCCTAATCTCTCTATTCACATTTGCACTCCACCGCTAAAGTATCATCCCTATGTAAATGTACTCAAAAGGCTTCCCCAATTCACCTTTTAACAATAGTGCATGCCACCTCCATCCTCTGAATAAAGTCTTCTTGTTGAAACCATGATCTTTCAAACTTGAAAAACCCTTTGAACAGTTCAGTCTCACACTCCAGCAACAAAGGAACATGGTCTGAACCATATCAAGGAAGGGGCTGTCGCCACAGCATGGGTATACAACATTTAATCCCAGTCTATTGTAAAAAGGAATATGTCTAACTTAGCAGCTGACACAGCATTGTTCCAAGTGAATTTGCACCCTTGCAAAGGTAGCTTCATCAGCTCTATATCCTCAATCAGCCCAAACAATTCCTTGCTAACCCTAGCCTGGAATTTCACACCTATTTTCTCACTTCTGGACCAAGTCCTCAATTTACAGATAATCATGTTTTCTTGGTATCTATAATTATAGAGCATCTCAAAATTGTGATAGATTGCAGTCTTGATAATGCTAACATAGTATTGGTAATCTAACAAGCCTTTCGTATTTTGATCCCAGTCACAACAGTTTGACAGGACCCATTTATCCAAAAATAATCAACTTGAGAGGACTTTTCAATCTCGAACTCAAACTGATGCATCTCTTATTATCAAACCGGGAAGGTTTGGCCGCCAACCAGGGTGGCCACGTCACCTTGAAATCGTTCAGCCGTCGGATTCTGCGATCGACGGTACACGTTCACTCCACCAACTGCCTCAGCTTCCTTCGCAGAAGCCCCATCCACGCCATCCTAGATTCCCCCTCCGTCTGATCTCCCGTTGAACGGCCCAGATCTCTTTGATCGGATTTTATCGGGAGCGACTCCTCCTGATTCTCTTCACCTGCTTTGGCTTCGGCTCTGCTTTTTCCTAGCTTCTCTAGCTTCTCATTCAAATCTGGTCAGCCAAATATATATACGGCTTCTGCTTCACGTTCCTGAGGCTTCTCAAAATATCCCATCCCTCTCCTCGCTCGTCGCCCCGACCGCCGCCGCTTCTGTGGGGCCACGCCCCTGCCTTCCTCTCCCTCTCCCTCTTCCTCTCTCTCTCTCTCTCTCTCTAGACGTCACCGTGTGCCGGCCAGCCCTCGGCACCGCAGAGCCTCGGCATGCAGCGCGCTCGCGGTGGCACGACACCTCCGGTCTACGGCACACTACAGCGCGTCGGCCCTGCCGGTGGCCGTCCCTGGCCATGCCTCACCGCGGGCAGCCTGCGCTGGATGTCACGGGAGTGCCAGCCCCCAGTGCCACCTCCTCACGCCGGTCCGTGTTTGCTCCTCTACTTCACGAAACCCTAGCTCGCGATTCTCCATGACTAACATGTCGTGCAGCAGATATGCCTCTGCATGCTGCTACGACGTCTCAGCTAGGTGTGCCCAAGGTACACTGTGAGCCACGATAAGGGTTGCGCAAGATTTGTGCAGGTAATATTTCTCTATAGTATTTTGTTATCCTCTTCCGTTCGTTCTCTCTAGCCTCTGTGTATGCCCAGGACAGAATAGGAGGACGAATAGATCAAGACGGTGGAGCCATGTAGATTTGCTGATGGAGATGATTATGCTCATTCAATTCAATTCTTGATTTCCAGGCTTGTCTTGCCTCAACACTGCTATGCCTAGGTATTTGGGTTCCATTTAAAAATTTTTCCCCTGTTTAGATAATTGTTAGGTCCTTCTGTGCCTTTCAGCTGCTCGATGCAATGCCGGAACCAAACAAGATTCCGTTCTTGCTGCCGGCGCTGACCTTCGATTCAGCGACGCTAGGTCTTACTCCTCCGCATTGCTGGCGCTTGGCTTCACTTCATCGACGCCACGACCATTAGTCAGTTATTTGTATATCCTCCTCCTGCTGTGTCCTTCGATTCTTCGCTTCCTGTTGGCTTGCCGCGCTACAGCCCCAGGTGATGGCCTTCTAAATTGGAAAGGAGCATTGTCCCCTTCTATAAATCTTTCATTCTAGCAGCATGAAAAAAGGTTCTCTGTTTCCTAATTTGGTGTCAACTTTTCAGGTTTGGTTTTCTAAGTCATAGGATCGTCACCAAGATAGTAGAGAAATTGGAAGCTACCTGCTATGTTCTGGCATCATGAAAAAAGGTTAGCCTTCACGCTAATTTCTCGATGATTGGTGATGGTAACTATCATTGTGGCGGAGAATGACACACCGATCCGGCTTCAGATCGAAAGATCGAACCCTGCAATCTTAGCACCACAGCTCCTCTGGTTATCAACCAAGTCACGGACCAGGTTGACCTCGCCAAGAAGGCTAATCCCTGCCTACGCAACGAAGAACACAAGCAAGAACAAGAAAGAACGCAACCAAATTGCAGATGAAAGATTAATCTCACGAGTTGGGGTCTCACAAACCGAAGAACGGCGAAACTGTTTCTTGACAGAATAATCTAAGCAAAACCCAAAACCTAATGACGGTGGTGGTGTATGATTATAAAGGTCTTAGGGTCGTCGCCTACCCTGGACGCGCCCCCTAATGGGCCCAAACACGATACACGGTCCAACGGACCAAAAGTAGGTGTCGTAGCACCCTGGCAGATTCTGGACACTGACTTGTTTCGACTATTCCCGTTGATTCTGAAGGGGTTTTGACGTGAAACTACTTGGATTGGCTTCCTTATCAAATTCTTTCCATCCATATGTGGATCATCAAAAACGGAGTTCGGATGCGTCCTAGGCGTCCGTTTTATTACAGACTGGTCCTGACGGTCGAGGCAGACTCGAACTCGGATTGGACTAGGCCTCTGGCTTGGCTTGGACGTCCTTGCTGGCCTCCTAAGGTGGTGGCCAAGGAGGAGGACGTCCAAGGCCATCTCTTAGGTGTTCTCCATCTTCTTGGAGCGTGCTCCAACTTGGGCCTAGGTCCCAAGGATGTCTAACAAGCTCATGACGACAGTGTAGCTCCCGCCAGAAATAGCGACAGAATATATTGGTAATTTGGAGGCCTTGCCAACATGATATTGAGATGGAACCAGATCTATTTGAAAGCTTATCAAACAAGCTTTCCATCAAGTGCTCATTGACCTCGATCGCACTCCGGATGGATGAGTTATGGCCTTCCCAATGAGGCACTGTCGGGCTACCGACGAACCGAAAATTCAACTTTGATGAACTTGCACGTTGAGACATATTTGTACCTACATTCAAATAATGATATATACATGTGGAATCAAGTGAATTGTACCAAAAATCACTATGCAACTGTAGGAACGAGCTCACCTTATAAACAATGGTCGTATCCGATGGTGTCATGTCCTCATCATCCTCCCCTTGACAACAAACCATCCTCGGTTTGGGATTAGCTGAAGAAAACATTGTTGGTAGTAGCCAACATTGCTCCCCTTCTTGAAATTTAACATGTTTCTTTATAACAAAACTAGGGGAACTCGACATGACAAGATTATAGCAATTGCAATCCTTTGGTTGATCATACTTTTGCACAATATAAGGAGATTTTAGATTTGAACAAATATAGACACGATGCACCATATACTCTCCTTTACAATTATATTTTCCAATAAAATGATATGTATGTCTAGAGAACCATGGCAAATCAGCATATGCATAAAGTTTCTCCTCTAAAGAACTAAGATTACACGGAACATCAAATTCAATGTAACCCAAAGTATTTAAAGAAGACAACAATTTTAGCTCATCAACTTCACTAGCATTATGAATAACAAGTCTATTTTCAGCACAAGTGCTCATTTTCAGCACACATATAGCATGATCATTCTTCAATGATTGCATGGGTATAACATAAATATCATCATGCAAGTCATCTTCGTCACAAGAAACATCAAGCAAATCATCTTGTGACAAAGGTAAATCAAGCAAATGCTCCACTAAAATTTGCTCTATCATAGCATGATTGGTGGAAAAATTCAGCACATCAAGAGAACTCTCACCTTCTGTGAGTTTAGCATCATGGGCATTACCTTTGCTCTCATGTTCAGCAGGGGTAATAGTTGATGGTTCTGAATTTTCATATGAGGCTGTGAGCTTCTCATTTTCTGTCACGTCATCCTTGCTCTTTTCTACATTGTCCTACAAAAGGTTAGGCATAGCAGGAGGAATAACAACCGACTCTTCCTCTAAATGGTGCACCTCATCATATGAAGTCAAAACAGGAGGTGGATTAACAAAGGTTTCTCGCATAAGAAGTTTCATATCATTCCAAGTTTGAGGCTTATCAGAAGGATCTAAAGACTCCCACCAAGATAAAGCAGAATGTCGCAAAACACTGGCTGCATTTTTTACCTTCCTTCTTGGACACATAAAGCGAGTAGCAAATATGTTATCGATGGCAATTTCCCACTCCATGTACTCATCAGCACCTATACCATCATAAGTCGGTGGATATGAACAACCTGTCATTGTAAACACAAAAACAAGGAACAAACAGTGAAAGTTATCCCTACCAAATGACTACGTGGTTGCAGTGGTGTCACTTTTCACAACAAGTGGAAGCGTCTTACCAAGCTCTTATAAAGTTCTTACCAACACAAGCAGTGGCGGTACAACTGGTGGCTGGTTCGTGATACCTGTGAGGCAGTGGTACCGAGATTGCAAGGGTCTTTTTCTGTACCGATCTGAAGTATATGTGGAGCTTGGGAGGCACGAAAAAGAACAAAAATATATATGTGGCACACAAGTCAGTGACAGATAGCAATATTGAATAAATGTCCAGAGCACTTGTCCTAGTTGCTGGCCTATACGTGTTTCTATCACCAGTTGTGATAAACAAGAGAGAAAACAAGGATGAAAGGAAACAAGTATTAAAGGTAGCAACGGATATGAACAAGGCAAAAGATACCACAAACAATAGAGCTATTGAGTGTTCCTTATGTACTCCTTTTCGATATCTTCTATTTTCTTTTACTATTTTTCTTTTATTTTTTTTGTCCAATCTTTTTTTTCTTGCTTTTTCCCTTTTGATATTTTTTCTCAACAAGGAGCACACAAGAATAAACCACAAAAAATTTGATCTCAATTGAATAAAAGATGTGGCCTATAGAAAATTAGGACTGTGCTCTAAAAAGCATAACAAAACTTGTGGGCCCAGAAACTCAATTTTCCTAATTGAATTTCACAAATCTAATTTTTGCGAACCTAGCTATGCTGGGATGAAATAGATCTAAAATTTTCTGGCGTTCTCCGTAGATATAAAATTTTCCCCGTTTCGAGTTCGGATGCAAAAGTTATGACTGTTTTAAGGAAGCTGCTCGAATAAGAGTTTTAGTGGACACAAGATGCAAACCGATAGTGATACGGAATAGCGGCGGGTGGAGGGATCAACACAAACTAGAAAAGAACACAATCTAAACTAGCAACAAGACTTTGACCTAGGACACAAACTCAACAACGGAATCTGAAACTGAAATATGCAAAGGCTATGGCGCGGAAGGTTCTAGGATAGGAAATAAAAGTATGGCACTGGACTATAGGACAAATGCGAAACTCTCAAACTAGGGAATAAAAGTGAACCTGATGGTATACCTTAGCTCTGATTACCACTTAATGGAGACGGGGATCCCGATCTTCCGTCAGGTGATGGTAACTATCGTTGTGGCGGAGAATGACACACCGATCCGGCTTCAGATCGAAAGATCGAACCCTGCAATCTTAG
Organism: Miscanthus floridulus; assembly: GCF_019320115.1. Taxonomy (NCBI): domain Eukaryota; kingdom Viridiplantae; phylum Streptophyta; class Magnoliopsida; order Poales; family Poaceae; genus Miscanthus; species Miscanthus floridulus. The sequence continues at coordinate 76,468,818 of NC_089582.1, forward strand.
CACCACAGCTCCTCTGGTTATCAACCAAGTCACAGACCAGGTTGACCTCGCCAAGAAGGCTAATCCCTGCCTGCGCAACGAAGAACACAAGCAAGAACAAGAAAGAACGCAACCAAATTGCAGATGAAAGATTAATCTCACGAGTTGGGGTCTCACAAACCAATAACGGCGACTGTTCAATGACAGATTGATCTAAAACAAAACCCAAACCCTAATAGAGGGGCAGCGGCTGTTTATGAAGACTCTAGGGTCGTGCAAGACCCCTGGACGTGCCCCTAATGGGCCCAAACTCGATACATGGTCCAATGGACCAAAAGACGGTGTCGCAGCACCCTGGTAGATTCTGGATGCTGACTTATTTCGATGATTCCCATTGATTCCGAACAGCTTTTCATGTGAAACCACTTGGATTGGCTTCCTTATCAAATTATCTTTCCATCCATATGTGGATCATCGAAAACGGAGTTTGGATGCGTCCTGGGCGTCTGTTTTATTGCAGACTGGTCCTGACAGCCGAGGCAGACTCGAACTCGTATTGGACTGGGCCTCTGGCTTGGCTTGGACGTCCTTGCTGGCCTCCTAAGGTGGTGGCCAAGGAGGAGGACGTCCAAGGCCATCTCTTAGGTGTTCTCCATCTTCTTGGGGCGTGCTCCAACTTGGGCCTGGGTCCCAAGGATGTCTAACAAGCCCATGACGACAGTGTAGCTCCCGCCAGAAATAGCGACAGAATATATTAGTAATTTGGAGGCCTTGCCGATGTGATATTGAGATGGGACTAGATCTATTTGAAAGCTTATCAAACAAGCTTTCCATCAAGTGCTCATTGACCTCGATCGCACTCCGGATGGATGAGTTATGGCCTTCCCAATGAGGCACTGTCGGGCTGCCGACGAACCGAAAGTTCAACTTTGATGAACTTCCATTATGAAACACATTTGAACCTACAATCAAATAGTGACATGTACATGTGGAACCAAGTGAATTATAACCAAAGCCACTATGCAAATGTAGGAACGAGCGCACCTTATAATCATTGTTCGTATCCGAAGGTGCCATGTCCTCATCAGTTTGTGCCTCCGAATGGCAGTGACATGATATATTGTATAGCCAGTATAACATTTGTATTTGAAACATATATTTTACCCACTGCCCACTAAAAAATGTATAATGTGACGTCTCCTTTTCATTATTCTGGTTGTTTTCCCACATAACCAACCGAATTTTCATGACCAAAGTAGTCTTTAGTCTTTTTTCAATTGTTATTAGGTGTGTAACCATGTCCTTCTTAGTCATTGCATTGCACAGAACGATTGAAATTGAACTTTCCATGTGCAAGTTACATTGTGTGCTACTGCATATAGTATGTTTGCTGCACACGCAGCACCAAAGTAAATGAAATTAAAGGGCACTAAAGTATCAGCGGAATTTGTTATGTTCGTTCGCCTACCATATTTTATTGAATCTTATTATTTCATATATGCACAGCTGCAAAGATGTGACTTTCTCCTAAATGTGATTGAAGGTATGCTTGCAAAATATTTATGGTCTGGGAAAGCAATATTTTAATCTAATATAGCTTTTTGGTTTTCCCTCTCAGTGTCCGCTTCATTTAGGGCACCTTGAGAAAGTTCATGTCTCGGGATGATTAATATAGATATAGCCTATATTATTTGTGGAAGACGAGAAAATCTAGATTTTAGCATCCCATCAATTTCAAGGTATAAACGCCAGTTACCTGCACGGTTTGATTTCCGTTTAATCGCCTGGCGCGTGCGAAGGCGCGCGTGATGGACTAGTAGCTATTATTTAGAGATGCTCTTACAGAATCCCATGCTACTGGAATGAATCTAGTTACCATCCGATTTAGCTCCATAAATACTGACATGGACATGGCTTAAGGAAGCTAATTACTTGGGTTCAAGTAGTTCCGGCTAGAGAGATGGAGTAACTAAGCCCTAACGTTAGATCCATTATCTCAGAGTGAAATTCAGACAATTCAACCCTTCCTGCGCGGGAGCCAGACATCGCCAAAATGAGTAAGTCTAAGTCGCCGAAGAGAGTATTTTTGGTCTCTCTCGCAAGCTCTGATAGTGAGACAACAAAGGAAAGAATCTACAGGCTATTCACTTCCCTCTTTCAGTGTAGCCGGGTAGCAGTATCGGCAATCCCACGAGCAGACGAATCAAATCAGGCCTATTCTTTTTCTATGTTCTTTTTTTGCTCTACCCATTTCTTCTCTTTACAAACGTGAAAGCCTTTTTACGTGCACAAGTCCAGAACGAATTTCGACTCGTCCCTCTCTTGAGACGAGGTCTTAAGTTCATTTTATCTTCTTCTCAATCTCCGTTCTTCTTTAATTAAATACGATCTTGAGAAAACCATGCGCGGCAATGCGAAAGATGAGAAAGAAATTGGCATGTCCTGGATCTACCACTTTTGACTTCCTTTTTCGTACTCTTCTTTCATACTCCTTACCAGAACGCTTTTCCTGGTTCAGAAGAATAAGGTACTGAAATTGTGACTTACATATGGAAAATGCCTTCGTCTTGAAGCTACCAATGCACACCAGGGTGAAATCATTGTCAATTAATTGTTAGATTCCCCATATCACCCATAGCCACCCAAATCTTTTTGTGCCTCAAACTCTGCTGCCCTATCACTCCTCGATAAGTGTACTTACTCAGGTTGTGCACTTGGCTGAGCGAGATCTTCCCCTTTGGCATCAGAACCACCTACCTACACTAACGTAACTAATGCAGATGGCGGAAGTTAGTAGTTCTCCTATAGTAGTATTAGACGTATTTATCACGTGTAGACCTTAGGACCTTCTCAGTTCTGCAGGAAGGATATTTATATATATACCATTCCATATTAAAGTAAGACGGATAGGGCATATTTGACTAGGAAGCAAGGAAAGCTAGTCCCTCCATACCAGCTAGCATTCTTGTTTAGGGAGTCTCCTTCTTTACTGAGTAAGGTTCCTGGGTGCCTATGCGATTATTAAGGCAGGGTGCTACTGTACTAGTAGTAGAGTGGGTTGAATCAAATCGTTTGTCTAGAGAGGGTATAGCGATGACCAAAGCTGACTGTACTAGAAACTTGAGATCCTGTATAGGCAACAGGCCTTCGAATAGTGTATGAACTATAGGACAAGAACAACCTATAAACAAGCGAATTCAGCCTTTAGATAAAGACAATTGGAAAAGAAGTCGAATCAAACCTAAGGCCTTTTTGGCATCGGTACACTCCCCGCAGTTTCAACTACAGTTTCAACGTAGGGGGCCACTACGGGTAGGAGCTCGCTAAATTCGGCCCAGGGGGAGACACTTTGGGAATGGGTCCCCACGGACTTCCCCGTACAAAAAGAGAAATGGGAACAAGGTGTTATGTTCTTTGTTGTGATTCTTGGCCGTTCAAGAATCACCGTTTTCGTGCTAGCTCTCGGCCTCCTCATTATAGTCCTCCTAAAATCCAAGGCATTTCTTCAGAATACATCCTGTCTTTTCATCTTTGTAGTCCTATGCATAGTCAGTACTATAGCCCCAGTCATAGCTACTAATAAAATCAAACTAGAAACCAAAAACCAGACGGAATAGTAGGTATAAAGTAAATTGCCCAATGTTTCCAAATTAGTCCAACTTCGTACCTTTCCGGCATAAACCATATATCACAGGCAGGTCGTATTTCTATGGGTTGGTAGTAATGGAATGGTTTCATTATCTAAAATGAAGAACATTTCCCACCAAAAGATCAGTCCAATAATACCACTCAATGGTAAATAGCGCAATACTTCTTCGTGAATATGAAGGCGAACCACAATGAGAAACATACTTGTCCCATTAGCATGCATACAACGGAGCAACCAGCCCCCTTCAACATCTCTCATAATGTGTTCTACGCTGTTGAAAGCTAGATCCACATGAGGTGTGTAATGCATAACTAAAAAACGCCAGTCACTATGTGAATGACTAAACAAATACCAGCTAACGAACCAAACCCCCACCAATAACTAAGATTGCTCGGGGTTGGATAATCTATTAAATGCAGGTTAAGTGTGGAGTATATAGGTTGTTTAAGAAGAGAGAATCATTGGTTCCTTATAGTCATTTCACTTTTCTATCGTGACAACTCCTCTTCCCCCTTATTTTATTTACCCCCTTGCCTTGATGGAAATTGGCTTTGCAGTGCCCTGAATAAGAATAAAGTTGCATGAGAAGATTAATCCCATTTTGGTTTGGCGAGAGGGAGGCAGCTAATTGCTCGGGCTATGGATTTGTTGGTTAGTTGATTCTCGAAATCTGGTCATTCGGAAAAAAAAAAACTGCTGCTTTCTCTGCCGGTTTCCTAAGGCTTCAAACGAATGACTAGTCATGTTGATAATGAAATCAAAGTCTATTTTTTACCTTTCATGAAGAAGCCTGCATGCAAATTACCTAGCCCTTTTCAAAAGAACGTCGATTTCCATCTCAACAAAGAAAGAACTCAAAATAAATGAAAACAAGATTGCTTGTTGTCCTATTACTCTTTTGTCAGCCTTGTGGAGCTTTGGAAAGGAGAGAATTTGAATAAAGTAACTCTCGGAAACTCTTATTGGACGAGAGAGAGTGAATATGATATTGGGCGTGGGTTTTTCCTGTAGGTTTATGAAGACAGGCTTTCGAGGACAAATCTATTATTTATCTTCTTTTTTTTGAAACAATTCTCTATAGCTGGTCTGCCCACTGGCCTATCCTACTTTGGTTAAGGTGATTGGAGATTGCTCAATCAAAAAAGGAAAACATTCGATCCTTCCAAAGCTTCAGGACATGAATTGGAATGAAAAAGAAATGATTACTTCAAACTTTAAGAGAGATGGAGGACTCCCAATCGGTTTAAGCAAGAGCTTTAAAGTTGAGAAAGAAGAAGGGCCGAAGGCTTTGACATTCAATCAACGGAGTTATTTTGTATTCTATTCTTTCTATTTCTTCTCTATCCTTCTTCTCTGCCAACCCTACCTTACCTTATTGAATGCCTTGCACTTGCTTTCTCGTCTCAATCCGACGTTCTTCTTTTGATGTGTGAACCTATGAACTTCTCTAACGCCGTAGCTTTAGGTCAATCCCTAGTAGCTTTCTTTGCCGACCGAGCCATCACTCGCCTTCCTACTACCTACTATAGGCTTGCTCCTGAAGCTGGAAAGTAACGAACGAAGTGAAAAACTAGAATCTAGATTGTGGTGCTTCATCTCTAGAATGGGCTCTTTACTCACCAACAAACACCATTCCATAGCTTCAACATGCTACCAGTACAATCAAAATTGGAAAAAGGATGAGAGTAGCATTGGCTTTAGGGGATGTTGCTGGCTCTATAGTAATTGGATCGGTCATGGTGCATTTTGGAGAAGGATTGGATTGGATAGATAGCTTCTGCCTCTCAGACGTGACAACAGTAGGGTATGGAGGCCTGATCGACCATGGAAGGAAGACTCCGCAGATGCTATATGAAAACTCTGCATAGGAGGAGACACTAGCATCTCCACTTGGCCCTTCTAGCATAATCACTGAGACCCTACTTGCGTACTCGGATTACTGAAGGCAACCTATTTGAAAATGGGCTTCTGGCCTACTCAATCCTTTCCCTTTCTGCATCTCCACACTGAAAAGGGGGGGTCCCTCCTCCCCCTGCTAGCTAGATATGGTGGGGTGCTTTCTCTTGATCAGAGTCTCCATTTTGAGATGGCAAACCCAGCTATAAGGGGATAGTAGAGCCCGTGCATAAGATGCTGCCTGGCTGCTTCAATAATAAGCAAATGGATAGCGCTCTGCCTACAGAAACCAAACCTATTGTTTGCAGCCCTTCCTTACAGAGAGCAAAATTCCAACCCAACGTCTATAAAGAGAAATAACAAAAAGTAGAGTAAGGAGGACAGACCGGTACACAGGCACAACATCATGCAAAGAAAATGAAAAGTAGGGTCTTCAATCAAAATGATAATTATTCTCTATTTCCATGACCTGCACTATAAGCAACAAAATAAACTCCCAGGCTTCCTACCTGCTACCTATTTCTCACTCATAAGAGCTTCGACCTTGCTTATACTTGAATTTCTCTTGCCTTCATTCCCATAAGAGAAAAGCTTTCCTACCCTAGTTCCTAAGCATAGACATTTCCTCTTTATTTACTATTAGATAGAGTAGAATGACTGTACCAAGCACCATCCCTATGTTGACTAATGACATGCAAAGAAATCTACTACTCTGAATTCACATCTCTTTTCCATAAACTCCTATGAGAGGACCACTGACGACAAGACAACAGAAAAGTAGCTTACCCAAAGCTAATCCTCAGTTTTGACCAGTACAAAAGCAAAGCTTGTCCCAGCCTCATTAGACTAAAAAGAATTACCCCTGCCTCTGTTGGGTTCAGAACGGCGGCCCCTGCTGGAGTGAAACCTTCCACCATTTTCGCTCATTATCATATCCAACGAATATACATCGGATAGCTTTCTTGTTGAATTTACTTCGGATCGCTCTTTTGATAGCCAAGAGTCCCAATCTTTCACTCCATCATGCCTTCGGTAAGGGCTGGCTCACAAGATATAGCCAGAGGTGTGTCCTTGCTTGTATTATTAGAAATCACTGATCCACCAACCGTTGCATTTCGTTCTAGTGACAAGGACCTACCTTCAAGCTGAGCGATTGAGCTCTGTTATAGCTGCCATTTCTTATTCATATTAGACCACTGACCATGAGGAAACCATAATAATAATGAGAGATAAGATGCAGCTCACTTGGAAAAAACCCTATTCTTATTCCTTTACTTGTGTTTAGCTTTGTCATTGGTATGACAATCCGTTCTATCAGACCCATCATAGGCTATGTAAGGTATTATTGCCGTCACTTCAACAACTGAAAAGGTTTTTTCTAAAGTCACCACTAGGACACTTGTTAGGAAGGCCTGGGAATGACCCTCTATCCCTCCAATCTGAAAAAGCAGGAATGCAGGAAAATCATCACATTAACTACACCATTCTTGAGCGCCAATCAGTATCCTCCTAGATTCTCATGTGTTGAGTATCAAACAAAAGATCCCATGTTGGGTTGGTCAGATCGATTCAGCTTTACCCATTCATTGTTTCATCGAGGCAAGACTAAAAGGGACAATTTTCTTATCTTTTGAGGTCTCAATGAACGGTTCTTAAATCATTAACGGATGCAGAAATGGGACAGGTTATTACCGGTTTGAGGGGACAATGGTTTTCTAGGTTGTTTCACCAATCTGTTGAATTGGAATGGAGCTCACAACCATGAAACCCCTCGTTGTTTGATAGCACCTATCTTGTTCCCTTCGGGGAGAAATACTACTCTTGATTTTCTTGTTCCTGTTGTTCTTCTCTCTCGAAGAGATGGGTGCACTGCCTTGGAGAAGGTAGTGTGCCTATCAACGACTCCTTTCCATTGTATGGGAGGATATCTTCTTTGTTGTAGCTGAACTGATGTATGAATAAGGAGAGTGTGAATGGGGATTGGAGAATGCCTTGCAATGAATTACGGATCCTTCTTGTATGTCCTCGAGAGGAGCCTCTAATGACCTTTCCACACCAGTTTGAGGGAACCCAATCCAGGTGGGAACTCCTAGAATGGGGTTAGAACTTGTTTTTCTTCATAAATATGGGGAATCTGCCATCGAACTACCATTGGTATGATCCGTCTTCGATTGACTAGCATCAGTTATCGGCTAATGGCATTTTAGAAAGCTTCTCTTCCCTTGTTGGGTTCCTACCGTTTACTAATAATAAGAGTAGTGGTGACTTTAGATTGATTTTCTTGTCTGTCTTTCAATGAGAGATGCAGAAACTAAAGAAAAGATATGCCCATCTGGATAAATATATCAAGGTGCTATTATATTACTAGGGGTGATCCTCTTTTGGTGGGGCAAAGGGAATGAAGAGAAGAGGTTTAGTATAAGAACAGAGGAAGGGTTGGAAAAAAGATGAATCGAACTTGCCAGATTGAACTGAAGACTATAAAGGAGGAAGAAAGCCCATAATTATCATGTATGACAAGGTTATTCTTATCATGGTGAAACTGTTGGAAAAAAGGTTACTTTGATTTTCTATCTATTAGTTGACTACGAAGCTTCTTCATCCCGACCTATCTGTATGTGAAAAGCACTCCGCCAGAATCCTCGTAGTACTAAGTCATGGCTTACAAGCTAGCCCCTACTCCTTGTTTGGGCAAGATCTATATGGTTTACCAACCTGGCATAGACACCAGATCCTTTTTATCAAGCGTGCAGGACCAGTGAAGAAAAAAGATTTGCAAAAACGCACATGAAACATATTGAACTCCTAAGAAACACCTGACCTCAGGTGCTTTTTTTCCTTCTGGATGGTTCTGATGTAGTGAACAGCTTCTGACCATTATGACCTTTTTATTTCATTTTTTATTTTCTATAGGAACTCACTACTGCTGCATTTCAAATGTGCCTGCCTATTGCCTTAATTTATAGACCTCTACGATTCACATATAGCCACACTAATGTAAGACAGCTCAATCGAGTCTAGCCTGAGATATAAAATCACACTAGCCAATCAAAAAAGTAGCCAAACAAAGCCAAGTAGTTTTCATCCATAAGTACACAGGTGAACAAGTAGAAAGAGCTTACTTGGTAGTGGGGAACTCTTGCATTATCTGAGTTTATATGCCTTTTCAAAACTAGCATCGTAGGAACTTTAAGAAAAAGATATTGTTTTAGCAGCTCTTATTTCTATTTTACTGCTCAACTCGCTCTTAAACATAAAAATGGCACTTACCCAGAAAGGTCAGTTTTCTTACTAACCCACTTTAAAAGCCAGATCATATGCGGCGATATACTACGGCTGAAAGAAAACGAAGACAACAAAGCTTTCCTAGTGAGAAAATGGAGGACTTTACACACTTTTGGTTATTACCAAAGAAGCTTGTTGAAAGCGCTCGCTTCGTGAAAACAAAGCAGAAGGAAGCAGAATGTCTCGTCCACCGATAGTATACAGAATTTGGATACATCACTAACTATAGTGAAAAGGATCTTCGGAGTTTTTACGATGTTCCAATCAATGGGTAAGAAGATCCTCCCACAATATGTTCATCTCTTGCTTCAAAGACTAGTTCTTCCGAAGGAGAGAAAGGAAGAGTAGTTGTAAGATAACACCGAGAATAGTTATGAGCCATATGTGACTGTGCAAAAAAGTACGATTTACCTAGCAAGCATTTCTTTTTTGAATTCATTAGCAACAAGTTGTTTGTGTATCACTTTGAACTTGGAATTCATTTATTGCTTTTTCACTAAAGTACTCTTGCTTTTGAACTCAGCGAATCCCTCCTTTTCCTCCACTCTCACCATTATACCTCCACCTGCTTTACAAGAAGGTAGCAGAGGGAGTGATGGTGATTGAGAAAAGATATGGTATTTGGGGGATGCAATACGAAACTATGTTATGTCAGATATGCGGAGGGCATACTAATAGGAATTCCGAAGATCAAAAGAATGGATAGATGTGGGTACCTGCTGCGAGATAAAGTAAGGAACCTTCTTCTTTCAGTATGCAAGAGTCTCGGTATTCGAATAAGATGGTCCAGGATGGAGGGCAACAAGCTGGGGGAAGAAGGAACCGAGGAATACTAGTTAGGTACAGGGATGAGTACTCTCTTTATCCGATGAGGGCAAAGTCAGAGCTTACATTCCCATTACAAGGTGGAAAGAGAAACTCTCCTTTGACAACTTGAAAGAGAAAAATGGGCGAAGAACAAAGAAAAGATGGGTGGTCCCCTTCAAAGCATTTTCTTGCAAGGGTCTATCACGAAAGAACTCAAGCCAATACTTTTTAACATAGTAGATCCTAGGAAACATACGTACGAGATATTTAGAGGCCTTCTTCGGCAAGGGTATCCGGTAAAAGGAGGACGGTTCCCAATCTTTTGATCGGCAAAGGGTTCGATGCATTGATTTTCGCCTATGAACGAGTCAATCAGCTAGATCTACTTGCGGCAAACGGCACCTTCCTTTCCCAGTCAATGGCACGTAAGGCAATGGTTGTTATTGAAATTCAGATCAGGGCTAGGTTTCGGCTTTTTCCACGGTTTTGTAACGGTAGGGTTTGGGTCCTCGCTACATCCCTTCTGCTCCTACTAAGGACGCTGTTGAACCAATAGGATTTGCCGAGCGAGCACTACCATAACTTATGGTATCTGACCAGTGTTAAGCATTAGCCAACCAGGGAAAGAAACTGAGCGACTACCTGCGCTGTCACACGGCTCCATTTATCGAACAAAGGGATCAGACTGTTGCCATTAAGGCAATGAAATTGACGAGGAAGAGTAAGGAGTTTGGAATGACAAAGCCATTTAAAGACCCAAATATTCAGTTATATCTTATAGCAGTCAGTGGAAAAATGATCATCGGTTCGTGGATTCACTTTGTTCTTCGCTTGAATGGAATTCTTCTTCTGCCTAGCTTTTGGTTCTCTTTTAGGATCATCACGTTATACGTTACTCTTTCGTGCTGTAGTTACTCACTAGGGATGAAAGCCAAGAACTAAACGATCAAGAAAGAGGCAAATGAGAAAGAAGAAGGAGCAGGGTCTCGTGTCCACTAAGAAAGGAGACAATCCAGTCTAGCATCTCTATATCTAATTGAGTGGAATAAAAACACATTATCGAAAAAGTTCTTTCGAGAAATTATGATTCAGACGAAAGTGGTCAGTTCTGTTCTATTTGAATCTGAGCCGCAGAATCAGCATCTACCCAATCCTCAGTCGTGCAATGAAGGCTTTAAACCAAATAAGTTAGAGCATCCAAGGCAGCAGTGAAACAAGAAATTACCGAGCGAGGACCGGTGGAAGAGGCTTGGGAATATGTTGAAAGATGGAAATGAAGAGAAGAGGAAAGAGGAAATTATACAGGCTTGCCTACAATCCCTTTCCTTGTTAGAAAAGCAATTTCACCCCTAACTTAAGATGCTTACCTACCACTACTACTGGCTGGAGGCAATGGCTTTAGGATATGCCCTGATCGTGCTTCTCTACACTGACCTTTCTTCTGGTATCACGAATTGGATTTGAACCAATATCCCTCTATCTTGGGAAACTATCCTTTTAGTAAATCGTGATTTGTGAGGATGAAGTAAAAAGATAGGTCCCTCTCATTCAATATCAATAGTTGACCTCCTAGAAATATCAACAATGCCCGTCCACTATATATATGTAAATCCGTTCTTCTGGCGTCTTTCTTGGTCTTCTGTCTGGCTCTACCTCGCAAGGACTTCTACCATCCCTCTTTTTCTAAATTGTTGTTCACATAGTTCTATTAAAAGAGGAGGATTTCTCTAACCAACAGCATAGGTCAGAGTTTAGGTTTATCCCTTCCCCTTCTACTTACTTGAGAGTAGGGAGTAAAACTAGATAAGTCTTAAGCGAAGACTGGGTTTAATGATACCCTCCCCATTCGTAACTGCTTACAGCGGAACTTCTACTATTCATTCTATCCACTATCTCTCGACAAATGAATCTGAATCAAAGTAGAGTAGAAGGCCAGACCTTAGGCGAATTTTGGTATCAAAAGATGAAAGTGCTAAGTGTGCTTGCTTTGCACACTGGCACAGCTGAATGAGAATTCACTAGCTCAGATTGAGTGGCTCACTTCGCTAAGAAGGGCTTTCTATAACTAAGAAATGAGAATTGTTGACCCATATGATCTCAGGCTCATAAAGAGGATGAAACTAATAATTTAATTCACACTTTGAGATTGAGCTCGTCAGTGATTTTTTACAAGGTGTCTAGAGAAACCTGCTTTGAACATGACATTCGTGCCCAAGGAAAGTTTTGGCAGGAGAAGCTGCCTCCTCGAATGGTAGCCGCTCACTTCCTTCAATTAAATCAACTAATTTCTAGTTTCCTTTGCCATCAAACAATGCTAGGGTTTGCCCTGAACTTGGTTAACAAGGGTTGTCCTTCAATCGGATAAGGAGCAGGTTATAAACAAGAAGGGAAGTAGTGCCTCGCATGTCCCTTTTGAAATAATTGATGTCCGGCGAGCGCCCCACTTCCTTTTTTTCTAAAGAACATACTAGGGTCATAAACAACCAGCTTGCTTCGTTGAATTGATTTCCAAACAGTTCGGGGTGCGTGTCTCTACTCTAGTTCTTACCTAATAATGTCCTACTTTCTTTAATTCAGGAAGATACCGACGTGGGCTGAACATTTACAACATGTACGCACTGTGTTGCAGCAACTCTGTGATCACCACCTCTTTGCCAAGCGCTCCAAGTGTTTCTTTGGTGAGCCATCGGTCGCGTACCTTGGCCATATAATATCAGCTGATGGGGTCTCCATGGACAGCGACAAGGTGGCTGCAGTGGAGGCCTGGCCACGTCCCCGTTCGGCGTGGGCCCTTTGCGGGTTTTCTGGGGCTTACTGGATACTACCACAAGTTCATCGCCGGATATGGTGGTGTGGCTGCGCCACTGACAGCCCTCCTCCAGTGGGAGGCCTTCTCCTGGAACGATGAGGCAGAGGCGGCCTTTCTCCAGCTCAAGGCGGCGCTGGTGTCTGCTTCGCTGCTGCAGCTTTCCGATTTCAGCAAGCGTTTCATTGTTGATTGTGATGCTTCAAGAGCTGGATTTGGCGCAGTGCTTCATCAGGGAGATGGTGCCGTGGCTTACTTCAGTCGAGCAGTGGCAGCTCATCATGCCAAGCTACCAGCATATGAGAGAGAGCTCATTGGCTTGGTCAAAGCCGTACGTCATTGGCGGACATATTTATGGGGTTGTTCATTCACAGTCCGTACAGATCATTGGAGTCTCAAGTACATTCTCGACCAGCGCCTCACGGTGATTCCACATCATACATGGGTGACTAAGCTCTTTGGTTATGATCTCACGGTCGAATACCGTGCAGGGAAACTGAATACTGTGGCAGATGCTTTGTCCCGCAACGACTCCGACATACTTGCTGCTCGCGCAGTTTTGACTCCAACATTTGCCCTCTACAATGACCTGCGACCGGAGCACTTGCACGATCCGCAGGCTTAGGGGCTGCATGCACAGATAGCAGCTGGAGCAGCGCCTGATGGTTGGAAATTGGTGGATGATATGGTGCTGTATAGGGGGCGCCTTTTTGTTCCAGACACCTCTGTGCTATGGCCGCGTCTGCTGCAGGAAGCGCATGGCAGCCATGAGGGGCGCAGAAGACTCTTCACCGATTCCGGGCGTCCTTCTTCAATGCTCGTGCACATCGCTTGGTCCGTGACTACGTCCATGGCTGTGCTGTTTGTCAACGGAACAAGACTGAGCACTTACATCCGGCTGGGTTGCTGCAGCCTTTGCCCATTCTAGAAAATGTGTGGAGCGACATCGCCATGGATTTTGTTGAGGGCTTTCCACGGGTTGGAGGGAAGTCCGTGGTGCTCACTGTGGTGGATCGGTTTTCCAAGATGGCTCATTTCATTGCTTTGAGTCATCCATATTCAGCAAACTCAGTGGCTCATGCCTTCTTCGATAATATTGTCCGTCTCCATGGATTTCCCTGCTCCATTGTTAGTGATCGTGATACGGTATTCACCAGCAATTTTTGGGATGAACTCTTCAAGGTGGCTCATGTTCGGTTATTGTGTAGCTCGCCATTTCATCCACAGACGGATGGACAGTCAGAGGTGACCAACCGCATCATAGTGATGTACTTGTGCTGCTTGGCTGGTGATCGACCGCGTTCTTGGCTCCCGTGGCTACCGTGGGCAGAATTCAGTTACAATACCTCCTTCCAGTCTGCTCTTCGGGCTACTCCCTTTGAGGTAGTCTATGGCATACCACCACCACCTTTGGCGTCTTACCTTCCTGGCTCAGCCCGGGTGGTTGCGGTGGATCGCCAGCTCCGTGACCATGATGAATTTTTAGTTGAGATCCGAGATCGGCTGCGTTTGGCTCAGAACGTGATGAAGGAGCATCAAAATAAGAAGCGTCGTATGGTTGAGTTTGCTGTGGGTGATTGGGTGTTGCTGTGTCTCCACCACCGCACAGTTGTTGGCATCACTACTGCTTCATCGTCCAAGCTCGGGCCTCATTTCTTCGGGCCGTATCAGGTGATTGAGCGCATTGGGGAGGTGGCATATCGCCTGAACCTTCCTCCTAAGGAGCGCATTCATGATGTTTTCCATGTCGCTCTCTTGAAGAAGTTTGTGGGGGAGCCGCCTTCTGCATTGGTTCTGCTCCCTTCGGTTCTCCATGGTCGGGTGGTTCCCACTCCGGCTGCTTTGGTCCGTGCTCGCCTCAACCGTGGCCGTTGGCATATTCTTGTTCATTGGGAAGGTTGCACACCTGCTGATGCTACTTGGGAAGCTGTGGAAGACTTCAAAAATCGCTATCCTGAGTTTCAGCTCGAGGACGAGCTATTTGTTGGGGAGAAGGGAAGTGGTGTGGATTCGTTTGTGGGCCGCCAATACCGGCGTCGCCCAAACAAGCCCACAGCCCAAGCCTCCACGGCTGCTGGCTGAATAGGCAAAGGAGGACTCACAAACAGCCCAAGCCTCCATGGCTGATGGCTTAATAGGAAAAGGAGGGATTAAGGGAGGAGTTTAGTAGATTGATTTATTAGTAGATTGGTTTTATTATGGAAGTGCACCTGTACTATAAAGGGGCACCTTAGTAGATTGTAATAGGCATCGAAGAAGGAATAAACCTCCCTGTGTATCGGGGTGGGGTTTTACCCTTCGACGGTGGCATCTGGCGATTCAGCCACCGTCACCGGATAAGCTCCCACCGCTGAGGTTCCTCGCTATCCTCTGCGTTTCAATTCCCAGTTCAGCCTCCTCCTCCACTCTCCTCTCCGTTCACATCACCGCCGGCACCATAGCATGGTGCCTGATCAAAAAATATGTACTGGGCTGTTTGTGATGGGAACCAGTGAACCTGCTAGTTTGTGATGCGAACCTCTTTTATAAATTTCCCTGTGAACCATTTAATTATGAACAAATGGGTCATGGTAGGGTAAAGGGCTAATCTTTAGCCCTTAGATCCAAACAGCTCTATGGGCTAAACTTTAGCCCCTTAATTCTAAGGACTAATCTTTAGAATTCCAAGGGCTAATCTTAGCCAGCCCTGGGCTAAACTTTAGCTCCATGAATCCAAACAGGACCTAAAATTAGCTCCATGTAAAAATTAAGAGGAAAACAATATAACTACAACAATATCATATATTAATTCTAGACTTTAGTCCCGGCATACATCATAATTATTGCTTGTTTATTAGGCTATTATATTGTACTATGAATTGCTTGCTTGCTAAATTTAGTCCCTGTGGCTCGTTAATATAAAATGAGTGAGCTAACGAGATATGAGTTTTTCAATATCTAGTAGCAGCGACGGAAATAGTGCATGACACTAGGCGAACAGATTTATTTGAGGGTGGAGATTTTATTATTTTCACTACTACAGAAATGATTTTTGAAGATAGCTAAACTTTTGTACTAAAAACACAAGAACCGCATGATAACAAAACAATACTGTGAAATTAAATACCGATATTAAAATGACATTTAATCCAAAAAGCAAAGTTCGTAAAATGGAGTCACACGGCGTTCTCCTTCCGTGCTGTCCAGCATTCTCCTTCCGTGCCGCTCGGCTCATCTTCAATGGAGTCATCTCCCCAAGGAGGAGACGTTGCGAGCAGTAGTACACTTGCTGAGGGAGGGGAGTCAATGCACGCGTTGATACTAGCGGTGAGAGAGGACGAAGGTTTATTATGTAGCGAAGAATCCGATGGGGTTCATAGGTGGCACCATTATATGGAGTCGAGGAGCCCTTTACAGGCGGGTGAGGATGCGAGGCGGGGGTCGCGTGATCACGCGGCGCGCTCATCGCCGGTGGGGGTGGTCTTGGCGTGGACGGCGAAGATGTGTCTCGGGCGGGCGATGGTGCAATTATAATCTGATAGAAAATAGGAAACGTTAGCCGATTGAGCACGATTGGTTTTGGTTTCTATATATGTATCTCTTAATTGAGCGAGATTGGTTTTGGTTATGTATCTCTTGATTGAGTGAGATTGGTTTTGGTTTTGAAGATGGAAATCAGGTACCGTATGCATGCACACAATTGATTTTGGTTTCTATATCTACTTATTGATTATGATTTGTAAATACCTGTTTTTTTAAACAAAGCGCTAGCATGCGCCCTCATATATTTATGTATTTCACCTGTTTATTTTTATACAGGAAAACATATACGTAATGTATTTCACCATTTATTTTTATACGCAAAAATACGTCATGGTGACATCATCATGACATCACCTGTCTTCAAGGTCCCGCGTCATCTCCGTAGACTGCGAACGATGGAAGGGCGATGGTGGGACGGCCGCTAGGGTGCTTGGCGACGACAGGCCACGACTGTGAAGTGATGGAATGGCGATGGTGGGGCTGGCCGCTGGGGTGCTCGGTGACGATGGCCGCGACATGGACGGTGCACCGGCACCAATGCATGACTGCTAGCGGCTGCGTGATCACGGAAGGGGGTGTCAGGGCTTGGCGAGCACGAGCGATCACCTCTCTTCCCTTCTCTGGTGGGAGTTGGATGGAGTTGACTGACGGTGGCAGCGTTGGTGGCACTTCAGGGCACCGGCCACGAGGCCTGGCTTAAGGGCATGGGAAGATGGTTCCTAGCCGGTGCTCTGGTTCAAGGTGTCAAGCAACGTGTGATATGGCTAAGGGCGTTGCATGATTGCTGGGCCAGTTTCAGGAGGATCACATGCAGAAGAGGAGCCGCGATAATGTGGTTGTTTCCTACAGTAGGTGATGGCGCGATGACGTGGGGGATCGCGGGGAGAAGGTCCCACCCACTGGCGCCGTGCATTTGGACTCGCGGGGTCGCATGGTTGGGCAGGCCGACGACCCAAGGGTTTTTTTCCGCTGGACTCGCCGGGGTCACCTTTTTAGAAGATATTTACCATACTAATAATTTGTGAAAATTAGTGAAGTAGAAAGCAGCAAAATTGCTTCGAATAATTTGATCATTATATAAATTAAATCATGGTAGATATATTAAATAGTCTAGATACTTTGATTTTTACAAACTAAATGGAGCAACCAAATACGTCAGTAAACATTGCGCAGTCTACATATTTTGAATCTTTCTGACCAATGAAAAGGCACAAAGTGACTCTTATTCAACGAAATTCCTGTCCATCATCTCTAGTATAAGGGACCAATCAAAATTACACTCAGTCCATCCAGGAATTTGTCCCCCATAGAGATGGTTTTTGCTATATCTACCCTACTTAGTGCGACGAGAAAATCTCAGTCTTTTAGAAATAAATGGCTGAGATCTATTCTCATGAAACTTCGCTACGATCGGATGGCCTAAGTTGTTTTGGAGTTGAAGCCAGGCTTCATCACACCCCCACGCCGCGACCCCGTGCCCGTAATCAGCGCGCCGCATGATGGTCCGAGCCGTGGCTACCTCACCCGCGATCAGCGCCGAGCGATGAAGGAAGGAGCTTGTGAGAAAGGAAGGAAGGAATTATTGCCGTGGACCGTGGTAAAGGATAATAAAGGATGGTGACCGAGCTAGCGAACCCTGGCCATCCTCCTCCTCCTTTTGGCCCTGCCTTCGCTGTCGCACCGGCTGTGCTCGCAGACGGCGGTGGACGCGGCGAGCAGGACGCCAAGGACCGGGGTCGAGAAATGCAGTTGGCGGACGCGGTGAGTAGGGTGCAGGCCGGCGCGGCACTCGACAAGACTTGCGAAACGATGGCGGCAGGCGCGGCGAGCTCGGACCGGGGCGGCGACCAAGCGGCTCCCATCGGATTCTTCCGTGTGCATGCGGTACAGTCGTAGGAGCGGGCGACGCGGCGACGCCGAGCACGGCCATCAGGCATCGGGCAACTCCACGAACTACGATATGATGCAAAATGCGGAGCAGCAGCCCTGCAGGTACACATACATCTACATCCTGATACGAAGACTCAACAACAGCCAAAGCCAATTAGCCTGCTGCTAGCTGCCCTACTCTCCTTTAGTCACGTACTCACGTTTCTCCTTGTCCTTTCATTCTCCAATTTCTTCCCTAGGGATTAAACAGAATAGGAGCTAGGATTGGTGATCGGCGATCTGCAGTTGGCACGAACAACAAAAGTGCATAACACATATGCAAAACTGATTTATTACATTATAGACTTCTATGACTTTAGATTATTAGAAGATTTTTTTCTTATGTGGCACTGAATTTTTTAATGTGTCACTGAATAATTCATATAATGATGTATTGACATGCCAAGCGGCAGGGGCGAAGCCAGGAGAAATGGTGGCCACTGGGTCGGTACTCACCAGTGACGGATCCAGAAATAGGTTAGGAGGAGGGCTAAATTATAGAAGGCTAGAAATTTTACTAGACATATGCATACACCCTTTGGAAGGCTAAAAATCTTGCTAAAAATCTTAATTGCATGATTATGACTTTTTACTCGAAGGCTTTATCCAGAAATAGATTATTTGATTTGATTTTTCCATTCAGACTTAAGAGTTGCTCCCTTAGGCTGCAGCGCCCCCCCCCCCCCCCCCCCCCCTGTGCATCCGTCCCTAGTACTCACGGTACTAAGTGCTGATAATACCATGCATAACATCAAATTGATAAAATAAAAATGTATATTGTGACAAAATAAGGTTTAGCAAGAGTAGTTACCTCTTACAATTTTCCTCTACAACTACGATGCAATAAATATCGAACAACTTTAATAGATGTCCTCAATCGAAGTACATGTTGCTCTTTAGTGATATCACTCATGAGATGTGTGAAGTGTGCTGAATAGTACAATTAATGTTTGATGCAGTGCCATCTCCATCTCTTCTTATTCTTGAAGTGTCTCCATGACTATTGTAATTATCACCGGCTAGGGGCAATTTCCATTTGTAGAATCCTTCCAATGTGCTCTGATTGCCTGTCAAATTACTAAATTAGTCACATAATAAGAAAAACTAAAGCAAATAGCAGCTATGCGTACATTGTTAAAGTCAATACTAGATAGATACCTGGCATCTTGCTGGAATGAAAGAGAATGGTCTTGACTTCTTTGCTAGGACGCAAGTTACACAATGCTTTCTGAGAATCTGAGTTCGAATTGTATAGCTGGAAAAAAATAAAAACCCTAAGCTGAAAGGGTGCGTGACCTGCCCCCGGCTTCTTCTAGGCTGTTAGCAAACACTGGATCGGAGGCAAGGCAACGTTTGGCCTTCTCCAATTCACCTATGTGGCCTGCGTATGTATAGATTGATGGATCGGATGGGATGAGCCTGAGCAGAGGGACTGTGGACTGCTGTTGCTGGGCTGGGCAGATGGACTACGGACTGCTGTGCTGAGGCCACTAGGGTCTTACGTGATTTTTACTGGGGTCGTAGCCGGCCAAAAATTGCTCGATATAAGGGGTTAGAACAAAATCGTCGGTGTCGCTAGACCCCGATGCTTTAATGTGGCTTCGCCACTGCCAAGCGGACGGGCGAGCATGCGGCTTGTTGTGCTGGCGGCTAACACGGCCATCACACGAGTGAGCACACGCGCTTTTTGATTTCATGCAGCTTGACGTGCCCACGTCACATCAATGGCAACGAGCACTATGTCAGCACACGCTGTTTTTGATTTCGTGCAGCTTGACGTGCCCACGTCACAGCAATGGCAACGAGCACTACCAGCAGCAGTAGAGGAAGAAGAAGGCTGGCAGCTCACTTGGTTTTGGTTTGATTATTGTTCTTCAGTGTACTTGTGATGTCAATTGTAATGATTTCAAGAATTGTTTAGAAATTGCATTTATTTCTCTTAACATTTTATTTTAAACCCATGTCCTGACGTCCGGCAAATGCCAAATTACATGTTTCTTCTTGCTGGCGCAACCTGGACTTTTTGTCCGCTTATGATAACGACGAACTAATAAGCTGGCATTCATAGTTCACTTTGTTGGGAGATAACATACAGAGGCTTCAGCTCGGCTGGCAGAATCCCTCAGCCACCATCATTTTGGATCTGATAACTTGGTAAGTGGTGAGAGATGTCCTTTTGCGATTTTCTGAACCAATGCTGGTTTTACCTTCTGTTTATCATCAGAGAAGATCCTTATCTTATTGATCAAAATTAAAGTGCCTGTAAAGAAAGGGTAAGTAATGCTTTCTTTATGCGCATTCTTGTGATGTGGTTCGAGGGCTTCACTTCTGTGTTGTTTCATTCACTTTAGAGTAGATGTTTCCCCAGCAAAACTAATTTTTTGGGATATTGATTCCTTGTTTAACCCCAGCGATCTCAAGCCATTCTCGGATGGCACCCAGATAATGCTTGACAATTTTTGTTTGAGTAACTACAACTACAGCATGCATATTTATTAAAGAAAAATAGGATTGTGGCATCTGTTATGTTTATTTTTTTGGCACAAATACTGCACATTTATGAATCCCACTAGACAAATAGTTTGGCAGGGTTTTCTTCTGTTAATGGTATGTGATTCATAGTTTTTATTATATAGTTTGGCAGGGTTTTCTTCTGTTAATGGCATGGAATTCATAGTTTTTATTATAATTGCAGGAAGTTGTCATTGGTGATTGTCACTAATGTTAGCAGTTAGCGATCTCTCTGTGGTTTTCTTATTTGAGTTCTCCGATACTATTCCCTATTCTACTATATAATCATTGCTAGATAGGCTGGAGTATGGATGAAAATGGTACGGATATTTATCCGACCGTCCGTTCGACCGAACAAATATGAACACTTAAATGGATAATTATATGGATATTCGGATTTTTTTCCGGATACGGATACTTAAATGGTTAGTTTACACGGATATCAAATACAAATATGATATCGTCGGTATCCGGCGGATACGGATAATCCGAGTAAAAAAATGGATATATCCGTCCGGATACTATCCGTTTAAGTTCAAACAACCTTGGATGGAGAAATGATCAAAATAAAAATTGTAGATCTTGATGAGCTGAACAAACTTGGTATTCAAAACTTTTCAATTTGAGACAATCTAGGGTTCCGAAAACTAGTTTGTAGGCGTCAAAATTTAAAAATCACAAATTTGAACCGTCCAAACTATCTCAAATAGAAAGTTGACCTAAACAACAATTGTAGATCTTGATGAGTTTAACAAACTTGGTATTCAAAACTTTTCAATTTGAAGTCATTTAGAGTTCATAATACTAGAGTCAAAGTGTTGTTTTTTCATTTGACCAAATTTGACTTGGTCAAACTTGCTCAAATGAGACACTAAATGACCTCAGATGAAAAATCTCTGAATACCAAGTTTGATCATCTCAGCAAGATCTACAATTGTTACATAGCTCATTTTCCCATTTGAGAAATTTTTATCAAACACTAGTCATAAATTCTTGAATCTCATATAGACTTTCTAAAACTATGTCACACACTTATGAAATTTGAACTATATTTTGTTCAAACTTTTTCAAATGAAAAATGGCCTATATAAGGATTGTAGATCTTGATGAGCTGAACAAACTTGGTATTCAAAACTTTTGAATTTGAGACAATCTAGAGTTCCGAAAACTAGTTTGTAGGTGTCGAAATTTAAAAATCACAAATTTGAACTGTCCAAACTATCTCAAATAGAAAGTTGACCAAAACAACAATTGTAGATCTTGATGAGTTTAACAAACTTGGTATTCAAAACTTTTCAATTTGAAGTCATTTAGAGTTCATAATACTAGAGTCAAAGTCTTGTTTTTTCATTTGACCAACTTTGACTTGGTCAAACTTGCTCAAATGAGACACTAAATGACCTCAGATGAAAAATCTCTGAATACCAAGTTTGATTATCTCAGCAAGATCTACAATTGTTACATAACTCATTTTCCCATTTGAGAAAGTTTTATCAAACACTAGTCACAAATTCTTGAATCTCATATAGACTTTCTAAAACTATGTCACACACTTGCGAAATTTGAACTACATTTTATTCAAACTTTCTCAAATGAAAAAATGGCCTATATAATGATTGTATATCTTGATGAGCTGAACAAACTTAGTATTCAAAACTTTTCAATTTGAGATAATTTAGGGTTCCAAAAAATAGTTTATAGGCGTCAAAATTTAAAAATCACAAATTTGAACCATCCAAACTTTCTCAAATGGAAAGTTGACCAAAACAACAATTGTAGATCTTGATGAGTTGAACAAACTTGGTATTCAAAATTTTTCAATTTGAAGTCATTTAGAGTTCATAATACTAGAGTTAAAGTGTTGTTTTTTCATTTGACCAAATTTGACTTGGTCAAACTTGCTCAAATGAGACACTAAATGACCTCAGATGAAAACACTCTGAATACCAAGTTTGATCATCTCAGCAAAATCTACAATTGTTACATAGCTCATTTTCCCATTTGAGAAAGTTTTATCAAACACTAGTCACAAATTCTTGAATCTCATATATACTTTCTAAAACTATGTCACGCACTTGTGAAATTTGAACTACATTTTGTTCAAACTTTCTCAAATGAAAAAATGTCCTATATAAGGATTGTAGATCTTGATGAGCTGAACAAACTTGGTATTCGAAACTTTTCAATTTGAGACCATCTAGGGTTTCAAAAACTAGTTTGTAGGTGTCAAAATTTAAAAATCACAAATTTGAACCGTCCAAACTTTCTCAAATAGAAAGTTGACCAAAACAACAATTGTAGATCTTGATGAGTTTAACAAACTTGGTATTCAAAACTTTTCAATTTGAAGTCATTTAGAGTTCATAATACTAGAGTCAAAGTGTTATTTTTTCATTTGACCAAATTTGACTTGGTCAAACTTGCTCAAATGAGACACTAAATGACCTCAGATGAAAAATCTCTGAATACCAAGTTTGATCATCTCAGCAAGATCTACAATTGTTGCATAGCTCATTTTCCCATTTGAGAAATTTTTATCAAACACTAGTCACAAATTCTTGAATCTCATATAGACTTTCTAAAACTATGTCACACACTTATGAAATTTGAACTATATTTTGTTCAAACTTTTTCAAATAAAAAAATGGCCTATATAAGTATTGTAGATCTTGATGAGCTGAACAAACTTGGTATTCAAAACTTTTGAATTTGAGACAATCTAGGGTTCTGAAAACTAGTTTGTAGGTGTTAAAATTTAAAAATCATAAATTTGAACTGCCCAAACTATCTCAAATAGAAAGTTGACCAAAACAACAATTGTAGATCTTGATGAGTTTAACAAACTTGGTATTCAAAACTTTTCAATTTGAAGTCATTTAGAGTTCATAATACTAGAGTCAAAGTCTTGTTTTTTTATTTGACCAACTTTGACTTGGTCAAACTTGCTCAAATGAGACACTAAATGACCTCAGATGAAAAATCTCTGAATACCAAGTTTGATTATCTCAGCAAGATCTACAATTGTTACATAACTCATTTTCCCATTTGAGAAAGTTTTATCAAACACTAGTCACAAATTCTTGAATCTCATATAGACTTTCTAAAACTATGTCACACACTTGTGAAATTTGAATTACATTTTATTCAAACTTTCTCAAATGAAAAATGACCTATATAAGGATTGTAGATCTTGAATCCATGACCATGACTCCATAAGACCCATGAAGCCATGAGCTTGGCTATTTCTACTCATGCCGCGAAGATTGGTGCTTGTATGATGTTTGATGTATGATGTATCTGTATCTTTATCTTATTTGTTGCTTTACTCTTTAGTCTTTCGGCTTAATCTAGATGGATTATGTACTCATAGAGTGGTGTAATGGTTTGCGCACGTATGATATATATATATGCTGCTTTTACTCAATATCCGAATAGATATTTGTATCCGACCTTCTCCGAATCCGATTCATACCGTATTCGATACTCATTATTCGTATCCGTAACCGAGTCAATCCGTATTCGTATATGTATCCGAACGCTATCCGTGTCCGAATCCGAATCCGAACAGAAATATGAAAACAAATATAATATGAGTGATATCCGTTCGTATCCGATCCGTTTTCATCCCTAGGCTAGAGGAACAAAAGGACTTATACTTAGAAGCAACACGCAATACAAAGTTCTATCACCAGTACACATTGGAGAGGAGGAATATGAACAAAATATGATCATTGCTACAATCATGTAGGCCTGCTGGAATATTTTTAAGAATTTTGTTCTGGAAGTATAGGGTTGATATGAGGTGTTTATCACCTTTCTCTAAATAAATATAAGATTGTTGTAAAGAGCTCGCAATGTACAATATTTAACCACCAATGTATTATTTTATATTTTATTGGAAAGGTTTGTTATTTGAAAATGAAAACATTGCTAGCTTAGTGTTTCTTATTTTAGGAATATCGGTGTTACGCCCCCATCCATTTTTATGTACCAAACAAAAGGAAAGGCGGCATTTTTGTAGCACTTGGTTTTAAGGACAAAACCAGATACACACCATATATGTGCTCAGGATTTCAATTCACACATAT
Source organism: Miscanthus floridulus (assembly GCF_019320115.1). Classification (NCBI taxonomy): domain Eukaryota; kingdom Viridiplantae; phylum Streptophyta; class Magnoliopsida; order Poales; family Poaceae; genus Miscanthus; species Miscanthus floridulus. The sequence goes on from NC_089582.1 coordinate 76,493,290, forward strand.
AGTTACAAATGAAGGGGTAATATAAAAGACAAGGCCTTTATTACATAGCGTGTAAATATTTGTTACAAAAGACATAGTCTTACTTTATAGTATATACTATAAATCTATTCTTCTCGTGAAGCCTCCAACACCACAGGTATCGTCAACTGGTTGATCACAAGCCTAATACCTCTTGGAAAACTCCATTGAAGAACCTCCATCTGGTACCCATCCAGGATTTTGCCAAAGTATTGAAATAAAACAAGCGTAAGCTACTACCGCCTAGCAAGCATAACATAAGGGGATGCAGGCTCAAAAGGCTTGACACGGTTGAATTTCGGTAAGCACTTTTAGTTTATCATATTTTATTATTAATCATAAGTTGCTAAGTTATGCTTAGACTCCCAAATATGAATAGTTAGAGATATCATTAATTTTAATCATAACCCAAACCATCCGAGTAACCAACTATTCAGTAAAGATCCAGGCCGCTCATGTCTGTGAGCACGGCTGATATACCAGTTTTACACTCTGTAGAGGTTGTACACTTTCACCATGAGTCGTGTTGCCCACATGCCCGGGTTAATTACTCCCAAAACACTTCCAAGGTGAGCAGGCAAGGTACACTACGAAGCTTTTTCCCAGTCATTCTAATAAGGAGCAGCCACTAAGGATTCCATCTCCCAAGTGTTATGGAGTCATCTCCAGAAATGGCACTAATACTCATAGCATAGTACACACCCTGGGGATGAGGCCCATACCCAGCCTAGTATGCCCCTCTTGCCCTTTCGGTAAACTGCTACAAACTAGAGAGAGCAAGGTACTCGACTAAGACCAGAGCCATGTGGTCCTCATAGTTGTACTATAAGTCCTAGGTTGCCATTTAAAGATGAGTCCTGGGTTGCCACTTAAGGAGAAGGGGATGCGTGGCGTGAGACGGTGCGGTCAGCAGCGGGCAAAGGAGGGGCGGCGCTCGCGCGTGGTCACACGGGGAGGACCGACGACGGGCGAGCGAGTGGCGCAGCAACGGCGGCCACGACCAAGGCGGAAGCTCACGCGGGGCAAGGCGGAGGAGGGGGCGAGCGAAAGAGCAAGGAGGGCAAGCTGGAGTTGGGACACCGATGAGCAGCAGAGAAGAAAAGGGAGGAGGAGGCAGCACTTGAGCTCAGCCCTGGGCTAGACCATGGTGGATGTGTGTGAGCAGCAGAGCTCGGTGCACTTGCGCTGTGGTCGAGCGACGATGGTCGGAAGGCAGGAGAAAAAGGGAGGGAGAAAGGGACAGGTCTGGCATGGCTTGGCCTCATCACAGGCGTGACGCGACTGCAGAAAAGACTGCACAGCACAGGCACCGACAGACAGCAGAGAGAGGCAAGGCAAGGACGAGCAGAGGTAGACAAGCTCAAGAGGAACAAGCAAGGAGACGTGTGTGGCTCGGTTACTTCCTAAACATGACGGCAGGACAACGTGGCCAGCAGAGCGTGCTGGTTGGCACGGACAAGACCGCGGCCATAGAGATAGGCAAAGCAGACATCGGCATTCATTGTAGTAGAGATGACGTGATGAAACGGGCAGTCGAACGGTGGAGCTTAGCGGCATGTGGACATGACAAGGCCAGTGACGTAGGCAAAACGACGCGCCGGGTGTGCAGAGCCATGACGAGAACGAGACGGTGAATAATTGCCCTACAACGAGTACGCTGTACGCTAGAAAAAATAAACAAAATTGCTACGCTCTTTCTCTCATCAGTTCGTACTTATCAAAATAAAGTCGTGAGTATAAATATATATATCGTTCTATTTTTTAATGGATTTTATTTTATTTATAAAAGTTGCTTTTCATGCTTAATCTAATAGGACAAACCGTTCGCTAGCATCGTCGTTCGATATTCCTAAATATTTTTACGCGCTGAGTAATTTAACTTGGGCGTTTATTCGAGTCCACAAAACTAAGTCATCGGATTCACATATCACATCAAGTATATTTTAAATTAAAAATTCTGAGAAACTCATTTCAAAAATTTGGCTTAGGCCTGAATCACGATGCTAAACAAGCTCATAACACCAGGGGTGTTACAATGTATGCACACTCATATTGCTACCTTATGATGCATTTTAATTTAATAAAAATATTATTTTCCTATGTTTCATGAGCACCAAAAATTCATAATTAAAGCATTTTAATTCTATTTTCAAAACTGCAAATTTTAGGGTGTTACAATTCTACCCCCCTTAAAGTGAATCTCATCCTCGAGATTCAGATGATGCTTACTCAAAGAGCTATGGGTATGTTTTTCTCAGATCCTCTTCTCTTTCCCAAGTAGCCTCATCTTCTGTATACTAATTCAACTAAACCTTACACATCTTTATAACTCAGCTCCTTATAACTCTTTCTGCCATCTCTAAAATCTTTATCGGAAATTCCTCATAAGTAAGATCTTCCTTAACTGTAAGCTCTTCTAACGGTATCTGCTCCTCTGGTATACGCAAACATTTCTTTAATTGAGACACATAGAACACATAGTGTACATCTGACAAACTCTTGAGCAATTCCAACTAATAAGTTACTTCTCCACGTCTCTCCAAAATCTTGAAAGGTCATATATACCTTGGTGCTAACTTTCCTTTCATATTAAACATTCTCACACTTCTCATAGGTGAAACCTTTAGGTAAACATAATCCCTTATTTCAAAAATCAATTCACTTCTCCAAGTGTCAGCATAACTTTTCTGTCTAGACTGTGCCACTCTTAAGTTTTTCCTGATAGTCTATACTTGCCTTTCAGCATCCTTGAGGATCTCAGGTCCAAACACTTGACTTTCTCCTGTCTAATTCTAGAACAATGGAGTTCTACACTTTCTACCATATAATGCCTCAAATAGAGCCATTTTGAGACTCTTCTGGTAACTGTTGTTGTAGGAGACCTCAGCATAACACAAAGTCTTATCCCAACTTGTACCATATTGCAAAGCACAAGCTCTCAACATATCCTCTAATATCTGATTGGTTCTCTCTGTTTGTCCATCAGTTTAGTGGATGATAAGCTGAGCTGAAGTTCAACTTAGTGTCCATAGACTCATGCAATTTCTTCCAAAGTGTGATGTAAATTGAGTACCTCTATCTGACACAATCTTCTTACTGAACTCCATGCAAACATACTATCCGTTGCATGTATAATTCTACCAACTTTGCCCCCATATATGTAGTCTTGATCCGGTATGAAGTGAGCAACCTTAGTCAACTGATCTACTATTACCCAAATTGAGTCATAACCACTTTGAGTGCGTGGTAATCCAACAATGAAATCCATACCAACTTCTTCTCACTTCCACTCAGGTATCTTCATAGGTTGCAAGTGAACTTGCTGGCCTTTGATGTTCTACCTTAACTCGCTGACATGTGTCACATATTCCTACATACTCGGCCACATCGCTTTTCAAACCATACCACTAGTACTTCTCCTTCAAATCTAGGTACATATTAGTACTACCTGGATGGATAGAGTATGCTGAGTCAAGAGCTTCTCTTAGAATCATCTCTTGAATGGACTTTCTCTCTAGCACACATGTTCTCTTTCTAAACCACACTGTTCCCTAATCATCCAATCGAAAACCCGGTGCTTTGCCAATTGTAATAAGTTCTGCTATCTCTTTGATTTTCTCATCTTCCAACTAACCCTTGTGGATCTCTTGTTCAAGTGTAGGTTCCACTTCCAATTCCATCGCATTAGCAACTATTCCCAAATTAAGATGCTCGAATTCAGCACATAACTCCTTAGGTAACTGTGTCACTAGAGTTGCATTAACATAGCTCCTTCGACTCATAGCATCAACTACAACATTTGCCTTGCCAGGGTGATAGTGTACCTCCAAATCATAGTCCTTGATTAGCTCTAACCAATGTCATTGCCTTAGGTCAGCTCTAACTGGGTGAAGATATACTTCAAACTCTTGTGGTCTATATAAATGTCACACTTACGCCCAACAAGATAATGTCTCCAAATCTTCAATGCATGAACCATAGCTACTAACTCCAAATCATGGGTTGGATAATTTAGTTCATGCTTCCATAGTTACATATATGCATAAGCCACTACTCGTCCTTCTTGCATAAGAACACAACCTAGGCCAAGTCGAGATGCATCACAGTAGATGGAGAAACTTTTGTTCAGATCTAGTAGCACCAGCGCTAGAGCTGTAGTCAACCTTTTCTTCAACTCTTCAAAACTAGCTTGGCATTGCTCAGTCCATACAAACTTAGCATTCTTCTCAAGTAACATCTGTTTCTTCATAGGACACTTTGGTATATTGTGCTCCATAATAAAATGATGTGCAATGAAGGAATGTGAAGCTCCAGAATCAAACAAAACTGATGTAGGGCTAGAGTTGACTAGACACATGCCAAACACAACATCTAGGGCTTCTTGTGCAGATTCTATCATCACGTAATTGACTCAGCCTTGCACATGAGTCTGTTGGTTATGGTTTCCGTTGTGGGATTGTTGCTTATTCAGCTTCTTTGGACATTGACTTGCATAGTGACCGGGTTCACCATAGCGGTAGCACTTCTTGCTTGAAGGGAGAGTGTTGGGCACACTATCCTTCATTGGAGAGTTGATGAGGGGTTCCTAGGGGTGGACTCTAGGTTCACATACTATTGCTCTTGCTGGTATTGAGGGAGTTGTTGAGGAGGATCAAAATCCCATTGACTAGTTGGTTCCTGGTATCTCTGTTGAAATTCTTGCTGGGGAGTGTAGCAGGGGCATGTGTTGCTACCTACAGATTGGCTTTGAATTCTCCTTTTCTTCTCTTCCATTTCCTGACTGCTTGTTCTCAATCAAAATAGCCCTATTCACCAAAGTTTAGAAGTCAAGATACTCAATAGTCATCAACTGCAGTTGAAGTCCATCATTCAATCCTTTCAGGAAGCATTTTTGTTTCTTGGCATCATTAACTACCTCTCCTAGAGCATAACAGTGATAGTTGAGTGAATTTGTTACTGATACTCACACACTATCATGGAGCCTTGTTTCAAGTTGAGGAACTCCTCCTCCTTGATCTCCACCAAAGCTTCTGGAACATGATAAGATCTAAAGGTAGTCTTGCAATCTTCCTAACAAATCTACTTTACATCTTTCTCAATCTAAAATAGTTCCCACCAGTCTGAAGCTGCTCCTTGAAGTTGACTGGAATCATAAAGCACCTTCTAATGGTCATTACACTGAGCTACGTTAAGTTGTCGCTCCATAGTTCTAAGCCAATCATCAGCTTCTAGTGGGCCTGCTTGCATGAGAGAATGTCAGCGGATGTCCCTTCATAAATTCAGCATGCTTGTCTCTTGGTGGTGCTTGATGTGGGTTGATGCATACATTCTGAACATAGGTCTATAAAAATTGAGTCCGTACCATCATAGATTGCTCTATAGTTGGAGGATTTGGTGGCGATGGGTTAGCATTAGGGGGCATTCCTTCTAGCATCACATGAAGCACTTCTCCTAGGAGAAATCATCTGTTTGCAATATTTAGGCACAATTATTGGTTGTAATCCATGATCTGGAAGTAGTTCACATGATGAAACAATCAATCTGAAATTTTCTGGACGAGAACTACTAGTAGCAGTTCAGAAAGACAGCCATATCTCAAGTTCTAGAAATCATATGAAGGCAGTTCCTTATTTGGCTAGAAAGCTTATAAAATTCTCTACAACTTTTGTATAAACCACCTTGCCAGATTCTGAGGTTAAGTTAGTCAGAAACAGAACACAACCGAAACTGTTCAGACTCCCAGGTGCAAAAAACTTCAACTTGTAGAGGTCATAACTCCCAAACCATAATGCATATGAAGGTGATTCCAGTGGCATATGAAAGATACAGAAATCTACTTTCATCCATAAAACTTTCATGACTTTTGGGCATCTACCTTTGGAGATATAACCCAATGATCACTGACTGCTTAGAAAACTGCATGCACAGAGACGAGACAAACCAACCCAACTATCTAATCATTGGTCCTTATGCCTTATCTTGTAATCTAAATCAAATTGTGAGCATAACCCACAAAATCATTGCAATCATTATAAAGATCCAAATCAAGCATGAACATCAAGACAACCATTCAAACATTGAAGGTTCACATTTCAAGCACTAGGACTCAATGACTCTACTCATGTTACTAGCGTTCTTGTTGTATCAAGGGTTCAACACTCTACAGCTTCCCTTCATTTAGTGTGAGAATGTGGTAAGTGATAGCTCTAAAAGCAACTCAAAGCAAGGGGTGAAGATAGGGACAAGAATTTGTAGCAACAAGGAGGGGATGAAGAGCAAAGACAAGAATATAGTATAGGAGAAAATAGCAAGGTTTATAGACCAAGGATTTCATAGCAAATTCTGAACCTTAAAACGACCATTTTCTAACTAGGCTTGTGTCCTACAGTCGACAAAGCTCTGATACCACTTTGTAGCACCTGATTTTAAGGAACAAAACTAGATACACACCATATGTGTGCCCAGGATTTCAATTCACACATATAGTTACAAATGAAGGGGTAATATCAAAGACAATGCCTTTATTACATAACACGTAAATATTTGTTACAAAAGACATAGTCTTACTTTACAGTATATACTATAAATCTATTATTTTGGCGAAGCCTCCAACACCACAGGAATCTTTAACTGGTTGATCACAAGCCTAATACCTTTTGGAAAACTCCACTGAAGAACCTCCATCTAGTACCCATCCTGGGATTTTGCCAAAGTATTAAAATAAAACAAGCATAAGCTACTACCGCCTAGCAAGCAAAACATGAGGGGATGCATGCTTAAAAGACTTGACATGACTGAACTGCGGTAAGCACTTTTAGTTGGTCATATTTTATTATTAATCATAAGTTGCTAAGTTATGCTTAGGCTTCCCAAATATGAATAGTTAGAGATATCATCAATTTTAATCATAACCCAAACCATTCAAGTACCCAACTATTTAGTAAGGATCCAGGCCACTCATGTCCATGAGCACGGCTGATATACCAGTTTTACACTCTGTAGAGGTTGTACACTTTCACCATGAGTCGTATTGCCCACATGCCCGGGTTAATTACTCCCAAAACACTTCCAAGGTGAGTAGGTAGGGTACACTACGAAGATTTTCCCCTAGTCATTTCTAATAAGGAGCAGCCACTAAGGATTCCATCTCCCAAGTGTTATGGAGTCATCTCTAGAAATGGCACTAATACTCATAGCATAGTACACACCCTAGGGGATGAGGCCCATACCCAGCCTAGTATGCCCCTCTTGCCCTTTTAGTAAACTGCTACAAACTAGAGAGAGCAAGGTACTGGACTAAGACCAGAGCCATGTGGTCCTCAGTGGTTGTACTATAAGTCCTAGGTTGTCATTTAAAGATGAGTCCTTATGGAGTGTGGGGTGTACGACCCCGGATACCCACTGGCAGACCACATGGGCTGTGCCCCCTAGGGGTGGCCCAGCCCACAAGAAGAAGCCTTGTGGGGCATGACTCTGCTCGACGCCTTCCGCAAGACATCAGGAAGATATCCTAAAGATACTACAAGATCTGTTAGGATATGTATGATCTCAAGATTCCTATAATCAGTTATTACTTTTCGGTTATCTCTCAGATCTAACCGACTTATAACCCTGCCTCCCGGACTATATAAGGCGGGCAGGGACCCCCTCTAAAATCATAGCATATCATACGATAGCTAATACAAACCAACAGACCACAAGAGTAGGGTATTACATCATACTAATAGCCTTGAACATGTCTAACTCGTGTGTCTCTGTTGCCTTCTTGTTCTTGATCTCACTGCTCCTCTACTGATCAATCTACCTTCGTGGGATACCCCTCGGAGGACTACCGACTGATATTCTGTCGACAGTTGGTGTGCGCTAGGTAGGGGTGTGCGCTTGATCCATGGCGAGCCAGATCGGACCTCAAATCAACAGCGCGTTCTCATCGTCAATCTCATGGAGATCCATGCCGGTCCACGATGACGATTCATCGTTGGCTACATCAGCCCCCCACTGACAACAGATCCGATCTCAGAACCACCTCCAAGGTCGTCTTCACCAACAACTCACTGTCCGCCTAGGTGCTCGCCGTCAACGCCAACCAGATAGCGCCATACGCCACCGACCAGACGCTCCTGTCCAAAGCTAAGTCACTGCTTTAATATTCTTCTAAATATTCTCCAATCTTCATATATCGCCGCAATGTTTCTCCGAACTGTTTTCTCCATATTTGCTCTCCAAACGATTTTCTGAACCCTCGAACAGTCGCGTTGATGTTTGGACGCCTCTAGAGATGGCCCTATCTCTGGCTCCTCCCTACACGTGCTATGGGCTCCACGCTCTGCATTATGGGTGGTCGACAGCAGCTCCTTGGTCACGCCTGTTCCTCCTACACGTGCACGGCCTCCGTGCTCGACGTTATGAACTATGGGCTAGCTATGGCTAGAGACTCAGCTACACACTAATTGGTCGGGTGGTTTATATTAAATATAAATACATCTTCGCTCCAACTGATCGCCAAGCTACATACGCTATTTTTTCTTTGAAGTTCATATATTTTACATCATGTACTACCCGTTCTACGTGTTGCTTAAAAGGCCCAATGCTCTAGCCCCCACCCTAAGAAAAGGCCCAATGCTCTAGCCCCTTGGTTCCATGTTGCTTAAAAGCATCTTTTAATACCATGTTGCATATATCTTTAATTGTATTCTTTAATCAATATTTGTTGGAGCAAACTAAGCATACTACCCACATGCAAAACCCATAGGTAACTCAAGGACAGGTTAATCAATATCAAGGTAAATAGACTCCAAGCGGTTCATTAACATGTGCATATGAATTGAGATTGCATTAAAGTGAATAGGTGACAAGGAGCCTCATATTATACTTGCCTTAATTCAATGTATCACTGCTGGTCTTGATCTTCAAAGAGTTCCTCTAGATCATCAACACAAAACTCAGTGTCTACTCGAGATCAAATAGCACCACACAGGCATCCATACACACATGCATAGCAAACAAATATAAACTAATTAGAACATTACACCAAACCATAGAAATAGAAGTTAAAAAGGTTTTTAAACTGTTCTACGCGATGCTACAAACACGCAGACAGTGAGAATTACTCAAATCAGAGTTAAAACGAAGAAGTTATAATTAAACAAGATTTCCTTTTATAAAATAATAGATTAAATCTAACCTCAAATTTTAAAAGCTGAAAGGCAACATATCATGTGCAAACCAACCAACCTATGCAAACTTGGAAACTACCAATCAGGACCACTGGATGCTAATCTAATGGAATTCCTGTAATGGCGTTATATATTATGTAATTTGGTTTAAATTTTATATGCAGGGTCTTTTTCTCGTGTTAATCTAGGCTTCTGACTTTTGACATTATTATTTTTCTCTTCCTTTAAAAAATTTATCTTTTGGTTTTCTCGTAGCGTTAGCAAGGGCATACATGAATCATATATGATGCAACGCTTATCTGAATCATATGTCATGCCATCTATTAATTCCATATGGTAATTCAAGGTTATACTACATCTGAATCATATGTCATGCTCATTCACTCAAAAAATAAATGAAGAAAATTCCATCTGCGCTCGAAGCCCCAGATGACACTTAATATTTAGCTGCATCCTATCTTGAGTATAATGGGTACAAGGTGTCCATTATGTCATAGCAAGCATCCTCTCTAAATATCTCTGTAAGAAGACTTAAATATTGAGTGTGCTTTATAACAATCTGGGGGGAAATTAAATTGCCCATTGAAATGTATGCTTATTTGGTCAATTGTAGGGGTTATTATTAGCAGCTTGGGAAAAAATTATGGCCAATCCATAAGGGCAACGTGCAGTGAGCAATGTCACAAACAACATCAGTGCAAGTATAGCTGCTACCATGTGTGATTAGATTATTACAAAATTACCAAACAAAATATCTACATACATATATCACCTGCAGATGAAGCTGAGCGTAGGAGGGAAGAACGGAACCAACAACAACATAAAAGGCTGAAATGAGATGACCGATGAACAAAGAGAGGAGATGAACAGGAAGCGATGTGAACAACGGGCGATGAAGAAGGTTCAACCGGATAATCTAAATGCCATCATCAATGCAACGTCATCCACGTTGGCAGCAGATGCTACGCGGCCTGGTGGTCTGGTAAGCGATCAGACACCAATGAACCAACAAATACTAGGTACACCTTTAATTAAGACATGCTGTATTGGGTGTTCAATATATTTGTTCATGTGTTTTGTCTAACAATCAATTTGCAGGTAATAATTACTCCAACATGGACCAAAACACCCCAATTATATTGGACAAAGAAAATATCCCACCATATGCACATGGGGATCATAGCCATGTTGGCATTGCCGAAACTGACCATAAGAGACAGTGCACTATCTGTTGTCACCGGCAAAGATGACCCAGGTATACTTCGAGCTTATTGTGAATTAGTATCATTCTTTTATTCTACTAATAAAACCTTTTTTATAAATGGCAAAAAATATATGCCTTAGCCCCACAAACGACACCTGCTAACATTGCTAATGCTAAGAGGGAAGAAAGGAACTAGGCAACAATGGAAGCGAAGAGCTGAGATGACCGATGAACAAAGGGAAGAGAGTAATAGGAAACAACGTGAGCACCGAGCACGGAAGAAGGCTGCATCGTAAAATATTAGCACTGCCTCTATTGTGTCCCAAGTAGTGCCGACGTCCTCGCCCGTAGGTGCGTATAATATCTTGGACATATGCATTTCCTCCACCTTCTGATATTTCCTCCACCTTCTAATTTACCTACCTTCATATGTGAAGGTGCGATAATTGGAACTGCATTCTCAACAGTAGTGCAAACACCAACCATAGAATATATAAGCAAAAAGATGAGTCAGGTGATCCCATAGAGTGGCTACACAAAAATGATAATTACGTGCCAGGACATAGGGGCCCACGTACGGTTCTTTCTAGACCATCTATAAGAACAAACGGAACATTAAGCATGGCATGCGAAGAAGAAACACCATTCCCTATTACCAGTGAGTTAGGTGAGGACATCAACCACATGTTGTTTTTTTAAAAAAAAAGCCATTTGGATATATTGGATATATATATATATATATATATATATATATATGCTACTGTACTTATATTATATTCATATGCAGAGCTTCATTTGAATGATCTGCGTTGCAACCATGTAGATGCTGAAACCAACGAAGATGAATTCGACCGTGAACTATTCGAACTTGTACAAAATGGTGAAAACGGTGACGAAGCTGCCATGGATGGTAGCCATGGATTTTACAATGAAAACTTAAACGATGATGATGGAATCATTCAGCGACATGCGCAAGGTACTACGATGGCATCTATATGGCATCCAACCTCATTATATATGTCTTTACATAAACCATATATATAGTAAAGTAACATGATTGTTATAATGTTTCTCACACAGGTGATGATTATGACTCATATCGCGTTCTTGCGGAGGGTGCGTCCGGCCATAGTGTGGCAGATGATCCATATGAATTCATCTACCAGAACCTGCCACAAAGACATACATTAAGAAATGTCCCTGACTGCCATTACTGTGGTGCGATGAGGTTTCAGTATGAGCCACCTGGGTTTTGTTGTAGAAAAGGAAAAGTACAAATACATATACCAGAGGTTCTGGTAGAGCTGAAAAGGTTATTCACAAGTCAAGTGCATGATGATGCAAAATATTTTAGGCAACATATACGATATCTCAACTCACATTTCGCATTTGCAACTCTAGGGGTTATCCTTGACCGCAGATATAACACTCCAGTAGGGACCGGTATTTATACATTTGGAGTTCATATGTAGGGACCGCAGATATGCCACAAAGCATGGCGGGTTGTACCGTCACCTAGACCACCTGGTGCCAGGTGGCCATGGCCCTCTGCATCTGTAGCTCTACTTTTGTGATACAGAAGATGAGGCCTTGTCACACAGAGTCAAAAGGTCCCCTGATCTTGATATCAACCTCATCCAAAATATCCTTACAATTTTGTAGGATAACCCATATGTTCATACTTTTAGGAGAAATGGTACTTTTCCAAACTTGGATGACTACTGGATTGAACTCAATACAAATGTCACGCCTGACCAAAGAAGGTACAATGCCCCAACGGCATCCCAAGTTGCTGCTATTTGGATGGAGGGGAACGATCCACATAGATGTTTTGATAGGAGTGTGGTTGTATATGGAAGGACTAGATTATCGTCCGCAATATATCCAAACATACTATGGTTGTTATGACCCATTAGCTTATCCTCTATACAACCCACGAGGGGAAACAGGCTGGAACAAGTTTATGTCGTACGGTGCTGATCCAGTCACTCAACCATCTGCAACCCCGGCTTCTACTAATGTTAATTATCAGGATGAGGGCACTACTGGTGCTTATCAAGGTATTATTTCTGCTATAATACTCCTATGGAATAATTATATTATAGAATAATTTCTTCTATAATATTCCTACTATGGTGTAAGTATATATTAAAATAGAGATCTAACATTTTTCATATATGTTGTAGCTGATAATTATAACGAAAATCAGGCAGAAGAAGGCGACAATGACGTACAAGAAGGTGACTGGCTAAGTAGAGTTGCTAATGCAGCACAATCTTCAAGATATGTAACTACACGAGAATACTATTGCTTCAAGCTGCAAGTTAGACGGGGACTTTTTAACATTTTATTATTTGGAGGATATCTTTTCCAGCAATGGGCTATAGATATGTATATAAAGATAACGAGTCCATGAGGCTAGATTGGTACTCTAATCTCAAGAACCAAAAGCTTATACGGGCAGAGCTATACCAGGTAACCACTCAAATTATTTTGTTTATTTGTTTATGAACTTTGCAACCTTATTACTGTCTCTTTCTAATGTTGTAGGTACTTAATTATATTTTAGGGACTGGTTGATGTTATCTCTGCTAGAGAGACCCTAGGTTTCTAAGGTTGGCAAGAGAATTGTGCTGCCAAGATCATTCCTAGGATGCGATCGAGACATGCAGCAAATTTTCCTTAATGCTATGGCTATTGTGCAACGGTTTGGAAGGCCTTATTACTTCATCACCATGACATGCAATCCCTACTAGGAAGAGATAACAAGTGATCTCGAACCTTGGTAGGAACCACAAGATAGGCCAGAACTGGTTGCAAGAGTGTACAGGGCAAAGTTGAGAGATCTAAAAGATCTTCTAATCAAGAGAAAGTATTTTGATGATGTTGCAGCATACGTTCATGTTACCGAGTTCCAAAAAGGGGGCTACCACATAAGCATTTCCTGTTGATCATGAAGTCAGGGAGTAAGTTGACAACCCCAGATGCATATGATCGAGTAATTTCAGCGGAGATACCAGACAAGGATAGATACCCTAGAGTTGCATGATCTGGTTATCAACCATATGTTGCATGGACCATGTGGCATGCTAAACAAAAACTGCGCATGCATGGTGGATGGAGAGTGCCAGCTTTCACTATCCTTGACAGTTTTGTGAGGCAACCTAACAAGGAAATGACTCATATCCAACATATAGGAGAAGGGATGATGGACGTCGAGGTAAGATTTGGAGAGCAGAGTTAGATAACAGGTGGGTGGTGCCCTACAACCCTGGTCTGCTCATGAGATACAACTATCACATAAATGTTGAAGCATGGTCGAGCATTAAAGTAGTGAAGTATCTATTTAAGTACATATATAAAGGCCATGACCAAGCATCATTCTCGGTAAATGAAGATCAACAGTGATAGAGATGATGGTGTCATCAATGAGATACGATAGTGCAGGAATGCTAGATACATATCTCCACCGGAAGCTGTGCATAGGATATTCGGTTTCCCATTGTTTGGAGTCTATCATGTTGTATTGCAGCTCCAACTACATTTACCTGATATGCAATCTGTGATATACAATGAGGAGGAAAACCTTGAGGATGTTGTCAGTCACCCTAGGTTCTAATAGGACCACACTTACCGAGTATTTCAGTAAAAACCATCAAGATCGGACAGCAAGGAAAATATTATATAGAGAATTCCCATAACACTACCATTGGATTAAAGGGGAAAAAGTGTGGCAAATAAGGAAATAAACGTCAGGACAGAAAGGACAGATTGTCTATGCAAACCCTGCTAAAGGGGATAGATACTTTCTAAGAGTTCTACTGAATCATGTGAGAGGTGCAACATCATATGAGGATTTGAGAATAGTGGTTGGTGTCACCTACTCTACTTTCAGGGAAGCATGTGAGAAAAGAGGGCTTATCGAGATAGACAAATCAATCGATGACTACTTGACTGAGGCTACCACTTTTCATATGTCGTGTGCCTTGCACTAGTAGAGAACAGACCTTTGATCCTCGGCCAAAATGGGCTCTAGTCCCGGAATTTTTTGCGCTCGGGACTAGAAATACCTTTAGTCCCTGGTTGGTGGCTCCAACCGGGACTAAAGGTCCCTGCCCAACGGCTACTACACCAGACAGAGGTGGCAGGGACCTTTAGTCCCAGGTTGGAGCCACAAACCAGGACTAAAGGTATACTTTTACTCCCAGTTGGTGGCTCCAATAGGGAGTAAAGGTCTACTCCTGGGCCGTGGCTGCGCCTGGGGTTGGAAAGTTACCTTTAGTCCCGGTTGGAGCCACCAACCAGGGACTAAATGTCCCCCCTTTATATATCGGTCCGTCTCCTTCTTCCTCCCCGAGCCCGAGCTCAGCACATTTTGAAGCTCACTGCACTAGTGTTCTTGCTTCCTCCCTCCCTCCATTGTTCCTCCATCCATTCTTCGATTCCTCCGTCGATTTCTTCGATTCCTCCGTCGATTCTTCAGTTGTAAAGGTTACCAATCTCATACTCTCATTTTTCACCATTGTCTTATGTCATTTTGTTCACTATATATATGGTTCTTTATTGTGGTTTTTTTCATTTGTAAGCAATTTGAGCTCAAAATCACTTCAAGCTTGCATATTTACATGAAAGAAGGTTAAAGTATATATAAATATAAACTTAGAAAATAGTTAGAAAATTATAGAAAATCCGTACTAGTTGAACTTGCGGACTGTGTTCATCTCGGCGAGCATGTTCTCTGCCGAGCAGTAATGGACGTCAAGGAGGAGCTTTGATTCTATGAGAGGAGAGCGGCAACGGTCGTGGAAGACCGTGTTCCCTTCCTCGTAGAATCGGAGCTCTTCCATGGCCAAGTACGGTGCCGTCCGGTGGAGAAATGCTCGCCGAGATGATCACGTAAGCAAGTTCAACTAGTACAGATGATTATTTATTCACATGTCCCGATATCGTCACAGTAGTCTGTCAATCACTGTACCCAAACATAGCATATATATAAATATAAACTTAGAAAATAGTTAGAAAATTATAGAAAATCCGTACTAGTTGAACTTGCGGACCGTGTTCAGCTCGGCGAGCATGTTCTCTGCCGAGCAGTAACGGACGTCAAGGAGGAGCTTTGATTCTACGGAGGAGAGCGACAACGGTCGTGGAAGACCGTGTTCCCTTCCTCGTAGAATTGGAGCTCTTCCTTGACCAAGTACGGTGCCGTCCGGTGGAGAAATGCTCGCCGAGATGATCACGTAAGCAAGGTCAACTAGTACGGATGGTTATTTATTAAAACATGTTTTTGAGCTATAATGTATTAAAAATGAGTATAGAGATATAGATAATTTTGTAGTTTCTTAATTTTATTTGTTTATAAAAGGAGAAATTTATAGTGTATTAAAAAATGAGTATAGAGAGTAGATGGCAACTGCTTCCGGGTCCTCGGCCTCTCATGGGTTTCCAAAGCGACTTAGGCCGGGCCTCCCTCTCATTCCATGCGGCAAGTGTCAGTGATGAGACGAAGATTGTGATGGAGTACCGAGTGAAGAAGGAGGGTCCCAACAAGGATCATATCTTCTACAAGTGTCCGGATCGCAATGTGAGTTATTTTATCGTATTTAATGATTATGGTTAGTTTATACCTATTTTCATGATGGTTGTGATTAAAGTTCTAATTTTTTGTTTTAATTTCAGTGGGATGGCAGTGGACGATGTTCAGGCTTCTACTAGGAGGAAGAGTATGTTGAACTCGTGCAAAAATATCTTGCACAACAGGTAGATACGGTGGCTAATGAGGCAGTGATCCAGCCGAAGAAGCCCAAAGATGTTGCACTAATCGGGGGATCTGTCTATTTTAGTTGAGATTGGTCGCGAAATCCTTGTGCTCCTGAAATGTATTTTAGCTTTAGTTCTTTTAGTGGTAGTTGGGATTGTCTACATTGTAGCGATGCTTTCATAAACTTGTATCTTTTGTGGTGGCACGCATGTTGTATAAATAATTAATTATGATCTAGGTTTTAATATGGTATTTATGTCATGTAATGCAGATGAGCCGGCATTGGATGTATAATGCTGATCGCCGCTCCCAAGAGTTCATTGACGGCGTGCATTCTTTGTTACATGTGCGGCCGAGGCAAACAAACGCGACTGGTTTCATGTGCTGCCCATGTGCCATATGTAAGAATACGGTGGAATATCCTTGCTCAAGGACTCTTCATTCACACTTGTTCAAGTCGGGTTTCATGCCAAACTATATTTGTTGGACTGAAGCACGGAGAAACCGGTGTTGTAATAGGAAGAAGGTGAAGAAGAACAATGGGACGACAATGATATTATTCCCGATGGTGCGTGCTTCAATGATACTGCAATGGGAGAAGCTGAAGAAGAGGTAGCCGCAGAAGATGAGCCGGCTGATGATCTTTCTCAGGTCATTCGTGACGCACAAAGAGAATGTGAAAGTGAAAAGGAGAAGATCAAGTTCGAGCGGATGCTAGAAGATCACAAGAAATTGTTGTACCCAACTTGTGATGCAGGGCAGAAAAAGTTGGGAACCACACTAGAATTGCTGCAATGGAAGGCAAAGAATGGTGTATCTGACAAGGGATTTGGAGAGTTACTAAAAATCCAAAAGAAGATGCTTCCGAAGGACAATGAATTGCCCGCCACTACCTACGAAGCAAAACAAGTTGTCTGTCCTATGGGGCTAGAAATCGAGAAGATACATGCATGTCCTAATGACTGCATCCTGTACCGTGGCAAAGAGTACGAGAAATTGGATGCATGC
Source organism: Miscanthus floridulus (assembly GCF_019320115.1). Classification (NCBI taxonomy): domain Eukaryota; kingdom Viridiplantae; phylum Streptophyta; class Magnoliopsida; order Poales; family Poaceae; genus Miscanthus; species Miscanthus floridulus. The sequence continues at coordinate 76,510,457 of NC_089582.1, forward strand.
CCTAGTATGCCATGCGTCGCGGTATAAGATCAGGCGAGATGACCCTGGTGATGTTGAGGGCGAACGTCCGCGGAAGAAAATCCCTGCCAAGGTTATGTGGTATGCTCCTATAATACCACGCTTGAAACGTCTGTTCAGAAACAAAGAACATGCAAAATTGTTGCGATGGCACAAAGAAGACCATAAGGTAGACAATATGTTGAGACACCCTGCTGATGGGTCCCAGTGGAGAGCAATCGACAGAGAATTCCTGGAGTTTGCAAATGACGCAAGAAACTTAAGGTTTGCTTTAAGTACAGATGGTATCAATCCTTTTGGAGAGCAGAACAGTAGTCATAGCACTTGGCCTGTTACTCTAAGTATCTACAACATTCCTCCTTGGTTATGCATGAAGCGGAAGTTCATTATGATGCCTGTGCTCATCCAAGGCCCGAAGCAACCTGGCAATGACATCGATGTGTACCTGAGACCACTTATTGACTGAACTTCTCATTTTGTGGAATAAAGAAGGTGTACGTGTGTGGGATGAGTACAAACAGGAACACTTTGATCTGCGAGCATTGTTGTTCGTAACAATCAATGATTGGCCTACTCTAAGTAATCTTTCAGGACAGTCAAACAAGGGATATAATGCATGCACACACTGCTTCGGTGATATTAGAGGTGTATTCTTGAAAAAATGTCGAAAGGTCGTGTACCTTGGCCATCGTCGATTTCTTCCTGCAAATCACCCCGTAAGAAAAAAGGCAAGCATTTTAAAGGGAAGGCAGACCACCTGACCAAGCCTCGCAACCGAACCGGTGAGGATGTACTCGATATGGTCAATGATGTGAAAGTCATCTTTGGAAAAGGACATGGAAGCCAACCTGTTCCGAACGATGCTAACGGTCACGCACCCATGTGGAAGAAGAAGTCCATATTTTGGGACCTACCCTATTGGCAAGTCCTAGAGGTCCTGCAGCTCGATCGACGTGATGCACCTGACGAAGAATCTTTGTGTGAACCTGCTAGGCTTCATGGGTGTGTATGGAAAGCCTAAGGACACATTTGAAGCACGACAGGACCTACGTTGTTTGAGAGAAAGAGACAACCTGCATCTAGAGAAGACAGATGATGGACGCCATTACTTACGTCCTGCTAGCTACACTCTAAGCAAAGAGGAGAAGGAAATCATGTTTGAATGCTTAAACAACATCAAGGTACCATCTGGATTCTCCTCGAATATAAAGGGTATTATAAATATGCCAGAGAAGAAATTCTGTAACTTAAAGTCCCATGACTGTCACGTTCTCATGACGCAATTACTTCCAGTTGCATTAAGAGGAATTCTACCTCCAAATGTACGTCTAGCCACCGTGAAGCTATGTGCATTCCTCAATGCAATTTCTCAGAAGGCAATTGATCCAACTGATCTAGCTAAACTACAGAATGATGTGGTTCAATGTCTCGTCAGCTTTGAGTTGGTGTTCCCTCCTTCCTTCTTTGATATCATGACACACCTCCTAGTTCACCTAGTCAAGGAGATTTTCATTCTCGGTCCTGTGTTCCTACACAACATGTTCCCCTTAGAGAGATTCATGGGAGTCCTGAAGAAATATGTTCACAACCGTGCTCGCCCAGAAGGAAGCATCGCCAAGGGCTATGGAACAGAAGAGGTCATTGAGTTCTGTGTTGACTTTATTCCTGACCTTGACTCGATTGGTGTTCCTGAATCGAGACATGAGGGGAGACTAAGCGGAAAGGGGACACTAGGGAGGAAAACATATATTGGTACGGATGATGATTATTTCAATAAAGCGCACTACACAGTTCTACAGAACTCCTCTTTGGTAGATCCGTATATTGAGACACACAAGGATCTCTTACGATCTGAGTTTCCAGGGAAGACTGAAGCTTGGATTACGCGTAAGCACATGGAAACTTTCGGCGGTTGGTTGCGAAAAAAATGTCAAGGTGATGAGAGCATCCATGAGCAACTGTATTTATTGGCTATGCAACCATCATGGCATATCGTCACATACAAAGGGTACGAGATAAATGGGAACATATTCTACACAGTAGCCCAAGATAAAAGGAGTACCAACCAAAACAGTGGTGTCCGCATAGATGCCACAGACCCGAATGGGAATAAGCAGACATATTATGGACGCATAGATGAAATATGGGAACTAGAATATGCACCTACTTTGAAGATCCCATTGTTCAAGTGCCAATGGGTCAAGGTGACCGGAGGCGGGGTAACAGTAGACAACGAGTATGGAATGACAACAGTAGACCTTAGTAATATTGGGTACAAAGACGAACCATTCGTCCTTGCCAAGGATGTGAATCAGGTGTTCTATGTCAATGATATGTCTACCAAACCAAAAAGAGGGAAAAACGATAATGACTCAACCAAAGAGCCAAAGCGCCACATAGTTCTTTCAGGGAAAAGAGTCATCGTGGGAATTGAGGACAAGTCGGACATGTCAGAAGATTATGAAAAGGATGACCGAATTCCGCCCTTCAAAGTGAACAAAGACCCTAGCATCTTGGTAAATGATGAGGACACTCCATGGTTACGACGCGATCATAACCAAGGGACATACGTAAAGAAGAAGTTCACTGCTGTGCCCACTTGATGATATAGTGATTTAATGTAGTGTGTGTTTGAGATATTATGTAATAATTGTGAATTCAGATGTTTATTATGTCATGTTTCAAATTAAATCAATGTTTGATTTGGTGGGATTTCTCTCTCAAAAAGGTAAATTAGGATATTGAGTGATGAAAAATTAAAATATTAACGTTAAAATGATGTGAAAACAAATTTCCTGTCCAAAACCAATAGTTTTAATAATTTTAATTAAACACTACATTTTTGCATTAACGAAATAATAAATATTAGTTACATTATGTTTTATAATTGTAACAAAAAATAAAAAAGTTAGGTTATAGATTTTTCCTATGTGCAATAAAGAAAAAGAAAATCCATATTTTTAACAAAATAATTTTATGCCTTTTATTTAATTTACTATGTATTTAACAAAAACTATTGCATTTCTATTGTATTTAACAAGACTATTGCTTAAAACAGGCGGGAAACGAAACTGTAGGCCACCTTTACTCCCGGGTGGGAAGCCCACCCGGGAGTAAAGGTGGGCTGCAGTTTCGTGGCCCGCCAAAAAAAATCCTTTACTCCCGGTGCGTGTTACCAACCGGGAGGTATACCTTTACTCCCGGTTGGTAACACGCACCGGGAGTAAAGAGACCTTTACTCCCGGTTGGTAATACGCACCGGGAGTAAAGGACCTTTACTCCCGGCTGGTGGCTGGCACCGGGAGTAAATCTCCCTGGTATATAACCGCCAGCGCCTGGCGCAGATCGATCCGCTCCTCTTCTTCCTCGTCGAACACCGCCGCCCTCTTCTTCCTCGCGCCGCCGTCTGTTTGTCTTAATCCGTGACACCGCCGCCCTCTTCTTCCTCGCGCCACCAGTCCGTTCGTCTTCCGTGACACCGCCGCCCTCTTCTTCCTCGTGCGGCCTCCACCGCGCGCACCATGGCCCTCCTCCGCTCGCCCCGTGGCCCCTCCACCGCGCCCGCCGAGGTGATCAGTTCGTCTCTCTATAGCTACGTACATTCTCAGACGGTGGATCGAGTATTATGTTTGGAAACATCACTAGCTAATGATCGTATGTTGATATGGGCAACAATCTTATTTGTTCTGGTTCAATTATTCGTAGTTGTTTCGATGAACACTATTGGGACTGGAATTTTCCTAGCGGTTCAAAACTGTCAAGGAATGAATGAAATAAGCAAAACTAGTCAAAGTATTTTTCTGACAGCAAACCAGACAGTTTTGGCATGCGCGAAGTAGTTAAAACGTTACAGCAAATAAAATCTGCACAAACAAAAAATGTTATATTTTGCTGTGGATACCGAATATAGATGTTCTAAAGTAAATTACAAATGTCCTAGATTTTATATACGCAAATATCATATAAAAATGAAGGAAAACTTCAACGTTTCTTCATTTGTGAACTTTGAATACAGATATAATATATTAATGTTTCTAAAGTAATATGAGCATTACATATTTTTTCGGGAAGACTATCTTCAAACTTTATATCATAGCATCAGAGAAGTACTGTGCCTGTAGAAGAAGAAAATAAATTCTTATCATTTCGGAAATAGTAATGTTTATATTAGCAATAAGACACATATACTTACATTTCATAATGACTTATACTTACATTATCAGCATAGAATTTTCTCATATGATGAATGACTACATGGTTCACATGGTACATAGGATCACAACATCACGCACCGACACCGCCCCGGCCTGCCTCACGTCGTCGTCGTCAGCACGCCGGCCCGCCTCACGTTGTCGTCGTCAGCACACCGGCCACCGCGCCGACACGTATATATACGTCATTTGTATTCATATGCATGTATATATACGTCGCGGAGCACCGCCGCCCTCGTTCGCCCATGCGTTTCTATGTATACGAGCGGAGCACCGCCGCCCTCGTTCACCCATGTGTACAGACATATATACGGCGGAGTGGAGCACCGCCACTCTTGTCACACCACCCTCTCTCGCGGCCTAGTCGATCAACATTCGTATTATCGTTATCGTTAACGCTAAACAATCACACCAGGGCGAACCGCGCTGTTGATGTCACCGACGTGGTTCGCCCTAGTCACCGACGCAATTCGCCCTCGGCTGTTTATGTATAGCCCTAATTCGCCCTAGTACCGACGCAGTTCGCCCTAGTGTGGCGAATTGCGTCCGTGATCGAGGGGCAAGATTTAATAATGCATATTGTTCGTAGATTTTACGCATGTAAGCAAAGATTTGACTGTACTATATATTGGTTTTGTTTTTTGAAGCTAGATGGCCGACCCGAGAAACATGGATGAGGAGGAGTTGATGATGAATTTGATCAACACTGGCACTCAAGTTGCCGGCGATGATGGTGCTAAAAATAACGTGCAAGAGGATGCAGATGACGGGAGTCAGTACTTAGCTCTTGAACAAAATGAGCAACAACATATTGGCCAAGTATATATTTTTTATTATTAGCTATATATATTATCATATGTCTTATGTGTGCTCATGACATTAAAAATAATGTTTATGTTTTGTAGCCCTCTGGATCGACATCAACAACTACAACGAAGAGTAAAAATGTTCGAGGTCCCAAAAAGCCATTGGAGGGCCGCTTCATCATCTCGGAGTTCAATGTGGATACAGGAGAACCGGGGGGGCGAATAAAATGAAATTCGTGCACCACTGTGGTTACCTTGTACGGGACCGGCTCCCGATCAGTACCCGCGAATGGAAGAAGAAGACCAATGCTCCTCATATCAGTTTTGTCTCCGATCATGACAAGACGTTAATTTGGAAAGATGTCTTGGTACATTTCACGCTCCAAACAGATGGTTATGATGATATAATAGATGGTGATGAATTGAAGGAGCGAGTTAGGGATTGGGCAATGAAGAAGATGGCCACCCAGTTTCAGACTTGGAAGAAACACCTATACACGACGTATGTCAAGAAGAACATAGCACCAGATTTTACTGTCCCAGGCCCGATCTCAAAGCAGAGGCCCTATTGGGATGAGTTTGTACAGTACAAGACTTCGGAAGAGGGTGTGAGTCGGGTGATAAAGAACCAACGTAATGCCCAACAGAAGACATACCACCATAACTTGGGATCAGGTGGCTACCCGACTGCCATTAAGAAGTGGAACAAAATGGAAGCAGACCTTCTTGCCAAGGGTATCAGACCAGAATCACTCGAGTGGGGAGAACATGCAAAGAATTGGTTTTTCGCTCATGGGGGAACACTGGACCAGGAGACAGGGAAGTGCGTTTATGGCGCAAGACTGCAAGAAGCAGCAGAAAGATTGTTTTATGCTCAGAGAGCTACTGCTAGTGGTGCGTTCAGGCCCAACAGAGAGAAGGATGAGCTGACATACGCCATCGGGACTATTGAACATGGTGGCCGAACTAGAGGCAAAGGAAGTGTCTCGTGGGAGCATGGATTCCCTCAGGACAGACCTTCCTACAGAAGCCGCCAGAGAAAGAAGGAAGAAGAGGCACAGTCGGCTCCAGAGGTTGGAGGAAGCGGTGCGTGAAGCACAGGAGCGGGAAAAAAACCTTGAAGCGAGAATGCAGGAGGAAATCAGAAGGCAAGTGCAAATAGCAGTGAGTGCAAGCAAGCAGGCATCAGAGCCAGGAATCAACATTAGCCAATCTGTTCAGTTGAAAAGCAGCTGCGCTTCCACGGAGATACCAAATCAAGGGGACACAGGACTGCGCTTCCCTGTGGATGACGTCACTGAACCTTGTACATCGTGTGAGCTACACATTCCGAAGGGGAATTCCACAATCAAGGTGGCTATCGGTCTTGTTAATCCTATCGACCGAACCAAGACACCAAGGATTCATGGGAATATAATCCAAGAAGGATATGCTACCATCTCGGTAGATAAAGCTGAAAAAGGGTTTTAGTGATTTGCCTCTTGACATTCCTGGAGGTGATGGCGAGAAGACTCTAGGAGAAGCAGAGAAGACATTCATTCTATGGCGCAAGCGCTACATCATCATTCCCGAGGATGTCGGCTCCACCTCCTCCTGAACTACCTCACCATAGGTACGTGCGGATGAAAACACTACATCATTAATTTGTATTGGCTTAAATAATTAACAATCTGCTCATAATAATATGTCATTCCTTTTTTTGTAGCAGATCCTCCCCCAACCTAAATCCAATTGTTCAATCGCCAGATCATCATAGTGCTCTGTACGATGACATTGTGTTGGAAGGCGAGGCTGCATCCACACCATCTCCAAGGAGGTCTCCAACGCCGCAGCCGCCACCTCCAAGGAGGTCTCCAACGCCGCTGCCAACACCTCCAAGGAGGTCTCCAACGCCTCCCCCGCCCCCGCCTACCAAGAAGCCTAGCAAGAGGCCAGCCCCGCAAACGAAGAACCAGTCCCCGCCGGCAAAGAAAGCCACCAGTGAAACCAAGGGCTATTCCCAAAATAATATCTGAAGAGAAGGAAGAAGGAACTGATGCATATAAAAAAGATATGTCTAGATTCTATGACAAACTTAAAAAGAATCAAGAAGCAAGGAGAAACCCGGAGAAACCGTACTTCTTCGTAGCTCCAGATATTCTAAGAAAAAGGGTGGCTTCTTACCAGCAACAACAGCGGGAATCTCGTAAGCCGTCCAAATCAACGTTATCGGACTATGACCGCACTCTCACCAAGTCAATTGAGGCGGCACAGAAAAAGAAGCGGGCAGGGAAAGGAGTTGCCCAACTCGGACAACAAGCGCACCAATCAGTCCCCCCGCTAGTTGTTGGTAATGAATATGGTTCGAATTTAGGATTAATGCATCAGGCAAACATACCTCGGATGTCGATTTGGATCACCTTGGTGAATTTATTGATGAGACTGGTCTCGACCTTTACCAGATGTTTGGTGATGGAAACATTGAGAGTGCGGCGGAGGTTGATATTTGGAAGAAAAAATTTGTACTAGGCCAGAGTCTATACAACCCTCAAGCCTTATCTGATCTGGGGACGCAAATGTACCTGCTAAACAAGTGGTACATGCAGGCGTCTACCGGTGGAGACTTCTGCGTTGGTGTCAGAATTAGAGATGAACATTGGTTCCGTGGCGATGATGTTATGTATGTTGACTTTGCAGAATTTCATCAACTATGCCACCTGACCTCTCTGGACAAAGTTATCATTAGCTGCTATTGCCTGTAAGTAATAATTCTTTCGATCTATTATTAAACTCATCATATGTGTGTATATGCATATAAATTATCCTAACAAGTACTATATATATGCAGATTTACAATGACAGAGCTCAGAAAGGAAGGCTGCAATGAAATTGGTTTTGTTGATCCCCATATAGTATTCAAAGACCCAGTTACTCCAAAGACTAATTGGAAGTCTGAGTCAGAGAGTAACCTCATGAACTTCTTAGTGAACCAACGCCACAAGAAGGATATACTCTTTCCCTACAACTTCAAGTGAGTGTTAATAATGTCGATCATCCTTAATGGCTCATATGTTGATTCTAGTTAATTAATGAGTGTTATGCGTTATATCCTATAAACACATGCAGCAATCACTGGATATTGATGGACATCGATCTGGTGAAAAGTCACTTGATAATCTATGACTCGATGAGAAAACCACAACAAGACTACCAAGATATGATAGATATTATCCAGAGGTAATTTCGGTATCTCTAGCAACTATATATACACACAAACATGATGATTAACTATATCTGATGACGTGGCAAATTTTTTATTGGGCAGTGTTTGGAAAACCTTTATTGAGAAGCAACACATGGGAAAATGCAAAGCGCCACTGAATGTAATCCCTTTGAAAGTAAGTCCCCTAAATCGCATCATCTTTATTAATTAAACATATAGCTTTCACCGGATCACCAGATTGGATGACAAATCTTTTTCTCGTAAAGTGGTGTCTGAGGCAGGAACAGGGGAACAACTACTGTGGTTACTATGTTTGCAAGTTTATCAAGGTGGTCTCCCAAAGAACTCCTACAGAGAGACTCAAAGTACGTTAAAAATACACTATATATTCATTTAATTATTATTATTGATTGTGTTACTATGTCTTTATATATATATATATGTACATATATTAATTTATTTTCCTTTAATTCAAACCTGTAGACTCGATGGTTGGAGGAAAAGGTCATACGGCAAGACCAAATCAAAGCAATTCAAGAGTCTATAGCCGGAATTTTTTAATGAGCAGGTCATCGATTCCAAGGGCGAGTTCTACTTCGACCCAACACTGCCATGGAAGCCAAGCTAGAGGATGAGAGGAAACTTGTTATATCACAACAACTGTAATGCAATCTTTTTGTAATATATGCACATGAAATAATATAATGTAAAATACACATATGCATGCATGCATGTAAATATATATATATATATATATATATATATATATATATATATATATATATATATATATATATATATATATATATATATATTCTATGCTTGAATTATGTGATTTAATACGTTCATTGTGCTTGAACCGAAACATACTATACGCGCGTATAAATGTATAATTAGCAGTGTACAATACGACTTCGAAAACCTATTTTGAAAAGAAAACAAAAAATGAAAAGAAAAGAAAAAAGGAAAAAAAAACCTTTAGTCTCGGTTCGTATTACCAACCGTGACTAAAGGTGCCGGCCATCGTGGCATGTCAGGAGGCACCTTTAGTCCCGATTGGTAATACGAACTGGGACTAAAGGTCCTCCTTTAGTCCTGGTTCCTGACCCGGGACTAAAGGACCCCCCTTTAGTCCCGGATGCTTGCTCCCGGGTGGGGAACCGGGACTAGAGGGGGTTTCCCACCGGGAGTAAAGCTCTGTTCTCTACCAGTGTTGCGAAGGTTGTTTTCTACCATTCTTGTCTTCTATGAGGCCACTAACATACATGGACTATGGGACAAGCATAAGGACGCTCTCGGTGAAGACTTCAGATGGGACAACAACAACACGTCTGTAGTGGAGCAAATGGTGCTCAGAGACATACGGGATATGGTTCACTCAATGAGAAAGGATATCAGAGATTATGGTTTGCCACCTATTTGCGATGAGGGTCGAAGCTACAATGACATGATGAAAGAGGTTAGAGAGGAACACAACGTCTCTATAGACCAAGAACACTTAGATATTTATGAATCTCATAACAAGGAGCAGCGTGAAGGGTTTGATGAAATCCTTCAGCATGTCCATGCTAATAAGAGCCAAGTTTTTTTCGTATATGGTCCTGGAGGCATGGGCAAGCCATTCCTATATAAGGCCCTCCTTGCTAAAATTCGGTCCGAAGGATTAATAGCCATTGCAACAGCCACATCTGGTATAGCAGCATCGATATTGCCTAGGGGACGGACTGCACACTCAAGGTTTAAAATTCCAATTAAAATTGGGGACAACAGCATGTGCAGCTTTATGAAGCAAAGTGGCACTGCAGAGTTGCTTCATAGGGCATCTTTGATTATTTGGGATGAAGTTGCCATGACCAAGCGTCAGTGCGTCTAGACACTTGATAGGTCCCTATAGGATATTATGGAATGTGGTTTGCCATTTGGAGGAAAGGTCATGGTATTTGGTGGAGACTTCAGTCAAGTCCTTCCTATGTTCACATGTGGGACAAGAGCATAGGTAACCGATGCAACATTACAAAGATCCTATTTGTGGGAGAAAATAAGGAAGATAAGATTGTCACGTAACATAAGGGCACAGTCGGACCCTTGGTTTTTAGATTACCTGCTATGAATTGGAAATGAAACTGAGCAAACAATTAGACATGACTATGTTCGACTCCCTGATGACATTGTGATTGGTTTTACTGACATGGAGGTGGCTGTCAACAAACTCATTCAAGATGTTTTTCCATCACTTGTAGAATATGTAACATCAGCCGTCTATATGAGCTCCCGTGCCATTCTATCGACCAAAAATAAACATGTTGATAGACTGAACGCAATGATGATTGAGAGGTTTCCAGGTGAGGAAAAGGTTTACCACAGCTTCGACACTGTTGTTGACGATCCTCAGAATCACTTCCCTATTGATTTTTTGAACTCAATAACTCCAAATGGCCTCCCCCGCACGAGCTGAAGCTAAAAATCAATTGTCCTATGATTCTTCTCCGCAACCTAGATCCTAACAACGGATTGTGCAATGGAACAAGGCTTATGGTCAGAGCATTGCAAGACAATGTAATTGATGCCGAGATCATTGGTGGACAGCATGCACAGAAAAGAGTTTTCATACCAAGGCTCTCATTGTCTCCCTCGGATGATATTTCTCTTCCTTTCAAGTTCATGAGAAAGCAATTTCCAGTACGGTTAAGTTTTGCCATGATGATAAATAAATCGTAGGGACAAACCATCCCTAATGTTGGGATCTACCTTCCAGAACCCGTGTTCTCGCATGGACAGCTCTATGTTAGTTTATCAAGGGGAGTGTTAAGATCAACAACAAGAATTTTGGCTAAACCAAAAGAGGAATTGGATCCTACAGGAAAGAGAACCAAGAATATTGTCTATAAAGACATCCTAAACTAGTGTTTAACGGTGGGTATACTCAAACCATTTTATCAGTCCTCATATAAATATATATTGCTGGGCAGGTGCTTGATTTTTTTATATATATTTGGGCATGTTGGTAAACCATTTTACTCACCGTGCATAATCACCTAAAATTTATTATTTTTAGGCGCAATGGAGGGGCCACTCAGGGTTATTGGGCACGCTTCAATTTCCTCAGAGGTCAACACTAACTTTGCCATTAACTTGATGCCTGAAAGGACAAAGTTGAGCGAGCGCACTTCAATTTCCATGTCATGTTTAAGGACTTAGGCAGAATGTAACTTAGATGGTTAATGCGACAAATAACTTTAGTATGCCTTCTTATGAAAAAGTGATTCCTGGATTGTATACATGCTCAAATACAAGTGTGTAAAAGTTGAACTATGGAAAAAAATTATTGTTTTCATGTGCATCCCCAAGATAAAGTCATTGTGTTAGCATAGGCATTATACTAGTATATTGAAAGTACATGTCAAAAGCGTGTAAATAATCTCTATATTATTTATTTCTCTAAATCGTGAGCAGGCATCATGGCATCTCCATGAGACGTAACACAGTGTCATAGGCAAATTCTTCATCTTGGTAATGTTCGGCTGCATCAACAAGCTAAATGAAAGCATCCCTCCCAGTCTTGGTTAGCACGCCCAAAGGTCCCATCGTCGGCCGCTGCCATCTGTGGTCTCACTGTCAGGCCAAATGGACGTGATCGTAGAGAGGTTCTGCCCACCACTGGATTGGTCCGGTGGGCCAAACGGGACCACATGCGAGACCAACTTGAACTTCCCGCGCTCACTGCCACAGGGCTGGTCCAACCGCCCGCTTTCCGTGGACTGAAAATATGCCACTTATTTATCGGACGAGTTGAAAATGAGTTGAAGTTATTAACCTACTAGGAGTGTATGTATATATATAAATAGGCACGACAAATTTCTCCCTTTACTTTGCCCTCGTAATCAATCTTGGACGTTGACATATTTAGAAGAGCTAGGAACTCCCCGTTGTTGGACCTCCATTTTCATCATGTTCCCGCCTTCTTCTCCCAACCACAGAGCCTTTTTCCTGGCCTACAAAAAAGCAACTCCCAAGATAATAATAACCAGGCTTACCCTCCCTTGCAAGGCCTCCCACCCCACCCCCCGTCGACGCCGGCCTCTCTCGCTGGCTCGGAGAGTCGGAGCCCGGCGGCCGGAGGGCGACGTCCATAACAAATAATAATTTATTATTATTACACAGCTACTAACTAATAAGTCATGGGTAAGCGCAGCGTCCCTCGGTACCCTGAGGACGAGGACAAAGGCGGTTGCTGCGGCTGCCTGTGCTGGTGCTGCTGTTTCCTGTTGCTCATCGTGGCGGCGCTGGCCGGCACGGCCGCCTACTTCTTCTTCGTCTACAAGCCCAAGGCGCCGTCCTACTCCGTCAGCAACATGTCCGTCTCGCAGTTCGACTTCAGCTCCTCCGACCTGACGCTCTACGTCAAGCTCACCGCCTCCGTGCGCGCCGAGAACCCCAACAACAAGGTCACCATCAAGTACGGCGAAGGTTCCCACACCGTGGTCTCCTACCGCGGCACGCCGCTGTGCTCTGGGAAGCTCCCGGCCTTCTTCCAGGGCTACAAGAACGTCACCGTCATGGACATCTCCATGGAGGGCCGCCACGGCTTCGGCTCTGGGCTGCAGCAGGCGCTGGAGGAGAGCGAGAAGGCCGGGGACATCCCGCTCGACATCTTCGTCAGCGTCCCCGTGGAGCTGCAGCTCGGCTCCCTCGACCTCCGACAGGTTAAAGTCAACGTGCACTGCGCGCTCGTCCTCGACAGCATCTCGCCCAAGAAGAAGCCCAACATCAAGTCCGCAACCTACCAGGCCAACGTAGAGTTTTGATTGATTATTCACAATCATATATAATTATTATTATGTATTGGATCGGAGTTGATCAATCCAGGGATCGGAGTTGATCAATCAGTTATGAATGCATATTATTCGTCTGCACTGATTGCTCGGTCGCTAATGTATTTAGTGGTGCCGGGGAGGATCAAGAGTATCACTACTGCAAAAAAAAAAAAGTTTATAGCAACGGAATAATTTTTTTGTAGGAGCAACCGGTGATGGAGCTATCCTACAGTGGGCGTGCTCTGGACCAACGAGATCAGCCGCCCCTACAAATAGAACAGTAGGGGCGGCTGGTGATACGAACCACCCCTACCAATAAGTCAATTTGTAGGGGCGGCTCACTCACCAGCCGCCCCGGGGTGGCTGGTGATTGAGCCGCCCCAACAAATTGACTTATTGGTAGGGGTGGTTCGTATCACCAGCTGCCCCTACTGTTATAAATACATGCGATTTGTAGGGGCGGCTCAATCACCAGCCGCCCCTACAAATGACCCATGTATAAAAAATTGTAGCCTCTTCTTCCTCCTCGGGTCACTCACTCCAACCCGTGAAAAAAAAGGTAGAGAGGCCTTGGGCACCTCCTAAAAATTGCTCTACTAAGGAGAGAATGTTTTTGTCTCAAATCCTTTAGTGATGAGGTTTTAGAAGGTAAGAAAATATTATTCCACACTTTTTTTGAAGTTTCAATGGTTGGTTAGTGAGTAATTAGAGTTTTGTTTCTCTCTCTCTTCTATGGTGCTTGAGCTACTTATGAAGCAAATTAGGCCCAAGTTTTGAATGAACTAGGGTAAATTAGGTAGGGAAACAAGATCATACCCTTATTTGTTCCATCTTTCTTGATTTTAGTGAACAATTAGTTAGTTTTATGGATGTTTCATATTCATGTAGATCTAGATCTAGGGTTTGGTTTTTTTATTAATTTCGTTTTTGTAAATTTATGTTTGATGAAATTGGACTAGGATTTACATGAAAGATATTGGGTAAAATATAATTGTTGCTAATTGTTGTCTTTGAAATTGTTTATTGTAATCAACAAATATGTATTTTAATTATTTATGGATAAATGGGTCATTAATTAATTTTTTTCTACCATGGTGTGTTTGTATGCTTCATGTAATTATATTTAATTTATATTCATATATATCTGAAGTATATACAATTATTCTCAAGTAATTATTAATTTAATTCATTTATATATATATGAATAAGTAGTTCTTTAATGTTTATTTTGTTGTTGTTGTAAAAGATGGAGTGCAGGAACTCTTGGATGTATGATTCGTTAAGGTTCAAGGCAGATTTCCGTGAAGAGGTGGATAAATTTATTGAAGCCGTAGAGAAGCATGCAATGACGTTGATAGAGAATAAGGATATAATTATTTGTCCCTATAAAGATTGCAAGAACCGTATGGCATGGACAGATGTGACTATCATCAGATCACATTTGATTATGCGAGGATTTGTTGAGGACTATATAGTGTGGATTCATCATGGTAAAAATGGTTATTGTTAACGACAAGGATGAGGAGGAATACGATGACGAAACCCTAGAATCCTTGTCCTAATATTCAGCAGAGCTTGATGCACGAGTGGATCCTGAGTTTGGCAATGAACAAGGTGGTGATGCTGGTGGTTGGGATGGTAACGACGAAGGTGGTGCCAATAATGATGGTGGAGCATGTGTTAGGGATGAAGATAATTTGGAGGACATGATTCGAGCCCTTGGACCAGAGATTTTACTAAAGAGCCCAAAAGGTCTAGAAAATTTGGAAAGGGTGACAAAAGCATCGAAGGAGACTGTGTATGGTGTTGAAAAGGGTTGTCTGACACATTGGACATTGCTATGTTTTGTGCTTGAGCTACTCATCTCGAAGGCTAAGTACAGCTGGTCAAACTGTAGTTTCAATGATCTATTGCATCTCCTATCATGGGTGCTGCCACAACCAAACTCAGTTCTCTCCAACACATACCAAGTGAAGAAGGTCATAAGTCCATTGACAATGGGGGTTGAAAAAATCCATGCATGCCCCAACCATTGTATCCTTTTACGTGGCAAAACATTCAAGTCACTGGATAAATGTCCCCGGTGTGGGGCTAGCTGGTACAAGAATAATGACCTTTACGATGGGGGTGAAGCCTCCACAGGGAAAAAAGAGGAACAAGAAGGGTACAAAAAAGGTGGTACAAGAATCTCAGCCCCCAGAGGACACTCCATTAGGCAACGATGCAAAGCAGAGAAGAATTCCTGCCTTGGTAATGTGGTACCTGCCAGCTGACTGACCGCTTGAGACGTATCTTCCTAAACCCTAAAGAAGCCTCATTGATGACATGGTGGGATGATGAGCGCAAGGTGGATGATGATAAGATTGCACACCTGGCTGATTGTAGTCAGTGGCAAAGGATCGAAGAGAAGCACAAAGAATTCAGCGATGACCCAAGGAATGTACGGTTTGGTTTGAGCACCAATGGAATGAATCCCTTCAATGAGAGGATGAGTGACCACAACACTTGGCCAGTGATCTTGACCATGTACAACATCCCAATATGGTTGTGTCAGAAGAGAAAGTACCTTCTCCTCACTATTCTTATTTCTAGCCCTAAACAACCAGGCATTGATATAGACGTGTTCCACGAGCCTTTGATGTAAGAAATGGAGAGGCTATGGAGGCATAGGGAGCCGATGTACCGATGCATTCAGAAAGGAGGACTTCATATGTAGAGAAATAATATTTGTTACTACCAATGATTACCCCACGATATTTGCTTTGTCTAGACAGATCAAAGGGAAGTTGGGATGCTTGGTTTGCTTAGATGGTACTACATGGGTGTCCCTAGATGCATCCAAGAAGATAGTTTACCTAAGGAACCAACGCTTATTAAAGACAAGTCACAAGTACCGCAATAAATTGTTCTTTAGATTTTATGACGACACCCCAGAGATTGAACCCCCTTCGGAGAGACGTCATAACGGAGAACACGTGTACAGAATGGTGAAAAACATACGCGTCGTCTATGGAAAGAAGAATCCGGATGGGACGAACAGAGATAGAAGCACACCTCCTATCGAAGACATACCTTTCAAGAAACAATCGATCTTCTTTCAGTATCTGCCTTATTGGCTAGACTTGGAGGTCCCCCAAGCCATTGATGCTATGCACATATAGAAGAATATCTTTGAGAGCCTCATTACTACCTTGATGGACACATGCAAGTCAAAGGATGGTCTAAAATCACGGAAACACATGGTGTAGCTAAACGTGATGCCACAGCTTCACCTAGTACCTAGGGATGAAACGGATTGGATACGGACGGATATCACCGATATTACATTTGTTTTCATATTTCTGTCCGGATTCAGATTCGAATACGGATAGTGTCAACTATATCGGATAGGATACGACTAGATATCGACATCATAAATATGCGAGTTGAGTATTTGGATATGGATACAGTATCGGATGTTGGATATCCAGACTCGGATACGAACAGATCTCAACCCCTCTAAACGGATTCGGTTTCGAATACGGTCGGAAAATATCCGTACCGTTTTCATCTCTACTAGTACCTGAGGCTAATGGAAAATACACTCTGCCCACGGCGTGCTTCAACCTAACACCAGAAGAGAAGAGAGCTATATGCACTTTCCTGAGGGGGGTCAAAGTCTCGACTGGGTTTTCAGCGAATGTGAAGAAGCTAGTGTCGATGAAGGACTTGTCAATAATACATTGCAAGGCTGACGATTGTCATGTGATGTTGATAGTGTTTCTACCTATTGCAATCAGGGCTATAAAGCCAGAGTTCTTAAAAATGGCCATCACCTAGATGTGCTACTTCTTTTTAAAGATCTCACAGAAGACGATTGGTAAGCAAGAGCTGAGTGACCTATATGAATTTTTGATGGAGACACAAAACCAATTAGAGATGTGTTTACCTCCTACTTTTTTTATATAATGCCACATCTCATGATTCACATGGTTCATCAGATACAGGCGCTGGGCCCTTGCTACTTGCATGAAATGTGGTTCTATGAGCGGTTCATGTCAGTTCTAAGTCAATACGTGCATAATCGAGCATACCTAGAGGGCTCCATGATAGAGGGTTACTAGTATTGAAGAAGTCGTCGAGTGCTGTCAAGAGTACCTAAAAGTATAGAAAGGGATTGGTAAACCCGATTCTCGTCACCAGGGTAGGCTGGCTGGGAAGGGCACTAGTGGTAGAAAAGTGTTCATCGACCATGATTATAAAGAGGTGAGTCAGGTGCATTATAGTGTGTTGCAGAGTACACAACTGATGCAACCGTACATTGATGAACACTTGGCTATCATTATGGCAGAAGGAAATGGTCGTTCAGATGATTGGGTCATGAAACAGCACAAGCAACGACTAACTACATGGTTGAAGGACCAAAACATAACGCTTGGAGAAATCATAGACTCTATTACCATCAGTAGGTTGGCAGAGGGGCCATCGAGACAAGTGACATCTTGGAAAGCTTGTGACATCAATGGGTATACGTACTATACCCACGCAAAGGATAGTAAATATGTGAACCAAAACAACGGTGTTCGAATAGAAGCTCTCGATGGAGTGGAGCGAAAGATCCAATACTTTGGCATTATTGAAGAGATATGGGAACTTGACTATGGAAGGGATATAACGATGGCCCTATTTTGATGCCGCTGGATCAAACAACACCAACTGAACGAGATCAGATTGAGAGTCCTGGACCTCGAGAATCTAGGCTACCAAGATGACCCTTGGGTGCTTGCTTCACGTGTCGCACAAGTTTTCTATATGCCTGACTCACAAAGTAACCTCCCCCCGAAGAAGAAGACTAAAGCACGTGGTTGCCTCCGGAAAACAGCACATTATCGGAGTTGATGGCATGGACGATGTTGAAGCTTACAATAACTACTGATGAGATGCCACTATTCATAGACTTTCCTAAGAAGATCAGTGTTATGAAAAAGAACCTGCCCAAAGACATATTGCCATGGGAACAAAAAGATGTCAAGGGAAAAGTCAGTTACAGCGGGCTAGCTAGTTGTTGAACGTGGAGTGTTTGTGTAAGTGTGTGTGTTTGTAAGACTTTATTTATAGCATGCGTGTGAGACTATATATTTATGTATGTGTGTGAGACTATATATTTATGTATGTGTGTGAGACTATATTTATTCATGTTTGTGAGACTACCCTTTGCAACATCCAGATGAATCTATTTCAATATCCACCCTATTACTACTAAAACTTTATGAAATCACTTAATACTTTATGAAATGAAGAAATGACCAAAATAAAAGTTGGAGATCTTGATGAGTTATACAACTTTTATATTCATCACCTTTACAGCTGAAATCATTTAGTGGTTAAAAATAAGGTTTAAAGTTCTCATTTTCTGAAATTCAAAATTTAAATTGTCCAAAATTAGTGACAAAGATAGATGACCAGACTAAAATGATAGAGCATGATTTTAGAAAATTTTAGGAAAAAACCATCACATTTGGAGTTAGTATAAGGGAGAAAAACTAGTTACAAGTTTCAGCCCATAGATTAAAAAGAGAAATCACTACTTGTTCATCATTGATCATCATGAACAGTTGTAATTTTTCTTTTTAATCTTTGGGTAAAATTTGTAACTAGTCTTTCTCCCACATACTAACTCCAAATGTGATGATTTTTTTCCTAAAATTTTCTAAAATCATGCCCTATCAAGTTACTGTGTTGATTTGGTCATTCTTTTCGTTTGACAAAGTTTGAGCAATTCAAATTTTCAAATTTAAAAAAATGATAAGTTCTAACAAGATTTTGAAACACCAAATGATTTCAGCTGAAAAAGTGATGAATACCAAAGTTGTATAACTCATTAAGATCTAAAACTTTTATTTTGGTCATTTCTTCATCTGACAAAGTGATAGTAAACATTGTTCACAAATCAACATGTCTCTCGTATAGTTTATGAAACTATGAGTGATATGTGGATATGTGAACAATGTTTACTAACACTTCGTTCAATGAAGAAATGATCAAAATAAAAGTTGTAGATAGTGATAAGTTCAACAACTTTTATGTTCATGACTTTTCTAGTTGAAATCATTTAAGGTTTCAAAATCTTGTTTGAAGTTGTCATTTATTAAAATTCAAAATTTGAACTGTTCAAATTTAGTCAAATGAAAAGATGATCAAATAAAAGTTGTAGATAGTAATGTGTTCAACAACTTTTATGTTCATGACTTTCTTATTTGAAATCATTTAAGGTTTCAAAATCTTGTTTGAAGTTGCCATTTATTAAAATTTAAAATTTGAACTTTTCAAATTTTATCAAATGAAAAGATGACCAAAATATAAGTTGTACATCTTGATGAGTTCTACAACTTTGATGTTTATAAAATTTTCATTTGAGGTCATTTAGTGTCCTAAAATTCTATTAGTTGTTTTAAAATTCAAATTTTAAAATTTAAAAATACTATTTTTGTAAAGAGGAAAATATAAAATTATATCTATATATATAATAAAATTGTTTATATATACATATATTTATATATATAGAATAATAAAAAACTAATATATAAATTTACATTGTGTTCTTTATATATGAATGAATTATAGAATTAGTAATTAAAATAAATTGAAAAATATTTATAGGGGCGGCTAACTCAGGAACTGCCCCTAAAAATCGATTTGTAGGGGCGGCTAACTCAGGAGTCGCCCCTACAAATGCCCTCTAGTATATAAGCCAGAGACCACAGGAGACCAAAAATATTCTAAGTTAGGGCGCGATTCTTCCTTTCAGACGCCATCAGGCTGCCGAACCCGCCGCTGCCGCCACCGTGCGCGCTTTCTCTCACCTCCATCGGCCCATGCGCGCCCGACCGTGTGCTCTGGCTGTCCTCTACCGAGCTTCTTTGGCTCGGTCTTCCTTGGCTCTATTCGCCGCTGGGACCCACTGCGGAGCCCTAGCCGTGGGTGACGCCGTTCCCCCCAGTGGCTAGGGTTTCTGCCGCCGTGTGCTCCGGTGTCCGTGCTCCCTCCGTCGGCGGCCCCGGTGCTGGTGCACCCCGGTGTCTCTGCTACCTCCCCCGAGTGGTGCGGGTGCGCCCCGGCGTCCCTGCTCCCTCCCTCGAGTGGTGTCCGCCCTCCCTAGCAAGGGGACACTGTCGCCGCACCCCGAGAGGAACTCAGGACCCCATGCCCGACACAACGTCTCCGCCATCGCCACGCTCGTTGTCTCGCTGTGCCTCGCCGAGCAGGGTTTGGGGTCACCGGGGGTGGCACCGGCGGTGGCTACCCAAAGATCGACGACGCCGTGGATTGTCCCTCTCCGCTCTTCCTCTTGCCCAGTCGGATCTCCTCCCGTTCCTCCTCTCACCGGCAAGAACCCACTGCCGGTGGCAAGGAAGCCACCCTAGGCTGCCTGCCCGCCTGAGCCCACAAGGTAGGTAATATACCTTCTCTTTTTGCATCCAATGCATGAGGTTTCTTGTTGGTTATTTGTTTCCTCTCCGTGATTGTTCTTGCTGTATACTTAGTTTCTGAATTTTTTTATGCCTCTTCATCTTCTTGATTAAAGAGGCAATGCTATCGGAATGAATTACAGTACCATCCATCAAAGGATATCTGACTGCGTGTTCGCAGTACCCAAGCATGTTGTAAACTAACTTGCTGTGATGGCATTTAATCAAGCAAGAAAATATGTAACAATGCAAAAGAGGGGTTGCTGCTCAATAATAAGTTATGCTTGGATAAATGGATACAATGTTCACTCCAGGGAACACCATCTAAATATTTGTGAATGTCCTTTTCTGTATGACACATTAGATGTGGCCCTATTTTCCTTGGCAGCCAAACAGCCAAGGAAATGTATTTCCCTTGCCCTGTATTTTTGGTGGACTTTGCTGATGGTTTCCCACCATGAGCTCGGGTTGCAGTTTACTTGTTCTGAACTCTACTTTTAACTTGTCAAATGTAAGGGCTGTGTAATAAGTGAACTAGGGTACCTTTTTTGTTTTAAGTTAAACCAGCATGCTTTAACTGATTATGCAGACAAATGACATTTTCATTCTTTTCTTACTATGCATTTCATATTTTTTCTTGTTATGGGGCCACATTTGTCAAGCAAATAATGTGTAATAGACTAGCTGAAGGTCCTTGTGTTGCTATGGGAAAAACAAATATACAATCCGATTATGTCATACAACCACCATTTCACTTGATGACCAACATCAAGTGTTAAACTCTAAGTTTCTTCAGTCGTCTATCAATCGGACAAATACTTTCAATCACTGATGCAAGTTAGACTTCTATTTAGCTACTGGCCTAGTGTTATATTCAGTGATGCATGTTCTGGTCACCTTAGGTGCTAGCCTAGCCTACTACCACTATAATTGTACATCATGCTTTGCTCCTATAATTTGCCAGTGATTTTTTTTCTAGCAAGCTTTTGTTCTGGAATTGTAGATTAGCTTTTGGCTGTTGTCTATGACTTGTAACTTGCTTGGTGGTCTTAGGAAGAATATCTGAATTGAATATGTATGTATGTCAAAACCTTACTTTGAGTTATTCCTGACAAGGAACATGAGATTATTCTGAGTGTACAAGTAATTATATTCAATGTGATATGGATGTGTGCAAAATTAACGTATTTATGGGATCAGTCACTCGGATTTAGTTATATTGAACATGAGGTTATTACAACCTTGATATCAGGACAGTGCAACAGTTCAGGCATCACATTTTGTAATACATTGGGCCCTTATAGAGTCAATGTATTGTATTTCCATCAGTTCATAGCATGCATTGTGATTGTTTCTTCCTCAAATATCTTACATGTCTATATTCCCATATTTGGTCAGGGTCATCACCACAATTTGAAATCAGTCTTCCATTCAAAACTCGATGATAATTGAGGTTTTTTGGAATTGTTGCAAATTAAACATTATAAGATATGCTCGTGGGGCTCTGATATGGTTTTCTTCCAATATTATGACATTAGATTCACTGAGATTGTATTGCTAAATGTTGCTTGATGGATTTGGAAAATCAAATCCTTTGTGTCGACCTTGTTACATTCATTTGTATGCCAGGATGTGTTTGGATAAGATGTGGCTGGATTTTTCTAAGTTTTATACATGATAGGAATTGCATTTCAAAGGATTTAATTTGTGCTTGGATTTCTTTTGTACATGATAGAAATAGTGCTGCAGCTAGAGCATGATTTTTTACAGGATTGAAACATCGTTTGCAGTTTAGTTTTTAGTTCTCAAGGGCAGCAATTGAAAGCAGCCTAACCCAACATGTACAATCAGTCATTGATTTGTCAATGTAGCAATTGCAAGCAACACGGATCGCTTAAATGTTTCCAGAAGCACGTACAAGCACAGCCAGCCAGCGGACTGGTTTCAAACCATTGAAACCGTACAGCAACCCAGCCCAACCCAACCCAACCCGATGAGCAACCCTCCGCACAACACAAAAACCCGACCAACCGAGGAAACTGTCTACCAGCGGGCTGGGTTGGAAAACCGGCCGAAACTGCTTGAACCCGTGAGTGAACAGGCCTACATATCAGTATCCTTCCAATACCTATACGCCTACCCGAATCTGTGCTGCATAAATACTTATATGCCCATCAGCCACAGCAACATGACGTGTTAATATCCTTTTGAAATCTTATGTTATTGTTCTCTTTGACATGACTTGGCATCTCATTAGTCATCAGTGTCTCTAATACCATATTATGAAAATGCTCCTGTTAAGTGGTTTTATTCATCACCATGGCTTAATAGATACACACAGCTAGCATTTTTAATATTCAGCTGTCTGTATGGATATTTATTCATGGTTTAAGTCACTTCTGGCCTGTTTCGATGAAGTTGAAAGCATCTAGGCCCCTAGTAGGGTTTCGGTGATTAATGACAATATAATATTACTATGACTAACGTGTGTTTTGCAGAGGCAATTAAGTTAGGTCATGGTAATGGAGATCGATTGGGCAATCGAGTTGGTCATGCCCCTACGATGGAAATCGTTTCGGTTTTCAAAGGATTGACGACAAGGTTAAGGATGACTAGTTCTAAGTATCGATTGGAGTTGGAGAGACACTTAGAGTAGTTTAGGACTTTGTTTTTCCTTTGGCCGTACTATTAAGGGGGGTATGAACGGGTAGTTTGACCTAGTTGAGTCTAGTGAGTTAGGTGTGGTGCACACTTGTTAAAACTAGCTCTAGGTAGCTCCTACGAAGCCCTTTGATCCCATAGAGCAAACTTCATTCACAAATGATCGAGAGTTGGAAGTGAATGGAGGGTCAAATACTGACCGGACGTTGGCTCCGGTGCGACCGGACGCTGGCCGCAGGGTCCGATCAGTTTATTTGACCGAGGAGAACAAGTCTGGTGTGACTGGACGCTGAAAGGTTAATGTGACCGGACGCTGAGGGCCAGCGTCCGGTCGACTCCAGTAAGGGTCCAGACTTGAGAAAGTGTGACCGGACGTGTCCGGTCAATACTGACCGGACCCTGAGTATCCAGCGTCCGGTCGAGTACAGTAAGCATCCAAGAGCGACCGGACGCGTCCGGTCATTACTGACCAGACCCTGACAGCATCTGGTCATCACTTGAAAACTGTTGCGCGGGTTGAACTGACCAGAGCGTCCGGTCAGCATGACCGGAGCGTCCGGTCACCCTGCAGAAGCTCATAACGGTTCGTTTTTCAGGCTGTCTTATAAATAGAAGCTCCACTCGTGTGTGGAGTTACTTTTGCTCATTCCAACAGCTGAGAAACAAGTTTGTGAGTGCCAAGAAGAGCAAGGTCCTAGTGAGATGTTTGTGATTTGAGAATCCAAGAGTGAAACCTCATTAGTGAATCAAGAGTAGACAAGTGTGCATCCATCTTCTCATTAGGCTTCGCGTGGTCAAGTGAGAGTTCGTGCTTGTTACTCTTGGTGATCGCCATCACCTAGACGGCTTGGTGGTGATTGGGAGCTTGGTGTTCACCCGGCGGAGCTTGTGGGTGACCCAACTCAAGTTGTGAGCGGCTTTGGGTGATTCGCCGCGACGGAGTGTCGAAGAATCAACCCGTAGAGAGCACTTGATCCTTGCGCGGATCAAGGGGGAGCTACACCCTTGCGTGGGTGCTCCAACGAGGACTAGTGGGGAGTGGCGACTCTCCGATACCTCGGCAAAACATCGCCGCGTTCCTCTCTCCATTTACTTTGAGCATTTACTTTAAGTATTTACTTTGAGCAATTCAATACTTGTCTTTACATTCATAGAATTCCCATGCTAGAGTAAGTTTGGAACATAGGTTGCAAGTCTTTTGTGCGTTAATTTGATAGAAACACTTTTCTAGGCACAAGGGGTTAATTGGGCTATCCGTAGGATTTGATTATTGCAAGAAAATTTAGAATTAGCCCAATTCAACCCCCCCTCTTGGGCATCTTGATCCTTTCAGAAGTAAATCCTAATTATTTGGTTTTGAATTGCCCTTCCCAAACGGACTCATGGAAGTTGATATGCTTTAAGTTTCTTTAGTCGCCTTTAAGATTACAAGTATGTCATACAAATGATATAGTTATCAGTTTAGTTTTTAGTTAATTCTAGTTTTGTTTGATTTAACTTTTTGAGATTGAGTTCGTGTTTCAGAGTACCTAGACTTTAGTTTTAGTTTCAGTTACTTATCAGTTCAATTTTTAGTTTACTCTACTTTTATTTTAGTTAAGTTTTTTCAGTTAGAGTTGAGGTTTTAGAGTATCTAGACTTAGTTTCAAGTTCATTACCGTTATTAGTTTAGATTTTAATTAACTCTAATTGTTTTGGTTAAGTTTTTAAGTTGTTCAGTTTGTTTTATTATGTCATCTTAATTGTATATTCAGTATAAGTGTTGTATTTTCTCTCAATCTTTAGTATAAGTTTCTTAAAAGTAGCTTCAGTATATATTTAGTAGAAGTTTCTCTCAATCTAATTTCAGTATATATTTTGCACCTGTAGTTTCTAGATTCTTTGTGCTCTACTATTCTTCTCTCTATGTTTGTTAATAGTGAGCATATATATGTTTGTTAAGCAGCTGTTGTTTGGTGGATTCTGCAGGGGTCTTCCAACCATGTGGCAGTAGTCAGCTGTTTTTTGGCTATTTTTGCCATCAGTTGTTGTTCTATGTTTGTTAAGCAGCTGTTGCTTTTTTTGGCCAAATCTCCCCTCTCCTCTCCTCTCCTTTGTTTTGCCGATGATGAAATTGTCCAAGTTCATACATTACATGGAATATGAGCTGATGATCAAGAACTTATGAAGAACTTAGCATCATTAGCAGCCGCCCCTACATTACCTTCTCCTCTCTTCTCTGTTATGATGCCTTGATGCTCCAAGTTCATGATCAAATGATGATTGACATGCTTCTGAGGCCTCTACTACTGCTACTACTCGTTTTTTTGATATATTGTTGTTTTATAGGACTACTTTGGTTTATAGACCTTTTTGATTTTTTATACCTTCTCGCGTACCTAAAGCACACTTTCTTGCATCTATTAGAACAAAAGCATGAAATAATGTCATGGACACCAGGATAGTGTAGCCTGATGCCCCGAGCATGATGAGCAGCCAACCTATGAGGAGCAAGCACTAGAGGACCAACTTACTTAGGAGCAGTTCGATAACGAGTTAGAAAAGGGTCTATAAGTGATGCTTACTCAGGAGCAGTGTGACGAGGAGGAAGGGGGAGTAGAAGGAAGAGCAGGAGAGACTGCTAAAGGCAAAGAAGAAGAGGATGATGATGATGAGAACTCAGAAGAGGGATATGTAAGCCCCGAGGATCCTTTCCCACGTGAAGCCAGAAAGGAGGCCAATGGAGGAAGATTTGGACAAGAATTTTGACCCGAACAAGGAGGTAGGGGTAAAGCCTTAGCTTGTAAATTTTGCTAAAGCTTTGGTTGTGTTACCTCTGCTAACACTTTGACCTGTCATATATACAGGTCCCTCCTAAAACTCAGAAAAGACGACGTCAACGTCCGTGACATCTTGCCGGACAAGATGGAGTAGAGGAAAGGAGAGCAGAGGCAACAGCAATAGAGACGTACATTGAGGCCTCTGCTCCACAACCTCAAGACACAACCACAAAACTACCAAGCCAAAAAGGAAATGAGGGGATAGAAAAGCAAATCAACATCCAGATAAGGCATGCTATGTGATAACGGAGGTCGGGCTAGCAGGGGAGATCCTTGAGCCAAAGGAATTCAGAGGATAATTTTGTAATGCTAACGGGGCCCTAGTAAGAGATAAATTGAACCTAGCAATCCCTAACTGGAAAGAGGTACCAGAGAAGAAAAAGGATGAACTATGAGATAAGCAGTTGAAGCTCAATTTTAGATTTCTAGAAGGTAAGCACGAACTGGTAAAAAATGCTTTCAAGATCATGGGAGAGTCATTCCTACGTTGAAGGTCAGAGCTCAATAAGAAGTATATCCAAAAGGGGTTAACTCCCTTCAACAAGTTTGGCAACATAACTCCTAGTCAATTAGAGGAGCTCGTGGCTCAGAAGACTTCACCAGAGGCATTGGAGCTCAATGCCCATAACAATGAGCTGGCTGAAGAGGAACAAACACCACCATCATCTAGGACTCAGTGGCTACTATACCAAGGAAGAGCAGTTTAGGAAGATGGATGAAGAAGCCACAACTGCTGGGAATATCGATGTGAAGAATTTGAAGGTACGCTCAAGGAATTAGATATATGCGAGGAGTACATATCATCCGGTGGTAATCTTAAGTTTGATAAGTCGAAGACCCAAGAGGCAGTATCAAGGATACTGAAATATGCTGAAAACAAGGACAATGGCTCATTCAATCCTTCTAGAGAGAGAGATGAGCTTAGCCTTGGCTTGGGAAACAACGAGCACACAAGCCGCACTAGAGGCTAGGGAAAAGGATGACCTAGGAAGCACGGATTCGAAGAGGACAGACACATGTACAAGAAACATGGCATAGACCAGGAGGCTAATCTTGAGCTCCAAGTGATGGCTCTAGTTGCGAAGGCGCTGGAGGAGCAAGGACTATCTATGGAGCCACTGCACATTAATGACGCCATCGAGAGAACTGGCATTAGTTGGTAGCCCTCCAAAAGTTCCTAGCAGCCAAGGTTCCACTGCAGCCACAACCCCTATTCGATCGCATATGGGAACCAACTAGTTGCACCTTGGTGTTTCTCAGCGGCTGGCAGAACATTGTGATGGAGGTGGCAATTGGTGTGGCACATCCTCCTATTGGCTTACACCACAATAATAAGATACCACCAGGACTACACTAGGGTCGAGGTGCATACCGTGAAGCCCGAGTTCATGAAGTGGAGGATAGACTATGCAACTCCTGAGGGGCTGGTGTTACTCAGAGACATAATGGGGTAGTTCATCCTCTGGCACAAACAGGACATTATATTGACTGCTTCTTCACCGCCTCCCCCTCTCTCAAATTTGGAGCGAGTTGTTGAGGACAGGGAGATATTTTCACCAGTCTCATGACCACCACATTCCTGAGATGCCACATTCTTCCCCGCCTCCTAGCGAGAATGTGCCTAATAAGCCACAACCATCTCCAGCTCAGTACCGAGCAAGTGCATGATGAGATGCCACAGTCTTCTCAACAAGCACAGCCGATACATGAACAACGAGTGCCTCCTGAAGAAGGTGATGCACAAGAAGATGAGGACATGCCTAATGGGAACTTTGAAAGAAGCATCCAATCACCATAAGACCAATTTATGTTCCAATGAAAGATGTCTCGTCGGTGCACAAGTTGTATTCCCATGACTAGTTCAAGCCTGAGAATCAAGTTAAAAAAGTCCCATCATGGGCTTCTGAGGAGGCCGTCACTAGCAAACTCCACCAAATAGCAAAGTAGTATCCAAATGTTGATGCCATCAAATGGTCAAAGGATTGCCCAAAAACATATGAAAGAGGCAAGCCCTTCCTACCAAACCAGGACATCCAGCGCCTACCACTAGAATGAGAAGGTTCCATGATTGGTACTTGCGTGTTCTCCTAATGAGCATATACCTCATACAAGCATGCTTCCCCACTAGCACATTTGGAAGCCCAGCCGGGAAAATTATCTTTGACTTCCATGACATGTAGACATGCTTTCACCTCGAGCAATGGAAATGAATCTAATTCGCACGTGGTGCTTGTAAGTCCTTGTCCTCCCGATATGATATGAATATAATCTTTGGATTTTGTTGTAACTAACCCACGCTGTGATTTGTAGAATGCAAGTGCACATTGTAAAACAAATGCCAAGTGTGAAAGCTGGGTATATAGACCCTCAAGCTATAGCATAAACAAATTTTAATTACCCTAGATAGTGAAAACTAGATGACAAAGAGCTAGCTGCTGGAAAGACCCTTTGGGAAAAAGAGGACATCCATATGAAGAAACTAAGGCAAGAGTCCCTTAAGGTTTCGGCATACATTGCCCTAGCTTTTAAAAATCTCCAACAGCACTCTACTATATGGCTACCATACAACTTCGAGTAAGTTCAACTCTATACTTAAAGCTTTGTTCAATATATTTTATTCGATGCAAAATAGCTTATCTAGTTCTATGTTTAAATCCATGCTGCAACCACTGGATTTGTATAGGCGTCGATGTCGGGAGGAGCATGGCATGGGTCTTTGATTCAATAGATAGGGACCCTGGTGACATACAAAGACTTTATATCGATTCTCAAGATGTATACATATCAACAATCCTCATTAGGTTATATGTTTGTATACATACTCGTAACAGCTCACTTTTGGATACTAACAAGTTGTATTTGCTAAAATAATTCGAACAGGGCATTTAGGTTCTATGTCAATAAACATCACGCAAGGCATGATCCAGTAAAGAAGGAAAGGTTGGCTATAAAAACACTATGTGCGGTAAGTGTAACTTACTTCAGTACTCCATTACATGGCTGTCAAAAGCATTACTTAATATTTCCAGATGCAAAACACATAGTGCCCCAAGCAGAAGCCTGGGAGTGTACATTGTGGATACTATGTATGTTCTATGATGAGTATCACCGGTGCCTATAGGAGATACCTCTTAAGGGTAAGTTTGAACCTCTTCACCCGTAGTATAAAAACTTCGCACATGGTATAAATACTAAACTAAACGTGTTCTCTTGTAATGGAAAGAAGAAAAAGAAATGAAAAGAGACCCATACAAGGATGACCAATTCTTAGAGCTCATCGGCGACCTTTGCAACTTCATATTGGACCAGATTGTATACGTCAAAGGCACCTACCATGACTAAGATTCTGACTTAGGTAGAAATCCTTAGTACCAACACCTTCATAAGACTGAAAGGCTAGCTCTAGGCCATTGATAAATGTGTATGGAATTTGACATTAGCCTTACCTTGTGGGACACCTACGCCGAGCATCATAGCCCCATTCACCTAGTGCACCTATCGACACAGAATTTTGTCCCATGCCGAGGACACACATAGTAAGCCGGAAGGGTCCGCTCGATGGAGCAGATCCACCTAGCTTCAGTGTAAGGGTGGTCGATCCTGCACAATCCTCCTGAGGCGTGCCAGTCAATTTGACCCTGCAATTGACAAGGAGAAAAAGTTCATTAGTAAATAAGGGCAAAACTTGCTAGTGTTGCCAGACAGTTCCGAATGTACGGCTATAAGAGCCGATATGGAAGGAAATCAGCTAAATAGCTGATCCCAGTATATTCATGAGAATAAGTCAGTTAGAGCTCATGGGGTCGTGTGAAGAAGAATCAGTTATCATTCAGAATAAACATCATTTAAGTGAACATTAACCAATGGCAATAAGATATCGATGATGGTCGGTTTATACTGAGCCAATGATTACAAGTAACCGAACTCCTGTTTATGTAAAGAAACAATTCAACACCACTCAACCATCTAATAAAGATAAATCTAATGAACATGTTAGATCTCATCTATCACTATGACCAGTGGGGCATGAGGTAGAATCATGCAGGCCGTAGAAACAACAATAGACTCAACGACCCTAACTCATTACTAATATCAGTGGGGCATGAGGCAAAATCATGTAGGCCGTAATATAATAACAAGATCATGGGGCTAACACATCTTTCAACTTATCTCTACTTCAACAATCTCGTGATGTGAACTGTTTGTGAAAGCATTCGATATCGGCTAAATAGCCGATTCAGGCACAACGCACAGTTAAGGTCATGCCTTCTCAGGAACGGATCTATCAACTAATGATCCCCACTCCATGGTGCTAACAGTGGGGTGAGAGGCAGAATCCCATAGGCCATGATAACGGGCCATGGAACGGTTCTCGCTAACCAATAGATCTACTCAAGATCGAACATGCCTTAATCGCACACTATGCACGATTAAGATTGATATAAAATAGCCAATAAAAACATAACTCATCGCTTATGATGTAGACTAGATCAGTTTAAGATTAGCAAACGATGGGTTAAAATAAGATATAAGGCCGATCCAGATCAATCTTAATCGGGCAGAGTGATATTGCTGTAATTAGATAAACAATAAAGCAATAAGCAATATCAGTAACTTAATGAATCTACCAAAGACAGCCATTCAAAGCTAGAGCTGATAACTTGACCTCGATCTAGTTCAAGTAGTGGGGTGTGAGGTAGAATCACACAGGCCATACTTGAACTAGGCAAGAGTCGATAACTAGCCTATACTAGAGTCGCAGTGGGGGTCGACCGGATCGATGCAGCCATACGAATAGAGGTAGAAACCATGATGGTACTTATAGACAAGCAGTGGAGGTTGATTGGATCGATGCAGCCATACTTGATGAAGAACTCACCTGAGATCTACTCTACTCCTACTCCTAAGGGGTGGCCGGAGCTGAAAAAAGTAATTGACTTATATTTGATTGATTGGTTCTTCTCCTTACAATAGCCGGGGTTTGATATCTATACCTGGAGTCTAGACATGAATCCTACTCGAGCACGATTTATTACAATCTTTGGCATAAAAATGAAACCATTCCTAATTTAAGATAACTTGGACTCTAATCTTTCCCTTTTTGTAGAGTCCAGCATGCCTCGTCCCAGCGCCGATCATGGCTTCTGTCGTTATCCGCTGATGCTATCTGAAGAAAGCCGATTCTAGTGTTGTATCAGAATCAGCTGTTTTCGATCTACACATAATTGATTCCTTGCTGACATGGTTTTGGGAGCTTTCGAGCCTCTGAAATCCCTCTTCCAAATTCTGGTGTAAACAGCACCATGTGCTAGAGAGGGGAGGGAGAAGTGGAACGAATTAGACTTGTGAATTATGTCTATTTAATGATGGATTGTATATATTCTTATGAATTGGACTTGTAATTATAGTTTATATAATACTCTTGTGCTTGTGGTCAAATTTGAATTATATATGTTCTGGTCAGATTTGAATTTTATATATATATATATATATATGTTCTGGTCGAATTTGAATTGTAAATTTGATTGTTTTTGTGTGGAAAAATATACTATATGGGCGGTTCTAGACTAAACCACGCCCCTATAAACAGGTATTATAGGGGGCGGCTGGTACTACAACCGCCCCTACAAATCAATTTGTAGGGGCAGTCTGGGAACTGCTCCTACAAATTGGCGATTTGTAGCCACGTTTTGGTAGGGGCAGCTGGCCAAACCTCCTCTATAAATGCCCATCAACTGCCTCTACAAATGATATCTGTAGTAGTGTATATACATTACATATATAAGTATATATGTTGTAATTTTTGTAACATTGTAGTCAAAAGAATTCTTGTAAACTGCTACATTGTTTGGCTCATTTTTCTGTGCATGTAGTCCCTCCATCCGAAAAAATGCACTTTCTTTATTTGAACCAAGTCAAATTTTCTTAAATTTAACTAGTTTATTTATAGATAATAGTATCAATATTTATACCTCCAAACATATTTTTAAACATATTCATAATTAATCTAATACTTATTTAGTATCATAAATGTTCCTCCCTCTAATCCAGTTTATAAGGCCCACGTGCTTAGCAAGATTTAAACTTCAGTCCTTGACCAATAATTTAGCCAACATTTGGTGACTATTACAATACAAACATGATATAATTAGATTCTATAATTAAATAATGTACTATCCAACGACCATAAGTATATAATCATAAAAATATAATAAAAAAACAAATGAAAGGTTAAAATGTAATTTAAGAGACTATGACATGACATACTACGTCTTATAAAATAGGCTAGATGGAGTAGTGCTTGTGGTCAATGTTTGTAGCTGGTTTTGTTTTTGGAATCAAACTAATCAGTCCATAATTCAACCTTCTCATCTCCAAATTCCCTTCATCCAAGTTATCTAACATCTCCAGAATGTCTCAATTAAGTGCCAGAAAGCCTTGAAGAATTCAATGGAGAAACCAGGTTCAAGTGTAGTGTTGTTTTTCATTTCCTTAACTGTAATCTCTAGCTCTTCCATTTTAAAGGGTTTCACCGGTGCCTCATTGTCATGTTGAGAAAGCTATTGAGTTTCTCACAGATCTTGTAGATGCATATCAGCTACCTCTTCCCTGCCAAAAAGTCTCTTGTAAAAGTCAGTGATAAAGGTCTTCAATTCTTGTGTATCTGTGAGAATGGTACCCT
Organism: Miscanthus floridulus; assembly: GCF_019320115.1. Lineage (NCBI taxonomy): Eukaryota > Viridiplantae > Streptophyta > Magnoliopsida > Poales > Poaceae > Miscanthus > Miscanthus floridulus. The sequence goes on from NC_089582.1 coordinate 76,543,118, forward strand.
CCTCTTCGAACATGGTTATCTTCATTTTCCTTTTCCTGCCATTTGCACATTTATGAAATAGCCCATGTTGGAATCACACCTTTTAGAATCAATTGTTCTCCCCCTCTTCTCTGCTAGTATAGTTCCTTATCACTTAACATAGCCAATTGCCCTACTTCTAGAGTATATCTATGTTCCCATTCCACTAGAGACAAATCCTTGCTTTCACTAAACTCATCCAATTTAGTATTTTTACTAAGGATAATACTCTTAGTATTTCTGCTCTGACTGTCCAAGTTCTGGCCCCAACCTTATATTGCTCTTCTCATCTTTTTCTAGATAAAATGTGCTAGTGATCTAAAGGATCATATTTATATATTTGTGGCCATTTACTCTGAACCCACTTTTTCAAATCCTTCTGGAGCAGCTAGTGTGAGTTAAACTTGAAATAGTATTTCTTTTGTACAATCATGTCCCCATAGTCCATTATCAAAGGGTTATGGCCAGAAACCTAGGCTAGGGGCTGTAAACATAGATGCTAGGCTGAGTTTATACTCCTAGGTATTGGAGACCAACACTCTGTCCAACTCACACATAAGGGGGGTTCTATTTATTTGTCCATGTAAATCCACTTTTAGTTCCGTGAAGCTCTCTCAACTTAGTACTATTTATCATCTCATTAAAAGCCTCCATCAATCTAACATTAACATTTCCATATTTCTCTTCCACTCTTCTAACAAGACTAAAGTCCCCTCCCATCAATATATGTCATGACCCAAGTCGTTCCAAATAAAACTTTTCTCAAAACTTCCTTGTTGACCTTGCATAGTCCAGAACTGCCTCATCACCCTCTCCAAAGGATTCCTAATACTCTCTATTAGGGCAAGGACTATAAATTCGCCAATCAATCCCTCAATTCTCCCAAATCAACCTAAGTCAACTAGGAGTCAACCTATCATTGACTTTGAGAAGATACTCTGAGGTAGATGCCAATCAACCCTCCCAGCCTCTCAAAGGGTGGTTATCAACCCCTAGAGCAAGATTAATGGCCTCCATGCCAAACTTCTCTCTAAATCAAACCTCTAATGGAACACTCCACTGTCCCTACGAACTATCCACCAGATCACTTGTTCAGCAGAATTCAGTTTTGGTGAGTTGTCCATCTTCCCTCTCCCTTGGACCCACATGTCAGCACAAAGTGGAGGTCATAGCTAGCAGAATCCACCCACCTCCACTCACTCTCACACACCCATCCATTCCCCATTCCCTCCCTCTCTCTCCTCATATGAAGAACAAGATGAACTAGAGAGAGAAGATAGGAGAAGAAGAGAAGGAAAAGAAGATCAAGGAAGATCAACACATCTCTCTCAAGCATCTAGAGCATCTCAAGCTCTTCATCTCCATCTCCATCCATGGTGAGCACAAGAGCTCTCTCCTCATCTTCTTGAAGTCCTCTCCCAACCCTAACTCTTGATTTCTCTATGCATGGATGCAAGAAGAAGCTTGGTAGTTGCTCCATCATCTCAAGCGTAAGCTCAATGCCATCCCTAGCTCAATCATCTCATGAATCTCTTAAATTTCTCTCTAATAACATTTCGATGGTTTTGCAAGAAAATCATGAAAAGGCCAAATTCATCTCTTTTTCTTGGAAGCAAGGATGAACAAGGTTCAATGCTTGATCTTGGTGGCCTACCCAATCTCAAAGATAAGTTGCCATGTCCAAGCTCATGAATTTATCTCTCATTTCTCATGATTTATTTGATTTTCAAATTGCTAGATGCACTCCAAATCTAGAGCTCAAAACCTAGCTATGACTAGCCCAACATGTCACCTAAACAACCCTAGGGACCCCCTGCACATGCATGGTAAGCACACCCACAGTCTAGGTTGAATCCCTTAGAAAACATCAAGAACAATGAAGAACATAGGTTTTGTCAATGTTTAGACGGATTCTTTGCCATTGCACCGAATTGTTCGTCAGAACAAACACTTCACAAAATCATAGCCAACACTTAGTCTCCACGTCGATGTCCTCACTGACCATCCGTGAGAACCGTGGACTGACAAACTAAAAATAAATATTCACTTTTGAAGAACCCGAGAGCACCCCCTTAGATTTATGCACAAGCAGAATATTCGCTAGCTCAGTGGACCATCCAAATGAGAACAACCACACAAAAATGACTAAGTCACTGCACATTCGAACCATTCTAAAACATGTTCCGACGCACACACGGACCGACCGATAGAGCACCAAGACATTCTGCTAGAGCACTTAGAGCCCAAACATAACTTGCCTGCTTCGAGAATGCTCCCGCGAACTGTCCACCGTACCCATGGACTGTTTGAGAAAATAGGTGGATATTTTCTCATGTTTAACCCTTAACCCTAGGACTTGACCACCCCATTACATATTCAAATGAAATCAATGCATAACTAATCTTTTGATGATCCTCTATGATCCACTACAAGTGTTAAGTGTACCACTTCATTTCCCACTTTTCCCACTTTTCGATGTCCAACTCTTATGATGTAACAAAACCATCCAATTTATAAGAGCACAAGTATAATAGCAGCCCGTAAGCGGTCGTACTATCATACTTGAGCCCATATAAACCCGATAGTCCGTCGAGTACCACGAAGGGTCTCGATTCAACCAACATAGAACCAAGATCGTACATGATTCAACATACATGTCACACGTTATATAAAGTTCACAAATATAGTTCTATACATTAGAGTATGATTAAAAGTTATTACAAACCAAGTTTTGGTAAAATAGTAGCGGAAGCAAATAGAGTTTGAAACCAACGTCTCCATTATTGTTCAAATACGATGCTAGCTCATGATCACATTTCCACAAAAGCATAAGAGAGGGATTAATAAGAGATGCCTTGCCCTGGGCCCTACTCCTCGTCCACGACAGGACAGAAGCAGTTCTTACAGTAGCCATGATACATTGTATTATCTGCAATAATGGGAAATAAACCCTGAGTACACAACTATACTTAGCCATCATAAACCAAAAATAAAGTGACTCCAAGGATTATGTAAGGCTATATAAGTGTAGCTAGCTTGATAACATTTTGCATAAAAAGCTTACCAATTCAAGTATACAGTTATAATTCCATGTGCACAAAAAGTTAATTATAGCTATTCATTTCTAAATTAGCAACTAACATGTGCCAAATATGTGGTATATTATTTAGTACCATACAGTAGTAACCATAGTCAGTGTAATAATTTCATGTTCATCATAACCCTCATATTCCATAATACAGTTACTATGATATTGGGACTAGCCAACTTTCTCACTGTTCGAGAGAGATGGTGATTCGAATCGATATCAACCAGCTGGGAATTTATTCCTAACACAAACCCAGACAGACCAGATCAACGATCACCTTAGGTCACCTTTGCTACAACTCAGGTCCATATTTCGTGGGTTTGATCAGCGCCGTACAATCAGGGACGACCAGCTACTAGGATGTTCAGGCCCAACCTACCCTTGGGCTCATGTCTAGCTCCCTGTATATCCTTACTACCATCCAGAGTGCGCACTCTTATAGAATGGGGCCTAGCCTAAGTTTAGCTACTCGGCTTCTCGGTCAGAATGAGTTATCCGGCCAGCTAAGTGAGAGGCATGCATTCAATCTCGACAGAAGCGCCAACAATGGTACGGCCCTTAATCGATACAGATGGAATCACATGAGTCATCCTACATATAGATTTTGTCCAACCTTAGTTATATTATTCCATGGTTCTTTTCCATAATAGCAAATATAGCCAACCATGCTCTAGTATCCACCTATATCTCGTAGGTGACAGGAAATCACTCGATTTCTATCGGTCTAAGCATGGCTAAGCGTATATTTGATCCTGGACCAACACAAGGTTAAAGGTATATATTTAGATAAGATAGTTCTATGCATCAAGTATTTCCAACCAACTCTTATAACCTAATGCATCAAACATAAATGACTCAAGTGATATTTTATAAAACATGAGAGACTTAAAATGCTCTAGGGCGTACCTTTGATAAAAGAAGTTGGCCTATGGTCTGGGCACTCAGGTAAGTCTTCAAGAGTTTGCTCATCTCCTTCTAGAGCTATGGCCTAAGGTGCCTCCTATTGTTACTCTTCTTCTTCATTGAATTCCAATAGAGTGATCCCCTCGGATGATCCTATATGCATGAGCATAAAATAAGATATCATGAATGCATATATAATGACATGTATAATATAATATGATGTGATGAATGCATCCTCATAAGTGTTCTCAGCAGCATTGCATTACAATGATAACAAGTTATATTTTCTTTTACTGAGTAGGTGCATATCTCTTCTTTAGTAACTTAAACAAACACTTATGTAAATTATTTTCTAGACTACAAGATAGTAGCCACTTGTTTTGATCATAACTGGGGTTATATATATCAAAATAATATAGTTGTGGACATTCTAGAAAGCTTATGAATTTGGCTACAACTTTCTTTTAATCATCTTAATGTGATTCAATAGTTATCTAGGTTAAACAATTCAATCTTTTAGATCTATCTAGAGAGCAAGCATTTCAGACAGCAGACTTCTAACAACCATAATTCTTAAACCATAAGACATATGACTATGATAATTTAATACCAGGTAGATAAGTGAGTTATCTACAACTTTGTTATTAACAAGTTTTACATAAAAATCATTATCATCATGAAAACATCACCACAACAGAAACTACACATGCAGTCATCTAATTGAATTATAAAGCAATAATAATTAACTAGTTGCCTATAAACAAATACTTCTAAGCCTCACTAACAGTATCAACAAATTATATGCATTACACACACCACATAAAACATCATGGTTAAGCCTAACTAATTTATTTATATTCATTTATTCATTTCCTTAGATAATAAGGTGATTTACAGAGTAAATATTTCTACTATACAGTGGGCTACACATGACCCTAATAGTCTACTATACAAATTTCATGATATTTGAATAAGTATAGCTACCTCTACAAAAATAACAAGTTACACATGCTTATTTTAGCAAAAATAGTTTAGCATAGTAAAAAGTGTCAAGCAATAGATTTAATATTTTTCTTACTTTCCTCCTAGCATAGGAATACTATGTAAAAATTTGGATGATCATATGCTATGTATTTTTACCCCATTTAATTTCACTAGAAACTAGCAATTAATCAAGATTAAATAGGAAGAACATATTTCAAGTATGCCTACTATAGTTTTAGTATTTTTCCTAGCTAGAGCATGTCAACACAAGATCAGCAAAATTGGAATAATAATTTTATCACTTTCCTAGCTTAAGTTATGCAATTTACAAGAAATAAACTAATTTAAAACACTTATTTTCACAATTTAATTCTCCTATAAAAATACTCTAAACAGTATATTTAATATTTTTATTAATTAATACACTTTAAGATGAATCTAACAAAATTTGGTTCACCCCATTTGGATACTCCTAGCTCTAGATATAATTTTTGTAAGTTAGCAACAAAATCTATGAAATAAATAAAGAAAATCAAATTTACTCAGGCGCTATAGTTAGGTGCACGCAGTCTATACACCCACGGTGGCTGACAGCGGGGGCCTACAGGTCAACCTAGCCCCATGCACTAGTGAGATCGAGGATGAGGCAGCGGTTGATCAACGAAAAGCTCGCCGACGGCGAGGTTGCCGGTGGTAGCATCACCCCCGATGTGTTCCCCAACCCATTTCGCATCTACGGGTGCCCTTGGTTGGCTCAGAGGCTTGCTGGAGCTAGCTCGATGGCAGCCATGGTGGTGCGGCGATGCTACGCTTCGGTAGGCTCATAGTCTCCTGCTATGACAAGCCAAGGTGAGCACTGCTATGGCTTTAGGGATACCTAGTGAAGACCTAGGGTTAGGTGAGGGCGACGGTGGAGCAGCGGTGAAGCTTGGCCTCATGCATGGCATGGCGACGGTGAGAGCACGATGGTGAGCAGCCGCGTTCCGACACCGGTGTGCCAACGTTGGCTCGACGACCAGCGGTGTGAGCTAGACGTGACCCTAGGCTAACCCTAACGAGGGAAAAGCGTGAGCGAGATGGCTCGGTGGAGCATGGCCATGACGAGCACAAGCTCAGCGGTGCTCTGGCGAGGGCGCAGCTATGACAAACTCGCCCTTAGGCATTTACCTTGCCTCGGGTTAAGGAAATGGGTGATTGGCAAGGTGGAGGATGTGATGGCCGAGCGGTGCATGTGAGCAATTAGACAATGGCACGGCGATGGCAGTGAGCGAGCTCGGCGGAGGTGTGGCTGCGATCGCAGCACTGCGGTTCTGTTTTGGCGAGCACGAGAGCAAGAGAGAGGAAGAGAGTGAGGGTGCAACTAAGTGGAAATAGGAAGCAGCTAGCTCACTCTCCCTCTTGACACGGCGATGCACGGGTAGGCGAGCGGCGACACATGGCGCACACCGTCTGAGCCGATTGGCCATGACCGGCGCACGTCTGGCTGGTTTGAAAAGGCCATCTGGCTGACTAAAATGGCCCTGTTCACTAACCTTTGTCTCCTAATCCGTGGCGAATTTTTAAAAACTTCAGTAATACAAAGTGTAGAGCTACGTGAGTACTACAACTTTGATATAATGATCATGGCCTAATTTGAGCTAGTTTTCAAACTACAGTGCTCCAAAGTGGGGTACTGTGAAACTGTAAACCAGTTTAGGACTTAGCAAAATTTTCTAAGTTACAAACATCATTAAGTTGAAACTTGTGAGCTCTATTTGACTAAGTTAGGCACTGAATTAGCTCATGCCCCTTAAATAATGTTTGTTACCCATGACAAGAACTATAACTTTTATTTAGGTCACACAACCATGCAAGTGCTCTAAACTACTGTTCAACTTTAGTCAAACTAGCATTATGAAAATGGCATTTTCAAGTAAACCAACACTTAGAAGCAAATTTGGTCTATGTCATGAATATAAACATTGTTCCAATTATCATTCTAGATGTGTCTAAGGTATTTTGGTGACCTCACAACCATCTCATACATTGGTCATACATGATTACAAGCATATGTAAGTATATAAGCAACATCACATGTGATAAAGAGAAGGTAAATGAAATGAAACTTCATATACTCATGCTCATGAATGCTTGGATGATGCTTGTGCTCATGAAATGCAAATGCCAAATGCAATGCTTAACATGGGATGTTACATATGATGTGTTGGCCTTTTAGGTTTATACAATATGTGAGGAAGGCGTATGGATAGTCATGATCATCCTTGATCATCGGGACTTCATGATAGTCAGGCACCACTACTATTACCCCTATTTTGGATACATACTTATATGTTCATTATGAGTGTTGCATTGCATTAAAAATGATGAACTACTTAATCTTGTTTCACTAAGTTAGACCAACCCATTTAAGTTAACCATAGCCTTTTACTTAATCATTAGGCTTGTAACATTTAACTACTTAGTTGGCAAGCTTCGGTAGAAGTCGAGTGCGAGCAGGGAACTCACTCTAGGGCGTGTAGGAGCTACACTAGGATTAAGTAATCACATAAAATTTACAAGGGACTCAATTTGACTCAACTTGCTCCTTATGACTAAGGATCAAGTGACCAGCTATCGTGGGGTCAGAACCACGACAAGCATTGTTGTTCAAGTCGGAGTCAGAGTATGTGTCTCCGGTGGCTCGGGTGGACTCAAGAACATAAGAATCACAGAGAGAACGCATGGTTTATCCTAGTTCAGGCCGATCGATGCCCAACATCCAACAACTGATGATCCTTATATTCAAAAGCATTCAAAATCGAGGGGTTACAACAGTGTGTAGAGAGAGATTTGGTAGGGGCTTAGCTTGGTCCTAATCCTAAGGTTGCCTTGCCATTAGTGGAGCCTTCCCCTTGTCGGATAGGAGAAAGATGATGGGATGCAGTGGAGGAGCTCTCGGTGCCCCTCTCCGGTGTTATGCAAGCATTTAGGCACTGCAAATCATGCATATTATGCATCATCAAGCATCCAAATCATACATGCCTAATCATGTAAATAATAACTAAAACAACGCTCTGAAACATATGAAACATTCTCGTGAAACATGAATGTTGCATACTCTTGTTTAGAGTTATTTTGCCCTAATTATGCTTGCTAGGCTAATAAAACATGTTTGGCTATAATTGTAAATCATCTAGAAATATTTAGGATACAATTTGGAGCAAAGTTTATATTTAAATTTTTGCCAAATTTTGCTTTTAAAAATAATTATTCAAAATTAGGGTTTTGAATTAATATTGATTTTAATTTGGTAATTCAAAATCTATTTGGAATTTGACTTTGGTCATAAAAGCAAAGTTGTAGAGAATAAATTTTTGAGCAACTTTTATTTTTGGGCCAAAGTTTGAAACTGCTTTGAAAAAGTTCAAAAATTCATTTGAATGAATTTGGGAGAGAGAAGAAATTGAAAAAAAATCATTTTCACCTTGAATGGGCCGCCGCCTCGCTTTCGGCTCAGCCGCACAGGCCGGCCCGGCCTGCCTCCGCGCCGTGCTCCTGCTCCCGTGCACCGCGCCCGATTGACGCCAGAGCGTGCATGTCGTGTGGCCGCCATGCGTCGGCGATCACGCCGCGCGGCACCGTCGGCCTGCCCTGCGCCCCTCTTGTCGTGCCTACACCCGTCGCGCCGTGTCTGCCTCCGCCTCCTCCATCTCATTTGCTTCCTCTCTTCAGCTAGCGCAAGCAACAGCAGCGCATGCACCCGCCACCACCCGCACAAGCGCCATCGCCAGCGTTGGCCGTTTTGGCTGCTCCCGTTCGCCGTAGGCCGCTCCATCTCGCCAGTAACTCCGCCTCCACCTCGCGCAGCTTGTGCTCGTCTCCGTTCGACGTGGTAAGGCTCGAGCTAGCCGCTATTGCTCATCGGAGCATGGCTGTTCTCACCGGAGCAGCACGGCTTCGTGGATCTCCCCTTCTCACTCCCTTTCTCCTTCCGTTTTCGCGCGCATTAGCACCACCTTGCCCCCGCGAACCTCGTGCGCGCCTCCTTGTGCCTTGCCGTGGCCGGAGTCAGTGTACCACCGATGAGCCACGCCACTGCTCCGCCATGCATGCCATCAAGCTCCTCCCGTGCCTTCTCTTGGTGCACCGCGTCCGTCTCGTCGCGGGTGAGCTGCTGGTGGTGACCGCACCGCCGGCTAGCCCACCGTCGGCGAGAGTCGGCCAGTCAGCTCTGCCCCTATTTCGATCTGACCGACAAGTGGGGGCCATTGACCCATGGGGACCCGCTCGTCAGTGCCCTTACTCGGGTCTGGGTGCACAGCACCGGGTGCACCCAGCGTTTTCATCGACTGATTTTTAAAAGGATTTAGGAAATGATTTTCCAGAAAATGTTAAATGGTTTTAAAAAGTCACAACTTGCTCAAAATAGCTCTAAATTTGTTGAAACAAATTTTGCTAGGTTTCTTGTCACCAGATCTACACGATAAAAATATTGCATGTCATTTTTGAGATACTTTAATGTAGAGCTTTATTTAATTCTTGATATTGCTAATATCTTGTAAAATGTTTAGTAAATCCTATATGTATCAGAAAAATATGATTCCAAGTTTGTTACGCTTCTTGTGTAATGTACTTTCTAGGAAAAATATATGCCATGCATGTCCTATAGAAAAATTATGAGGTGTAGTTCAAGTGCCTTTAATGGCTGATTTTTGTTATTTTTGCTAGAGAGCAAAAATTGTATAAAATATGCATGTGATAATTTTTGTACAGTGATTATTTACTATTTAGAACCTAGGAAAAATACTAAATCTATTGTTTGACACTTTTCATAATACAAAGTATTTTCATGCTCATATTTAGGTCCAAGCTTGTCATTTTTGTGTAGGCTATTCCACTTATCCCAATGCCATAAACATTTGATGGTAGACTACTTAGGGTAGTACTGTGCTATGGTAATTTTCTAAGATTTTTCAATGCTATAAAAATAGATGTTGCTATTCAAACCTATTATTAATTAGGGTTTAATCAAATGTTGCTTTATGCATGATTAAGAAATTAGTGAAGCTTTGGTGTATCTTTCAAGCATTTAATGAGATGTGTTGACTTAGCATATTAGTAGTAGAAGAGAATGCAGTAGATAACATGTGCTTGTAGTACATGTTCTTGGATGATGTTGACTACCTTGCATGCAAGCATATTCATTATGTTCATTTCATCCGATGCACCTTTTGCATAAGCACTTACGCACCTGCATCATACAAGATCTCAAACCGAGAGCCCAGTCATCATACCCGAGGAGCCCGAGGAGCAGCTCGAGGTGTAGCCGTATGAAGTGACCGAAGCAGACAAGGAGGACGTTGAGGAACTTCCGGAGTGCCCCAATCACCGCCCGAGCTCCTTCGAGAGAGGCAAGCCCCGGAGCATTTTTTTCTCCCTGGTTTGTGATTATTAATTAATGCTTTACTTTAATTGATGCATTACGTTCAGGAATTGTTTACAACCGTTGCTGCATTATACTTTGTCTACCTTTGTTATACAATATCCTTGTTACCCTGGTATCCGCAGTTGAGTTAATGCTTAGCTGGCTTAGACCGGTAGAAGTCGGGTGATTTCCTATCACCTGCGAGCTATAGGTGGTTACCTGGATCTACTCGAATAACTATGTAGTCATGGTATAACTAAGTGTTAATTTGAAGTTGAGACCGGATGGAGACTTATAGGGTTTTGGACTGTAGTGCTTTCCGTCTGTGTCGATTAAGGACCGACCATTGTTGGGCCTCGGGTCATGTTGAACGCATGCCTTACATTTAGCTGGCCGAATAACGTACCTTTCGACCGCGAAGCTAGGAGATTATTCGGGCTGAGTGGATTGCCCGCAGCGCATTGTACTGGAGCAGGTGTGGTAGGATACGGGGGCGTGATGATAAGACCGAAAGGCAGTCGGTCGGCCCCCGGGTACATGTGGTTCTTAGCAAACTCAAGATTTTTCCTAGATAGTTGACTCGGTGACCGATACCTCACTTTAGCAGGTGAGTAAGGTTTGTGTAAGGAATAAATTACCAGCTAGTTAATAATCGATTCGAATCGCCATCGTTCACTGGATAGTGAACACTTGACTTGAGTTACTTCATCGTAGTAATGTTGATGGAACACTTGGACATTTATAATGGATATGACATTATGGAAGTTGTTAAAGATCATTGGTTATCATTATTTGCTTAATCACATGCTTGCTCTAGTATAGGTGCAAATGTAGTCGACAGGTTAATAATAATTAACTTGACAATAATGCTTTTGGAAAGGTTCTTGAAATACTAAAAATGCCTTTTTGCAAATGAGTCAGCTACCCTACTATAAAGCCCTTCATAATCCTTGGTGTCACTTTATTTTTGGTTATGTCGGGTAAGTCTAGCTGAGTACCTTCTCGTACTCAGGGTTTTATTCCCACTTGTTGTAGATGGGCAGATGTATTACAGCTATTGTATCAACTGCCTTTATCCTACGATGGGTGATGCTTAGGACCATGGGCATGGTCATTCCTTACGTCTCATCTAATGCTTTTATTGGAGATGATCATCAGCTGGCACTGTATTTGAACTCTGTGTGAGTGTGTGTGGTTTTGAACAAATGGCTTCCGCTACTTCTATTTGAACTCGGTTTGTAATAACTATGTTTAAACTCTGATGTACCTATGATGCAAACTTTTATGTAATATGTGATGGTGACCGCTAAACTTATTACGATCTTGGCTGGTATGTGAGTTGGTTTGAAATCCTTTGTGATTTCACGGACTAGTGGGTTATACGGGCTTAAGTTTGCTAAATCGTCTGCTCTGGCGGGTGATTTTCTTACTTAATTTCGTATAATTGGTCGATTCTGTTACATCTGGTATCAGAGCATGGTTTAGCGTGTTACTGTTCATAAGTGTATTTAAAATAAAAAGGCATTTGAAAAATGTGAGTTCCAAACTAAAAAGTGTGCCAGTGGCCATATCCTTTATGCCTAGTTAAGGACTCTAGGTGGCTTAGTTAAGTACTGACTTGGGGTTCTTGCATCATATTTCTCTTTCGTTGCTCATACGACGTGCTATTGTATGAGTGCCACTTGTTTGAGTGATAGTGTATGGATCATTTGCCTCTATGCCTCGGTAAGTGTGAGTTGTGAGAGCATGATCGGATATACCGCCGATCTAGGGTGAATGCTTAGATGATGCTAGAGTAATTCCATGTTCTATAAATGTTTTACAAAGGTATCTCATGTGTGGGTATTCCGTCTATTGAGGCGATGCCGTCAATAGGACGATGGTCCGGGTAGTTACTACCGTTGTACGCGTATCTGGGGATTCGTGTAGAGCGTGTAGATAAAATTTACTGCTTTTATGCATTCATTGGGAATTGGACTGAAATGAATCTTCTACAGGTACATAACAACGTTATCATGTAGAACGTATTAGATACGTATTTGAGAGATCGTTTGTATGCCACCGAATTCATCGCTAGAAATTATTTATTTCATAAGTTTATGAGAACGTACGGCACGTACATACATCATATTACTTGTGCATTTCATTCATGTCATGCATTCCTCCCCTTATAAATTGATTATCTCATTTTGATAAAAGTTGTATCACCTAAAATATGTTCCCACAGGGTAATAAAAGAAATTTTTGCTACAGATGGCCCGCACGAAGCAGACTGCCCATAAGTCCACTGGAGGAAGAGCACCTCGACGTCTTCTTGAGCGAGTTTGGCATACTGACCTTGCTTTGGAGAGTGCTCCATGATGTGGGGTACCTAGAGGGTCAAGAGCTGGCATACTCTTGGAATGAGAGCTAGTTAGCAGAGGATGGACTTGCAGTGGTAGAGATCACAGTTCTTGCTCTTGGTGATGCTCCAGAGTGGGATGGTTGGCACTTGGAGTTTGAGGGTCGCACTCCTATTGAGGGTGCAGAGGGAGCAGTTTTCTATGTCATCAGGGACATCATGAGCAGATTTCCCAGTGAGCTTGCAGCAGCTCTAGCTGGCACCTTTCCTAGGGATGATCCTCGTGATGCTATTTGGGTTTAGCCTCAGGGAAGTGCCTTGGTCAAAGGTCCAGCTAAGGGACAAGCTAGCAACAACCATGCTATGAGTGCTATGTTTGCCGCTATCAGAGCATATTAGGGTCTTGAGTGTACCTACTAGACTTTGACTAGCTTACGTGGTGATGATAAGCTCAAGGTAAGAAAGCAGAAGAGGAAGCAGGCACATGCTATAGCTAGTTTGCAGGAGCAGTTGGCTGATATGAGCTTACAGCGGGACTAGGCGGTAGAGAGAGGTGATAGAGCTATGCAGTGGGTGCATACGTTGACTCAGGCCAACAACAATGCAGACCGCATGATTGGACAGTTGGTTCAGGACAAGAATGAAGCCTAGAACGAGAGGGACCTTCTGCTGTAGAGGGTCGATGAGCTAGAGGAGTACAACATCAACCTGCATGAGGAGTTTCACGCGCTCTACAATGGGGTTGGCCCATATGCTCCTCCAAACGCCGCTGGCATGGACATTGACAACGAGGACGAGCCTGTAGTTTCACCTAGGGGCGATGGTGACGTCTCCGACCCTGACGATGGCCCTGAGGAGTAGGCTAGTTGCCTTGCGCTAGTGTTTAGGTCCTATCGCGATGACCTTTCTTTTGTCGGCATGTAACCTAATGTAACTTGTTTCAAACTTATGAGACTTGGCATGTGATTGGAACTTAGCTAGTAATGCGATATCTGAATGCATAAAAGTCTAGTGTAGGTATGCTGGCAATTCAGTTGTATGGATGCGATGTTTGCATTTGAAGTAATTTAATTAGTGATGTTGTTTTAATTGGGATGTGATTGTTGTGCCTCTATTTTATTGTATGAATTTATTCTCTCCAGTAAATTTAGTACGACATAATTTTTCATTCACTCACAATTATTAGAGCTTTACTCAATCATTACTTGTTACAAAAATATGCAGATGACAAATACTCGCCATACCACTTATGAGGCCGCTAAGACAGGTGGTAATGGTGCTGGGATAGGTGGAAGTGGTGGAAACAACGTCAACAACAATGAGCCCTCCATGAACCGCATTTGCCACCTCCTCCCCTGTTCCCCCCAGAGGTGTTCTTCGCATGGCTGCTCGAGAGTTAGGGCAACATGGAACAATCCTAGAAGAACATGGAGGATTTTCTATGTACCATTGTCAACAATGTTCAACGCGGTAACAATTAGGGTGGTGGCAATGGGGTGAATCAGTACAGCAACTTCAAGGATTTTATAGACACTAGGCCACCAATATTCAAGGAAGCAACAGAACCACTCGATGCTGAAGAATGGATCAACACTATGGAAGATAAATTCCATGTGTTGAGGATGACTGAGGTATTGAAAACTGAGTATGCTGCACATCAGTTGCAAGGGCCAATGGGAATGTGGTGGAAGCACCATCGCACCACCTTCCCTCCAAATGCTCAGATTACATGGAGAGAGTTCACTAAGGCCTTCCGTGGAGTGTATATTCCACCCGGGCTGACCGAGATGAAGTTGGGAGAGTTCTTGGCATTGAATTAGGGCACCAAAACCGTGACGCAATATTTGCATGCTTTCAACAACTTGTGCCATTATGCTCCCAACATGGTTGACACCGATGCTAAGAGAATCACCAGTTTCAAGAGGGGGCTCAATCCAAAGATGATGAAGCATGTGGGTACCAACACCCGTGCTAGATTCAACAACTTTATCAGTGATTGTCTAAAGCGGGAAAAGAACAACAACGCTAGTACCGCAGCTAAGACACACAAGAGAGCACTAGAAGGTGGTCTGTCCCAAGCAAGAGCACCTGCGGGAGGTCATCCTCCCTATCATCCATCTGCACCTGGCGCTAGGTTTAGGCCGCCACAGCAGAGAGGCCTTACAAGATGGCAGTGCAGTCCAACAAGGCAGCCGTAATTGTGGTACAGGGCAATTCTAAGGGAGCTGTGAGATCTGCTGGTATAGTAAGGGGACCCTGCTACAATTGTGATCAACCTGGTCACTTCTCAAGGTTATGTCCTTATCCGCCCAAGAAGAAGCAGTAGACCTATACTGCTCGGGTGCATAGTACGACTGTGGATGAGATTCCTGAGGGAGAGCCCATAACCACTGGTAAGTTTCTGTCAACCAACACCCTGCAGTTGTTCTATTTGATTCTAGGTCATCGCATTCTTTTAAGTCAAGCATTTGCATGGAAACATGAACAACTATGCATAGAATTGGGTTATGGTTACCGTATAAGTTCAGCGGGAGCTGATGTTTTGACCAATCAGATGGTTCGAGGGGCAACCCTTGAATTAGGTAGCAGAAAGTTTCAAGTGAACTTGATAGTTATGCCTAGACTAGTTATGGATGTCATTATAGGGATGAATTGGATAAAGGATTGGGGAGCAGTTATAGATACAGGAAGTTGGGTACTTACCCTTAAGAATCCCTAGGGTGAGGGTACTTTCCAAGTACCATTGCCTCGGAGAACGGACCTTATAAGCGTGACATGTGCTACTGAAGTTATTCATATTCATCAGATTCCGGTAGTGTGTGAGTTTCCAGATGTATTCCTAGATGAGTTACCTGGTCTTCCACTAGATAGGGATATTGAGTTTGGAATTGAGTTAATCCCCGGAACAGCTTCGATTTTAAGGAGACCCTATCGGATGCCTCCGGATGAATTAGTTGAGCTAAAGAAGCAACTAGAAGAGTTATCGAAAAAGGGGTTTATTCGGCCAAGCAAGTCTGAATGGGGATGTCCCGCCTTATTTGTGAAGAAGAAGAAAGAGGGCACGTTGAGAATGTGCATGGATTACAGGTCACTTAATGCTGTAACCATCAAGAATAAGTATCCCTTGTCTCATATTGATGTTCTGTTTGACCAGTTAGCCAAGGCTAAGGTGTTCTCCAAGATAGATTTGAGATCCGATTACCATCAGATTAAGATTAGGCCACAAGATATACCGAAAACCACATTTTCCACCAGATATGGGTTGTATGAGTATCTTGTCATGTCCTTTGGCTTGACAAATGTTCCTGCATACTTTATGTTTTTGATGAATACAGTTTTCATGCCAGAATTGGATAAGTTTGTGGTTGTGTTCATTGATGACATTCTGGTGTACTCCGAGAACGAGAAGGATCATGAAGAGCATCTGAGAATTGTCTTGACCAGACTTAGAGATCATAAGCTATATGCTAAGTTTAGTAAGTGCGAATTTTGGTTGAAGAAAGTTCCTTTCCTTGGTCACATTCTGTTAGAAAATGGAGTTTCAATCGATCCAAGTAAGGTGCAAGAGGTTATGGATTGGAAGGCACCGACCACAGTTCTTAAGGTTAGAAGTTTCTTAGGATTAGCCAGTTACTATCGCCGTTTCATACCAGATTTCTCGAAGATTGCCAAGCCAATGACAAGTCTGCTACAGAAAGATCACAAGTTCATGTGGACAGAGGAGTGTGAAGTAGCTTTCCACACCTTGCAGAAACTGTTGACCACTGCTCCTATTCTAGCACAACCGAATATTGAGAAAACATTTGATGTGTTTTGCGATGCATCGAAAACTAGATTGGGCTATGTTCTTATGCAAGAAGGAAGAGTCATTGCTTATGCCTCACATCAGTTGAGAAAGCATGAGGTCAACTATCTAACACATGATCTTGAACTTGCTGCAGTTGTGCATGCCCTAAAAATTTGGAGACATTATCTACTTAGTAATATGTGCAATATTTTCACAGATCACAAGAGTCTTAAGTACATCTTTACCCAACCAGAGCTAAACATGAGACAGCGAAGATGGTTAGAATTGATCAAAGATTACAACTTGAATGTGCAGTATCATCCTGGAAAGGCCAATGTAGTGGCAGATGCCTTGAGTAGAAAGTCACATTGCTTGAATGTGCAGCCATTACTTGAAGATGGGTTCGACCTGATGCATCCTGCTGTGTTACATAGTATTCAGATTAGTTGCTCTTTGGAGAGTAAGATAATAGAAGGCCAGAAAACAGACAAGGGAATATTTCACATCAAAGAGAAAATAAAAGAAGAGCCGTCTAAGCACTTTAGAGTGGATGAATAAGGCGTGTTGTGGTTTGACGACTGTCTTGTGGTTCCCAAGGATCGAGAGCTTAGGAATAAACTCATGGATGAAGCTCACCTTTCTAAGCTATCTATCCATCCGGGAAGTAGTAAGATGTATCAAGAACTGAGACCTCGTTATTGGTGGACCAAGATGAAGAAAGAAGTTACATCCTATGTTGCCTGATGTGACACGTGTTGTAGAGTGAAAGCTATTCATATGAAACCTGCCAGTTTGTTGCAACCTTTGTCCGTACCTAGTTGGAAGTGGGATGATATAAGTATGGATTTTATCTCGGGTTTGCCCACTACTCAAAAGGGACATGATTCGATTTGGGTGATTGTGGATCGTCTTACCAAGACTGCTCATTTCTTACCTATCAAGATAGATTATCGACCACCTCAATATGCCGAGAAGTATATTGCAAAAATTGTGAGGTTGCATGGTATACCAAAGACTATAGTATCTGATAGAGGGCCACAGTTCACGGCTCACTTTTAGGAACATTTGCACAAAGGCTTGGGAACTAGTTTGATTCATAGCACCGCTTATCATCCTTAGACAGATGGTCAAACTGAACAAGTGAATGCTGTTCTAGAGGATATGTTAAGAGCCTGTGTGTTGTCTTCTAGGGGTTCATGGGAGTCATGGTTACCTTTAGCTGAGTTTGCTTACAATAACAATTATCAAGAAAGCATCAAGATGGCTCCATTCGAAGCTTTGTATGGTAGAAAATGTAGAACACCACTGAATTGGGTCGAGCCAGGAGAAAGAAGGTATTATGGTATTGACTTTGTAGAAGAGGCCAAGAAGAAAGTCCATATTATTCAACAAAATATGAAGGCGGCCCAATCGCATTAGAAAAGTTATGCGGATAGAAGAAGGAGACCCTTTGTGTTTGAAGTTGGTGACAATGTTTATCTAAAGGTCACGCCAATGAAGAAGAAATGTTTTGGAGTCCGAAGAAAGTTTGTCGCTAGATTCGTAGGACCATACAAGATCTTGGAAAGAAGAGGTCCAGTAGCTTATAAGTTAGAGTTACCTAAGACAATGAGTACCGTCTTCCTAGTCTTCCATGTATCACAACTCAAGAAGTGTTTGCGTGTTCTGGAGGAAAGAATAGAACCTCGAGGCATCAAACTCAAATCAGATTTGGTGTATCGTGAGCAACCGGTCTGTGTGTTAGACACTAAAGAACATGCTACTCGGAATAGTGTGGTGAAAACATACAAGATACAGTGGAATCATCATGATGAGGGGGATGCAACTTGGGAAACGGGAGAATATCTATAAAAAGCTTATGAAAATTTTTATAACAAATGGTTCGTAACCCAAATCTCGGGATGAGATTTTTATAAGGGGGGGCTGTAACACCCCAGTGTTATGCAAGCATTTAGGCACTACAAATCATGCATATTATGCATCATCAAGCATCCTAATCATACATGCCTAATCATGTAAATAATAACTGAAACAACACTCTGAAACATATAAAACAAGCTCGTGAAACATGAATGTTGCATACTCTTGTTTAGAGTTATTTTGCCCTAATTATGCTTGCTAGGCTAATAAAACATGTTTGGATATAATTGTAAATCATCTAGAAATATTTAGGATACAATTTGGAGCAAAGTATATATTTAAATTTTTGCCAAATTTTGCTTTTAAAAATAATTATTCAAAATTAGGGTTTTGAATTAATATTGATTTTAATTTGGTAATTCAAAATCTATTTGGAATTTGACTTTGGTCATAAAAGCAAAGTTGTAGAGAATAAATTTTTGAGCAACTTTTATTTTTGGGCCAAAGTTTGAAACTGCTTTGAAAAAGTTCAAAAATTCATTTGAATGAATTTGGGAGAGAGAAGAAATTGAAAAAATCATTTTCACCTTGAATGGGCCGCCGCCTCGCTTTTGGCCCAGCCGCACAGGCCGGCCCGGCCTGCCTCTGTGTCACGCTCCTGCTCCCGTGCGCCGCGCCTGACCGACGCTAGAGCGCGCACGCTACGTGGCCGCCATGCGTCGGTGAGCATGCCGCGCGGCACCGCTGGCCTGCCCTGCGCCCCTCCTGTCGCGCCTACACCCGCCGCGCCGCGTCTGCCTCCCCCTCCTCCATCTCATTTGCTTCCTCTCTTTAGCCAGCGCAAGCAGCAGCAACGCATGCACCCGCCACCGCCCGCACAAGCGCCATCGCCGGCGTTGGCCATTCCGGCCGCTCCCATTCGCCGTAGGCCGCTCCATCTCGCCAGCAACTCCGCCTCCACCTCGCGCAGCTTGTGCTTGTCTCCGTTCGACGTGGTAAGGCTTGAGCCGGCCGCTATTGCTCGCTGGAGCATAGCTGTTCTCGCCGAAGCAGCATGGCTCTGTGGATCTCCCCTCCTCGCTCCCTTTCTCCTTTTGTTTTCGCGCACATTAGCACCGCCTTGCCCCCGCGAACCTCGTGCGCGCCTCCCTGTGCCTTGCCGTGGCCGGAGTCGGTGTACCGTCGATGAGCCATGCCACCGCTCTGCCATGTGCGCCGTCGAGCTCCATTCCGAGCTCCTCCCGTGCCTTCTCTTGGTGCACCGCGTCCGCCTCGTTGTGGGTGAGCTGCTGGTGGTGACCGCACCGCCGGCTAGCCTACCGTCGGCGAGAGCCGGCCGGTCAGCTCCGCCCCTGTTTTGGTCTGATCGACAAGTGGGGGCCATTGACCCATGGGTGCCCGCTTGTTAGCGCCCTGACTCGGGTCTGGGTGCACAGCACTGGGTGCAACCAGCGTTTTCATCGGCTGATTTTTAAAAGGATTTAGGAAATGATTTTCCAAAAATGTTAAATGGTTTCAAAAAGTCACAACTTGCTCAAAATAGCTCCAAATTTGTTGAAACAAATTTTGCTAGGTTTCTTGTCACCAGATCTACATGATAAAAATATTGCATGTCATTTTTGAGATACTTTAATGTAGAGCTTTATTTAATTCTTGATATTGCTGATATCTTATCAAATGTTTAGTAAATCCTATATGTATCAGAAAAATATGATTCTAAGTTTGTTACTCTTCTTGTGTAATGTACTTTCTAGGAAAAATATATGCCATGCATGTCCTATAGAAAAATTATGAGGTGTAGTTCAAGTGCCTTTAATGGCTGATTTTTGTTATTTTTGCTAGAGAGCAAAAATTGTATAAAACATGCATGTGATAATTTTTGTATAGTGATTATTTACTATTTCGAACCTAGGAAAAATACTAAATCTGTTGTTTGACACTTTTCATAATGCAAAGTATTTTCATGCTCATATTTAGGTCCAAGCTTGTCATTTTTGTGTAGGCTATTCCACTTATCCAAATGCCATAAACATTTGATGGTAGACTACTTAGGGTAGTACTGTGCTATGGTAATTTTCTAAGATTTTTCGATGCTATAAAAATAGATGTTGCTATTCAAACCTATTATTAATTAGGGTTTAATCAAATGTTGCTTTATGCATGATTAAGAAATTAGTGAAGCTTTGGCGTATCTTTGAAGCATTTAATGAGATGTGTTGACTTAGCATATTAGTAGTAGAAGAGAATGCAGTAGATAACATGTGCTTGTAGTACATGTTCTTGGATGATGTTGACTACCTTGCATGCAAGCATATTCATTGTGTTCATTTCATCCGATGCACCTTTTGCATAAGCACTTACGCACCTGCATCATACAGGATCGCAAACTGAGAGCCCGGTCGTCATACCCGAGGAGCCCGAGGAGCAGCTCGAGGTGCAGCCGCAGGAAGTGACCGAAGCAGACGAGGAGGACGTTGAGAAACTTTCGGAGTGCCCCGATCACCGCCCGAGCTCCTTCGAGGGAGGTAAGCCCCGGAGCATTTTTTTCTCCCCGGTTTGCGATTATTAATTAATGCTTTACTTTAATTGATGCATTATATTCAGGAGTTGTTTACAACTGTTGCTGCATTATACCTTGTCTACCTTTGTTATACTATATCCTTGTTACCCTGGTATCCACAGTTGAGTCAATGCTTAGCTGGCTTAGACCGGTAGAAGTCGGGTGATTTCCTGTCACCTGTGAGCTATAGGTGGTTACCTGGATCTACTCGGATAACTATATAGTCATGGTATAACTAAGTGTTAATTTGAAGTTGAGACCAGACGGAGACTTACAGGGTTTTGGACTGTAGTGCTTTTCGTCTATGTCGATTAAGGACCGACTATTGTTGGGCCTCAGGTCATGTTGAACGCATGCCTTACATTTAGCTGGCCGAATAACGTACCTTTCGACCGTGAATCTGGGAGATTATTCGGGCCGAGTGGATTGCCCGCAGCGCACTGTACTGGAGCAGGTGTGGTAGGATATGGGGGTGCGATGATAAGATCGAAAGGCAGTCGGTCGGCCCCCGGGTACATGTGGTTCCTAGGCAAACTCGAGATTTTTCCTAGATAGTTGACTCGGTGACCGATACCTCACTTTAGCGGGTGAGTGAGGTTTGTGTAAGGAATAAATTACCAGCCGGTTAATAATCGATTCGAATCGCCATCGTTCACTGGATAGTGAACACTTGACTTGAGTTACTTCATCGTAGTAATGTTGATGGAACACTTGGACAATTATAATGGATATGACATTATGGAAGTTGTTAATGATCATTGGTTATCATTATTTGCTTAATCACATGCTTGCTCTAGTATAGGTGCAAATGTAGTCGACAGGTTAATAATAATTAACTTGACAATAATGCTTTTAGAAATGTTCTTGAAATGCTAAAAATGCCTTTTTGCAAGTGAGTCAGCTACCCTACTATAAATCCCTTCATAATCCTTGGTGTCACTTTATTTTTGGTTATGTCGGGTAAGTCTAGCTGAGTACCTTCTCGTACTCAGGGTTTTGTTCCCACTTGTTGCAAATGGGCAGATGTATTACAGCTATTATATCAACTGCCTTTATCCTGCGATGGGTGATGCTTAGGACCATGGGCATGGTCATTCCTTACGTCTCATCTAATGCTTTTGTTGGAGATGATCATCAGCTGGCACTGTATTTGAACTCTGTGTGAGTGTGTGTGGTTTTGAACAAATGGCTTCCGCTACTTCTATTTGAACTCGGTTTGTAATAACTATGTTTAAACTCCGATGTACCTGTGATGCAAACTTTTATATAATATGTGATGGTGACCGCTAAACTTATTACGATCTTGGCTGGTATGTGAGTTGGTTTGAAATCCTTCATGATTTCACGGACTACCGGGTTATACGGGCTTAAGTTTGCTAAATCGTCTGCTCTGGTGGGTGATTTTCTTACTTAATTTTGTATAATTGGTCGGTTCTGTTACATCCGGGTTGCCCCTGCCCTCAGTGCTAAGCAGGAGCAGATCGAATGAGGAGTGGAATGATCTATCTCTGATCATCCTCCCCCCTCCTGGTTTGACCTTATCCCTTATATAACGAGATAGGTCGGGTACATGGCAGTTTGGGAGATGAATCTACGGTCTACATGCGCTGGAGTTCAGGAGGGTCTTGTAGTGGCGCTCTGTGGACCGTGGCAGTGTCATGGAGCCGAAGAAGCCTTGGGTGTCATCCGACTGCTCTGTTCTGACACTCTATGTGTCAGGCTGTGTCGGTTTGGACCGGCCTCCCCTAGGTGGACCTTCTGAAGTTTTCTTGGCGGTGAAGGAGGTCGACTCCAGGGGCTAACACGTGGGTCCAGGAGCCGCCTAGCCCTCGGAGGTCAAAGAAGCTTGTCTTCTTGTGTCACGCCCTGTGTGTACCTTGTCGCGGGAGTGGCTGGCAAGGCCACGCTCGAAGCGCGACATCTGGGAGCCCCCGAGCCCTTATGGCCCAAGGCTTGTCTTCTTGTGCCCGGGCCTTGACTGGCGTCATAGGCCGGGCAGGAGCCAAGGCTCGAGCTCTGGTGTGTCGTCGATTGGGAGCCTGAGGCTTGGGTGAGCCTCTGAGCTCTGGGTGGGGACTGCGCCGTGCCCAGGCTCGATCAGGTTCCTTCGTCAAAGAGTGCGCGCGAGCGTACCTGATGGGTATAGCCCCCGAGCCCCTAGGCGATCCTAGAGGGGTTGGTCAGGGGGTCTCTTTGGTCAGGAACTATAGATCCTGATGCTTAACATACCCATATATTAGGATCCCATTAGGAGCCCCCGAGCCCTTCGTGGCCTCACTTGGCCTGGTTCGTGATGGCGACGAAGGTCTGAATTTGATCTTCTGGTAACTGAGTTAGTTGTGGCGGGAATAGCTTCCGCTGACTAGAATGTGATGCCCCATATGGGGCCCTTTCCCTAGTGCGATGGGGGTGCTCGGCTATCGGGGCTGAGTAGTAGAGGTGCTGACCCCTTTTTTAGTCCTATGTCACATAGGTCTGTGGCCCGAAAGAGGGTTCGGTGAACTCGTCTGGGAGTTACCAACTCAAGGCCCGGGGGCACCCCTCTTTTTGATCGAAGCCTACCGTGGGCCGGGTGATCAAGAGCTTCTGGGCTCTAGCTCGGGGCCTCCTGATCACCCGGTGCGCCACACCCTTCTAGAAGCTTCGATAGCAGGCCCCGATCCTCTCGGGCTGTCCTTCTTGTGTGGCCATAGGTCAAGGCGCGGGGAGTGCACTGAGCCTTTGGTGGGGTACCCTCGTTGGGTCCATCGCTCAGCGGCTCCCGGCCCAACTCCAAAGAGTTGGTTGATTTTTGAGGGCGCACAATTTACTCACGGTGCTACCGATAAGTTGTTTTGTAGGTACTTTAGACTTGATTATCATTTGTGCCAAGCTAAGTGTAGCAAGGAGCTCCACAAGACCACCATTAGGTGTGAGTTCGATGCCGTGGTAGATGGGGCAACATGCTAGGCAGTGCATTGGGCTCCCTTAGGGACTCAAAAAATGCGTAATGAGAGTTGATAAACTTGAATGACAGCTCTCTAAACATTTATGAACCTCTATTGTTTTTACTCGTATTTTTGCTGCGGGCGGGAACAAGCGTTGAGTATAAAAAAAGGGCACGAACTGATAGGGCCTACGGTGGCAGCTAGTCTCGCCTTGCATTGCACACAACGCAACTACACAAGTCAGCAGATCAGCCGGCCGGGGCCCTGGGTGGGTCCCGCGTCCGCTCTTGTCTTCCTCTCCCAACGTCAATAGCCGGTTCCACTACCAAAGTTCGTCCCAACCGAACAAAATAAACTCTCCAAACCCATTCCAATTTTCAAATCTGCTCCTGCTCCTCCGCCGCCGCTGGACTTCCAAACCCCACGCCGTCGCTCTGCCTCCAAACCCCAAATCCTCGAGCCCCCTCCGCCCGTGGCACGATGGGGTTCGTGGATCCGGCGGCGCCGCTGCTGGCGACGTGCGGCGGCGACACGGTGAAGCTCTTCGACGTCACGGTGGAGACCGGCGACCCCTGCGTCCTCGCCTACACCCCCGCGCCCGCGCACCCCGTCAACGCCGTCAAGTGGAACCACACCAGTGAGTGCCCCCCTACGCGTGCTCTCAGATAGTCAGATCCCCTGAATTCGGTCGCTTTGCTTCGTCACCCGAGGATCTGTAGCTACGAGCTCCGTACGTGTTAGCATTGGATGGTTCGATCCAACACTTGAAATTCTCGTTGAGATCGATTGCTGTCGTTTGCTGCATTATGGTTGGATCATGGGAAGATTTTATAGTACCCATTTAGGGCAGTGGTTATGCTGGTAGGTAGTGTAAGACCATGCCCTGAGCCATCAGCATTCGGGTGCTCGTGGTCTAAATTTTGCACTGATTAGTTGATGAGCTTTGTCTGATCCCATAGACGCTGATGCAGTGTCTCAAATCAGGATGCCATTTGGGGCTACTGAGGTTATGCATGTCCTATCTCTGTTGCTGGTATCTTTTTTTTTTTTTCCTATTAGGAAATCAGAGCTTTGCCTATTTTCAAAAGAAAATCAATGTCGACAAATGCACCACTGCTGCTTCTACTGCTGCAATTTGTTTCTGAGAACTACATGATCGTTCATATTTGCAGTTTAATGTTCAGAGGAACTATGCAGAATATTGATTTTCTGTTGGAGATTGAGCTAGCGAGCACTTTTGTACTGCGCTTACACTTTCTGACATTTTATTCTGCACTGCTGTGTACACACTATTGGCTTTATGTTTTTACTTGACAATGGAGCTCTATGATATCGCACAGCAGTATCTAACAAGCTTACACATCTATTGGCCTGAAGTTGAATTTGTAGCTTTACCAAACAAACCATATGCTTTAAGTACAATTAGTACTCTTTGTCCCTTGGCAAAACTATCATACCACGGATGTTAGTTATGGCTACCTTCCCTGCTAATGCTTGGAGTTATTTGCAGTATATCCTAGAGCAATCAGGCTAAAATGTCAACTTCTAGCCTTTCCATCATGTTTATTTGTATTTACATACTTACAGATACATCAACCAAAACCAGTGGAGGACAGGATATCCATTTCTTTCCTGCAGTGAGTGATAGAGAACTTTATTAATATATTTTTTTTCTATGTTTCACATGTAAAACGCTAAGAAACAGTTTTGGTTTTCTTTTTATTTTTAGTGTAACATCTGTCATGTTACATTTAGCGTTCCATTGTTTCCCTAACTGAATATATTTTATAAGACATTATCCTCAATATGTTTTTTTTTGAAACAGAACCTCAATATGTTCAAAAAACGACTTCTCATTGTATTGCACTGTAAAGCTGCAAATAGAAGCAATAGCACTAACAACCATTTGTTCTTAACGTGCAGATCTTATTGTAGCAAGCGCTGGGGATGATAAAAGGATCTCATTGTGGCATAAAAAGGGTCAAAATGTAGGACAACTACCAACATCAACTGTTGACCGTGGTGATGACATAGAGGTATCAGGCATTAGTATGATTCTGTGCTCATGTATTATGCCTAACAACCATGCATTTGCCACGCTTATTGGGGATTTATCTGCATTTTCTGAAAATGTTACCTGTTTATGTATCAATGTTATTAAATCGGCTAATCGTTGCTAATCTCCCTGGTACCGATCAGGACGATTAGTCGACGATCAGGACGATTAATCGACCTCTTATCGGTCTAGTAGTCCATATAATCGTCCTGTATATAGCAGGACATATATCATATATGTATGGTATATATACCATATACTATATACTTATATAGTAGAAATCGAGCATCAAGACTATATTTCTGGTTAAAGCCTACATCTCTAGCAGTTGCAGGTCCACCCGAGTCTCCATCCACCTCCATTCCTGCTTCAGCATTAGATGCATCTGGCTGATCTTGTGCTTCATCTCTCGCATCATGGTCATCGTCTTCATCAATGATATCTGGAGCTGCAGCAGTCCTTGGACACTTCCTGGTATACATCTGGAAGAGATGCAGCTGGCCAGCTGCACACACAGCAAGCAGCCGACGGCTGGAGGCTGGGGGTGAGGACTAAGGAGGTGAGGGAAAGAGTGGGGGAGAGGTATAAAAGAGAAACCCTAATGAGCCTCACCCAAACAGAGCTTGCCTAGTCTAAAGCAGCCCATCTGCCTGTTTGGTGTCTGATCGGTCAGGACACCTAGTTGGACGATTTATCGTGATTAATCGATGATCGCTCTGATCGAATCGGAGTGCCTAATCGAGTGCTAGGTACCGATAAGGACGATTAATCGAGATTAAACGATCTGATAACATTGTTATCTATTAGTAATGTCAGGATGTACATAGGCATTGCTGTATTGCTTATTCATTTCTTACCTTTTTCCGTAAATGATAAACATGCTAAATTTGGACTAATTGCATGCACTGAGCCATGCCTTTTCTCTAGACAAGCAGTTTTTAGGACAAAAATGAAACGATCAACCCAAATAATACCTGAGGGCGAAATAGTTCATTTTAACACTACTGTTTTTGTGCTTTAGTCCATTTGTATTTTGTATTTTTTAGAGTTTTTCTTGGCATTGACAACAAAGCAACATTGGTGACTATAATGACATCTTTTCGCTATATATGTTAGTTTGTTTTATTGGGTTTCTTTCTTTTATACCCTAATATAGATTTATTTTGCTATTCTTTAAATTTTTTAGCCACTTTAACAAATAAAAGCCTCACAGTAGTGCTTCGTTCCTCTGAAATTTCCTACCCAGCATCTAACATGAGCAATTGAGCATATGGCACTGCTCTCTCTCTCCCTGCGTGCATTGTGGG
This sequence comes from Miscanthus floridulus, assembly GCF_019320115.1. Taxonomy (NCBI): domain Eukaryota; kingdom Viridiplantae; phylum Streptophyta; class Magnoliopsida; order Poales; family Poaceae; genus Miscanthus; species Miscanthus floridulus. Next base: position 76,570,353 of record NC_089582.1, read on the forward strand.
ATTACTGAATAATCATCTGATGATATTTCAAACCTTTATAACTTTATTTGGTAATATGTGCCCATGGCTGATCCTGGCAACCTATACTTTCTTATTAGGAGTGCATTTATTCTATCAGTTTTAGCAACAAAGGTTCTCGATATCTCTGTTCTGGTGGAAGCGACCATATTGTTAGGATATGGGATTTGCAGCGGAAGAGATGTATCAAATGGCTAAGTGGTCACACTGACACAATTACTGGCGTAATGTATAACTGCAAAGATGAACATTTGGCATCGATCAGCATGAAGGGGGACCTGATTCTTCATAATCTTGCTTCTGGAGCACGTGCTGCTGAACTTAGCGATCCAAACGGACAGGTAAATTTATTTACTTCTTTGTGTTTTTGTGTAAAATGCGCATGCCTCACATTAGGTCCTAGGAGTACCTGAATTTCAAATTTTGACCTTTAGAATTTATTAGTTTTCCTGAATTATTTATGCAAGGTCAGGTTCTGAGAGTGCTTGATTATTCACGAAATAGTAGGCATTTGTTGGTGACAGCTGGAGATGATGGTTCTGTGCATCTTTGGGATACAACTGCAAAGTCTCCTAAGGTACCGGAATCCATGGGGTTCTGCTTATGTTGTACTTATTCTTCTGTTGTTCAAGTGTTATAGAGTTAAACATTAAAATCAAAATAAAATACCGCCTTCAAGATAGCTATCATATAGATGATAGGGAAAGTTATTATGGTATTCCCTAAAAAAATTACAGTAATGTTATCTTTCTATATATATACCATACAGTCATTATACTCTGTTGTGCATACCGACATTTTGTCTTGCAGCATGGCCTTTTGTAGTGCCTGTAGAGAAAGCTGTGTTAGCTCCATGTATTCTAAAAGGTGCTAAGCTTGGAGCAGGGTACCAGCAAGTTCCTCCGTAGGGCACCTAGGCCCTATTAGGCACCGCTTCTCAACCAGCATTTGCTTAAGAATAAGCCCACCATGTGCAAACACGTAGCTTGTGCTGATATCCACCCCTCACCTCCCCCCCCCCCCCCCTGGTTCTCCAAAATGAACTGCCCTTGACTTTTCCTGTCAGCAGGGCCCAGTGGGGGCAGATCAGCTTCTTATACTGTCTGCCCCTAACAAGCTTGTTCGCTCGCCTGATCTGCCTCTGCCTCTGTTCGCCACGGCCATGCTGCCGCTGTCTGCTTTGTCGTCTTCCAATGGTTGAGACCCCACCGAGATCCCCTCCGTTGTCGAGGTCCCCTATGATATCCCTGTGAGCTTGGTTCTCTTGGAGGTGGCCAGAGTTGCGAAGCGTGAGTTTTGGCTACTGGAGCTGCATGTGTGCCACGGTAGGAAAAGCTGTGGCTGTGTGAGCTGACCATTTGCCGAGGGAGGAGCTGTGACTTACGGGTGTGGCGGCTTCCTCGATTTGGGGTTGTGTGAGTGCTTGATTTTGGCTACAGCACCAGGGATTGGAGCTGGAGGAAAGGGATGACGAATGGTAGATGTTTGTAAAAAGCTATAAAAATCCCAACATCCAGCTTTCTGTACAGCAGCTTGTCTAAGAACCAACTTTTCTGGGCAGGTGGGAAAGGCCAGCTTATGCATAATTTTACGTTCTGCAAACAGGGTTCTATGGGGCAACCTGGACATGCAGGTTGAACGTAGGAAGGTCGGTGAACAGAGAAAGACAAACAGAGATGGAGCCATATCTGGGCCTTGAGGGCTTGATTAGCCTAGTGATTAGAATGGAAAAGTGTTCGGTGATCGAATGTTGAACAACCCTGATTAATGCCGAAGCCCCATTCTGAAGTTTTGGTACTAGCTTCTTTCCTTTTGAAAATAGAGGCTCAAGACAATTTATTTTAGTTAATGATGTCCAGACCTGAGATGGAGCTAGAAGCTGGACCTGTGCCAAACTGATGGGCTGGCCACTTAGCTCCTGTATTTACCAAATTTGCTGAGGCAGGCTGCTGACCAGTTCCCTGATGGGTGGAACAGGGTGCATTTTAGAACATTTCTAGCTATATATTTTTTTCCACTGGGACTTTGTTTCTTGGAAACTTAAATTCGCATTTCCTTGTTTTTTATCTGGTTGACAGAGGTTTGAAGGTAAAATACATGTAGTACTCATCTTGACTCTTGAGTCTTTATGTAGCTGTGATTATTATTCTGTTGTTTCTGGTACTATAAATGACTTGCTTGAATTGATTCTTCATTCTGACTAAACATATAATCTATTGATATATTAAAATAACTGATCTGCATGATCAGCTTTCTTCTGCTTATACTTGCTTTAATTTTCTTGAATTGACTAGCCGCTGTTGTGCAGGTTTCATGGCTGAAGCAACATTCTGCACCCACAAGTGGTGTTTGTATTTCACCATCCAGCGATAAGGTTTTGTGGTTATAAATGCAGCTGGCATTTCATGTCTGAATGAATAATGTCTTTCCCACACTTGAGGTTTATATTTTGTCTTTGCAGACAATTGCTACAGTGGGCCTTGATAAGAAGTTATACATGTTAGATTCAGGGTCAAGACGGCCAACACAAACTATTCCTCATGAGGCTCCATTCTCCTCATTGGCATATAATGATGATGGTACTATATTAGCAGCAGGTACAAATAGTGGACGTGTGGTGTTCTATGATGTTCGAGGAAAATCAAAGCCATTGACCATCCTTCGTGCATATAATACCTCTGAGGTGAGAAACCACAATCATCTTCTCTTTGGTCTGCAAATTGTTGTTGACTTGCAGAAAATTCTGTTTCCTGTTGTACTTTGTAGTTCTGTGCTCTTTCTTTTTTTTTTCTCGTACAATCTTCTGTACTCTTTCTCGAAACAACAAATCCCTGGATGAAAACAAAATTGTATTTAGTTGAGAGAAGTCTCTGGCAATGAAATACATTCCTATGTATTTTTGCTGAATCATTGTCATGTGAACCTGATAATTGAAAAGTATCCTATTTAAATTAATAATTAAAATGAACTGATGGTTTTACATAAAGACTGCTTCACGAAATTCTTACGCCCACAATTTACTCTTTAATTTGTTTTTAACACTCGTGAAATTACAATTTCAGGCTGTGACAGGTTTATGCTGGCAACGGTCGAAGCCTGTCGTTGTTAATGAGAACAGTTCTTCTGAAGTTGCTCTTCTTGGGGGAACTAGTGAAGAGTCTGTTCTTATGCCAGATCCCTTGCCTTCAGCAACACCTACAAGTCTTGGCTCTGGAGTGGCCACTACAAGTCTTCGCTCTTCTTTGACAGCAAACACAAGTGGCTATCTTTCAACCTCAAATTCTTATACTACGGAGGAACTCCATATAGAACTCGTCCGCTGTCTGGTGGACCGTTATCAAGCTACAGGCTCCTCGTAGTAACTATAATCTGAAGGATGATATGGATGTATTTTCTCCACTTGTTGATGTCCAGCCTTTCACACCATCTAGTGGCAACTGGTGGGATGAGCATGGAAGTGATGATGCCGAAAAAGATGATAAACCCGGGGAAAAGAAATTTTCAGCAACCAGGAAGTATTCGTATATGGAAGGCAATGATGAGCCACATCCGATTGCAGATTGGCGGTCTACTGCAAATTCAAGACAGGTCCTTCATGAAAAACTTATATGCTTATGTTTCAGGGGGCACATGTCTCATCGTGAAAGGATAACCCATATAGTTTTTTTCCTGATGTTGTTATACATGTTTGCATTGTACAGGATAGCATCTCATCTGTGACTACTACATCCATGCCATCATGGAAGAGTGAACTATCTGTATCTTCACCAGAGACAGCAACTGTAAATGCATTACCAGACAGGCTAACCCAACGTCAACAGATGTCACGCTTTGGGTCTTCAGCCTTTCCAACTGGTGGCTTGGCATTTACAGCCTTACAAGATTCAGCTTCAGCGCCCAGTCACTCACTGAAGGGTTCTCTTACAAGTAACATTTTAATGAATCTACAAAACAAGGGCATCTTGAGCAATGCACACTCTTCCCTGGACGCATCCTCTCGTAATCTTCAGAGTTCACTTTCCTCATCATATGTTTCCAAAACTATGCCAGCTGTGATTCCTGATCAACCAGGAGCAGCACAATCCACTTCTATGTGGAGACCCACAACATATACTGATAGAATGAGCTCATCATCTGTTTTTAGTGATGGATTAGCTTCAGCATTTGGCTCACCAAAATCAAAGAAGACGGGAGCAGAAACAAAAGATGAGTTGCTCAGTAGCATTTTGTCAAGACAAGAAGCAGCAGCTGCCTCTTCATCTGCAATCCCTCTAGCAAGCAATGTAAGAAGTTCTTGTTTACTAGTGCAACTAGTATGACTAAAATGTTTTAACAGCATGATTTTCTGAACTGTTATATTCTATTTATCAGGGGGTAGTGCCACCACAACTGGCAAACACAGGTTCTTCATCTGATCAACATGGCGCTGCTTCCTTCTCACTTCAGTATGTGCAGCGCATGCTTGAAGAATCTCTTGGGTCTGTCCAGAAGTCCATCCATGAGGATGTGAGAAATCTCCACATTGAACTTTTAAGACAGTTTCACATGCAGGAGGTAAAATTTCTAGCTCAATGTGGTGGGGTTGCTTTGTGCTTCAAGTTTTGACTCATAGATTCAAGATTTGATTTTAAGCTGACTTTGTTTTGTTCTCAATGGCACACACCTATATAACCTGCTCCAAGCCTCCAATGCCATGCAAGATCTTCATAAGTTCTGTATGGTGGGCTCACCTAGATCAGATTTGTGGACACAAGCATCATAGGTTGCGTTTGGTTGCCTGCATTAGTTTGTGCAATTAACCTGTGTCCCATAGAGGCCTGTGCAGGGTTGCACAGTGCTCAAAGGAGGCCAAATGTTGCATTAGTTAGTATGCTAGATTTGGTCGTATTATGCAATACAGGCTTGTACAAGTTGATGAGGCTCACAAAAATGGAATCTTCACCTTGCCCACTTCTACTAGAACATGGAGGTGATCACGTGCAACAAAATATAAGCAGCCAAACACAATCTTACTTACAGCTTGCATCTGCAGAACAACCATACACCAACATACATATGTTTATGCTGCCTTGTGTTGTGTTTCATAAGGCCTAATACATGATAAGGCTAGTGCAAGCAATAGTAAAGCTGCACTTTTTTTTCATATAGAAATAATTTAAAGTAGTGGACATATTGTGATAACTGCCCCCTGATTTTATTTTTTATGTACCACTAGTAGTCTAGTGCTTTCCTTTGCCATGCTAACTGCATCCTTTTGAAATAATGTATTAGTTGCATGAAATATTCAGTTTCCTGCACCTGCATGCCCTTCCACTATAATTGCAGTAGTGGCTAACCACCTATGATGGTTGAGGCAGGTTGTTAGCTTCATGAGTTTAGAATCTCCCGCATAGGTTTATTAGCCTATGTGTCAATAATGTCATTTGTTCTGAACTCAAGATATATCTGCATAATTCACCTTAATTAAAAAGTTCATTGGAAATTCAAAAAAATGGAGAGATTTAAACAAGAACATTGGAGCTCAGATAAACACATTTATTACAGTTAATTAACTTCCATTTTTTGAAATCAATGCCTTTTAAATCTTGAAAGTTTGAACAAAGGATTTTAATGTTTAGGAAGGTTACATGATATCAAATCCCGTAGATACTATTTTAGTTGTTTATAAATGTATAAAGATACAGTTATGAACTTGCTGCTGCAAAACCCAAATGTCTATATCAGCGCACTCCCAATTTTTCTCAATTAATTTCTTGGAAACACATAGTTTGTGGTTTCTGTCAAATATTCACACTAATTTTGAAGCCATTTCACAGAACCACAAATTGCTGCTCTGTAGTTTTAGAAAACCTCTTTTGTTCTGTTGTAGAAAACACCTGATTACCTGGACCGGTAGTTTTACAATGATCATGGTGTGCCTGTTTTCTCGCCCTATTGAAGTGAGAAAAGCTTGCGCAGAGACTCTGCAAAATAGAACTGGTAGTTCTGTCAAAAGTGTGGTTTCTTGAAGCTATAGTAGAACGCAAAATCTATCTGACGGCCCGTCACGCTCTGGTTGTATCGCGAGACGCCCAATAGTCTTCCTCTCCCTCTCTTCTCTTCCTCTCTCTCTTCTTCTCCATCTCCGGCAGCCTTAAAAATGGGGTCGAGGGAGGCAGACAGGCCCAGCAGTGGGGACGGGAGAGACAGCGGCGAGGCAGAGGCGGAGGTGATGGGCGTGTATGGTTCCCAACGCTGCCTCGCCTCGCCTTGCGTAGCTGTACCCGCAGCAGAAACCAAGATCCTTGTCCGCTCCCGAGAGCGGATCCGGCTGTCCCACGGAAGCTTGGCAAAACTCACCAGCGCAGTCCCCGAGAAACCTGAGCAAGGGAACCAAACGCCCACCTGTCCTCGGTGTCCGCACTCGTCAAGGCGACACAGGGCCGGGCGAGATCCAAATGCGCCCGATGTCGTCGGACCGGGCGGCGGAGAAGGCGGCCGGGCGGGATTGGGGCAGGGGTGTGGCCATGGCGACGGTGGGGAAAGGGGAAGAAGGTCGCCACGAGTGTGGTAGGGTCTCGCCAGAGCTCCACGGTAGCGGCCACATGGTGGCGGTGGGGGAAGGGGAAGGAGGTCGCCACGGGCGCTGTAGGGTCTCGACAGAGCTCCGGGGCCACTGCTGTGGAGCTCCGGCGAGACCCTACCGCGCCACGGTGGGGCGGTCAGTGGTGGGCGGCGCGCCAATTGGGGAAGCGCAACCCCATCACGCGTTATTGGCGTTCATAGTAGAATGTCTCACTGTGTGCAACATTTTGTCAGAGGTGTTGCTTTTTTTATGTTGGAAATGTACAACTTTATTGAAGATTTATCTTGTTTTATTGCTGAATATACGATGAAAACGATGAAGTAATGTTTTTTTTTGGTAACTGCCATGAGTGCAATTAAAATGTTTTTTCATCATGATTCTATAGTTTGCTTTTGAGATGGTTTGGACATGTGCAACGGAGACCTCCAGATGCACCAGTGCGTAGTGGAATCCTAAGTCAGGATAGTAACGTGAAGAGAGGCAGAGGAAGACCGAAGTTGACTTGGGTAGAGGCAATAAAAGGAGACTTGAAAGGATGGAATATACCTAAAGACTTAGCCTTAGATAGGAGTGCTTGGAAGACAGCTATTCACGTGCCTGAACCTTGATTGTTTCTGTTGGGTTTCAACTCTAGCCTACCCCAACTTGTTTGGGACTTAAAGGCTTTGTTGTTGTTGTTGTTGTATCCGTAGATTTTTTATGTAAGGAGCTCCTTTTGTTTCTACACCCATGGAAAAAAATATGAAAGCATATACAATAGACTAGTTGAGCCTTTAATCCCCTTACCCAACTCTAGCTGATCTGTTTTTAAGTTAACACTAGGAATATTTATCAATGAAATAAACTATTGCTCTTATTTTTCTTTTGTTTTGAAAGAGGAAGGCAGCTTGCTATTTTTCTGTCTTGCATTTCTTTGGTACAATCATAAATTGTCTGACACTAGATGAGATTGCACATTTGTCACTGTTAATTCGATTCCTTGTCTGAAGTTCTGAACCCATACCTATGATTTCGAAATGCTTGTTTGCTCTATGTGCTCAATCTTTTTATTTACCCTTTGTTTTAATACATTCTTCTTTTTTGACACAATGAACCTTTCTGCGAGAAACAGATTGAAATGTCAGGCGTGCTGAACTTGGTCATGGAAAAGGTGGAAGGCCTGACAAAAGAAGTGCAGCAACTAAGAAGGGAGAACCAACAGCTCCGGCAGCAGCTTCTCTAATATGTGCCTTTGGGGGCCTCTATTTGGCATTTTTATGCTTTGTGGAAGAGTGCAATTTGCTCCGGAGTCCTAGGTAGGCCCGGCGATGGTTGATTCTCATATTGGTTGTCTAGCGCATGACATATAGGAAGCTCGTGTTTGACACGGTTGTACATAGAATCCTCTTAGTTTAGAAGCATATTGATTGAATTATTGTTTTCTCTGTTTGTCGTGTTGTGTTGGACTGGTTCCATGTATCTTGGTGGACCTTGGGCGGCCTGATTTTGGATGGCATATGTGAAAGGTCAACAGAGATTTTCAATGTAGCTTTTGTTAATAGGATTCCTCGATGAGGCTAAAAATACTCGTCCTTAACAATGGCATATGATATTTTGCTTCTTGTTATAGCAGATGTGGCTAGCTTATTACTGTTTGTCCAGTTTATAAGGCGTTAATGGCAAGGTTTCTTAATTTACACTTGACCATTCATTTATTTTGTACTCCCTTTGTCTCTGAACAAATCAATTTCTAAATTTGAAGTTTGTGGAGCTAGGTAGAGAAGTCTCTCTGGTGTCTCAGGGGAGGTCTCAAACCCCTGGGCTCTGGACTAGTTTCTACACCAAAATCAAGCCTAAAATGTTCAATATGCTCAAATCTCGTCCCATCCACAACATTGCTAGCCTGTTTTAGCTTATCCGACTCTTGAATTGCAACTCTTTCCTTCTCTTCTCAGTTACTTCTAACGGAAACGATGGCCCTGGTGGGGAGTTCAAAGAGATGGTGGTGGCATGGAGTGTTAGGAAAGAACTGACAAAATAAGTATGATCACAATCATGAGAGACTAATTTATGTGGAAACTCTGGAAATCAATACACGAACACACAAAGGTAATCTTCACTATTCAATATATCTGGAAGTCTACAAATGCAAGGGATTTACAACTGGTAACTCAACCCAAGCATATTACAAGAGGAAGAGGAATTGAAAACGCAGAAGAGTTCTGCTAATTGTGTTACACTTTTGCATACGCGTTCAACTAGTTTATACAGGCCGAAGCATGCAGTCAAATCCAAATAACAAGTGGCTGAACAGAACCCAAGCAACATGCAAGCATGCTACCACAAAACACCTTGGCGATGTAGGACAAGCTAAATTAGACGTTGTCCAACAGTAGGTGCATGTAGAAGCCTTTAGGAATTCGGAGCATATACCAACAAACTCCACCTTGAGACGAATTCCCTTCTTCAATCAAATGAAGAATCATTGATAAAATGCCTTCAATTGTCATCATCACCATGCACCATAAAATCTTATGGACTAAACTGTAACACCAATTAAGCTTGAGCAAAGCTCAAACTTATTAGCAGTAACAGACTTTGTCATCATGTCTGCAGGATTGTCATGAGTACTAATCTTGCATACTTTGATATCACCTTGGGCAATAATTTCTCGAATATAGTGATATCTAACATCGATATGCTTTGTTCTCTCATGAAACATTTGATCTTTTGTAAGGCATATAGCACTCTGACTATCACAAAATATAGTGGTGCAAGATTTATCACCACAGAACTCATTGTACAAACCTCTCAACCAAATAGCTTCTTTGCATGTCTCAGAAATAGCCATACACTCGGCTTCCATTGTAGATAAAGCAACTGTAGCTTGCAAACTTGCTTTTCAACCACCAATGGTGAATACATAACCTGTGAGTGACCTTTTATCCAAATCACTAGCATAATTAGAGTCCACATAACCAACAAGTACCACGCAAATATCTGAAAATCCATTGGACAACCTTCCAATGCTCTTTACCTGGATTGGCCATGTATCTACTAACAACACTCAATGCATGAGATAAATCCGGATGAGAGCAAATCATGGCATACATAAGAGAACCAACCGCGCTCGAGTACGGAACTTTAGACATGTACTCCATGTCTTTATCTGACTGTGGACATAAAGCTGCAAATAATCTAAAATGTGCAGCTAAAGGTGTACTCACTGGCTTAGTTTCATGTCTTTCTCTAATAATTTCCAACATGTATTGCTCTGATAATTTCCATGCCAAGAATCTTCTTTGCTGCACCCAAGTCCTTCATCTCAAACTTGTTATTCAACTGTGCCTTTAGTTTTGCTATTTCCTTGTTATCTTTTACAGCAATCAACATGTCATCAACATACAAAAGCAAATAAATGGTTGAGCCTTGATGTTTTTTAAATAACACAACTATCATAATCTGATCTCTTCAAGCCCTGAGAGATCATAAACGAGTCAAATCTTTTGTACCATTGTCTAGGAGACTGTTTTAAACCATAAAGAGATTTCTTTAACCTGCAAACCAGGTTTTCTTTTCTAGGAACAACAAAACCTTCTAGTTGATCCATATAGATGTCCTCTTCTAATTGCCCATGTAAGAATACAGTTTTAACATCCAACTGCTCAAGCTTATAGTCATGCATGGCAACAATACTAAGCAAAGTTCGAATAGAACTATGCTTCACAACAGGGGAAAATACATCATTGTAATCAATTCCTGAAATTTGGCTATAGCCTTTGGCAACCAACCTTGCCTTATATCTCACTTCTTCACTTGGGGAAATTCCTTCCTTTCTTTTGAAAATCCACTTGCAGTGAATAGGCTTCTTTTCTTTTGGTAATTTTACCAAGTCCCAAGTGCCATTCTTATCAAGTGACTCCATTTCATCATGCATGTCAGTCACCCAGTTACTGCAATCAGTTGAATTAATAGCCTCTGAGTAAGTAGAAGGTTCGGTATTACCTTCACAATTTCTTCTGTCACACTTAAAGAATACTCCCTCTGTACCTTTATGTTGGTCGTTTTAGCTTTTATGTGTTGTCCCTAATTAACTGTCGTTGGCCTAGCAAGTGTATAGGTGTAGTACCATCTTATCACATCCACCTGTCTATCGCAGTGTAGAAGGCTGCAGCCTTACCCCTTCCCCCTCTCACACCACCGACACAAGAACAAAGCAATAATGACTTGGTGGAGTCTCAGGCTGGTTGCTCTATAGGGCTGGTGGAGTCACAGGCTACTGTCCTTGATAACCGTGTACAAGTCTAAAACGACGAATATTAAGGGACGGAGGGAGTAAGCAGCAATATTAATTTCATTAATCAATCTCTTTGGTTCTATAATTTGCCTCCTGGGCCTATCAACAACAATGGAACGCTGTCGTGGTGGTGGCGACTGCGAAACAATGGGAACATTCTCAACAATAGAGAAATCCTTAGTAATAGGTTCGCCTAAAATACTATTCATTTATTTTCTTGGTGCATCAACAAACTGCTCCACCAGAACACTTGACTTCTGTTGACCATCGACGGGAAAATCTTTGTCTTGTAACATAGCATGTTCGTTAAAGACAACATTTCTACTAATCACAACATTTCTAGTTTCTGGATTCCACAGCTTATATCCCTTGACTCCAGATTTATATCCAGATACACTTAACCGCTCTAGGCTCTAATTTTCCGTTATTGTAACACCCTAAAAATTTCAATTTTGAAAATAGGTTTGAAATGATTAATTTATGAATTTTTGTGCACATGAAATATAGGAAAATAAATTTTTTCATTAATTTAAAATTTATCATAAGGTAGCAACATGGATGTGCATACATGGCGGTGCATTTGATCTATTGCAATGAGTGGTTGAATCCAAAATTCAAAATGGATTCAAAATGTTTTTGTAAATTTGAAAATGGTTTGAATTGCTTTTGGAAATAAATTAAAAATGGCTTTGAAGTAAAAGAAAAGAAAGAAAAAGAGAATTGGCAAATAAAAGAGTTTAAAAAGGGTTGTAAAATATATTTTTGGAAGCTTACTAAAATTGCTCATTTTTATTGGAATTGAAAAGTACATTTGAAACTATATTTGAATTTGAATTGGATCATATTTGAATTTGGATTGAAAAAGAAAAATAGAAAATGTTTGGAAAATGGAAACATTATTTCTACCACAATGTGGCCCGAAGGACTGCTCTCCTCTCCCTTTGCCTCCCTGTGGGCCCAAGCCGGCCTGTCCTACTCTCCCTCCATGGCTGCAGCCCACTTTCCCTTCACTCCCTCTCCTGGCCCAGCTCTCTCCCTCGGCCCACTCCACCACGCTCGCCCCAGCTTAGCCTGCAGTCCGCGCGGCAGCGTCCCCGCTGTCCTCTCTCCCTCTTTGGCTGACAAACCGGTCCCCCTTTCGTGCTCACCGACAACACAGGCCCGCAAGTTAGGCCCTTCTCCTACCTCGTGTAGCCAGCCCGGACTCCACTGAGTAGTCTGTATCCGCCCCGCCGCCACACCCCGGTCTTGGCGTGCGCGCCACGCCTAGGCCCTATAAAACCGAGCCCTAGGTGCACCGCTTCCCTCTGCCAACCCCAGCGCCACCTTGAGCCCTAACTGCTGCCGCCGCTGCCCGCTCGAGATCTCGCCGAGTAGAGGAAATCGCCGCCATCGCTGTGGTCACCGTCCACTGCCACGCCGTCGTCAAGGACCATCAGTCGAGCTTCGAGTCTAGGTAAGAAGGCCTCATGTGCCATCCGTGCGCTCTCTCTCGCTCTCTGCTACCTTCACGCCATCGCCGGTGCTTCGCCGGATCTCTCGAGCCACCAATTTGAGCACCGCGCCGTCTCTCTGCCCGCGTGGCTCTCACCGAACCCTAGATTGAGTTTGCTTGCGCCTCTGCTCCCTTCCCGTGTCCTCCTTTTGGCCAATGATAGACAGAATCACCGTTTCGACGAGATTCCAGCGAGGCCGAGCTCACCTCGGCCATGGCACCGCTGTCTAGGTACTGTGCCGGCGACCCCATCCCTCCCAATCATTTCAAGCTGTCCGATCTGAGATCTATGGTCTAGATTAGAAGATACCTCTTCGGTCCATGAGCACAGTGTAGACCAGGTGCACTGTCTGCGTCAGCACGCCACGCAGGCGGTTCACCGTAGATCAGCCACTCAGAGGCTGCCACCTGTCACCACGTGTGCGCCATGTCAACGACCGCGCTGACTGCGCGGACATTTTGCTAAAGAGACCCTCTGTTTTACTTAAATCAACCCGTAGTCCACCCTCTGTTGAAAATAATTCAAAATATGCCCCTAGTTTTTATGTTTTGACCCCTGTGTTTTCCTAAAAACGACGCCCGGTCCACATGATTGTTTTAATTCGGTTTTTAATTATTTTTATACGAAATTAATTTCAAAATATTTACAGAATTGCCATTGATCTTGTTTTATGCGTAGTTTCTTTGTTTTAACTCCGATTTGATCCGTTCAACTTGTGTTAGGTTCGTAATTCCATAATCTACATGTTCATACTATTGTTGGATATGATTTCAACTTTTAAAATTTGAGGTTAGATTTAATCTATTATTTTATTAAAGGAAATCTTGTTTAATTCATATCTTCTACGTTTTAGCTCTGATTTGACCTATTCAAGTTGCACTAGATTCATTACAAAGAGATCTATGCGTTAGTAACAATGTTTATCATGTCACTATTTTTAGAATTTCATGGCTTAAACTCTAATTTGGATAATAGTTATGCAACTGGATTTTATAAATAAAATATGATTTGTTTTACTTTAGGTTTATAATTCAAATCAAAATTTGACTTAATTCAATTTATATAAGCTTTTATATAGTTATGACACATGAAGCTTATAGTTTTATATTTTCTCTTATGAATGGATCTTTTGGTAGCCGTTTCTCTCAAATCATAGCTTCGATTAGCATGTCTCTCGCGACTGTGTGTTCGTAGCAATGCGTAGAATCATATTTCAAACTCTTTTACTTATTTTTCTATGATTGGTGTATTGTTCTAATGTAGATGTAAATGTATGCTATGCATGTATGTGTATGGATGTTTGTGTGGTGTTCTACGATTACGTCCAGTCGGTGAGATATATGTGGTGATCAAGAAGAAGAAGAAGGACTTGAAGATTAAAGCTTACTGAAGGGTCGGTGTTTTAAGACAAGTATAGCATGGGATCTTCCTTGTTGTCCTATACACCATTAATCACTTATCATACTGCATGTGTCCACCTTAATTACCACTAAGGATTTCCTACTACTTTGTACCTTGTGCCTTGATACCTATAGGGTATTGCATTGGGTAGTATGATGCTAGTGCTCAACTACAACATGATCTTGTAACTTAGCTAATGGTATATACAATAAACACTAAAAGATGCTTTTAGCAACATGGAATCAGGGGGCTAGAGCATTGGGCTATTATATGGTGCTCTAGATTCATCTCCCTAAGGACACATGCATGAGGGCTACATGGTAAGCGAACATCTGGGACTTACAGTACAACTATGAGGGCTACATGGCTCTGGCTTTAGCTTAGTATGAGGATCTTTTCTAGCTTGTTAGTGGTTACCTTTATTGGTATAAGAATGGCTTGACGAATCGGGTATAGTGTGGCCTCTATCCCCTTGTGTATAGGCTGCGTGTCATTGTGTCATCGAGAAGAGGGGCTCTACATCTGTTTGCCAAGTGAATCTAATGGCCCTAACTTGTTAGACGAACCTTTGAAAGGCTTCATAGTGAACCCTGTTGGCCTTCCTAGGTAGTGGGTCAAGAGGCTTATCACCTCGAGCGAAAGGGTAAATCATGACTCATAGTGAAAGTGTATAATCTCTGCAGAGTGTAAAACTGGTATATCAGCCGTGCTCATGGTCATGAGTGGCCTTGGACCCTTATAGAATAGATGATGAACACTGATGATACTGATGATGAAGATGCTCACTAATGATTACTGTTTATGCTATTCATTATTCATGTTTACCTGATCATGTGTTTATATGAGCTTGTGGATAAACTTGTTGCCACCCTATTTCTGAAGTCACGACTCATTAAAAGCTAATCACAGTTAACCAGTGTTAGCCTTTTGAGCCTTATGAACCCCATGTTATATTTGTTGAGTACGACATGTACTTATGCTTGCTTTATTTTTCAATTATTTAGATAAAAATTCTAGATGGGTACCAGATTGCTAGTCTGGAGGAGTTAGGCTTGTGATCAACTAGTCAGTTGTCCCTGTGGAATTGGAGTCTTCACCCAAAGATCGGAGTTGTCTTTCCGCTGTTTGCTATTTAAGGTTATATCCTTTATACTAAGTACGTTATATATTGAGCATTATCTTTTGATATTACCCTTATTTGTAGCTATATGTGAGATTTGACTTTCTGGGCTCACATATGGTGTGTATCTGGTTTTGTTCTTAAAACCGGGTGCTACAAAGTGGTATCAGAGCAATGCTAACCGTAGGACGTAAGCCTAGTTAGAACTAGACGTTTTAGCATGCTTTCATCTCTGCTTAGTTTTTGCTTTCTCTCCAACCTTGTTATTTGCTAAAAGTTATGCTCACTTCGGCCTCTATTCTGTTATGAAAACCTTGTCTCTATTCTCAATCCTTTCTCATCGTCTAAATAGATGGGTCATAATGAGAAGACCACCAGCATCAAAGGTCAGGAGGACCAGGCTATCTTGTCCTTGATTGCGTTCGACAAGGAGAAGCTTGTAGCTATGCAATAAGTATTAGAAGGAATGACTCAACAAGGGGGTTCTCAACAGTGCTTGCCACAGGGTCAAACCAACATACCAAAGGGACTAGTGAAGAGACAAGTGGCAGAAGCTTAGAAGAAAATGAAGTCCAATGAAGGTGCTGGTAGTAATACGCTCGGAAGCCAGTGTCAATGTCAATGCTGCGAGCATTATGGTTTTCCCTATCTTTAGAACAAGTCTAATAAGAGGGAAGTCAAGGTGAACTCGAGTTGTGAAGCTAATGTGGATAAGAAGAGGAAGGCGGTCTCACCAGAGCTAGAATTGGGAAGCAATCAACATTTGAGTTCTACTACATTCTTACATCCAGCTCCAATGCCTGGTCAGATAAACTCAGACTCTAGAGTTAGAAGTTTCTCAAGTTAAGATTACTCTACTCTTTCCACATGAGGTATGCATAGATGGGTGGACGATCACCTATAAGGAGTTTCAACCCCAAAGGATCAAGCGAGCTAGAAAGCGGTCTAGTCCAACAAAGATGAACCTTCAAAGTCAGCAAGCCAACAACACACTAAGCAACAATTCTGTGGAGTATGACATCACAAAAGATCCAGCTAAGATCATGTGTTATTGTTGCCAACAAGAAGGACATTATGCTAAATTTTGCCCATAGAAGAATCAACAAATACACTATAGAAGTGGCCTGAATCAGATCACTACAGGGTTGCCACCAGTAAGTGTTAGTGATGCCCAACCCGAAAGAAGCATTTGATGAGGATGACGAATGAAGGAGTCATGACGGACTATCTAGGATCAAGAAAGTGGAAGATGTGTTGCCCTCGCTGTCATGCAAGGGATGCTACCCTAGATGCCCTCGTAGCCACACCTTGGTTAAGGAATAGGTGTTTGTGCCCTTTATGTAATAAAAACGTTAGTATCGCAAGTCAAGTCAATGATTGAGTTGTGCACATTTATTGCTTTGCTGAATTGTCATTATGTTTATGCTTGTTTTGGATCTTTGTAATGATTGCAATGATCTTGTTGGGTGTTCCCACAATTTCATTTAGTTCATAGGCCTAAGGTATGAGGATTAATGGAATAAATAGTCAGGTTTTGGTTGTCTTCTATTTTCTCTATTCTGTTTCTTCGGCGCAAACTGCACTCTTTGGCTTATATCTCTGTTTTTGGACTACCAAAAATCATAGAGAAATTATGGGCAATAGTAGACTTCGATATCTATCTTTGACTACAAGAACTGCCCTCATATCTATTTTGGTTATGGAGTTATGAAAATCACAAGATGATGCAACCGCGTTGTCTAAAATCTAGAGTAGTTTCTGTTGTGCACTATTTTCGACTACGTGAACTATAGAATTTAGAAAAGTGTTCTATAAGGAAGTTATGGAGGATTTCATAAGATTTAAAAAGGTATAAGCTCAAACTTCATTGGATTAATAGAATGAGAGTTACAGCTATTTACTGCACTGCTGTTCTTCTACTCGCGAGGAATTTTAGAGTTCTTGTTCTTGCCCATACACGAGGGTATCATTGGGATGTTAGAACGTCTTGATACTAGTTAGCTCATCTAGAAGAAGGTGCAAGCTACCCTTTTTGTGTCCCCTAGTTGATCTTTTCTTAAGGGTGTAGCCAAGTTGAAGAAGTTGCAAGATGAAAATTCATATGTTCTAGTTATTTATTTGGAAACTTCGATTATCTCTGTGATGGTTGCTACCATGAGAAGGTGCTTGTTATGTCCGGCCAACTCTAGGGCATAGCACAAGACTAGTAGGAGTCTTACTAGTATGGATGTCCCAACAATGTTGGACAGATCACTTGGAAGGAGTTTAGCGAGAGCTTCAGGTCGTACCACATTTTCACAGGTGTGATAGAACTCAAGCCAGATGAGTTCTGGGCTCTCAAGTAAGGATCTATGACTATGTGTGAGTATCGTGACATGTTCACTCAGCTATCACGCTATGCTCCAGAAGAAGTGGATAATGATGCTAAGAAACTAAAATGCTTTTGAAAGGATTGAATGATGGAGTTCAATTGTAGTTGATGACTGTTGTGTATCCTGATTTCAAAACATTGGTGGACAAGAGCTTTATGTCTACTATGACGCACCTTGTCAAGATGTGGGGTTATCCATTGTAAAGCATGGAAGTACTATCTTCTTGGACGTAAAAGTGACATCTAGGTGGGTCACAAGAATCTAATGGACATTTTCACTAAGTTGATTATGAGCTTGTGACATCATTGTTGGATTGAAGCAATCAAGGTTTTACGACTTGGAAAAGTGCTATTACTTTGAG
Source organism: Miscanthus floridulus (assembly GCF_019320115.1). NCBI lineage: Eukaryota > Viridiplantae > Streptophyta > Magnoliopsida > Poales > Poaceae > Miscanthus > Miscanthus floridulus. Next base: position 76,587,962 of record NC_089582.1, read on the forward strand.
AAGCAGAGTCATGGCCGATGCCCTTAGCAACAGAGAATTGTGCTAAGAAGGTTCAGGTGACATCAAGGACTAAGAATTGTATTCCAAGTTCGAGCAACTTAACTAGAATCCTTAATGTTTTGAAGATTGGTAGTAGAATCCCTTTCTGACGAAGAGATTTGTCAGGCTTCATTGGAAGGTGGATATTTTAAGAAAGAGAATTGGTATTATAGGAAAGTTGGCCTAGTGATTGGAGTTACCAGAGTATGGTTTGGAGTATTTGTTAGAATCTTGGGATCAGTTTGGCAAGTTACTTGGAATAAAATTAACATGTATGCAAAGTAACGTGTGATCCTTATCAAGAAGATGAAACTACATGAGGAAGTAAAGAAGAATCCAAAGACGAAGTATCCCTATCTCCTAGTCAACGTTTTTCGAACCTCAGAGATGGGATTCATCTTAAGGGGGGTAGAATTGTAACACCCTAAAAATTTCAATTTTGAAAATAGGTTTGAAATGATTAATTTATGAATTTTTGTGCACATGAAATATAGGAAAATAAAATTTTTCATTAATTTAAAATTTATCATAAGGTAGCAACATGGATGTGCATACATGTCAATGCATTTGATCTATTGCAATGAGTGGTTGAATCCAAAATTCAAAATGGATTCAAAATGTTTTTGTAAATTTGAAAATGGTTTGAATTGCTTTTGGAAATAAATTAAAAATGACTTTGAAGTAAAAGAAAAGAAAGAAAAAGAGAATTGGAAAATAAAAGAGTTTAAAAAGGGTTGTAAAATATATTTTTGGAAGCTTACTAAAATTGCTCATTTTATTGGAATTGAAAAGTACATTTGAAACTATATTTGAATTTGAATTAGATCATATTTGAATTTGGATTGAAAATGGAAAATAGAAAAGGTTTGGAAAATGGAAAAATTATTTCTACTGCAATCTGGCCTGAAGGCTTGCTCTCCTCTCCCTTTGCCGCCCTATGGGCTCAAGCCGGCCTACCCTGCTCTCCCTCCCTGGCCATAGCCCACTCTCCCTTTACTCCCTCTCTGGGCCTAACTCTCTCCCTCAGCCCACTCCACCGCGCTCGGCCCAGCTTAGCCCACAGTCCGCGCGGTAGCGTCCCCGCTCTCCTCTCTCCCCCTTTGGCTGACAAACCGGTCCCCCTTTCGCGCTCACCAATAGCCCAGGCCTACAGGTTAGGCCCTTCTCCTACCTCATGTAGCCAGCCCGGACTCCACCGAGGAGTCCGTATCCGCCCCACCGCCGCACCCCGGTCTTGGCGTGCGCGCCATGCCTACGCCCTATAAAACTGAGCCCTAGGTGCGCCGCTTCCCTCTGACAACCCCAGCGCCGCCTCGAGCCCTAGCTACTACCGCTACCGCTCACCCGGGATCTTGTTGAGCAGAGGAAATCACCGCCGCCGCGGTGGTCACCGTCTGCTGCCACGCCGTTGTCAAGGACCGTCAGTCGAGGTTCAAGTCTAGGTAAGAAGGCCTCAGGTGCCATCCGTGTGCTCTCGCTCGCTACTACCTTCACGCCATCGCTCGTGCTTCATCGTTAAAAGGCCCTAACTTGTTGAGTGAATCTAATGGCCCTAACTTGTTGAGTGAATCTAATGGCCCTAACTTGTTAGACGAACCATTAAAAGGCTTCATAGTGAACCCTGCCGACCTTCCTAGGTAGTGGGTCAAGAGGCTGATCACCTCGGACAAAAGGGTAAATCACGACTCACAGTAAAAGTGTACAACCTCTGTAGAGTGTAAAACTGGTATATTAGCCTTGCTCATGGTCACGAGCGGCCTTGGACCCTTACGAAATAGATGATGAACACTGATGATACTGATGATGAAGATGCTCACTATTGATTACTGTTTATGCTATTCATTATTCATGTTTACCTGATCATGTGTTTATATGGGCTTGTGGATAATCTTGTTGCCACCCTATTGCTAAAATCACGACTCATCAAAAGCTAATCATAGTTAACCAGTATCAGTCTTTTGGGCCTCATGAACCCCATGTTATATTTGTTGAGTACGACATGTACTTAGGCTTGCTTTATTTTTCAATTATTTGGATAAAAATCCCGGATGGGTACTAGATTGCTATTCTGGAGGAGTTAGGCTTGTGATCAACCAGTCCGTTGTCCCTGTGGAATTAGAGTCTTCACCCAAAGATCGGAGTTATCTTTCCTCTGTTTGCTGTCTAAGGTTATATCCTTTATACTAAGTATGTTGTATATGGAGCATTGTCTTTTGATATTACCCTTATTTGTAGCTATATGTGAGATTTGACTTTCTGGGCTCACATATGGTGCGTATCTGGTTTTGTTCTTAAAACCGGGTGCTACAGTTATCAACATGAGCATACGCAGTACAACAAAAAACTCTTAATTCTGAATAGTTTGCCGAAGAACTAGACCAAACCTCAATTGGAGTTTTCTTGTTAATGGAAATAGATGGAGACCGATTAATGAGATAACAAGCAGTGGAAGTAGCTTCTGCCCAAAAATGTCTATGTAGTCCTGCATTAGACAACATGCAACGAGCCTTTGATATGATTGTTCTGTTCATACGCTCAGCTACACCATTTTGCTGAGGTGTGTAAGGAACTATGTAGTGTCTCACAATGCCTTCAGATTTACAATAAGAATTAAATTCCTCCAAATAGAACTCCATCCCATTATCGGTGCGCCGCTTTTTTACCTTCTTTTCAGTTTGCTTTTCAATCATTGCCTTGCACTCTTTAAAAGCTGAAAATGTTTCTGATTTATGCTTCAAGAAATAAGGCCAAACTTTTCTAGAGTAATCATCAATAATTGTCAACATATAACAAGCGCCACCTAGTGATGTCTTACGAGATGGCCCCCCATAAATCAGAATGCACGTAGTCAAGAATACCTTTGGTTGTATGTGTCGAGGTATTGAATTTCACTATCTTATGTTTGTCAAACACACAATGCTCACAAAATTGTAACTTACTAATGTTATGTCCATCAAGAAGCCCTCTCTTACATAGCTCTGCCAAACCAAATTCGTAGAGCATCAGAATCAGATAATGACTTTGAAAGTGTAGCAACATTACCTACAATTGTAGTATCTCGCAGGAGATACAAATTGGCAGATTTCAAATCACCTTTCATGACAACAAGAGAGCATATTGATACATTCATAACTCCACCTCCAATGAAGTATCTGTACCCTTTCAAATCCAGAGTACTTAACGAGATAAGATTTCTCATCATAGTTGGAATGTGCATCACATTAGTCAAGGTCCTGATAACACCATCAGACATTTTAATTTGAATGGATCCAATGCCAACTATCTTATGGGGTGTGCTATCACCCATTAACACAGAGCCACCACCTTGAACAGAATCATAAGTGGTAAACCATTCTTTATGAATGCATATATGAAAAGTGCAGGCTGAATCCAGAATCCATTCATCATCAATCTTTGCACATCCAGCAAAAGTAACAAGCATGTCACCTTCACTGCCACTTTAAGTAGCAACTAAAGCCTTTTACCTTCATCTTCAGTTTTACCTCTTGACTTAGATATGCTATTTTGCTTTTCCTTGTTTTTCAACTTGTAACACTCTATAATATAATGATTGTCTTTCTTGCAATAATGGCAGAATTTATCGCCCTTCTCTCTAGACTTTGAATGGCCCCTATAGCCACTTGAACTTTTACCTCTAGATCCACTATAGGATCCCTTCTCCTTTTGCCTACCCTGAACAGACAAGCCTTCTGCTTGTGAACTTGAACTTTCAGCTGATAACATTTCTTTCATCTTTTCCTTGGCATGCAAGGCTTCATAAACTTCATTTAGGGTGAGAGTATCACGACTATATAGTATTGTATCTCTAAAATTTGAATATGAACTAGGTAGGGAACACAAAAGAATAAGACCAAGATCCTCTTTACCATATTTTACCTCCGTTGACTCAAGATCAGCAACAATCTCTTTAAATTCTAAAAGGTGATCCAACACCTTTCCTCCATCTTGCATCTTATGCAAAAACAACTTTTGCTTAAGGTGCATCTTGCTAGTGAGATCCTTTGTCATACAGAGCTGCTCTAACTTTAACCATAGTCCATCAACAGTGGTCTCCTTTAACACCTCCTGCAAAATATTGTTTGACAAATGGAGATGAATTTGACATAAAGACTTGTGGTCTTTCCACTTTTCAGCATCAGACCAATCTGTGGTATTCTTCCCACCAAAACTATCTAGCGCATCATCCCATTCAGCATGCGTCAGAATTGCCCGCATCTTGACTTGCCATAGAAAAAACCGTGTGTCTCGATCCAACAATGGAATATCATACTTCAAAGATGCCATGTCAAAGAAGCCTGGATTGAATAGGCAAGAAACTTGGCTCTGATACTACTTGTTAGGAAAGAACTGACAAAATAAGTATGATCACAATCACAAGAGACACTAATTTATGTGGAAACTCCTCTGGAAATCAAGACATGAATACACAAAGGTAATCTTCACTATTCAATATATCTAGTGGTCTACAAATGGAAGGGATTTACAACTGGTAACTCAACCCAAGCATATTACAAGAGGAAGTGGAATTGAAAACGCAGAAGAGTTCTGCTAATTGTGTTACACTTTTCCTTACGTGTTCAACTAGTTTATATAGGACGAAGCATGCAGTCAAATCCAAATAACAAGTGGCTGAACAGAACCCAAGCAATATGCAAGTATGCTACCACAAAATGCCTTGCCGATATAGGACAAGCTAAATTAGACATCGTCCAACAATAGGTGCATGTAGAAGCCTTTAGGAATTCAGAGCATATACCAACATGGAGGAGCTTGAGGGGCTCATCGAGGGTCTGAAGCTCTTAGAGGAGGAGAATTGTGGGGTTGCTTGGAAGACGTCAGTGGGTGATGGAGGTAAGGTGGTACAGGCAGTCGAGAAGCTATTCTTAGCAAAACCTAGGCAGGCACATAGAAGGGATGAGCCAAACATTGGGGAAAATTTGGTGCCCTCTAAAGGGAGTCCAATATAAGGAAATTGTCTAGGAATCTCCTTATTTTACTTCCTGAAACTGGGGTGAGCGGCCGACAAAAATGAGGGGCTGTGGGAGTTTGGCGGTGATTTGTTTGTGGTGGTGGGTTTTGATGGCAAGAAATGCCTGAAGGATCTGGAGTTTGTATACACGCTGACATGGATTCGTGTCTTCGATCTATCACTTGGCCTGATGAATGATGCCACCGAAAAGGAGATCACTGACAAGGTAGGAAAGACCCTAGTGGATGCTGATGATGATGGATCAACAGTTGGGGGTTATCTCAGAATTGAAGTTAAGTTGGATATTTGGCAAGGCACTGCTTTTGGGGGTGATGATGATGGATCAATAGTTGGGGGATAGGATTGTCGATGCCCAACCAAATATGAATTTCTCCCAAACTTTTGCTATGTTTGTGGATTGTTGGGTCATATCAATGAGAAGTATGGCAAGGATGAGAGGAAACAAGATGGAAACTGGTTGCTGGTTAATCCTTCATGTAGAAGAGTGGCCTATGGTACTCAGAATAAAGGGTTGAATGGGAGTATTTGGGGGGGCATTAGAAATCTAGGAATAGTGATAGTTGGGGAAAAGAGAAGAGTAAAATGACTACTCCCTGGTCAAACGAAACATCCCAGCATACAGAGAGACCTATAATAAAGTTACAAGCTCTCTGAAAAAATCTAAACCGCCAAAAGCCTAAGACATGCAAAATTTCCTTTGAGGAGAGTGGAGGGTTGGAGAAGGATGAATTTACCAAAACCTGTGAGGGAAAGAGGGGATTTGGTAGGGAGATTAGGGGAGAGGGAGGAATAGAAGAATCGATGCTTACATTAACAGAGGAGTTGAGGGGAGGGAGGGTCTGCACCACACATATTATAGAAGAAGGGGAAACCCTATGAAGGACACAATAATCACATGTGGGGAGATTAAATAAATGGAGGTGGATAAGGTGGGTAATACAGGGGATGAGATGGAGCAACTAGGATGAGGTTGGACCAGAGCTCACTTTGTCCCATTTAACAGGCTATAGCACATGCCCTTGTGGGGGAGAAGGATTTTAAAAAGGATAGAGAAAGTACTTTGGGGAATAGGATATTGGATAGGACCTATAGAAGAGTCCAGCGGGAACACAATGGCTTTGAGGAGGGTCTCAACTTTAGAGAGAGCAAGAAGAGGTTGCTAGAGGGAGAGGAAGGTGATGATGGGAAGGAACAAAAGAGGCAAAAGATGGAGGGAGAAGATGTGGAGGACATGACGATCTTTGCTGATTAGGTGGTATTACAGGAGAAGTTCCGCTAGGAAAGATGAGTATTGTAACATGGAATTGCCAGGGTGTAGGGAATGGCCCAATAGTTGTGGGCTTCTAGATGTCCAGAAGTAGGAGTCTCCTGATGTATTTTTTCTTAAAAAAATAAAGCACGACAACATATGGATGGAATGGTGGAGATGGAGGCTGAACATGCCTAATATTCTGGAGATTTGTGGTATGTTCACCATCAAGGGAGTTACTCAAGAGGCCAGCTGACTTTGCCTCTTACTATTCTCATTGCTCGGGAAGGCAAAGCAGTGGTTCTACTCCAACTATGAAGTCATGAACACTTAGTATAAGTGTTTCTACGCATTCATCATCAAGTTCTTCTCGATGGGTAAGACTAATGACCTTCATAATAGAATTTCTAGTTTTCAAAAATAAGTAGATCAGTGCATCCCCGGGCATGGGAATGCCTTCAAGAGTACATTCTAGCGTGCCCACACCGTGGAATGGAGGATTGGCTCCTAATCCAAAACTTCTACCACAGTCTCATCAACATGGCTCACGACCACATCGATGCTATTGCTGGAGCCTTCTTCTTGGTGAATGTGAATGAAGCCAAGAACCTGATCGAGACGATGGTTCCCATCCAAGGGTGGAGCAATGAATGAGTCCAACTCCGCAAGCGAGGAATGCACACTGTCATGGAAGCAGGTATGTTCACTACCAGGATGGATCTTCTCATGAAGCGACTACAAGACCATGAGAAGCTCAATGGTCAAGAAGTTGTTGAGGCCATGGATGCTCGCATGACATGCGAGGCCTATGGTGATAATGGACATTTCAGAGATGCATGTCCCGGAACCCATAAAGATGTCAACTTCATTAACAACAATGGGTATCATACTCAAGAAAATCAAGGATCGAATCAATGCTCCAACCACCAAGGAGGTAACATTTTCAATGGTTATAACAATATCAACCTTCTCTTAAATATCTTGTTCTTGGTAAAGCTAAAATAAACGAGACAATTAATAAGAAGTTGTATACTAATGAAAAGATACTTGAAAATATTAATGCTAAACTTGATGACTTCTCCTCTAACATAACTTGAGAAAACAACTTAACTTTAACAAGATACTAGAAACCCAGTTAGCTGAGTTAGGAGCAATAGTTCCACCTTCCAAAAAAGGAAGAATTCCTGGGAAACCCGAGGAGCCATTCGAGACCATCAGTTTGGTCACCACAAGGGCGATACGCTATTGGACCCTCCCTTCATGATCAAGAAGGACAATTTAGGGAGGCCAATCATCTAATGCTCCATTGGACCCTAGACGTTAAACAATGGCATATGCGATCTCGGATCAAATGTCAACATTATGTCAAAGGTAACATATGACAATCTCATGTATGCACCCTTGTCCTACAGACATCTGGTGAGTGCTAAACAACACCACCGACATCACTCTCTCATCTCTTCGCAAGCGTGCCAAGTCTCAAATGTTTTGCCAAACATCTAAGCCCTGAGTTAGCATTTTCAAAATGTTTTTTCATAACCATTTTTGCTTGCTACTCACCACACCACTAGGCCTAAATGCAAATGATGTAGTTCAAGACCTAGTGGCACTAGATAACCATGTTATCTAATTAGAGCTCCCCTCTTAATAGTATAACTATCTATCCTAAACTCGAGCACACACTCTATTGCATCTTCACTGGCAAAATAAAAGCCTTATTTATACCTTGCCTTCACAATATTGGATTTTGTTTTTCTCTTTTTTCTTTTCTAAGGACATTGTTCCAATTAGATTGATCATATTTAATCCATTTCCAAGCCTTGCTCATCACCTTGGTGTGGACCTAACCTAGCTTAATCACACACTTAGCAAAATGTTAGTCCATAGTTGTCTCAATTACCAAAACTAAACATTGGGCTTTTAGAAATTCAACTCTGTTTCGAAGGAAACAAAGAGAGCTTTGCATTCGCTACACATGATTCAAATTTAACTAACCTCAAACAGTTCAAGATGACTTGACCAAGGAGTTAGTCAAAGATGAAGGGGATAATTTAACCCCCAACTAGAAGAAGGATGACGAACCCGCCAAGGCACAATCAAATCCAAAGAATACCGAACAACACCGGTGGAAGAAAGGAGTGCAGTCATCCATGTTATATTCTCTAGTACCTTATGAAGCATCATCGAGCTAAACGTGTTGGAGAAGTCCAGCTCAAGGACTCAAAATCATGGGTCCTTTACGAAGGAAAAATGGCTGTTGTAGAGATGTATTTGGTGCTCCACTTATCTCGTTGTCCTCCCAACTAGGCTATGTATCTACTTGTATATTTGTACGACTATGTGGTGCTTGTCTGTTTCATTGCCCTCCTTTATTGATTTACCCCTAATAGACTTTGGTACATTAATAATAGTATAGTAAAGTCATATATTCATTATTATTCTTAGCCACGCTTCCATGTGGATAAACAAATACGTTACCTTAGAATACTTTCGAGTGAAGTGCTACAACATTATTCGGGCACTTGAGAAATTATCACTTGAGCACAAGAAATACCAACAGGGCCCTCCTCCTTCCTTGTGGTTGTTGGTCCCATTGTCATGTTGGGGTATGGGTGGTGTTGGTGTTGTGACATTGATTTCTTCTCGGTTGTGGCCCCTTCAATCCATGTACATGGCACATCCACTCTGAGAAAGCACATTGCATCCAATGGTCATTGCTCTGGAGTGTGTTTCTTCACCTTTTACTAGGATTGAGGGCTTAGGGAGGAATTAGGTGGGTAGCACACGAGACACACATTTGTACTGGTTCAGATACGGGGTGCGCTACCTCTAGTGGAGAGTAGATCTCTTATCTTGTATGCTTGGTGTTTACAAGGGGCACTGATGTCTAGTTGCCTAGTCTGCTAGGATTGCAATGGTGCTATAGGACATATCGAATGGAGGCTCCCTGCCTCACCTTATATAGTATGGGAGGTAGGGTTATAGATTAATCTTATTCGGTCGAGATATAGGTTTCCTATCCAGTTACAAGGAAATCTATCGGATAGAATCCATTACTCTTAGTATATCTTAATCCCCAAGCTCCATTCAACCGGTTGCTTGTCCACCAAGTTTGATGACATACCCCATCTCGGCTAGGCCTCGTATTCGGTCTCCTTGGCCCACCCTACCTGGAGTGGGCTCTTCTGTGGGCGGTGAGGTACCCTAGGTCTATATCACTGACAGCTGCCCACATAATTCTCTGTGCGCGATTTACTGATCTTCATTGCCGGAGTTCATCCATTTGACACTATTTACCCATATACTGACCCCTTTAGACACGCCTCCATCGAAGTGACACGAATGATTAAGTGGCAGTCTTGTTCATACTAAACATGATCAAGTATGAAGTGATTATACGATACTTTTGTTGTCATCAAAGTCTTTCGCATTCTATGTAGTCTAGGTCAGCAATGTTGACTTATTCATAAGATAAAATAAGAGCATCTGCTAGCAAATATATATACAAAAAGGGGGATGATATAAGATTCAAATAACTCCAAAATAGACACTAGAAGATGGAGGGCCATTTTAGGAAAATCTAAAACTGGCTCCATATTTTACAAGCTAAAACATTTTTTAAAAATTTTTCCAAGATTAAACTAGATTAAAGATTTTTGGAATTGTATATATTTTCTAAAAAATGTTTGGATAACTTTTGAAAAATTATTTGTATAGCTTTTTTTTAACAAATTGTATTTGACCCGCTTGAGTATTAACGTAATCCAATTTATCATGTTTGTGGTCAACGTGGTACCACATAGGCTAAAACCGTCATTTAAACCACCGAGGTTGTGAAAACAAATAGTTTTATAGGTGGAGAGGAAAATCAGATTTAAAAGATAGTTGGGGGTGGGGATTGAAAGGACTTTATAGGGAAAAGAACTTGGGCTATTTGGGCCAAATTAGACATGAAGAACTCGGCCCAAGAATAAACTGCAATAGGAATTTCATTTAAATAAGGAGGAAGGTTTGAGTCGATCATAAATCTGAGCATGTTTTGGATTTTAAGGGAATTTAGAAGCAAGAAACTTTTCTTGATAGTTGTATGGAAAGGATTGTCCCGGTGTTTGACGCATTTGAATTGAAACAAAGGATCAAATTCAAAAAGTTAGTGATAGGTTAAAAAAACCGTACACAAGCATCACACGCGTGGTTAATGCATTATTGGTTTTCAAAATAAATTAAATATAACTATTTTGTACATACTTGTTTAGGTTTTACATCAAAATTCAAAAAAGTTCAATGAGACTGAAATTAAAGTGTCGACAAGCAAACTCAATCGATCAACCATATAAATATGTGTACACGCAATAATAATCAAGCAAACTTTTCTAAGGGACGAACCACACCAAAGTATAAGCAAAAGATATATATATCTATGACACAACAAATAGAAATGCCGAATTGCAGATGAATCGTGCCAGAATCTGTCCTAATTCCTTTGTCCTTACACAGAAACATCAACATGCGTTGTCGTTGTTTCCTTGATGCGTTCGATCGCGACTTCCACCGGCGGCGTGTCGGCCGGTCGGCTTATGCCGGCATGTGTGGCCATCGCCCAAAGCACTGTGATGAACTCGCCGCCCTTTGGTAGCACATTCTCGTGCCCTCCCACGCACTCCTCGTTGCTGGAGGCTGCATTGTACACGAAGAGCTCGACCCAAAGGTTGGCCAGTACCTTCCACACGCCCTCCTGTTCATCAGGATTGGCAGCGGCTTTCTCTTCCAGTAAACGCGCCAACGCCGCGCCCTTGCGCACGACCGCCGCCGCCGCAGTTGTTCTTGCCGTCGCCGCCTTAGTTTCGTCTTCCAACACCGGCTTGCTTGACATGATCTTGCCGTACCTGGTGTGCCTGCACGGTGAGAAGTAGTAGCCCCAGAAGCCAAGTAGGTCGTACAACTCGGCCTTGAAGCCCTTGAACACACGCTCCGTGCTCTCCTGGTTGTCCGGGAGCAGCTCAGGGTGGAAGGCCACCAAGTAAGCGCAGTACTTGGATAGCGTCATGGCCACATTGTTGGTGTAAGTGTGACCACCCTGAGCCTGAGCCTGAGCCTGAGGAGGTGGTGGATGGTTTACCTCCAGGAGGATGGTGGCGACGTGCCAGGTGAGGATAACCTCGGCGACGCTGTCGTTGTCGCAGAACGGCAGGAGGTCGGAATGGCCCGCCACCAGTGCGGACCTTCCGTTGGTGAGAGTAAGAGAGGTGTAGCTTCCATCAGCGTCGTACAGCCTGGTGAAGTAATCCATGATGGAACGCTTCACTTGTTTGGGCACCGGAATGGCCGGAACGAGGAGCGAAGCTTTGAGCGGGAGATGGGTCGGCATCGTCAGCCCGCAGAACCTGAGCACGGAGAACTGGTTGAACCTGATGCCTGGGCGGGTTATCAGGCTTCGTACCAACAGGATGCAGCGGATGGCGCAGCCCAAGGTGCGGCTGTTGCGCCACTGGGGTTTGACTGTGTACTTGCAGATCAGCGACACCAGGAACCAGTCGGAGAGCAGGAAGACGAAGAACTCCCACACCTCTTCGTAGATGAACATGAGGAAAAGGAGCGAGGTGATTGTGAAGTCAACGGTGCAGAAGAACACTACGGGGTACTTGAACACCCATCGCAGGCATCGAGTCATCTGGATGGCGCCGAAGAAAGTGAAGTAGTTGTCGCTGTGTATGCTGCGGAAGGCGAACGGGACGTCGCCGTTGCTGCACAGAACGATGAGCACGAGGCACAGGACGAACACCACGAGTGGGAGGAGGAAGTAGTTGGCTATCAAGAAGAAAGGGCTCGCCAGGACGACGGGGACCACGGAGTGGTAATACTCGCACAGGAAGTTGAGCTCGTCGTTTGTCACCTGGAACGTCACCTCCGCCGCCGCGCCTCCTCCTTGCCCGTGCCGGGAGTACTTGTCGTACAAGCCTCTAAGGATGATTTCCCGGTAGTTCCGGGTCTCTGCCGCAGTCGCCGCTGGAAGGCGCTCCAGCCTCCGGCGAAGCAGCTTGAAGAGCGAAAAGGACAGGCAGAGCCGCCTCAGCCGGTGGCTTCGGTCGAGAGAAGCGAGCAGAGGATCGGTCTCAGCGAGCCTCCAGATTTTGCCGACGGTGGCAACGGCGTCGCCGCCATCACCGTCGTCTTTGAGCCTGTATCCGCTTGGGATCGCTTCAACCACCAAGCTGTCTTCCTCCATGACCGCGTACCGGCATCCCTTCAGCAGCTCGTCCCCATCTTCCTGTCGGATCCGGTGCCCCTGCTGCTCTTTTTCTAGCAGCTGAGCCATGTAGGAGGTGATGACCCCGGCGTTCTTGCCCAAGGCGAGCGAACATTTGCCCACCTCGGCGAAGGAGACCCTCTGCACCAGCTTGGTGGCACATAGCAGCCAGAGGATGCCCGTCATCGCCCTCCTGCCGGTTCCTTGCAGGTTGGAGAAGACGAGGCCACCGAGCCAGAGCACGCGCCCGGCATGCTCGATGGTGCCTGAGTACGAGTACCCCTGCATTTTGATCGCCTCCACCTTCTTGCTGAGGAGCTCTACAAGGAGCATCCAGATGAGGATGAACCGTGCTCTCAGCGGGAGCTCCGACTTGAACCTGCTGTCGTTGTCCTTGCTATTCTTGGCCTCCGAGAAGAGGTAGGACATGACGGGAAGGAACAGCGAGAGCGCCGAGGTGAGGCCCAGCCTGACCTTGGGGTCCAGAATGGCGCTGACGCGTGACAGCCCGCTGAAGAGGTTGAGGTTGAAGAAGAGAGCAGTGAGGACGAACATGATGAAGGAGGTGGACAAAGTGGCCGTGTCATTTAGCTGGCTGTTATACGAGTCTGTCAGGTTCTTGAAAATGCTGATGTTGTTTGCGCCACAAGCCTCCGCTAGGTTTCCAGCATACAGGGGCTCCATCACGCTAGCTTAAGGGCTGGTGGCTGCTTGGGTGAACGCTCACTCATGCATATATATAAGGATAAATAGGAGAAGTCTTGAGCGGGGGTTTGGATGGCTTGAAATAAAGGGAAGGTTCCCTTGAGCATCATATACATAATATAACACCTATATATGTGTTTCAATTAGCTTCCATCATACTCCATCTCTCTTGAAATATAAGGGATTATTCGAGTTTGTGTCCTAGGTCGAACTATATTAAGTTCGACTAAATTTATAGAGAAGATTATTAACATTACACATCAAAGTATATTATAAAAATACATTTCGTAATGTATCAAATTAAGCTAATTTGTAGTTCAAAATATTTCTCTCTTTTTTTTCTCTAAACTTGAACAAAGTTACTATAGTTTGACTTAAAATAAATTTGCATTCCCTTATGTTTTAGAATAGAGAAAGTATGATTTCTCAGCCATCTAACTTTAAGGTCTTGCTATATATGTCTCATCTTATTATAGATCGAACAACTTTGTATAAAAAACAGATGTTACACGCTATGTTCATGTTACAGTACCAGAAAAAGATTTTAGAAGACAATCTCTCTGATTAATAAAGGTGGGTACACTTAGGGACCACATCTGTAAATGGTCAGGCAGCCTTCAAGCAAATGCCCACTTGTATTAATCATTTTCAGAGGAAGGCATCCCAAGGTGACTGCGTCGTTTAATCGATTATTAATTATTAATAGAGGCGAGTGTGCTAAGGCGTCCACCTCTAATGCACCCTCTGAAAATGACTATTAACAGAGACGGGAATTCTGAGTGTGTGCGTCTAGAAATCGATTAACAGAGAAAAACATCATAAGAGACCCGCCTCTAAAGTAGTTGCAACAAAAGATAATCCATGACTTTTCCAAATAAAGTTGGATCAAGATGAAATTTATATCAAAATTGTAGCTATGATGCAATCTACAACTTTGTAGCCAAGAAGTTTTTATTTGAAACTGATTAGAGCACCAAAATGTTGTTTTAAGCTCATAAATGTTGAAAATTAAAATTTTCAAACAACCTCAGATGTTCCCTCAAATGTTCACATGGTCTATACCAAAGCTGTAGATACTATCTATAACTTTGTAGTTGAAAAGTTTTTAATTTGAAGTTTAGAATCCTAAATACGTGTTTTAAGGTCTTAGCTTTTGAAATTACAAATTTAGAATTTCCAAGCGATCTTGAATGTTCACATGGTTAATACCAGAGTTGTAGTGGTCGGTCTAATATGCAAGTTTGTTGTTGATAAGTTTTTTATTTGAATTTGCTTATAGTCCCAAATATTTGTTATATAAACGCATGTTTAGAGATTTAATTTTTTAGATTTTCAAACAATCTTGGATGGAGACATATCATATATCAGTATTGTAGGTGTTTGAAAAATTTAGTACTTTGTAGTCAAAATTTTTTCATTTGAATTCATTTAGTAACTAAAATATTTAATACAAAATTACAAAATGTTGAAATAAAAAGATAGTATTTTATATATACTCACAAAAAATGTATAGTGCAGTGGTAGAGAAGTGTTATTCAAGCTGTAGATTGGGAGTTCAAGTTTGGGAAACACTTAATTTATGCATTATGCATTATTACTAAAAAATTACTCCTAAAAATGATTGTAACGCATGTGTAAATAATTTTGTAATTGCTGTAAATGAGGTCCATCTAAAATCCAGATATTAGAGCATCTCCATGTGTCTCTCATAAAATCATTAATTGGAGACTCATTTACATGAAAATCATGCTCCATATCTTTCTACTCCACAATAGTTTCTATATATTTATACACCTCTAAAGGTCAGTCCCGTTCTCCACCTTTAGCAAGGGAATCTAAAATAGTGGATGGCTATATTTGTAGATCTAATAAAGAAGCACTACTGGAATCTCTCTTTTTTCTGTGTGTGCGAAAACCCACGAAAAAATTCGAATACCATCAGAAAAATATTTTTCTGACGGTGTACCGTGAGAAAATAACCCACAAAAATAGAATGATACAAAAATCAATTTTTTCTGTGGGTTCACCGTCAGAAATAATTTTTCTGTGGGTCACACACGCACAGAAAAATTGTGTTCACCCAGATTAAAACTAATTTTTCCGTGTGTTAATCCACATAGAAAAAAGAAATAAACGCACAGAAAAACACATGTTTTTTTTCTGTCGGTCTAGTGAACTCACAGAAAAATTTATTTCGCCCAGATTAAAAATAATATTTCTGTGTAGCCAGCCTCACAGAAAAAGAGTTAAACACACAAAAAATTATTTTAAAATAGTAGCAATAGCATATTAAAATATATATTGTCCATACAGTAATGAAGTCTACAAGCACGGCTCATAACTAATGACTATCATCATATTTCGTCATACATGAATAGTATCATTTAGCCATGCATCAACATGTTACATTTAGCAATCTCGATACATATAATCAGCATGAAAGTTGTTACATATCATTGTTGTTCATAACAATGGACTCAATGTTTCAATGTCATTATACAGTTACAAAACACAATGTTATTGAAACCATATAAACAAAGCACGGCTACTGATCAACATATCTACAGTCTGTTCTTAAACTAAGAAATTCCCAAAGCCTCCTGCAAAAGACCATTTTTCATTACTTAGAGTAATCTTGTGGATAGGAAAAAATATTCAGAGGCAAAGAGAAAAGTAATTTCTAATAGACATTGAACTGAATTAAGCATAACTCAAGATAGTGTTTAGACACTAGTCCACAAATTTTAGTAAGTTTATGAACCCAACCACAAGCCAAGCTAAATCTATAGTTCAGTGTTTAGACCACCCTTTTTATTGGTGGGGAAAAGACTATTGGGCTAACAAGCGTGTCAGCAGGGGAGAAAGCTGTGAGCAAGGTAACAGGAGACAGCATGCATGCAAGGATTACACTATTATAAAGAAATAGATATGCTGGATTGGTCGTCAAGCATCAATTCAACTCTAACACAATGAACCCTCCATAGCAATCCAAGTACTTCATGTGTATAGACTAATGGGGAAAAAACAATGGATAAATTCTTCAGTTCGCTAGAAGCAACAATCTCCAGTAAGCTGGACACATATTGTAAAATAGATGAGGTCTATATTCATACTATATTATTATGTAATATTAAGTTCTGGAAGATTGTCCACAGTTGTAAGATCTTATAGCTTAGACGAGACTAGCTAATAAGCCTGGGCAAAATACCCGATACCCATTACCCGTATCCGAATTACCCGAACCCGGACCCGAATTACCCGAACCCGAGGTACCCGATCCCAAATTCGGATAGCGATTTTGATTACCCGAAATTAGTTTGGGTAATTCGGGTAATATCCCCCGGTACCCAAACTACCCGAACTACCCAAAGATTTGTTTTGTCTTTGTATTCATCATGTGTTGTTAGCTGAACCATTTAACTTATCACTTTATTAGAATATAATTCTCTCTATTTGAATGAGTGACTGTAATATATTATTCTCTACAAATTGCTATTGAAATTCTATACAAATTGCTGCTGAAATTATGTATAGATCGCTACTGAAATTTAGTGTAGTTTGTTGTTTTCTGTAAATTTGGGTATATCGGGTAATACCCGAACCCGAACCCGAATTATCGGGTACCCGAATTTGCGGGTAGTGTTTTTTCGGGGGTAATATCGGGTAGCAATTTTTATTACCCGAATTTTGAATTACCCGAATTACCCGACCCAAAAAAATCGGGTAACCCGAACGCCCAGGCTTACTAGCTAATATTTGGTTTCATCAACAAAACTGAAAGACCTAATACTTTTCTTCACTAACTCTAATTAGAAAATCAGAGGCACATCATTTTGGAGATGAAATAAGAAATATGCTTATTGTCAACATCGAGAATAAATAAAAATAATTATAAAAAAACTACTTCAAATGAGAATACCTTAAGATAGCCAGCCATCAGTATATTTGTCAGTCAAACTGTACTGATCATTGCAGACTTTGACCATGTGTTGGTCCAGAATCTTTTCCAAACCCTGGAAGCACAAAAACAGTCCAATTTAGCAATCACAGACATCCCATTGATAAAAGTACAAAAGCAATAGAATGACATAAGAATAATACAAAAGCAACAGAAAGGTTCTTATCCGATAATAATGTTGCTCTGAAAATATTTCTAGAACTGAATTTTTTGGATCCGATTACTTATCATTACTAAACTATTTTTTAAAAAACTATCCTCATAGAAGGGCCTTTCAGCAATGCATGCTGCCCAGTGAATTATGTGGAAGGGGACCTTCATATGTTTAGGAGATCAAGCTAGGAAGTTCAGCTGTCCTTAATACTGTAATCTATAAGATGGCAGACTTTTTTTTGACATATTTCCCGGCTTCCGGCTTATAAGATTATACTCGAAACCCATTTGGCACAGTGTAGCAACTCATAAGTATACAGACAAGTGCATATATATTACACAGAAAACACGGACTCTTCTTACCATAGGCACACATCTAATTAAAAAGGATGTACATTTCATTCTCAAGAAATGAAAAGAGAGTTACAGTAGTTCACTACAAGAGTGATCTGAGCACTGCATCCCGCTATATATTTACAAGGTTTGCTCTTGAATACATTCATAGTGTTCCTGTTGCAAGGTTGTCATGTAACTTTCCATATCAAGCAGAAATGCAATAACATGGACACCATAAAGAGAAAAACAGATACCAAGCTGAATCATCTCATGAAGGCAATTGGGAGCATCCCTGCAACTGGAATGGGTAGAGTTTGAATGTAGATCAGGACACGTGGGGAAGTGCCAGGGGCAAAAAGAAGGCAGATGGTAACTGCTAATGCATGGCCTAAATTTTTAGACGCAAGCAACATATACGCAACTGTATTTTCAATTCTACTACGAACCACATATCAATCTCACTAGATCTCTTTTTAATTTAATTCTAACACAACCAGCCATGACATAGAAATATTAACTTTTTACTAAATATACAAATGTTACTACTGCTAGTCATCATATAAATTCATAGGTCAGAACTAAGGAAGAAAAAACAAACAGATATCATAGTACTAAAACACTAGGAACAATTAGGAAATTCTCAAGCAGCACGGAAGCAAAACAGCAAAGCATGAATTAAATTACTCGCTAATTATACAGCTAACAAAAGCTCTAATAAAAAAAAGGCACGCCGACACCACGACTACACCACCAGCACCGCTGCCGTCGCCATCCACGCCCGCACCACTAGCCCCTGGCCCGCGCACCCGTCCCCTCCGCCGCCTAGGGTGCGCCGCCGCCGGCCCCCTCCCTGGATCTCGCCGTTGGGGGAGGTAGGGAGGGAGGGGGCGGCACCGGCCGCTGGATCTTGCCGGTGGGGAGCGGGAGGGGAGGGGCCATGCCGGGGAAGAAGGTAGGGGAGGGGGGGGAGAGGGAGGGGGCGGCACCGGCCGCGCCGGATCTCACCGGTGGGGAGCGGGAGGGGAGGGGCCGCACTGAGGAAGAAGGTAGGGGAGGGGGGGGGAGAGGGAGGGGGTGGCACCGGTCGCCGGATCTCGCCGGTGGGGAGCAGGAGGGGAGGGGCCGCGCCGAGGAAGAAGGTAGGGGAGGGAGGAGAGAGGGAGGGGGCGGCACCGGCCGCTGGATCTCACCGGTGGAGAGTGGGAGGGGAGGAGTTGTGCAGGGGAAGAAGGTAGGGGAGGGGAGAGAGAGGGAGGGGCGGCACCGGCCGCCGGATCTCGCCGGTGGGGAGCGGGAGGGGAGGGGCCACGCCGGGGAAGAAGGTAGGGGAGGGAGGAGAGAGGGAGGGGGCGGCACCGGCCGCCGGATCTCGCTGGTGGGGAGCATGAGGGGAGGGGCCGCTCCGGGGAAGAAGGTAGGGGAGGGGGGGAGAGGGAGGGGGCAGCATCGGCCGCCGGATCTCGTCGGTGGGGAGCGGGAGGGGAGGGGCCGCGCTGGGGAACGCCGGCTGCGCCGGATCTCGGGAAGAAGGTAGGGGGGAGAGGGAGGGGGTGGCACCGGCCGCGCCGAGGAAGAAGGGGAGGGAGGGGAGGGGCGGGATCCGACGGAGGATGGGCGGGTGCGGGTGCGGGAGGAGGGGAGGGGAGTGTGAGGGGCTGGGGAGGGGAGGGGAGTGTGCGGCGGGGAAGAAGAAGGGGAGGGACAGGAGTGTGCGTGCGTGAGGAGTCGAGCGAGCGAGTCCGCGGCGGGTTAGGGTTAGGACTTCTTGGTTTTTTTTCGTGCGTGTGTATGTTTTTCTGTGCGTTTAAAAATAACCGACAGAATAATAATATTTTTTCTATGCGTGTATATATTTTTTCTGTGCGTTTTTAAAGAACCGACAGAATAATTTTCATTTTTCTGTGAGTGCTTATTTTTTTCGTGTGTGTATTGTCGCGCACAGAAAAATCATACAATTATTCTATGGGTTTTCATATTTTTCTGTCGGGATATTTTGAAACCCACAGAAAAAGATTTTTTCTGTGCGTACCGAAAAAAAACGCACAAAAAAATTCATCACCCACAGAACAATTCGAGTTTCCAGTAGTGAAGTTATTGAAGGATATTTTTTTTTCACCAAAATATCTATTCCTATGAATTAGGAAGAATATAGATAGATTCTTAGAGTTGCTTCTAGAAGCCTGAATTCTACCAAGTAGCATCGGCCTAAAGCACATAAATTAATCTTGACACAAGAATGGGAGTCCAAAATTCTCAATGTCGTAAAAATAATAAAGTCAATCCAATTGAGGTACTTCCGCTGGTTAGGTCCCTTCGTGTTGGAACTTGTCAGTCAAGTTGGAGTCTTTTCCGATTTAGCGTATTCACTCTGTCCTTGCAAAAGAAAAAAAAAACATACTCACTCTGTCCTAATAAAATATAAGGGATCCAAATTTATTGGAAGTTAAACTATATGCAAAGTTTGATCAAAATTATAGAAAAGAGTATTAATACCTGTCACATCAAAGTTGTAAATTATGAAAATTATATTTCTAACCGTATCCAATGATGCTAATTTGATGTCGTAACTATTATTCTACTTTTCTATAATTTTGATCAAAGTTAACATAGTGTGAGTTATGATAAACTTTAATCCCTTATATTTTAGGATAGAGGAAGTGGGTTATATATAGCTTATAACTCGTTCGTAGTAGATGAAATTCAATGGCCCTGTTCGGCTTACCCTATATTTGGCTTGTTCAGCTTCTTTTTTCAGTCGGAACAGTATTTTTCTCTCACAACAATTCAGCCAGAATAGTGTTTTTCAGCCAGTTTCAACCAAGTGCAGGTGTGTGATTTTGTTAATACAAGATACCACTAATCTTTCGAAGATGATCATATAGAGTCATAGTCATAGGGACCGTGCTCATACAGGCATTTATGGGGATGAATGTACATGCTTGTATGACATGTGTCTACGTCTGCTGTATGCATCTTAAAGAAAAATACAGATTTAGCTTTTTATCTTTTCCAAAAGAAAATGGATTGTACGATCATACATTGTCCGTTAGATCACATAATCTTGATTATTTTGGGTCCGCAAATAATAGCTGAGCCAGCTTTTTTAATATTATTACTGGATGCAACACTTTCTGACCTGCTGCCTTTGGTTTTGGATATGATTATATTTCTGAATGTTGCTTTTTGCCGAGTGCATGGCATGCATGAATCATGATTAAAGATTGTTTCCATCCTTGTCAGTTCCTTACTTCTTTATCCATGCACATGTTTAAATGAAAGAAGGGCGCTTTATTAATTTATTAGACAGAATAAATCTACCAAAGGAAAAGAAAAGGGTGCCAAAGAATCATATAGGAGCACTAAAGTCTAAAGGAGTCTCGGTCAAACAATGAAAAAAAGACACTGGCCTTGCAGCCCGGAACGATCATGAAAGGATCGCTATGAAGGTAGCTACTTCCTTTATCATAAAATATAAGAATTCAGTGTTCGAAATTAATCTGCTTAAGTCTCTCTCTCTGCAACAGATATTGAGATTTCTTCTAAAATTGACGTCAACGCCAGTAAATAATGAAAATAACAACTGAACTAATCTCTTCATCCACAACTGGAACGAGGTTCTTTGCCGAGGGCCGGATACGCTCGGCAAAGAAGCCTTTGTCCTCGGCAAAGGCTTTGCCAAGAGTTGCTCTCGGCGAAGGCCGGTCGGCACAGTACCTCACGGCAAAGGCTAGTTTGCCGAGAGCCACATCTCGGGCTCTCGGCAAAGGATTTGCCGAGGGTTAGCCGGTCGTAGGCAAAAATTTTTGCCGTGACGGTGAGAGGTCACGGTAAAGTTGATCTTTGCCGAGAGCCTTAGAAAGCTCTCGGCAAAGAATTTCTGAATTTTTTTTCCAAAAAACTTTGCCGAGCGTCTGTCAGAAGAGCTCTCGGCAAAGAATATTGACATTTTTTTAGACATTTTTTTGCCGAGAGCTATGGCTCAGCTCTCGGCAAAGGCTTCCTCTTTGTCGAGCGCTATGGTCATGTGCTTGGCAAAGCTAGGATTCTGTGTGTTCCAGAATTCCCAGCTTTGCCGAGGGCATGACCATAGCCCTCGGCAAAGCCACAACCAGTTTTAATTTTTTTTTGTTTTTTGCATTTCCAGTCAACAAATAAACATATATATGACATATATGACATCCACATCACAATAAGCACATCCACATATCAATAACCACATCCACATCACATAGAAGTCTTGAAGTTCGAAGTCACAAACAAATCTTGACACATAGACAACCACAAGTGTAAAGTTCGACAAGCAACATAAACAAGAGGCATAGGAGGCGCCAAACTGGTCACGGCGACGGTCCGGGCTGAGAAGGCGCCGCGTGCGATCCTGGGGAGTTGACGAGGAGAAGGTTAGGGTCGTTCGACGCCGCCAACTGACGCTACACAAACAAAGAAGATGCAGAACGTGTTAGACAACATAAATAGATAACCAAGCACTACATGTACTTTTTACCACCACGACCACACCACGACCACCACCACCAACCACGTGACACCACCACCACGACCACACCACCACCACCACCACACCACCACCACACTACTACTACCACCACCAACAAGCACACCACCACGCCACCACCACCACCACCACGCCACCACCACCACCACCACCACCACCACTACTACCACCAACAACAACACACCACCACGCCACCACCTCCACCAACCACGCAGCCACCACCACGACCACGCCACCACCACCACCAACCACGCCGCCACCACCACCCACCACCATCACCACTAGCACTAGGTTTCACTAGGTTTTACTAGGTTTCACTAGGTTTGATATTTAGAGAAACTAAAACATTTGTCATACTCACCAGAGTAGAATCAAGCTGAGGTGGAGGTGTAGCCTGTAGCTGACCGAGCAGGAACTGTGGGACCGTTCCACCTTGGGTCATCGCAAGACCCCGCACGTAGGAGAGCACCTCTGCCAGCTGCCGCTGATCCTACTCCTGCTTGGCCTCTAAAGCTGCCAGCCTCTGCCGCTCAAGCTCCCGCTCGACCTCCAAAGCTGCCAGCCTCTGCCACTGCTGCTCCCGCTCAGCCTCCATCGCCTGCAGCTGTGCCTGCAACATTTGACGCCAATGTTTCAAGATTGCGGAGCTAAGGTATGTAAAAGTCAAAGAACTAGGAATGGAAGAGAACACTTACCTGGAGTGTCGACACCACGGTCGGGCGCTGGCGTATGGCCGGCATTGAGCTCGTGCTCGCTGCTCGGATATGGTGCAGCGGAGGAACAGAGGTCGTGTCGAGGACACCGTCGCCAAGCCAGAACCGCCCGTGCTTCTTGCCTTGCCCCACCCTCATCACGAGCTCTGGATCAAGCCGCTCCTCGGTGGTCGGGTCGTAGTCTGGCCCGTGGACTGACCTTGCCATCTCTGTGTACGCAGAGATGCGAGGGGCAATGCTGGCGTTGGTGAACGACTCGGCAGGGACTTCCGGGGTCCAGTCGGTGGCGGCCGTCGCCTTGCCCAAGTGGGACAAGGCATATGCCTTGAGGTGACCACAAGGGCGGTCACCATGTGACGCCGACTGCGAGAAAGACAATAACATTGTTAGAGTTGTTGCAGAATTGAGTGTTAGGTTAGAGAAATGGTTTCGCCTTACCCAAGCTTCTGAGAATTCGGAGAGGTTGCGGCTGCCTTGATGGTGTGGTACTCCTTGCATCAGCAAACGGCGCTCGTGTGCTTCATCAACTGTGATCACATGCGGAGATGTCTGGGTTTTAGGCATCGGACGTCGCAACTTGCTCGAAACCCACTCAATTTTTTATCACAGCCTATACGTGCGATGAAATGACACCTCGACAAGTTTCGTGAATTTCAGACTTCGTTTCCTTTTTATATAATTTAAAAATACTTTACACGCAAGTTCCTCGCCGTGTTCCGTGAAAACGATGCGCCAAATTTGGCATCTGTCACTGGATACGGTCTCACACCACGTGCAATACCATGAATATGATTTTTTGAATCACTCAATTCCAATATTCGATGCACCTGCAGTTCAAATTTGAATTACCGGAAAGAATTCAAGTAAATGAAATAAACTTATTAAATATAGCTAATATAATAAAAAAAGCTCCAAATTTTAATATGTACTTTAAGGTACAACAGTAAACCCAGGGAAAAATTTTGGAAGCAAAAAAAGCAAAAAAAAAAAAAAAAAATTGCCGAGGGCACAGAAACGACACTCGACAAAGTAATTCTTTGCCGAGGGCCAAATTCTGACCCTCAGCAAAACAGACGGCAGGTGAAGGCCGTTTGCCTGCCGTCACAGGTTTACCGACGGCCATGTTTTGCCGAGAGCCGGACCTTGGCAAAGATAAACTTTTGCCAACAGCCTTTCTTTGCCGACGGCCGGACCCTCGGCAAAGGGCCCAGTTACCGAGAGGAATTCTTTGCCGATGGCCTGGCCCTCGGCAAATATGGTTTTGCCGACGGCCTACCATTGCCGAGGGCCGACTCTCGGCAAACTTTTCTTTGCCGAGAGCCCGACATTTGGCTCTCGGCAAAGACGCTGGCTCTTGGCAACGGCCCTGTTTCCGGTAGTGATCCCCTAATTAGTGAGAGCCTAATATCATCTAAAAATTGTTTATATAGCTTATATTTCAGGACGGAGGGAGTTGATTGGGTCTCTAATCGGTGAACATTGATCTGACCAATTCTTTGATTTTTAGAAGCACTCTATTGATGCCAAAGATCCACACTCGCTAGAACGCGCAGAATGAACGTCACATAAACTGCTAACACTGGACGGTCCGGCTATGGTAAAACCACACGCACTGGACAATCGACACTGTACCGCTGGATCGTCTCGACTTAAAATGGAATAAAATCATATGCCGGACTATCAGGGGCTTGAGTTTTTGTCGTGTAGACCTACGAATGCCTTCCGAAAAGGACCCATCCGAAAGACTAAAATTCATTTTGTAAATCTGATAAGATTAACAAAACCGTGGTTGGAAATGCATTTTGCTGGAATGGTTGGCATACTATAATGGCATCTGGCGGAAATGCATTTTTAAGGGTTGTCGGCATAAAAGACATCTGAGTTGACATTACTATAGAAAACTTAACCGAGGTGGGCAAAAATGATTAACTGAGGTGGACATCCCATCCGCCTCCTCGAGGTCACGGTTAATCTGGCCTTAACGGAGACGGTTGGTCGCCGGCCTCGGTTAATCAAATAAAAAAACAAAAAAAAAAACGAAAACCCATGGACAAGCCCAGTGAGTCCATCCACGGGGGCCTGCCGAACCCATCCACGCCGCGCCGGATCTGATGCCCAGCCGCCGCAGATCCTCCACTGCCGGGGCGCGTCCTCCACCGTCGAGCTGCCGGAGGGCCGCACCGCCGCTGGATTCGAGCTCCTCCTCGCCGGATCTGGTGGTGGCTGCCGAGATCGACCTCCGTGCTCCTCCGGCCGCCGGGATCGAGCTGTTGGGGCCGTGCTACCGCCGGATCCAGGCTTCTCCTCGCCGGATCTAGTGGTGGTCGCGCGGGATCCAGCTGTTGGGGCAGCACCACCTCCGGATCCGGGCTCCTCCTCGCCAGATCTGGTGGTGGCCGCTGGGATCCACCTCCATGCTCCTCTGGCATGTAGGATTGAGCTGGCCGCCGCTAGCCACCGTGCTCCGTGCGTGAGAGAGACAGAGGGGGGCGCGAGCGCCACACGGCAGAGAGGAGAGGGCGGCCTGAGCGCTGAACAGGGTAGACGAGAGGGAGGTGCGAGCGACGCGGGGAGATGGAGAGGAGCGCGAGAGGGAGCGACACAAGGAGAGGAGCGACACGGACCAGAGGAGCGTGAGAGAGAGCAATGTGGGGAGAGGGAGATTCATGCGGGGCTGAGGGCGCCGCACGGGGCTGGCGCTTCTAAGGGTGGATGAAGTGAGCTAGGGTTTTGTGTATTGTTTATATAATCAGACATGGTGGTGGGCTTCTGTTGGATAGCGGGCTGTGCCTAATTAATGGAGGCGGTGGCCTTACAAATGCCCGCCTCCGTAAATGATTTACTGAGACGAACATTTTTTACCATCTCGGTATATAAAATGTCCACCTCGGTAAATCGATTTTGCGAGACGGTTACTTGTGACCGCCTCGGTTAATAAAAATGACCGCCTCGATTAATCCCAGATATTAACCGAGGCGGTTCAAATGCGCGCCCGCCTCCGAGGCCATTTTCCAAACGCATCACATAAGTTTTTCTGTAGTAGCGTGAATTTCACATCTTCAAATGTCGTTGTTTAGGAACCAAAAGATTTTGTAAATTACCTCAAGCCACACTGCATATGAACAACCGTATTAATGGAACGCCGAACACACATGTTACTAAGTAGGGCAAGTATGAACCAGATGCCATACTCGCTGTACAAGAAACTGTGAGGTCTAGATGAGGAGCTGATCAAGACTAGTGTGATGATCAATGGAGTCAGAGGAGAGCGTATGCTGGTCAAGGGAGTTGCTTCTACCGAATTGACCATTGGGAGGAAGACACTGGACACTATCTTCTTTTCTGTCTACGTACAAGGTACTTATAATGTTCTTCTCGGGCATAATTGGATTCATGCCAATGGATGTGTACCTTCTAATTTGCACCAGTTTCTTGTCCAATGGGTTGGTGATCAAAATTGAGGTAGTTCATGCAGACACATCAGCCTGTATTGCTATGCTCAATGCTCTGTTGCTCAGGGGCTTGCTAGTATGAGTTTCTTAATAGGAACAGACCTTGCCTTTTTTGCATATATTAGTTGCACTAAAGAAGGTTTTGTTCGTGTTTCATTGAAGCCGATTGGTAATCTCCTCAAAGTCATTATCATTATATATATGTAGTCTCACCAAGTGCACTTGACAGGAAGTAACAGAAAGTGCTTCCCAAGTATTTGGCGAGAGGTCAGTTACTTCCCATCAAGTGATGATGAATTGGAAAATGCCGTGCAAACAAAAAGGATAAAATTTGGATCGATTTCTGCTAAATTGGCGTTTCCCAGGGAAAACCGACCTGGTTTCGGCGAGATCTCTGCGGTGGTCAGTAAAAACCATCCGAGGCAGGTTTTAGAAACTGGCCTAAAGCTGGTTTTGGTGGTCCTGCCACAAATCATGTTTTCCTTTGAAAACTCATCCGATCTTGTGGAAAACTTGTAAATTGCACGTGGAATAATTTTCCTACTAGCATAAGATTGTCCCTTTACATATACGAGAGGATCATGACCAATTAAAATATCCATCTATCCAATCGATAAATAATCAAACTACTATACATTTTACCCTACTTTTCCCATCTACTACTGCTCCTTATTCTTGGTTGCTGCTAATAGTTGGTGGTTTAACGAAAACGAAGCTCTATAGTGATGATGCCGGCTAGGGCAGCCCATAGCCGCTTGGTGCCCTAATATATGGTCCCTCCCGGACGTGTGTAGTTTCTGGTTTCAAGACTTCGTCGACATATATTGTGTTCCTAAGAAGGATCCTCCAGCCATATGTCTTACATATCATGCTTATCATTGGAGGCACCAGGTGAAGTGTTCGTACGCGGACATGTTGTTAGACGACGATCGACCAAAAAGTCAGCTAGGCTGATTTTGGCCCATCTCTATTGAGCATTCTAGCTTTTTTCTGGTGTGTGATCATAATATTCTTGAGTACATAGAATGCAAGCTTATTTTCCTTCTTGTCGGTTCCTTGTCGAAGCGATTATTCAATAGAGAAAGTGCTTTCATGCATTAGGAAGAATAAATCAAAACCAGTTGAAAAGAAAAAAAGGTGCCAAACATCATAGCTATGCTGCGTAGCTCCGAAGGAAGCACAATACCATAGGAACACAATGCCTTGCAGCCTGAAACGATCTAAATCAGGAGTTTAGAAATTGAAAAGGTCTGAGGCGGATCTCATTTGACAGCTATAAGTGTTATCTTTTATATGTCGGTGGCTTTTGTTTCCACGGGGCTAAAGTTTAGCCCTATCACATCGAATCTTTGATACCAATTAGGAGTATTAAACATAGACAAATTACACAACTAATTAAACAGATTGGGGCTAATTTGCGAGACGAATCTTTTAAGCCTAATTAGTCCATAATTTGACAATGCGGTGCTACCGTAAACATTTGCTAATGATGGATTAATTAGCCTTAATAGATTTGTCTCGGTAATTAGTGTACTCCTGTGCAATTAGTTTTATAATTAGCTCATGTTTAGTCCTCCCAGTTAGCATCAAATGTCCGATGTGATATGAACCTGCTAGGGTTGATCCCAATCTTTCGATGAGAGAAGGTGGATAACTCGATTTGGGGATGGAGATGACGTTCACGGCCCGACTACAACCATCCAAGGATGCTGCGCCTTAGCAACCGATACACCACCTCCAACGGCCGTCGCGATCTTGTGGAGCGCGTCACCCGACCACTAGGGCACTCGTCCTGCAAGCAATCGAAGAACTAGCAAGAACAAGTAAGCAAGTACTGAATTACTAGATGTAGATGAAAGTTTCAAACTCAATCTCAATTAAGGTGGGGTTCCGAAGACAAGAAGACGGGTGGCTGATCCAGCACGCGCGCTTACAAGCAAGTAGCGAGAGCTAAACTTGATCTAAACAAAACCCGACTATTCTTGGTGGCGGCTAAGGAGTATATGAAGGTGGAAGGACGACCAGGGGGGTGTTGGGGTCGTTCTCCAACCCTAGGACGCGTCCCTAATGGACCTAACTTGATACACGGCCCATTGGACCAAACTAAGGTGACGCAGCACCTTTGGACAGACAAGCTCTCAGTATTAATTCAGTCATTGCGGCCGCCTCAAAACAGATATGGACTTGATTCTAGATCCATATGAAAATAGACTTCATAAGGATTCCATGAAGTACTTGAACGCCCCAATCCGAGTCCGTATGCGACCGTGGTGACCATCATAAGTTGGAGCTGTCCTGGAGTCCGAATTCAGCCTCCGCGAATCCTTGTCCCTTTCGGTCCTCTCCCTGGTTCCTAACCAAAACAAGAGTGCACGTGTCTCCATGGTCTAAATATGATGGACAGGAACTCAAGAGTGAACTTACTTGATGATTAATGTGACGAGCACGGGCGCGAGTAATAGGACCAGAAACTGGTACTCGTGTCGGCATGGATGTATCGTTGGTGTTGATGTCCTCATCATCCTCCCCTTCTTGCATTTGAGGCGTCCTCGACTCAAACTCGTCTTCTTCTCCCAAATATGGCTTCAAATCTGCAATGTTAAATGTGGGATTAACCCCAAATTCTACAGGTAGATCGAGTTTATATGCATTATCATTAATTTTCTCTAACACTTTAAATGGTCCATCAGCCCTAGGCATCAATTTAGACTTTCTGAAATCAGGAAACCTATCCTTTCTCAAGTGCAACCAAACTAAATCTCCAGGTTCAAATATTAGTTCCTTTCTACCTTTATCACCAGCAATCTTATATTTAGCATTCATACGCTCTATGTTTTCTTTAGTTGTTTCATGCAGTTTTAACATCAATTCCGCACGCTTAGTAGCATTAAAATTTAGTTTTTCAGAAGATGGCAAAGGCATCAAATCAATAGGAGCACGAGGCAAGAAACCATAGACAATCTGAAATGGGCACATCTTTGTAGTAGAATGCAGCGAACGATTATAAGCAAATTCAATATGAGGCAAACAATCTTCCCACATCTTAATGTTCTTCTTTACAACAGCCTTTAACATAGTAGACAAAGTTCTATTGACAACTTTAGTTTGACCATCGGTTTGGGGATGACATGTAGTAGAAAACAAAAGCTTAGTCCCCAGTTTTCCCCATAAAGTCTTCCAAAAATGACTAAGAAATTTAGCATCACGATCAGAAACAATTGTGTTGGGCACACCATGCAAACGAACAATTTCTCAAAAGAACAAATCAACAATATGAGTAGCATTATCCGTTTTATGACAGGGTATGAAATGTGCCATCTTAGAAAATCTATCAACAACCACAAACACACTATCACGTCCCTTCCTAGTCCTTGGTAAACCCAACACAAAATCCATAGAAATATCTTCCCAAGGGGCACTAGGAACAGGTAGAGGCAAATACAAACCGTGTGGATTTAACCGTGACTTAGCCTTTTGACATGTCATGCAATGAGCAACAAACCTCTCCACATCTCTCCTCATCTTTGGCCAAAAGAAATGAGCAGCAAGTATGTCCTCCGTTTTCTTAGCTCCAAAATGTCCATCAAGCCACCTCCATGCGCTTCCTGCAGCAACAACAAATGAACGAAGCTAGCTGGAATGCATAGCTTGTTAGCTCTAAACATAAACCCATCACTAAAGATGAATTTGTTCCAACCTTTCCCATCTTTACAATGCAGCAACACATCTTAAAATCAGCATCATTAACGTATTGGTCCTTAATTGTTTCTAATCCAAAGATTTTGTAATCAAGTTGATTCAGCAAGGTATATCTTCTAGACAAAGCATTAGCAATAATATTATCTTTCCCTTTCTTGTGCTTAATAACATAAGGAAAAGATTCAATAAATTCAACCCACTTAGCATGTCTATGGTTCAATTTCCCTTGACTACGAATATGCTTCAAAGACTCATGATCAGAATGAATAACAAACTCTTTGGGCCACAAGTAATGCTGCCATGTTTCTAATGTGCGAACAAGAGCATACAATTCCTTATCATATGTAGAATAATTTAGAACAGGCCCGCTCAATTTTTCACTAAAATACACAACAGATTTGCCTTCTTGTAATAAAACACCACCCAGTCCAATTCCGCTAGCATCACATTTAAGCTCAAAAGTCTTATTAAAATCAGGAAGTTGAAGGAGAGGTGCATGTGTCAACTTATCTTTTAGCATATTGAAGGAGTTCTCTTGTACTTTGCCCCAACTAAAAGACACTCCCTTCTTTGTAAGCTCATTCAAAGGTGCAGCAATGGTACTGAAGTCCTTCACAAATCGGCGATAGAAACCAGCAAGTCCTAGGAAACTCCGCACTTGTGTGATAGTCTTTGGTACATGCCATCCCTGTATAGCTTCTACCTTGGCTTGATCAACCTCAATTCCCAGTGGAGTCACAATATAGCCAAGAAAAGACACTCGATCGGTACAAAAGGTGCACTTCTCAAGGTTACCAAATAAACGTGCATCTCGTAAAGCATTAAAAACAGCACGTAAGTGATCAAGATGTTCATCCATAGATTTGCTGTAAATCAATATATCATCAAAGTAGACTACAACAAATTTTCCAATGAAAGCACGCAAAACCTCGTTCATTAACCTCATGAAGGTACTAGGTGCATTAGTTAACCCAAAAGGCATGACTAACCACTCATATAAACCAAATTTAGTTTTGAAAGCAGTTTTCCATTCATCTCCCAATTTCATACGAATCTGGTGGTACCCACTTCGCAAATCAACTTTGGAAAACACATTAGCACCACTCAGTTCATCAAGCATATCATCCAATCGTGGAATAGGGTATCGATATCGAATGGTGATATTATTAATAGCTCTACAATCAATACACATACGACATGTTCCATCTTTCTTAGGCACTAAAATGACAGGAATAGCACAAGGACTAAGGGACTTACACACATAACCTTTGTCGAGTAGTTCTTGCACTTGTCGTTGAATTTCCTTCGTTTCTTCCGGATTAGTCCTGTATGGCGCATGGTTTGGCAAAGATGCACCAGGAATAAGATCAATTTGGTGCTCAATCCCTTGTATTGGTGGCAGCCCCGCTGGTATCTTACTTGGAAAAACATCCGAAAACTCCTGCAAAATGTTAGCAACAGCAGGGGGCAAAGAATGCTGCATATCGTGAATTGAAATCAAAGCACCCTTGCATACCAAAGCATAGGCAACAGAAGTGGAAGCAACCAATTCATTAATATCAGATTTAGTAGCAAGCAAGCAATGTCCTTTCAATCTTATCTCATCTTTGTTACTACTAACAGATTTGACATTTTTATCGATCTCAGATTTAGTTTTCTTAGCTTTAGCAACATCATCACGCACAATGGCTTCAGGAGACATAGGGAGCAAAACAATTTTCTTACCATGGTGTATGAGAGAATACATATTTGATCTACCATGATGCATACAATCTGTATCAAATTGCCATGGTCTACCTAGCAGAATATGACAAGCTTTCATAGGCACAACATCACAGTCAACAACATCATGATATGATCCAATAGCAAAATGAATTCGTACCAATCTCGTTACCTTAACCTTACCACTATTGTTGAGCCATCGAATGTGATATGGATGTGGGTGCGGTTTGGTTGTAAGTGCAAGCTTCTCTACCATATTGCTGCTAGCCAAGTTGTTGTAGCTACCTCCATCAATTATCAAACGGCACGAACGCTCTTTAATGACACACTTTGTTTGGAACAGTGTATGCCGCTGATTTTGCTCCGCCTTCTCCATTTGTGCGCTAAGCACATGCTGCACAATGAGGCTCTCATAATGATCTGCATCCTCTGCTCCAATCTGCTCTTCTGGTTGTTCCTCACTTCCTACATGGTCAGCAGCAAGCAAAGCAAGTGTATCTTCATCAAAATCACTAGCAGAGGAATACTCACCATCATCTTTGACAACCATAACACGCTTACTTGGACAGTCATGCATCACATGTCCATATCCCTTGCACCGGTGACACTGAACGTCTCTTGTTCTACCTGTAGATGCCATGGATGAAGCACTCGCAGCAGGCTTCTAGGTCGTCTTCGCCATTGAATTTGTGGAAGTAGCACGAGGTTTGTCACTGGATGTTGGCATAGGAGCACGTGTGGTTGGAGTAGTAGTCGTGCGGGGCTGCCATGAATTAGTTTTCCCTGCAGAAATATTATTCTTGGCACTGACACGTCGCCCCTGCACTTCCCTTTCAGCTTTACAAGCAAGATGAAACAAACGGGTTACGTTAGTGTATTCTTTATAATCAAGGATGTCCCGGATTTCACGATTTAACCCACCCAAAAGTCTTGCCATAACAGGTTCCTCATCCTCATCTAAATTACAACGCAACATACCCATTTGCAATTCTTGATAATATTCTTCTACACTTTTAGCACCCTGTCTCAGTTGTTGCAATTTATTTAACAAATCACGTGCATAGTAAGAAGGAACAAATCTAGCCCTCATGATTCGTTTCAAAGCATTCCAAGTTCGTGGTATGTTATTAGGATTTTTCTTGCCATACTCTAACCACCAAACAGTAGCAAAATCAGTAAACTCACTAGTAGCAGCCCTAACACGTGTATTCTTAGGAAATTCATGACATGCAAACTTTTGATCAACAACAATTTCCCAAGTAATGTATGCATCAGGATCATATTTACCATCAAAAGGAGGTATCTTAAATTTTATCTTACTGAAAGCATCATTATTATTGGGTACCTCACGTCGGCGGTGACCACCCATACCTCTACGATTATGGCGTAGGCGACGCCGATCACGAGTGTCATGAGCATCATGTTCAGTATCAGCAGTATAATCATCATCATAATTATCTTTGAATCGCTCTTCGTCCTTGTTGTCTTCATTATGCTGCTCTTTGTCTTTCGTGTGGAAGTCATCAAAACGCTTCAGAAGAGCAGCAAGGCTTCTGTCCATACGGGCAATAGATGCCTCCAATCCTGTAAGCTTGGTGGTGGAGGCAAGTTGGGTGGCCTCCAGTTGCCCAATCTTGTCATTGGTCACCTGTAAATCTTGATCAAGTCCTTCTGTATGCTGCTGCACTTGCCTTGTAAAATGTTGAATGATGCCCTTGGTGCGAGGAGATTGTGGCCTCTTATTAACATCCTCTGATCCTGACATGGTTTAAAAGACAAGGGCAACAAGAAAAACAGGTGAAGAAATAAAAGCCCTACAGCTATTAGGATGTAGCTACTGCAAGGCGCTCACTCTCAACCTGTTACAAAAGCTCTTACCAATTCTTACCTTGCTCAACAGGAGGGAACGACAACCAACAAGTCTGCAACCGTGGAATGAAGTGTATCGGTGCCGCAACAACAACACCTGTCAAGCTGTAGTTGAAATATGTGGAGCTATAGGTGGGCTGAAGCAAGGAAATACTAGCACCGTTAGTCACAGAAGCAAGCTGAATAATTGTTCAACGGTGGTACTGTGCTGGTCCTAGCCTAGACCGTGCTAGAGATACGAGCCTGGGCACAAAGGAGGTCACAACATACCACCGGAAACAATGGAGAAGCACAACAAACAACCCCCCTTTTTTCTGTTTTTTTCCTTCTTCTTTTTTTTCTTTTTTTTCTTTTTTTTTCTTTTTTTTCTAGGGATCCTCAAAACTGATTATATAAACAAAAAGACTTCACAGGAGTCACACACCACACAAACTCTCTCTCTCTCTCTCTAGAGTAAAAACCGAACCAAAACGTATATGCAGGTCATGGAGAGTTGGAGTATAAGTAGAACTACTGCTGCACAAAGATGTACTCAGATTCGGTCTCACAACAGCAACCAGGCCGCTGTCAATTCGGACTAAAAACCGATTCCAACTCGAACTCAACACCACGTGGGATTCGATCTCAAACTCAGATTCCTACTCGGTCTTGAACACAAGGATGTATTCGGATTCAGCCAACAGAAGGTTTATATGTTAGCACATGGCTGTAACTAGAATGTGACAAGAACTCGAAACTCTAAAGGACAAAAACTAAGACCAGCAACTCGACACAACCGATGTAGCCGACAACTCAACAAGCCCTAACTAAGCAGTGCTAGCAAAGGCTCAAAGGGTTTATAGGATCACGGGTAAAACTAATCTACTATATTTTTTTTTGCTTTTCTGGACTATAGGAAAAATTAGAACAACGAAAGGATTGGAAGACTCTCACCGATAAACCTTGCTCTGATTACCAACTGATATGAACCCGCTAGGGTTGATCCCAATCTTTCGATGAGAGAAGGTGGATAACTCGATTTGGGGATGGAGATGACGTTCACAGCCCGACTACAACCATCCAAGGATGCTGCGCCTTAGCAACCGATACACCACCTCCAACGGCCGTCGCGATCTTGTGGAGCGCGTCACCCGACCACTAGGGCACTCATCCTGCAAGCAATCGAAGAACTAGCAAGAATAAGTATAGCAAGTACTGAATTACTAGATGTAGATGAAAGTTTCAAACTCAATCTCAATTAAGGTGGAGTTCCGAAGACAAGAAGACGGGCGGCTGATCCAGCACGCGCGCTTACAAGCAAGTAGCGAGAGCTAAACTTGATCTAAACAAAACCCGACTATTCTTGGTGGCGGCTAAGGAGTATATGAAGGTGGAAGGACGACCAGGGGGGTGTTGGGGTCGTTCTCCAACCCTAGGACGCGTCCCTAATGGACCCAACTTGATACACGGCCCATTGGACCAAACTAAGGTGACGCAGCACCTTTGGACACGCAAGCTCTCAGTATTAATTCAGTCATTGCGGCCGCCTCAAAACAGATATGGACTTGATTCTAGATCCATATGAAAATAGACTTCATAAGGATTCCATGAAGTACTTGAACGCCCCAATCCGAGTCCGTATGCGACCGTGGTGGCCATCACAAGTTGGAGCTGTCCTGGAGTCCGAATTCAGCCTCCGCGAATCCTTGTCCCTTTCGGTCCTCTCCCTGGTTCCTAACCAAAACAAGAGTGCACGCGTCTACATGGTCTAAATATGATGGACAGAAACTCAAGAGTGAACTTACTTGATGATTAATGTGACGAGCACAGGCGCGAGTAATAGGATCAGAAACTGGCACTCGTGTCGACGTGGATGTATCGTTGGTGTTGATGTCCTCGTCACGATGTGCACGGAGACTTTCTCTGGATCAAACATCCGATTAGTTCTTGGCTTCAAGTCGTACTAGTGCACTGACTAATGGCATATACAATCCATAAACAGTTTTTTCTCTGCATGTTTTTTTCCACATTACACACATACTACTGAATAGACAGCTGAGCGAGCTTTTTTAATATTATTACTGGATGCAACACTTTCTGACCTGCTGCCTTTGGTTTTGGATATGATTATTTCTGAATGTTCCTTTTTGCCGAGTGCATGGCATGCATGAATCATGATTAAAGATTGTTTCCATCCTTGTCAGTTCTTTACTTCTTTATCCATGTGCACATGGTTAAATGAAAGAAGGGCGCTTTATTAATTTATTAGACAGAATAAATCTACCAAAGGAAAAGAAAAGGACCAAAGAAACATATAGGAGCACTAAAGTCTAAAGGAGTCTCGTTCGAACAATGAAAAAAAGACACTGGCCTTGCAGCCCGGAACGATCACGAAAGGATCGCTACGAAGGCCTCTATCCTAAAATATAAGAATTCAGAGTTCGAAATCTGCTTATTAAGTCTCTCTCTCTCTGCAACAAATATTGAGATTTCTTTTAAAACTGACTTCAGTCAAACAAACGCCAGTAAATAATGAAAATAACAACTGAACTATCTCGTCCCCTAATTAGTGGGAGGCGAGGTGGTCTTTTGTCAGACTCCTAATATCATCTAAAAATTATGTATATAGCTTATATTTCATGAGATGGAGGGAGTTGATTGGGGATGCTAATCAGTGAACATTGATCTGACCAATTCTATGATTTTTAGAAGCACTCTATTGATGCCAAAAATCCACACTCGCTAGAACGCGCAGAATGAGCGTCACGAAAACTGAGAACACCGGACGGTCCCTACGGTAAAAACACACGCACTGGACAATCGACACTGTACCGCTGGATCGTCTCGACTTAAGATGGAATAAAATCATATGCCGGACTATCAGGAGTTTGAGTTTTTGTCGTGTAGAGCTACGAATGCCTTCCGGAAAGGACCCATCCGACAGACGAAAATGCATTTTGTAAATCCGACAAGATTAACAGAACCGTGTTTGGAAATGCATTCTGCAGGAATTGATTGGTGTCGCGGGATCAAAACCGCAGCATGCATTGTTTTTTTTGATGTCAATGAGTGTGCGTCTCCGGTGGCTCGGCTGGGCTCAAGAACACAAAGAACATAGAGAGGACGTAACGGTTTATTCTGGTTCGGGCTATCGGGGCCCTACGTCAAGCGGCAGAAGATCCTGTATTCAAGAACTCCCAAAATCGGGGGCTACAACTGAATGTAAGAGAGAGTTTGGCAGGGGATCGCTCGGTGCTGATCCTTGGCTCGTCGGTGGTGAGGTCTTTTCCTCGTCGAGAGGAGGAAGACGATGGAAAGGGTGGGGGAGCTCTTAGTACTCTTCTCGGGTGGCTCTGCTCTCGGTGCCGAACTCCAGTTGCTTTGTCGTGAGGACGCGAGTGATTTGATCAGTTTGGGATCATCCTCCCTCCTCTCTAGGATCCGAACTCCCCTTATATATTGAGGTAGGTCAGGTACATGACTGTTCGGGGTAGTTTAGTCTATGGTCTATGTGCGCCGGAGTCCACGAGGGGCTTGCAGCGGCGCGGATGGACTGTGGTGTTGTCGTGGAGCCGGAAAAGCCCTGGGCATTGTCCGACTACTCTGCTCTAACGCTCTGAACATCAGGCCTTGTCGGTTTGGACCGGACTCCACCAGGTGCACCTTCTGGAGGCTTCTTGGTGGTGAAGGCATCTGGCTTGAGGGGCTGACGAGCGGGCCTAGGAGCCCCTGAAGCCGTCGGAGGAGGATTTGTCCCTTTGTGTCACGCCCCATGCATGACCCTGTTAGAGGAGTGGTTGACAGCACTTGCCCGCTGTGCGGTGCTGGGGGAGCCCCCGAGCCTTGGGTGCTCGGGGTGCTTGCTCCTAGCTAGTGCCGGAGGCTGGGGCCAAGGATCAGGCTCGGGCCCCTATCGATCGGGAGCATGAGGTCTCGGGCCAGCCCTTCAGCACTGAGCAGAGGTAAAGGGTGTGTTCGGGCTTAGCCTGGTCCTTAGCCAGAATGTGCGTGCAAGCGCACCCGAGGGGTGTAGCCCCCAAGTGATCCTAGAGGGATCAATCGAGGGGGGGGGGGGGTCCTTCGATCGGGAACCTCTTACCCCAAGGTTTAACATACCCCATTAGGATCTCATTATGAGTCCCTGAGCCCTTCGTGGCCTTACATGTCGGGTTCATGATGGTGACGAGGGGCTAAAGTCAGATCTCTCGGTGACTGGGCAGTCACGGTGGGGATGGCTTCCGCTGACAAGAGTTTGTTGCCCTTCATGGGGCTCCCATGCATGGTGGAAATTCTCGGCTATCGGGGCCAAGCGGTAGTCATGACCCGAGCTGCAGAAATCTAGGGCCCAAGCGAGGGCCCGACGAACTCGTCTGAGAGTTGTCGGCCTTGGGCCCGGAGGTGCCCTCCTTTCTGACCTAGGCCTGCCGTGGGTTGGGTGATCGAGAGCGTCTAGGCTCTGGCTCGGGGCCATCCGATCATTCAGCACGCCACGCCCTTCTGGGGGCTCGATAGCAGGCCCTGGTGGCTCGGGCCACTTTGTTCGCATAGGTCGGGGTGTGGAGCACGCACCGAGCATGGATGGGACCCTCGTTGGGCCCGCTGCTTAGTGGCTCCCGTTCCAACTCCGAGGAGTTGGTTTTGGGGGCATGCCAATGGGCACCCATCGATCGGGAGCCCGGGATCTCTGTTTGGGTTATGTGACTCAGTAGGTTCATGATGGCTAAGTTGGGGCTAGGTTTGCTAAGTGCAACTATGGGTTTGGGATTAAACCAAAAACAAGAGAAAATAGAGAATAAATCATGAGATTGAGATTGAGTACTTAGCTCTGAGATTTGAGTGCTTTCGTAGCCAAAAACTTGAAGATCTAACTTCCTTATATCCTTGTTTACACATCCAAAAGAGGGATTGACCACTCTTGAGTTTTCTCTTGCAAAATATTTCAAAAAGATGAGTCAAAAGAAATCCAAAGGATGCTTGGGTGATTGAGCTAGGTGAAGATCTCTTAACTCACTCTTACAAATGATGGAACCACCACCGGCAAGAAATCTTCAATCTTGCATCAAAATCACAAATTAGGTTTTTGGAGAAACATCCAAGGAATGAGAGCTACACTTCTTGAGTTCACCATGTGTCAGATATATGGGCCAGGGGTACCTGCACCACCCATATATGTGAGCATGATAGGTTAACGGCCCAGCAGCCAGCAAGGAGGAGGCCGGCATGGGCTGACATGATCGACCAACATGGAGATCAAGGCAAACCAAGATAGGCGTATTTGGACGATAGCTACGATCAATCTATTGCGCATATCATGTAACAAACTAGGAATCCAATCTGTTAGCCCAATCGCCCTCACTATAACCCTACCACCTCTACCTATATAAAGGAGGATAGGGACCTCAGGCTCGGGATCCATCTTCCGCCATTCTAATCTACTACGTAGCTAGGAGCAACAACCCCTGTAATTGAGCATACGAATTCAAGAGCGGCAGCACCACTGGAGTAGGGTTTAGCGCGCCACCATGCCCTGAACCAATATAAATCTTTGTGTCTCATGTGTTACCATCTGATTCTATCTATGCGATCACGTTGCAAGTTATTGTCGGAGCAAAACAATCCGACAGTTAGCACGCCAGGTTGGGGCCTTTTGCATACAGACTAATATTATGTTTTAGATGAGAGTTATCTTCAACTCCAGCGATAAACCAGAAGAAGTGCAGCTGGGAAAGAAGATTACCTTCAGCAAGGTCGACTTCATCATTGACCAGTTCGGGGACCTATGCCTCTAGGAACCCAAACCAACTATGGAGGGAGAGGAGTCCCTCCATCCGTGCTTTCACCGTTGGACTGGAGGAGGTTGTGGACGTAGGACCATCCACCCTCACAAGGCACCTAAAGCGCTACACCCATATCTTTTGTTGAGGATGGTAGAGAAAGTGAGCCTATCGCTATTTTTGATATCAGCAAAACCGTGGATCTGCCCCCCGCATCAGGTCCGATACCGATACCTCATCATTCTGCTTCCCAATCTCCGGGGAGATCAGAACAAATGACAATAACTCGTCGCGAGACACTCTCACAGGCTACGATGGAACCCACAGAACCTCCCATGGAGGAAGACCAGCCTCCAAATCTGACCAATCAGAGCGACCTCGATGACACCCCCGATCAACAAGACTGGTTCGATGATGCCGACGTATCTAGACTCATCGACCCAGAGGCTTTCCGCTACTTTCTCTATAGCTGTGACCAGCTACTCAAGATTTCGGATTCAGATCATGACGATGATGAGGTCACCTCGCCCATGGCGAGCTCCAATCCCAAACTCTCACCGGATGAGCAACCAAAACTTGGACAATCCCCTCCGGCGAGAGATGAAACCTTCCCCTCAGTCAGGAAGGACAAGGGGGTCGCGCAACAGATTACTCGGGCACGGACCCTGCATCGGGAGATTCCCAAATCTGACCACACGTTTTCATCAAGTAGCCAATGGCTACAAGGAAGCGGTGTTTGCTGCTCTTCCTTCATCAGGAAGAGAACCCCCGACAAGCAACAATCGCAAGCAGATCTGTTCGAGGGAAACCCATGCGACCATTGGTGCCTTCCGAACTAACCAAAAGTTAGAAACTCTACAAGCTGATTTCAGGGCATAACTACACGACCGCACTAGTAGACTTGCTGCATCTCTCTAACCTGAGGGACCAATTGCTCCTGCCCTATTGTTTTTGCCTACATGAAACAGAACGGACCCTCCATCGCCGATGAGAGGCTTTGCCTACACGAAAAGGATGACGAAGAATTTTGGAGGCGAGGGCAGCGACGTCACCTTCCTCAACTCTGACTCTATCGTCGAGTCTTGCCCCTGGAGATACATTCCGGTAGTGTGAGCCCACCAACACTTGGAGAGACAACCGACAATCATCAGTTATGTCGACTTCATGTTTACCTCACTACTTTTTCTCATTGCATTACATTTTGCGAGAATATATACATCAATACCTCTCGAGTGCCTCAAGAAGAACCTCTCTCGGCCGCTCAGGGGCTGACTGTTTCAAACACCCAGTCATGAGTGTCCGCGGTTATTATGATAATGGGTTATGCTAACCCATTAACACGATCACAGACTATAGAGACAGTCCATGGATCGCACGCTTATGTTTTTATCTCGTCGATCAAAGTTTCATAGAACTTGAAATGGTGCGAGCAACCCGACAAGGCCTTGTGTGGACTCATTCGAGACATTCCGTTTTAGTGAACAACCTCGGGCAATCAGGGTTTATAGCTTAAACCAGCATCAAACACTAAAGACAAAGAGAGGCAAAAAGGAAAAAAGTGTGTAGACCATGTAGAACATAAACTTGTGGTGGATGATACCAGACACCGTCCCATTCTATGTAGATTGGGCACATCTCCCCAACTACTGACAAAAAGCCTATTCCCTTGACTGAAGGCAGTCACAAGGCTGAGGCTCAACGTGTCAATGACAGTACTCACGATCAAATTCGGACCAACCCCGATCCAAACAAAGGCCATCCCAAATTAAGGCCATATGCCCCTGAAACTCAAGAAGCCACCTCCTTGGAATGATTGAGGAATAAAGCCTCAATTTCGTGGGGCAACACCACCAAGCATCTCGACCCTTAATACCCCACAACAAGGCATTAAAGGGTCATGGAATCAACACTAGCCCAAGAATGGCTATGACTAGTCGAGCGATGTTCGATCAAAATGCTCGAGGGCTACGTGTGCACAACAATACTTGTTCCAGAATCAAAAGACAATTTTGAACCGATGATCCACCTCACTCGAATAGGATACCTCAATAGGTCCCTGTCGAGTATCATGTGGCTCTAACCCTCAGATGAGTCATGCTAACCCATCCGAGCATTCGGGGCCTACTACCACGCACAATCATCACATGTAGAGGACTCGGCTTGCAAAAACATCAAGAAACTACAAGATCCAAACTTTATTACACCTTCTTTTCATAGAGGTACACAATCTACTCCTAAAAGGGGGTGTCCTTGATGATCCGCTCCACATCAATGATGATGGCAATCACCTCAGTGTTACCGCTGAACTTGGTAAACAACCGCCTAACATCAAAATCGTCAGGAATCTCCTCCGCTGCTGAAAACCTGGGTGCCATCCTACGCAGATCCATCTTGTGTTGAAGACATGGATGGGCCATAGTCAAGGCTCCGGTGGCCCCATGGCAGACGCCATGAGCCACAACCTCCATTATCTATGTTGGGAGGCAGCGGAGTCAATAGGAATGCTCGTCCCAACCAGCAACACCATCATGACTGCGGTAACCGCCACATCATGAAGCACAGAATAATGCTCACCGCTGGACTACGCTAGGGCAGTGGAGGAACATACCGAGGTAGCCGCTTTGTTCCACCCATGAGCGGCCTCCGCCAACTCCCTAGCTAGATTCTCGCTGGCCCATCATAGCCCCACCACCTCGGCTTGTGCGACAACCAACCTTCCCGAATGCCAGGGAAGAAGAAGGGTAAAACTCAGAGCTACCCCCATCAAGATGCAGATTGAACGAATTTCAAAGGACACGAAATCCAACTCACCGGCAAGCTCCGCTAGGGTTGCCACCGCTATGGCCTTGGCCTCAGTAGCCTCTCCTTTCATGGCATCAAGCGCCACCTCCATGACCGAGATATACTCCCTTAGTTGCCTTTCCTCCCGAGTGACATCTTGAAGGGCTTCACACGTCATGTCGGCCTCCTGCACTGCGGCAAGGACACCTCCTCCATCGCTGCCTCGTCTTGACGGAAGCTGTGATGATGATGGAGCACCCCCATCAATGGGGGGCCTTGGAGCAGGACACTCTGTCTAGATTGCCCTACAACAGATGACTTGCTCAAATCTCCCTTCTTCCTAACAGGGCCAAGGGACGGATCTATACTTACCCGAGTCGCACCAACTCCTCGCGGAGAAGAACAGGGCCCTAGAACACGT
Organism: Miscanthus floridulus; assembly: GCF_019320115.1. Lineage (NCBI taxonomy): Eukaryota > Viridiplantae > Streptophyta > Magnoliopsida > Poales > Poaceae > Miscanthus > Miscanthus floridulus. Next base: position 76,630,583 of record NC_089582.1, read on the forward strand.
GCTTCCCGGTAGCCCTCTCCTCCGTCTCCACTCTCACATGCTTGTCACTGGCCATGAATGATGAACAAAAGCTCAGGGGAAATCATGGTAAACGATGGAAGGTAAGAATACAAAAGCTATAGCACAGACTTATAAACTCTCCTCTCTTTCCCTTGTTTTTATAGGCAGGGGACGTGCACAGCCAATGGAATTCCAATAATCTCTCTGAGCGGTGGTGCTAGTTAGGGCTAGGCCACATCCCCATGATCTCTAGGGGGACGCCTTGTTGGCGGTCACTAACGATCGAATCCGACCGACAAATAATGTCCAAAATAGGAGAATTAAACAAACTTTTGACACATATGCATATACTATTGACCTAGTTCCACTTGTATTGGACAAATCATGTTTTACAGGACTCATATTCGAATACAAGTGGAAAATAAAGCAAAAGGCGCGAATCAGAAAACGTAAAGCAGAAAAGCGCAAAGGAGCCAAGCAAAAGCCCATCCAAAAGCCAAATCTGGGCCAGGCACCGACGTGGACAAGGTCCAGGCCTACCTAGGAACCAACCACGTGAAGACGGTCATGAGGCGGGCCCACCAGGGCGTAGGCGCACCACCGCCACTGCCTCTCGGGCTCACGCTTCTCCAGCAGTTGCATGCCGCCATGCATAGGCGGTTCCCGGGTGTTTCCTAATTTTTCAGCACAAAACCGACCATTAGCCACTATATAAAAAGGAGTAGAGCTCATTCTTCAACACACATGATTTGTAGCTACACCTCACTACCACATCTTGTACTTTTACTTTCTTAGTAGTATTTGGAGCTAGCAAAGCTATCAAGGTGGGCTTGGCTCCTAGGAAGAAGAGTGACATCTTGGTATGAATAATACTATGAAGAGTTCTTCCTTAGTCATGCTCTCATATCATTTATATAGTAGTGCATATGAACTAGAGTATAGTTGTCTTGTTAAAATCATGATATATGAACTAGCATATAGTTTGTGTGTTATGATCTTAACATGTTTAACTTCATGCTTAATCATTCATATGGTTTGTATGAGTAGAAGTAGGGTTAAGTTGAGGTGGCGGTTCATCGTTCCTTTGGGTTTGCCCATATCCTTTACCTGTCAATCCGTAGGGTCGGGGACCCAGGGAGATATGGGTAGTTTTTTTGTACATGGGCGTGGTGCTCGGGTGCATGGGAACCTTTGAATATGATGGTGCCCCATGGTTGAGGGGTAGGCGGCTGGTGGTGATCGCCCTGTACGTCCCTTGTAATCCCCCACATTTGGGTATTGTGTAGGAGTTTTAAAGTCTCTCGCGCTTGCTAGCAGACCAATGCTCGGAGATCTCCCCATCCATCTTAAACTTAGTTCTAACTCTAATCATATAACTTGTATGATCATTAACTGTTCTTTGCACGACTATATTAGAACATGCTGGCTCCATGTAGGAATATTCTTTTATTCTTTGTTTCCCTTTTATCCTTGAGGTTAGCCCATATGTGTGTCCACTATCCTTGATATACCATTTTTACCCCTGTCATGAACTATGGTCCACTATGCAAGTATGTAATCTTGTTCATGCTCATGTTAGACTATCATACCTTGCCCTCCTTTGGGAAAATATAAATAACGATACCCTGAATACTTCTTGTTAAAATGCTACAACGATAGATTCGTGCGCTTACAGATATTTTCTATAATCATTAAGAACTATCATAGTTGGTGTTTCTTGATGGCATCACTAAGGTTAACTCAATCTTAGTTATGGTGTTAAGAAATACCAATACGCATTTCTAGCACCGTTGTCGAGTATGGACTTAAAACCTCCACACTTGGTGATTGCGCTAAGAAATGCCAACAAGCATTTTTGGTGCCATTGCTAGGGATAGACTTAAAACTTCTACACTTGGTGATTACGCTAAGAAATGCCAACAAGCATTTCTGGCATCATTGCCGGGGAGGGCATATGTTAAAGAATCTAGTAGGACATGATCATGAGCACATGCATGTAATGGTAGATATAGTTTATGCAGGCTAATTCTGCTTGTTTTCTTCCTATTGTTGATGAAAATAGGATAGTGTAAGGAAGAGCCAGTCTCCTACCGCTTCTTCTTTTGCTACTCCACTGGCAGTTGAACCAGTCACCCCCGTACCATCAGCTACTAGCGCTATGGCCAAGACACTCCGTGACTACTCCACCCCCGCTGTTGCCAATGTGCCCGTTGGGCCCACTATCAACATGGGTACTGGAAACTTTGAGCTACGCACTGGCCTAATCACGAGGGTGCAGGCAAACCAATTCTGTGGTTTGCCAAGCGAGGATGCAAGTGCACACTTGCAACACTTCCTAGAGCTGTGCGACACCGTCGTCATCAAAGATGTCACACAAGCTAACATCAGGCTCTGTCTGTTTCCCTTTTCCCTCATGGGAAAGGCGAAATAATGGTTCTATAAGGAGAAGGAAGCTGTCAGTATGTGGGACAAATGTTCCATGACATTCCTCATGAAGTTTTTCCCCATGGGCAAAACCAATGCCCTGAGGGGGAAAATTTCAAACTTCCAACAAACTTCATTGGAGTCCATCCCCAAGGCATGGGAGAGGCTTCAGGATTACATCCTGGTCTACCTACACCTCGAGATGGAAAATTGGCTCGTGCTCCAGAATTTCTATGAAGGGCTCACGCCCATGTCAAAGGGGCACGTAGATGCCGCTGCTGGAGGAGCGTTTCTCTCCCTCACCATCAACAATGCCATAGCACTCATCGAGAAAATGGTGGCAAATCAAAGCTGGGGAGATGAACACAAGCAACAAAAAGGCATCCATACAGTGAAGGAGATGGATATGCTTGCTGCAAAAATAGACTTATTACTATCAAGATTGAATGAAAGAGCCCATGAAAAGGAAGCTATGAAGGCCACCGTTCAGACCACAGACTCGCAAATGACTTGCGAGGTCTGTGGAGAACTCGGACATTCGAGGAATAACTACCCCGAGACCCGTGAAGAAGCATCGTACATCAACAATGGGTTCTGACAAGGTAACAATAATGGGTGGAACAATCAGTCCCACCCGCAAGGAGGTAATTCGAACTTCAATTTAAATTACAATTCGAATCAACCTTCCTTGAAAGATTTGGTCCTAGGCCAAGCTAAAATAAATGAAAATATCACTAAAAAGCTAACTTATAATGACAAAATGCTAGAAAACATTAACTTTAAAATAGAAGGTTTATCTTCCTCTATTCAAAATCAATTGAGCTTTAATAAAATGATTAGAACAAAATTATCTCAAATTGCTGCTGCTATTCCTATTTATAATGAAGGGTAGATCCCAGGGCAACTCGAGAATTCTCTTGAAAAAGTTAATGCGGTGACCACGAGGGGTGGTAAGTCCACTCCTGATCCACCAAACCCTAACCATAAAGCAGGAAAAGCACAAGGGCAATAGGAGGACAAACCTTCACCATCTACAAAAACACAAAAAGATTAAGAAGATGAGGAAACAACACCGCAAGATTTTGTTGACACAAGGTACTTGCCGTTTCCCACAAGAAAAAGAAAGCAAGCCATGGCCGATCAATTTGCTCGCTTTGTGGAGATGATAGAAAAGATACATGTGAGCGTCCCATTAATGGACGTCTTACATGTTCCTTCCTATGCAAAGTACATCACAGACATCATCAACAACAAGCGACCATTGCCATCCTCGGAGATTATAAAGCTGATGGAAGAGTGTACTGTTGCTATACTCAACCATCTACCATAGAAGAAAAAGGACCCTAGGTGCCTCACAAGCACGTGCTCCATTGGCACCCAGTAGTTTGATCATGCCTTGTGCAACCTAGGGGCTAGCGTCAGCATGATGCCCAAGGTCATGTTTGATAAGCTAAACTTCACCCACCTTGCACCTACACCAATGATGCTCTAGTTGGCCGACCCCACGGTCCGCTATCCACCTGGGATTGCTGAAGATATCCCGGTGAAAATCTAAGGATACTTTGTCCCAGTGGATTTTGTGGTGCTAGACATGGAAACTACGAAAGAGTCACCCCTCATTCTTGGGTGAACTTTCCTTAGCACTACGAGAGCTCAAATTGATGTTGGAGCTGGAGAAATCCGCTTCAACATCAATGGCAAAGAAGAGAAGTTTGACTTTTGGCCTAGGCAGGAGCAATGCTCCATGATCCGTATCAAATACGAGCTGAACCCACAAGGTATAAAGGAGGTTGAGATACAACCTCAACTAGTGGACAGCCTCATCAAGAAAAATAAAGAAAACAAAAAGAGGCCAAGGTAGAAAAAGAGCAACCCGAAGAAAAAGGAAGAAACTCTGAAGGTTGTTCCCACACCACCAAAGAAGGAAAAGATGTGGAAATAAAAAGGAGCTCCAAAGTCCACCACCACTGTAACACCCCAAGTGTTAAGCTTGCATAGTTGCACTTGCATTGCATGAGCATAAGCATCATCCATTCAATTGCACTCATGAGCATGAAATGATACATTTTCTATTTGTGATTACTTTCATAAAATGCTTAAATTGCCATGTGAATGCTTAGTGATCATGCTTGTCAATGCAAGTGGTTGATGTTTGGTCACCAAAACAACTTAGACACACTTAGGATGAAAAATGAAACCATGTTTGTATTCATGACTTGGTCCAAAATTGCTTCTAAGTGATAGTTTTACTAGAATTGCCTTTATTAGGTTGATTGTTTGACCCATCTTGATTCATTACTTAGAGCACTTGCATGGTAGTGGGCCCTAAATGAAAGCTATAGTTCTTGTCATGTAGGACAAACTTTGTTTAAAGGTCAAGAGTTGAATCAGTGCCTAAGTTAGTCGAATAGGGCTTCCAAAATTCAACTTGATGCTGTTTTGTAACTCAAAATTTTTTCTAAGTCTAAAACTGCCTTACAGTTTCAAGGTACCCACCTTTGGTGATTTTTAGTTTGCATACTAGTTCGAATTAGGCAAAACTTCTTTAAGCAAACTTGTAGTACTCTTGTAGCCCTACACAATGGTGGAATTGGTTTACCAAAACACTATACTGATTAGGAGATAGAATGAAGGGAAAATCGGCCGTCAGTTGGCTTCGTCAGCCTAAATCGGCCCTTGCCGATTCAAACGTGGACGCGGAGGTGGCTGACCGCGTCAGGCCACGCGCACCACCTAGCGGCCATACACTAGCGTCGAGCCCACGCTGCCGTGCCAAAGGGGCCAAAGGCTGGGCGCTCGCTCCCTCACGCGCTCAATTCCACTCTCCCTCGCTCTCGCGCAGCGCCGAAGCGGAGGCGACTGTGCCGCGCTGCCCTAAGTTTTCACCGGCCAAACTCGCCACCCACGCCACACCGCCATCCAATTAACCTCACCCATAGCTCCACCATGTCGCCCTCTACCTTCCTAAGCCATTAATGCCAGCGTTCGAGCCTAGGTGAGCACCTTAGAGCCGGTATGCCATCACCGCGGCCACCTGTTCCGTAGTCACTAGGGTTAGCGCTAGCTGTGGCCGTTGGCCTTTGGCCAATGCTAGCCATGCCGGAGGCTTAACGTTGCACTGCACCATTGTGAACCAGCCACGCCGCCGCCATGCACACGGTCGTGCCTCACCATCGTTACCGCTAGCCTTAATCCTAACCCTAGATCTCCGCTAGGTCACCCTAAAGCCGTATCTGAGCTCATCCAAGCTTGGCATGACCGGAGATGGCTAGAGCGCTGCCGTGTTGCGCCGCTGAGCCGCCATTAGCACCGTTGCCCTTGCTAGAGGCCGTAATAGGGCCAACCACCTACCCTAACCGACGTGGGAGATGAGGGGAGCAGGTTGGTGCCAACCCCACCACTGGAAACCTCGTTGTCGGCGAGCTTTCGCCGGTTAAGGCACCGCCTCTACTCTGTGCTTATGACGGGTGGGTCATGCTGACCACGGGACCCAGTTGTTAGCGCCTCTGGGTGTAGTACGCCGGGTGCAGTTAGCATTTAACATGGTTTCTGATGTTTTTCTTTAATTGTTTTTCCAGATTTTGACGCAAACTTGTAAAATTCATATCTAGAGCTAGGACTACCCAAATGGAGTGAACCAAATTTTGTTAGCTTCATCTTGATGAGTACTATATGTTCAAAATATGAAGTTTAGCATGTGCTATAGTTTGGTACCTTGTTTAAATTATCTTGTTTATTCCCTATTAATCTTGAAAAATCCATAACTTGAGTTTGGAAGATGCTAAAAATGTGATTCCAATTTTGTTGATCTTTTTTTGACATGCTGTAGCTAGGAAAAATATTAAACCTACAGCAAGCATGCTTGGAATATGACTTCTTGTTTTAGCTTGATTAAATACTAGTTTCTTGTGGAATTAATTGTGGTAGATTTATGTAACATATGGGCATGAGTTAATTTCCACAACATTCTTGTGTTATGAGGAATGTAAGAAAAATAGAAAATCTATTGTTTAACACTTTTCACTATGCTAAACCTATTTAAGTTCTTATAAGCCTACGCAACTTTTCATTTTCGTAGAAGTTGCGACACTTATTCAAATGGCATGAAATTTGAAAAGTAGGCTCTTGGGAGTATGTGTAGGGTGGTGTAAATTTTCTAGAATTTATTGAGCACTGGAAGTAGCGGTTCCAATTTTCACCTTGTTTATGAAATAAATTAAAAAAAAGCATATAATTTGTTGGTTTGGGCTTAACCATTATACTTTTTAACATATTGGGATTTATATAACCTATTGGTATAGTTGGTTGTGCCTAGTTTTGATTGGTTGTATGCAGTTAGCTATTTATTGCTCTATAATTCACTTGCATCTAGTTTCTTGACTTGTTTGCTTTGTGTGAAATTGATGCTTGTTATTTAGATGCCTAGGCTAATTAAGATAAGTTGTTAGCTACAGGTTTTAGGCCTCTAACAGATGATGAACAACTTTATCTTAGGTTGCTAGAACATGGTGAGTGTATGTTTGCTTTGCTAGAGAAGAGATATGCACCTACTCAGTAAAATAAAATTAATCTTGTCATCACCTTGCCATCTTCTTATTAAGAATGAGTATATATATGCATGCATTGCACCCTATCATTCATGTCATCCCTTGTGCATTCTCTGTATTTATCTATATCTTCATGCATATAGGATCGTCGGAGGGGATAACACTTCTAGAGTTCAAGGCCGTGGGAGAGGACCAGCAGGAGACGTAGTAGCAGGAGGTTCCTAAAGTAGAAGGACAGGTCTAGGAGGAGCTGCTCAAGTGTCCTGATCACAGACCCTCAGCCTATCTGAAAGACAAGCCCCAAAGCATTCTAAATCTCCTATGTTTTATAAATGCCAACTTAAGTTCTTTATGTTTGATACATTAGGTTGTAGGAATTGAATGGAAACACTTGATGCATATGATTTCCTTGTCTAGAAATATATCTTGAAAGTCAATGTAGGTCTAGGATTGAATAAATGCTTAGCCATGCTTGGTTCGGTAGAAGTCAGGTGATTTCCTGTTACCTGCGAGCTATAAGTGGATACATGGTCATGGTTGGCTATATTTGCTATCATGGAAAAGAACCTTGTGATGATGTAATTGGAGGTCGGACAGAGTGTATGTTGTAGGTTGACTCATGTGATTCCATCTGTGCTGCATAAGGACCGCATCATTGTTGGTCCTTGGTCATTTTGAACATAGCCTCTCACTTAGCTGGCCGGATAACTCGTTCCGACGTGAAGCCGAGTAGCTCAACTCAGGATGGGCCTCATTCTGTACGAGTGGCACACTGGAGGTAGTAAGGATGTGTGGGGAGCCGGATGTGATTCCAAAAGCTGGCTGGGCTTGATCGTCCTGACAGCTGGTCAGTCCCTGAGTGTGCGGCACTGATCGAGCCCGCGACATACGACCTGAGTTGTACCAAAGGTGACCTAAGACTACCTTGGCAGCAAGTATGTCTAGGTTTGTGTTAGGATTTCTATCCTAGCTGGTTGCAATCGATTCGAATCGCCGTCTCTCTCGGATAGTGAGAAACTTGACTGAGCTTCCTTCTATCGTAGTAAGTTGATGAAAGTGAAATGGTTATGATTATGATACAATAAATGGCTATGGTTACTAATGTGATGCTACATATTTGTATACAACATGTTTGGCATAGGTTAGTTGCTATCTAGAGTGAATAGCTATAATTAACTTGATGACCGAATTATAAAATGTGTAGCTCAACTAGTGGCTTTTTATGCAAAATGTTATCAAGCTAGCTCCACTTATAAAGCCTTGCATGATCCGTTGGTGTCACTTTATTTTGGTTTATGATGGGTAAGTCTAGCTAAGTACCTTCTCGTACTCAGGGTTTATTCCACTTGTTGCAGATGGTACTGTATATCATGGTTATTGCAAGAACTACTTCTCTCCAGCGGTGGACGCGGAATGAGAACTATGGGCATGGTCCTTCTATATTAGTTTGTTTAGGTTGCTTTTGTTGGACTTGATCATGGAACTAGGCACGTATATAAACTGTGTGTGTGATATGTTTTAAAACTATATTACTTCCGCTACTGAATTTGACCTTCGTGTTGTAATAATTATATTTGAACTCCGATGTATGTTGAACTACTTGTGAACTTTATGTTACATGTGACATGTATGTTGAATCATGTACGATCTTGGTTTGTATGTTGGTTATGAATCGAGGTCATTCGTGACACTCGATGGACTATCAGGGTTTATATGGGCTCAAGTATGATAGTGTGACCAGCCCTAGTTGTTGCCATTGTACTTGTGCTCTTATAAATGTGTCGATTCTGTGATAGCTGGCATCGGAGCAAGATTCAACACTATTTGTCATATGTGTAATTAAAACAAAGGTTTTTGTTTTATAAAACTAGTTTTGGCAACTTATAGCTATATATAGGTGTGTTCAAATCTGAAATTCAATCTAAAGTGTGCCAGTGATCATCTCCTTTATGCCTAGTTAAGGATTTCAGGTGGCTTAGTAAGTACTAACTTTGGGGGTTACTTTCTTGCAATTTTTATTTCATCATCCATACGGCATGCTATTGTATGGGTGCCATTCACTTGAATGGTAATGCATGGATCAATATACCTCTAAGCCTAGGTAAGTTGGTGAGTGGCATGACCGCAAGATGTTAGCGTGTGGTCTAAGGGGAGAGGTAGTTTTGATACTGAAGTATATATATTTCATATATATACAGAAGTGTTTAATTGTGGGTTAGTTTTGATAAGGCTGTATATGCATATTTATATGTATGTATGGACGTGTTTACATATGGGTAGCTTTGATATAGAAGTATATATATTTTATATATATATGGAAGTATTTAGAATGAGACCTAGAGACTAAACTTTCATTTTCTGCATATATAATTGTTGGGTTCGGCTGAAATGAAATTCTTCTGCAGGTACACTAACAATGAAACATGTAGTCTGACTAGTTACGATTATATTATGAGATAACGTATGTATGCCACCAGTGTATGTCGCTAGAACTTTAAGATTTTTACTAAGTTTGTAAGGACGTACGGAACCTGTATGCATCATGATAACTCATTCATTTGCATTTTTGCATTGTTCCTCTCCTTATTAGTTGCTTATCCCAATGAATAAATTTTACTAACGTAAGACTTGAAGACACGTTTTTGGTGGACAAAGATGAAGAAAGAAATCACAGCATATGCTGCTAGGTGTGATATCTGTAGTAGAGTTAAGGTAGATCACTTGAAACCTGCTAGACTACTTTAACCTTTGTCTATCCTAGGTTGGAAGTGGGAGGAAATAAGCATGGATTTTATTGTTGGGCTTCCACCCACTCAAAAGGGTTTTGATTCCATATGGGTAATTGTGGACCGTTTGACCAAGTCTGCACACTTCATTCTAGTCAGGACCAATTACCAACCGCATCAATATGCAAAACTGTATATAACTCACGTGGTATGTTTGCATGGGGTACCAAGAACCATCATGTTAGATAGAGGATCTCAGTTTATTACTCGTTTCTAGGAGCACTTGCACAAGTAGTTAGGTACCAACCTACTTCGAAGTTTAGCATATCACCCTCAAATGTCTGGACAGACGTTGCGAGTGAATCAGATATTGGAAGACATATTGCGAACATGTGTAATCTCTTCGAAAGGTTCATGGGAAAAGTGGATACCTTTAGCTGAGTTTTCCTATAATAATAGTTACCAAGAAAGTATTAAGATGGCTCCTTTTGAAGCCTTGTATGATTAGAAATGTAGAACTCCTTTGAATTGGGTTGAACCAGGGGAAAGGAGATATTATGGAATTAATTTTGTCAAGGAAGCTAAAGAGCAAGTTCATATTATCCAGCAACACATTGAAGCCGCTCAATCTAGACAGAAGAGCTATGCGGATAAAAGAAGAAGACATATTAAGTTTGAGGTAGGCTAGTATGTGTACCTAAAAGTATCACCAATGAAAGGAGTGCAACAGTTTGGTGTGAAAAGAAAGCTTGCACCAAGGTATGTGGGTCCATACAAAATTATTCAGAGAAGTGGAAGAGTAGCCTACAAACTACAGTTACCTCTAGAAATGAGAGATATTTTCAATGTCTTTCATGTCTCTCCACTGAGAAAGTGCTTGTGCATTCTTGAAGAAAGAGTTGAAACTGAGGATATCAAGATAGAATCAGACCTAGCTTATGAAGAGAAGCCCGTACAACTTTTGGATAGTAAAGAGAGAGTAACTTAGAACCAAGTGATCAAGTTCCACAAGGTAATGTGGAGTAACCATAGTGAACAAGATGCAACATGGGAAAGAGAGGATTATCTATGTGAAGTTTACCCCGCATTTTATGAAAAATGGTAGGTACTTCAATCTCAGGACAAGATTCCTATAAGGGGGAAGGGCTGTAACACCCCAAGTGTTAAGCTTGCATAGTTGCACTTGCATTGCATGAGCATAAGCATCATCCATTCATTTGCACTCATGAGCATGAAATGATACATTTTCTATTTGTGATTGCTTTCATAAAATGCTTAAATTGCCTTGTGAATGCTTAGTGATCATGCTTTTTAATGCAAGTGGTTGTTGTTTGGTCACCAAAACAACATAGACACACTTAGGATGAAAAATGAAACCATGTTTCTATTCATGACTTGGTCCAAAATTGCTTCTAAGTGATAGTTTTACTAGAATTGCATTTATTACGTTGATTGTTTGACCCATCTTGACTAATTACTTAGAGTGCTTGCATGGCAATGGGCCCTAAATGAAAGTTGTAGTTCATGTCATGTAGGACAAACTTTGTTTAAAGGTCAAGAGTTGAATCAGTGCCTAAATTAGTCAAATAGGGCTTCCAAAATTCAACTTGATGCTGTTTTGTAACTCAAAAAATTTTCTGTCTGAAACTGCTTTACAGTTTCAAGGTACCCAGCTTTGGTGATTTTTAGTTTGCAAACCAGTATGAATTAGACAAAACTTTGTTAACAAACTTGTAGTAGTATTATTGCCCTACACAATGGTGAAATTGGTTTACCAAAACACTTCACGGATTAGGAGATAGAATGGAGGGAAAATCGGCCATCAGTCGGCTTTGTTAGCCTGAATCAGCCCTTGCCGATTCAAACTTGGATGCGGCGGTGGCCAACCATGTCAGGCCGCACGGGCCGTGTGGTGGCCGTACATTGGTGTCGGGCCCGCGCTGGAATGCCCATGGGGCCGAAGGCCGGGCGCTCGCTCCCTAACGCGCTCACTTCCACTCTCCCTCGGTTTCTCGCTCTCGTGTAGTGCTGAAGTGAAGGCGACCGTGCCACGCCGCTGCCGAGTTTTTGTCGGCCAAGCTCGCCACCCACACCACACCGCCATCCAATTAACATCACCCACAGCTCCACCGTGTCGCCCTCTACCTTCCTAAGCTGCTAGCGCCAATGTTTGAACCCAGGTGAGCAGCTTAGAGCTGGTGCGCCGTCACCACGGCCACCATTGCCACCGCTGAGCTTGAGCTCACCGTGGCCAAGCCGCCTCGCCCTGGCACTGCTGTCTCTCTCTCCCCTGTTCCATAGTCACTAGGGTTAGTGCTAGCTGTAGCCATTAGCCTTTGGCCAATGCCGGCGATGCCGAAGGTTTAACACCACGCCGCACCACCGTGAACCAGCTGCGCCGCCGCCATGCATGTGGCCATGCCTCACCGGCGTCACCACGAGCCTTAATCCTAACTCTAGATCTCTGCTAGGTCACCCTAAAGCCGTATTTGAGCTCATCCGAGCTTGGCATGGCCGGAGATGGCCAGAGCACCGCCGTGCTGTGCCGCCGAGCCACCATTAGTGCCACCGCCCTAGTTAGAGGCCATAATAGGGCGAACCACCTACCCTAACCGACGCAGGAGATCAAGGGGAGCACGGTGGTGCCAACCCTGCTGCTGGAAACCTCGCCATCGGTGAGCTTTCGCCGATCAAAGCGCCGCCTCTGCTCTGTGCCTATGATGGGTGGGGTCACGCTTACCATGGGACCCAGTTGTAAACGCCTTGGGTGCAGTACGCCGGGTGCACTTAGCATTTAATAGGGTTTTTTATGTTTTTCTTTAATTGTTTTCTAGATTTTTATGTAAGCTTGTAAAATTCATATCTAGAAGTAGGAGTGACCAAATGGAGTGAACAAAATTTTGTTAGCTTCATCTTGATGAGTACTATCTGTTAAAAATATGAAACTTGGCATGTGCTACAGTTTGGTACCTTGTTTAAATTATCTTGTTTATTCCCTATTAATCTTGAAAAATCCATAACTTGAGTTTGGGAGATGCTAAAAATGTGATTCCAATTTTGTTGGTCTTGTTTTGATATGCTATAGCTAGGAAAAATATTAAACCTACAGTAAGCATGCTTGGATTATGACTTCTTGTTTTAGCTTAATTAAATGCTAGTTTCTTGTGGAATTAATTGTGGTAGATTTATGTAACATATGGGCATGAATTAATTTCCACAACATTCTTGTGTTTTGTGGAATGTAAGAAAAATAGGAAATCTGTTAGCTATTTATTGCTCTATAATTCACTTGCATCTAGTTTCTTGACTTGTTTGCTTTGTGTGAAATTGATGCTTGTTGTTTAGATGCCTAGGCTAATTAAGATAAGTTGTTAGCTATAGGTTTTATGCCTCTTACTAATGATGAACAACTTTTATCTTTGGTTGCTAGAACATGGTGAATGTATGTTTGCTTTGCTAGAGAAGAGATATGCACCTACTAAGTAAAATAAAATTAATCTTGTCATCACCTTGCCATCTTGTTGTTAAGAATGAGTATATATATATGCATACATTGCACCCTATCATTCATGTCATCCCTTGTGCATTCTCTGTATTTATCTATATCTTCATGCATATAGGATCGCTGGAGGGGATAACACTTTTGGAGTTAGAGGCCATGGGAGAGGAGGACTAGCAGGAGACCCAACAATAGGAGGTTCCTAAAGGAGATGGACAGGTCTAGGAGGAGCTGCCCAAGTGCCCAAGCATTCTAAATCTCCTATGTTTTATAAATGCCAACTTAAGTTCTTTATGTTTGATGCATTAGGTTTTAGGAATTGATTGGAAACACTTGATGCCTATGGTTTCCTTGTCTAGAGATATATCTTGAAAGCCTATGTAGGTCTAGGATCAAAGAAATGCTTAGCCATGCTTGGTTAGGTAGAAGTCGGGTGATTTCCTGTCACCTGTGAGCTATAGGTGGATACCTAGTCATGGTTGGCTATATTTGCTATCGTGGAAAAGAACCATGTGATGATGTAATTGGAGGTCGGACGGAGTCTGTTTTGTAGGTTGACTCATGTGATTCCGTCTATGCCGCTTAAGGACCGCATCGCTGTTGGTCCTCGGTCATTTTGAACACAGTCTCTCACTTAGCTAGCCAGATAACTCGTTTCGATAGCAAAGCCGAGTAGCTCAACTCTGGCTGGACCACATTTTGTATGAGTGCGCACACTAGAGGTAGTAAGGATGTGTGGGGAGCCGGATGTGATTCCAATAGTAGACTGGGCCTGATCGTCCTAGCAGCTGGTCAGTCCCTGAGTGTGCGGCGCTGATCGAGCCCGTGACATACGACCTGAGTTGTACCAAAGGTGACCTAAGACTACCTTAGCATAGGTATGTCTAGTTTTGTGTTAGGATTTCTGTCCAGCCTGTTGCAATCAATTTGAATTGCCATATCTCCCGGATAGTGAGAAACTTGACTGAGCTTCCTTCAATCGTAGTAAGTTGATGAAAGTGAAATGGTTATGATTATGATACAATAAATGGCTATGGTTACTAATGTGATGCTACATATTTGTATGCAACATGTTTGGCATAGGTTAGTTGCTTATCTAAAGTGAATAGCTATAATAAACTTGATGACCGAATTATCAAATGTGTAGCTCAACTAGTGGCTTTTTATGCAAAATGTTATCAAGCTTCGCCAAGAAGAAATCCATCCGTGCGACCATGGGAACCATCAGGCCCAATTGGTCCAAAACTCAACGTACCATCACCCGAGCTGGTGTAGGCGAGTGATCTAACACTCAGGTCGAGTACTTGGCCCGACTCACCCCTTCCGCAGGTGTAAGCGGTAGTGATTCATTCACTATTGACCCTGCCATACTAGATTTAGGGGGGTCTTCGAGAGGGTCACCAGTGTGATTATAAAACCTCTGACACTCATGTCACATAAATCTCCCAATACCCGGATGAGCTCGAAGTACCTTATTTCAGCGAATGTGTGCCCCTTTCGCGGGAAATCAGAAAACTGGTTGGCCCTTGGCTGTAACCAAAGTACAAGCTCCTAGAATCTAGAAAAGAGTTTTATGATGTGCGCATGTTGGTCAGGCTTTGTCCTATTGCTCCTATTCATTAAGACGCGGACGCTCACTCGTTCTACCTATTACCAGCTCGAAGAGTTACATGCGCAACTACCGACAACTGCTCACGCGTTCGTTATTCGCCCACAGTGGTTCCCAACCTAGGATGCTGTTATATTGGCCTCAGGGCCCCGAGACAATGATGTTGCTCTCTCCACTAATGAGGCTCATGAAAATTTGAGATCGCGTTACTTAACGGGTCTCAAAGAAAAATGTGACGCCCTTAGTGTTTGTTAACAAATGACTCGCATCGGGTCGCCCTAAAAACCAACTGGCATAGTGATGCATGAGCGACAGTGGTGTAATTACCCCATCCTCATTATTTGTTCTACGACTAGGACTTAATGATGCGCAACCACTAAATACATGCCGGAATACATCGGGGACCGACTTCCCGAGTACAGCGGTGTTATCATCTGAACATGGTGCCTACGGACGTCCTAGAGGCCACGCTTCCGGTTATCGGGTGCCACCACCCGAATGTGGCATTGACAACATCCCAAGGGCTACGCCCAGGAAACCATGTTTCCTGATATAGGGTGTACCACCCAAGCCAGGCGCTCACAGTGGCCAGGGAGATATGTTCCCTGATGTATAGTGTACCACCACCCCACTCAGTACCCGAAGAAGATTCTCAACACCCGAGAAATGCTCTCGATACTTGAACGACAACGTACTGGCTCCTCAATACTTGGGAATATCTAGCTGTGCTACTCAAAACTTTGGTACCTAATGGAAATGCTCACTAGTACTTATAGTACACAAAACGTGTAGGGGGTCTACGACGTCCCGAGGACTAAAGCTATATGCTAGCTTATGATTAAGTCCTATGGGGGCTACTATCAGATATATGGGCTAGGGGTACCTATACCACCCATATTTGTGACCATCACTAGGCTATCTGCCCAGCAGCTGCCAAAGGAGGAGGCCTACAAGGGCTGACATGATTGACCAACATGGAGATCAAGGCAAACCAGGACAGGCATATCTAGACGATAGCTAGGATCAATCTGTTGCGCATATGGTGTAACAAACTAGGAATCCAATCTGTTAGCCTGATCGCACTCACTGTAACCCTACCCCCTGCCTATATAAAGGAGGGTAGAGACCTTGGGCTCAGGATCCATCTTTCACCATTCCAATCTACTATGTTGCTAGGAGCAATAGCCCCTATAATTGAGCATATGAATACAAGAGCGACAGCACCAGTAGAGTAGCGTTTAGTGTGCCATCGTGCCCCAAAATAGTATAAATCTCTATGTCTCATGTGTTACCATCTAATTCTATCTACGCGATCACGCTGCAAGTTATTGCCGGAGCAAAACAATCTAACACCATGAATGAAGTTGAAGATGTTGAAGATGTCCATGAGGTGTTGCTGGTGCTTCTCTTCTTCTTCTTCCTTTCCTTCTCCAATCCAAACTCTAATCCTTTCTCTCTCTAGTTCTAGGGTTCATCCTTGTTCTTGAGTTGTAGAGAGAGAGAGGGTGAGTTGCAAATCAATGAGTGGGTGAGAGAGTGAGTGAGATGGAGTGGCTTCAGCTGATGAATAGTTCATTTTCATGCTGACATATGGGTCCAAGCTTTGCAAATGGAAAACAGCTCATCTTTCACTTATCCTTACTGTCTTGTGATCTACCGGACGGTTCGATAAACCTGGCGGAGTCTCTGATACTTCTTTGTCTTTGTTGAATTGATTAATCAGTTGAGTGGCTTGGTATTGGATGCCAAGATATCATGTCCTAGGATATTCTCTAGCTTTGATATGGTGTTGATGATGTTAATTTGTTGTTTTCTAATTCAAGTAGGAGTTCTCCATTTCTTCGATCATTACGCTACTACAAAAAGCTAATCACCGCTGGCTCCAGAACCCCCATTACCGATGATTTGGCCCCGTTGGTGTAAGTCGGCGGTGATCGGTGACCTTTATGTCCATCAGTAGCGCGTCGGCGGTGACGATATTTTACCACCATCGGTCCGGCGTACCATACGGCGGTGACGGTATCTTACCACTGTCGGCCCGACATACCATCCGGTAGTGACAATGCATCCTTCCATGCTGGCCCGACATACCATTTGACGGTGATGATGTGTCCATTGGTGCTAGCTCAGTGTACCATCTAGCGCTGATGATGTAACCATTGGTGCTGGCCTGGCATACGATCGGGTGGTGATGATGTAACCATTAACGCCGGCCCAGCATACGATCTGGTGGTGATGATGTAACCATCGATGTTGGCCTAGTGTACCATCCAGCAATGATGATGCAACCATCAACGTCGAGCCAGCGTAACATTTGGCAGTGATGATGCAGCCATCGATGCCGGGCCAGTGCGCCATACGGTGATGACGATGTACCTATCATCGTCGGGTCAGCGGACCAACCAGCGGTGATGATGGACCTATCGACACCGGACCATCGTACCATCCGGTTGTGATGGCAAGAACATCAACGCCGGTTTTGCGTACCATCCAATGGTGATGTAGGTGCAATCGCACGTGGCTGGTGTTCCCTCCGGTGGTAATGAGGGGCAGCATCATCGCGGCCATTGTGTTTGTTCCGGCAGTAATGTTTTGTCTATTACCGCCGATGTTACCACTATGCATCATTATTGTTCACAATATATTATAACACCAACAATACAGAAATTTCATGGCTTACTCATCGCCATCAACATATATAGACAAAGAGAATGTATTGTATCCAAACATACATCACTACCGAGATACACATATCCATACAAAATGACAACGACAAACATAGTTTTCAACCACAGTGACATAACGTCTGGCATCCAACAACAGTGAATATATAGTTTTAGAGCTCTAGCACCTTGATTAGAAAAGGTGATGGACTCCCTTGGGGTTCACAACTTGGTCTATAGTGAAACCAGAAAGATCTTCTTGGAACCTAGATATCTCCAAATTGGTCAGCTCTAGTGTAGATGACACTTTAGTCTGGAACACAAGAAAAAGGTGAAACATAGTTAAGAAAAGCTTAGCTAAACACTCTAAGTATGTCGTGAGGTCATCCAAATTTACTAAAGGGGCTGAGGGGCCAAACCTGTGAGCCAGAGAGAGCATTGATGAGGCTACGCATGTAATGCATGAAATAGAACCCACAGAGATCATTGCCCGTAGGCTACATTGGGATTGAACCAGTCGATACTACTTGAAACCCAGTTCTACCAAGTTCACTATGTTTCTTGGACCTTGACTTCAACTTCTCGTAGGCCCTGTGCGACAAGTTCATGACAGCTACATAAGATGATCAAAGCTATGCAACAAATAATCTTATCATTGCCAATGTAGTAGTAGCTTGTCTTACTTGTTTAGTGCCTCAATGAAGGGATGGATGTTCTCTAGTTGGCTCTTTCGAGAGTCATAAACATTGACAGTGCTCATCTCTACGCTAATGTCAAGAAGGACATGATGGTCGTCGCTGCATTTACAACGCCACCATCGGTTTGAATTAGGTTCAACCCTCAAATATGTAATGGAGTACAAAATTAGGCATTTACAACAAACTTACACGTAGTTGTAGGGTAGAAGTATGCTGCGGGATTTGTTGACACGGAAGCTCTTTGCCAATTCATTGATGGTGCTAGTGTACTTTAGTGTCCCATGATTGCATACCACTGGGTTTAAGAAGCCTATTTGAATCTATTACGCACTGCAGAAGTCTACCTCCTTCCTACAAAACAATGTGTAGTTGTTAGAAACTCAACTCGGAGCTATAAAATGCATGGTGTACTAACTAGACTTACATGGTCCACAAGCTCATGATATGAATGTCTAGGGCCAACTTTTGGTAAAATTGAGACAATGCCTTGAACTGAATCCACAATGAGTCATTTGTTCCACTGTACAACTGTTTATCCAAAATTCTTGCCCCAAACTGAACACTATGTTGACCTTTGTACCAATTACACACCTCTCGCCCTCTCGGTCCTAATTTTAGGACTTCTCTAGGAGCCACCAGATCACCCTAGCCTAAAACTGCCATATAGGTGGTGCCTCCTCTCTATCCCGCTGAAGATTAGCATCTAGAAGTTCTTTCTCTGTCCTTGTGTTTTCTTGCAAGTTTTGAGATGGTTGAGTTGTAGTCCAAGTAGATGACCAGCTTTGCAAGTCTTGGGTAGTAGCGGTTCCTCTGTCGATGTGTTTTCTTGCAAGTTCTGAGATGGTTGAGTTGTAGTGTAGTAGATGGACTGGTCTTGTGAGTCTTGGGTCGTAGCGGTGATGAAATACTTGGTTCCCTGTTTTGGTGCGAGTCTTCTGAGTCTTCATCATCCATATCATCGTCGGATTCCGAATCTAAGCCAAAGGATATGTAGTGCTTGCACCAAAAAGCTTGGCAACCCAAGTTCTCCCCCAGTGTCTTCCTATCCTCATCCTTTGGGTGATCTAACTCAACTGCACGGTACCTAGTCTTAGTTACTGCATCAATGGTCACCTTGGAGTACCCTACAAGCAATTGATGGTTCTGCAGCACATCCCCTACTTCACCACAAGGATAGGCAAGACCTATGGCCACCTTGGTCTTATAGAACTTCTCTTGCATGTATAGGTTGCATGGTCTTGGCTCCATGATCTTATCAACGGGGAACATGAGATATGCATCATGTAGACGAAGCAGTGTGCTGCCATAGCTACTTTGTACATAGTATGGACTGATGACCCTGACCGCAGCATCCTCATCTAGTGCTGAAGGATAGTTCTTTATTCTCTCCTCAAGCTCTTGACATAAATGTTGATTGTTTTCTTTCATTTCTTGTCGAACAACCTCCATCAGACGTTGCATCTCCAATTTTTTTGGGCATTTCTCCTCATATGACTTCTGTACATGGAGATGTCATCTAGGAAGGAAAGCTCCCATGGAATAAGTCCAAACCCTCATGTATGACTAGGATGCTCTTTGTTTCCTAGTACCTAGGTTAGCTGATCATTCTCCCTATTAGGCTTGAAAGTACCATTAGCAACTTCCTCGTGGACCACCTTCATCCTTTGTGCTAGTTCCTCGATTGCAGCATCTGTATTAGGCTAGCCAGTGCGTTCCTCTTGCTAGGGGCCTCCTCCATTTCATAGAGCCTACAATCATCAGTGTGTAGTAGGATGAGAGCTTCCTTACTAATGAGACCACTAAGATCTTGTTTGGTTCAATTCACATGTGTTGGGGTGGATTGAAGTGGATCTTGAACTAAATTTTACAACAATCCGCCTCAACACATGTGGATTGAGATGGATCTAACAACATCCAAACAAGGCTTAAAGAGGAAAATAATCCGACAAAGATCCATCATTGAAGTGAGAAAGCATACCTTGCCTCTGGATCTAGCAGTAGTGCAACGCAAGGCGTGCACACAAATAGCAAGAGGATCAATGGGCCAACTGTGTGGGAGCTGGTGGCGGTCGGCCTACTTTATTAGGGCTTCAGTCCAGATGAAGGGTCCGGATTCAATATGCACTAATGTACGGCACAGATTTTGAGCATCAACCATCACTGTATGAAAGGCGATGCGTGTTGTAACACCACCGTAATGCACTGACATTGACTTCGAATCACCAACGTGTCCATTCAAACAATGGTTGCTTCACCACGGGATCATACGGTAATCCAACGATGATAACTTGCTTCACCGTCGGATCTTACTATAGCGCACACTTCCATCTTGGCACCACTGGTAAAAAAATTGTTATCTCTGCTGGTTTCTCTGGCGTCGGACATAGAACGAGTAGCCAATGGTGAAAACTCTTTTTTCGCCAGTTCAGCGGACAATGTAGCAGAACCAAAAAATTTATAAAGCCTTGCATAATCCTTGGAGTCATTTTATTTTGGTTTATGACGGGTAAGTCTGGCTGAGTGCCTTTTCGTACTCAGGGTTTTATTCCCATTGTTGCAGATGGTACAGTTAATCACGGCTATTGCAATAACTGCTTCTGTCCTGCTATGGATGAGGAGTGAGCCCTGGGCAGGCATCTCTTATTAATCTTTCTTATATGCTTTTGTGGGACTATGATCATGAGTTGGCACTATATTTAAATTATAATGGCAGATGATAATTTCAAACTTTAATTTGCTTCTGCTACTATTTTACTGAACTTGGTTTGTAATAACCTTAAGTCATACTCTGATGAAGGAACTAGATTTGTGAACTTTATGTAACGTGTGACATGTATGTTGAATCATGTATGATCTTGGTTGTATGTTGATGGTTAATCGAGACCCGTCATGGTACTCGATGGACTACCGGGTTTATATGGGCTCAAGTATGACCGTGCGACCACTTGCGGGCTGCCATTGTACTTGTGCTCTTATAAATTGGTTGGTTCTACTACAGACGACATGGTGGCAAAGGTCAACATTGTGTTCAGCACCGGATTATACGTTGGCCAAGCGGTGAAACCGGTAATCACCGCCGGTTATTCAGCCAGGAGGGGTCCCACAGGTAATGGGCCGGCAGTGATATGTATCACCGATGGTTATCTCAAAACCGTTGGTGAAGGTCTCGGCGGTGAATAGACTTTATGTAGTAGTGTTAAACTGACCTTGTCTTTTTTAATATGTTCTTAGGTTGCTTGATGGTTTTCATAACATTTAATCTTGCTTAAGGCACTAGGAATCTCCATTGGTAAACAAACATCTAGCCTCACCGCTCTTGGTAGCAATTTCATAGAGCCAGGGTAGAGGTTCAAATTGGAATGACATTTTGGGTTGTTACACTTTCGATAGGTACAAGAACTTTGATTGATGGAGAACTTGATGTTCACAATATAGGCTTCGAACCAAGAATGGTTTAGACACCACAACTGTTACACCACTGCTCCATTGGTTATCAACCATGAACAATGCGATTGACCTCGCTGAGAAGGCTTTTCTGCTAGCGAATGGAGAACACAAGCAAGAACAGGATGTTGCAAGAAAATAAGAAGCTTATGATACTGATGAGGAGTTCAAGTCTTTATTCTAAAGGACTAATCACCAAAGGTGAATAGGATCAAGAACAGGGGCCCTGGTTCACAGCAAGTGACCTTAGCGGTACAATTGTGGCAAACAATGTATGTTTCATGAGGAAAACAAGAACGCAACAAAACCCAAACCCTAATGAGAGTGAAGGCAGCTATTTATAGAGTCTTGGACGTCACCTCCTTGGACGCACCCCCTAATGTGCTCCAAGATGATACATAGTCCAATGGAGCAAAAGACGGTGTCGCAGCACCGTGGCAGATTCTGGACGCTCACTTGTTTCGATGATTCCCGTTGACTCAGAAAGAATTTTGCATGATTCCAAAGACAATGGTTAGCTTATCAAATTATCTTTCCATGATATCTATACCATCGAAAATAGAGTCTATATGCGTCCGAGGCAATGATTTTACCTAGGCCTACTACTTGAATCCGAGAAGGACTCCAACTTCAGTTGGGCTAGGCCTCCACCATGATGAAGATGAGTTCGACACCCACGCTGCTCCTCCTCCTCTCCTTGGCTTGTATGTGATGGAGTGATGTCCTCATCATAGCCCCTCGACTTAGACCTAGCAGACTTGGATGGTGCAGCTGCCTTGGCTTCGAGGAGTTGTTTGGCCTGGTCAGCAAGGTCTTGTGCCTATTTGATGATGGTTGCCAATGGCAACCCATCTTGTGCTAGGGCTCCCATAGTAGTTAGGAGCATCTATTGGCATTTCTTATCATAATCACCAAGTGTGGAGGTTTTAAGTCCATCCTCGGCAACATCGTTAGAAATGTTTGTTGGCATTTCTTAGCACAATCACCAAGTATGGAGGTTTTAAGTCCATCCTCAGCAATGGCGCCAGAAATGCCTATTGGTATTTCTTAACACCATCGATAAGATTGAGTTAACCTTAGCAACACCACCAAGAAACACCAACTATGATAGTTCTTAATGATTATAGAAAATAGCAAGTGCTCGAATCTATCGTTGTAGCATTTCATCTAGAAGTATTTAGGGTATTGTTATTTATATTTTCCCAAAGGAGGGCAAGGTGTAAAGAGTCTAGCATGCGCATGAACAAGATTGCATACTTGCATAGTGGACCATAGTTCATGACAGGGGTAAAAATGGTAATTTTAGGATAGTGGACACACATCTGGGCCAACCTCAAGGATAAAAGGAAAACAAAGAATAAAAGAATGTTCCTACGTGGAGCCGGCATGTTCTAATATAGCCGTGCAAGGAAAAGTTAATGATCATACAAGTTACATGGTTAGAGCTAGAACTAAGTGCAAGATAGGTTGGGAGGCCACCAAGTACTAGTCTGTCTGCAACCTCATGTGACAATTTAGACTCCTACACCCTACCCGAACGTGGGGGATTACAAGGGACATATATGGCTATCACCACCTGCCGCCTACCCCACAACCGGAGAGTAGGAAATGTATTCACATGTCTCTCCATACCCAAGCACCATGCTTGCATACATAGAAACTACACAAATTCCCCTGGGTCCTCGACCCTACGGATCGATAGGTAAAGAACTTGGGCACACCCGAAGGCACGATGAACCACCACCTCAACTTAGCTCTAATTCTACTCATATAAGTCATATGAATGATTAAGCATAAAGTTCTACACGTCAGGATCATAACATATAAACTATATGCTAGTTCATATATCATGATTATAATATGAAAACTATAGTCTAGTTCATATGCATTGCAATATTGTAAGAATGAGAGCATGATTATGGAAGAAATTGTCTTTGTATTCATACCAAGCTTTCTCTCTTTTCTCCTAAGGAGCCAAGCCCTCCTTGATAGCTCATGCTAGCTCCAAACTACTACTACTAAGAACTAAAGATTACAAGTAGAGAGGTGAGGTGTGTAGCTCCAAATGATGTGTGTGTTAAAAGGTGAGACTACCCCTCTACTTATAGTGCTAAGTGGTCAGTTTCGGTGCTGGTAAAATAGAAGACTGACATGGACCGCCTCTATATGCTGCCATGCAACCGCCAGAGCAAGCTGGGCCTGAGCAGAGCTGGGGGCAGTGCGGGAGCACCCTGGGCTGCTCCGCTCACCACCGCCTTGCTCTTGTGGGCTTCTGGCTGGGCTTGGATCACCTCCACATCGGTGATCGACCCAGGTTTGGCATGTAGGTGGGCTTCTACTTTTATTCCTTTTGTGCATTTCTGCTTTATGCTTTCTGCTTTGCGCCTTTTGTCTTGTTTTCCACTTGTATTCAAAGATGAGTCCTACAAAATAGTAATCTTGCAATACAAGTGGAACTATGTCAATAGTATATGCATATCTGTCAAAAGTTTGTTTATTTCTCTCGTTTTGGATAGTAATTAGCGGTCAGATATGATCGTTAGTGACCGCCAACAAATCCCCCAAGCTTAACCTTTGCTCGTCCTGAGGAAATAGCTAAGTACTTGGTTGTTGATTAGGAGTTGCTACTATGCTGATGCAATTCACAAGTGCCATGCCTATAACAAAGTATTCTTTCACAATTTAAATAAGTTGGCATTTTTATCCACCCTTTACCTTGAACCCTGTGGGGCGTATAGCTTTTCCAAGTTCTTGGACGGTTACAAGATAGAACGGTTATAACAGAACCACCAATCATTCATTCTTTGATCAACCATCTATCTGGAGGTTTTATGAGTTTTGCAAAATAAATGTAAGTTCCTCAAATGATTCTCTCGATCGCTCAATGTGTATGAAACCTCACCAAAGGCATTTTGTATTTTGCCTTCTTTTTCATATCCTTCCACTAATGGCTTTTTGAGTGGAGTTTTGGGTAGGTATGAAATTGAGGCATACTTGCATCACATATTTTGCTAAGTCAAAGACTGGACCTCAAGGAGATGCAAGTCACACACTTTGATCAAGACGTGCAAGTGTGTGGAATTTTCATAATGTCCTAATTCTAAATATTTTTGTATTCCTTTGAATCATGAATCTCTCTTTTGAATGAATGCCTTTTTATTTGAAAGTATAGGCTATCTTTATTTCTTTCTTTTCTTTTTCTTATGCTCTTTGGCAAGCATTTTTTGTCTCATGCCTTTTGGCATGGATATTTTTTTTCTTTTCCTTCTTTTTTAGCATAGCCCATACTTTTCATTTTTGGCATATGAAAGAGTAAGAGAGACTCATGATAAATGAATGGAGTAATTTATTTGATGGATGGAAAAATCATGTTTTTGCGTAACTCTCAATGTAAGAGTCAACAGTTTATTTGTGGGTGTACGCGAGTCTTGATCATGGGTGCATGATGAAAATCTCAACAAGGGCCACAACAATTTGACAAAGCTCAATGCTCAAACAAGTAGCATATGACTAAGGTTTGAATTTGAATATCATGTCATATGGCCTTAGTATGTATTCATAATCATTGAGGAACTTTAGATTTTAGCATTTTTGAAAGTGAAAACTCCGGATGTCAAGTTTCTCTTGGAACAAAGTCATAGTAGATTCTATTTGTGCCATATCATAACTCGCAACAACTTAGAAAAGGAGCATGCATTTGCAACCCATAAGTTTTCAAGTTTTAGGATGAGACATTTTTAGCCAACAAACTTAAATCTTGTGGAATACTAAGTTATAGCCTAGGCACAGATGAATTACAGACAGAGCAACTATTTATCATTTCAACATTGGAGAAACTAAACATTTCTAAAACACATATGAGAGTGGAATTAATATTTTTAGTATTTTTATCATATTTGATTTTTTGGTATTTTTTAATTTTTTAGATTATATATATATATATGCTAATAAATAAATATTGCAAAAAACAAATGCAAAAATTGAAAATATGAAAAAAGATACAAGGTACCTCTACGGGGGTCCTCCCCCAACCTAGCTCCAAGCCTATGGTCCAGGATTGTATCCCATGGACCGCCAATAGGCTGCTTGTGCTTTCTATTGTTGTCTCAGCAGCACGTTGATGTCCATGAACTGTTGCTGTTGCTGTAGGTGCCATTGTCTCATATCATGCACATGAGTGTTAAGTGTATTTTGAATTTCACCTGTGTGGATTTCTAATCCTCTGAGGCGAGTGTTGAGGCCGTCCAACTCCTGATGGTCCGAAGTAGACTGTCATGGATGGACGGGTGGTGGTAGCCCCTCGGAGTTAGATGAGTGATAATCCCATGCCACGTCATTGGCCTCATGCCATCCCGATCTGCCGGCCTCATGTGGTTGCGGGGTGTGCCCTAGCTAGGCTGATACCCAGGGGTGAACCTAAGTGTCTGCATGGCCAAAAACCACTCCGTATGGAACGCCTAAGGCACAAGTGGTGTTAGTGTTAGCTATGGTTGTTGAGAGCTGCCAGCTTCGTCTCTAGCCCTGCTCCTTGTTGCCCTGTGAGAAACAAAACTCCTATGTGCTTCTTCTTGTTCGATAAGAGTGAAGGTGAGTGATGGGGATTTATACAATGAGAGTCCTGGGTTAGGGAGTGGAATCTCATTTGTATACCCTAGAAAGAAAAATACTAGGTTCCCTGCATCATCATACTTCAAATAATGCCCTTGGATCAAGTAGTGTTCATCAATATCAATGCGTGGAGTAGAGATGTATGTCATATTGTTGACGGTAGTTAACAACCATTATAAACCGTCAATAAAACATGTATAAGGGCACAATTGTGATCACCAACAAAGGTCTAGGGGTTTAAACTAACAAATTTCATGAGTTTTGGTGAATCTGTATTTTCTGCAGGGTTTATCTAGAAAACTATCGAGGCAGACCTACATTTCAGAATTAATCATGCTTATCCACCGTGAAACGGGCACCGGAAGGTTCTAGAGGACTCCAGAGGACACCACACCAAAGCGGGAGCCATGGGGCTGCCATGTGGGACTAGCCAGCCCCACCTACAGGCCACTCAGACCCTAGGGCCACCTGTCAGGCTCTGCCTTGTTATGTCGGTTCTCCACCACCTCCTAGGTTGCATCTATGTCATTCTTTAAGTCGGTTTGATCCAAGGGCTCACGATGGATGCACCGGCCTATATATATCTGCCCCTGCCCCCCTCCCTCAAGAGATCCCTGAAACCCTAATTCATATCTTCAGGATCAGAGCCAGCAATCAAGAGAAGATTAGTCCTCCATAGGATCTCATCTTATAAATGGAATAGTGAGATAGAGAGTGAGGGAAGAGTTTGGAGGAGGTGCCAGCCTATCGGTGTGCTCTCTATGGCTTGTACCTTGGCGGATCCAAGTTCTACTTGAGCTTGCCTTCGAGATCTCTCTAGTAATCAACTTCTGATTCGAGTAAGCATCTTGTTTATATTGTTCATCAGGATCACGACTCTCTTTTGAGTGTTTTAATCTATAGATGCTCTAGGTTAAAGTATTAATCGTAAGTGTAACTGTGGTGCTTAGACTTGGGTTAATTGTGGAGGCTCCCTACATTCTAGAAGGTGGTAGATTGCGTGTGTGACATAAGTGCTATATAGCCTATACTATATAGCTTTGTTGATCCATTGTAGTCCGCCACCCGTCTATAGGCACATGTAGGACACGGTTGCGAAGGAAAGCATCCTCTGCTGGTGTCTTTCCCTAGTAATGTCCCTAGTTGAATAGTAGAAGACATAAGCTTACCTAAGTTAAAACTAGAGAACCTTAGTTATCCTCTCTACGCTCCAATTTATCGTAACCTTGTTGCTACCCTTAGTTAAGTTAGACCGTAGTTAGTCTCACATGTTTCCCTGTGGATATGATACTTGAAATACTTTCGGGTGAAAGCTACAACAGTATCCAAGCGCTTGTGGATTTATCTATGTGTGTTAAAATATACCAACAAGCTTTCTGACGCCATTGTCGGGGAAACGGTTGTTGAATTAACTACAAGCCTAGCTTAACCTTTTATCTTTTATTCTTTCTTTTGTTTTACTTTTTCATTTAGCATGGATTCCACTCCTATCTATCAATTTGCTAAACCCACGAGCACAAGCCTAAAGCCACCAAAATCTTTAGAGCCTATCCTAACACCTGGCTATGAGTTGTGCCCGTGTTTTATAAAACTTCTCAGGAAAAGGTGATGAAAATCCATACTCACACCTATAGAAGTTTGAACAAACCTGTGCATGCTTGCGTATCATTGGCATATCTGCAAAACCATAAGATGGAAGTTGTTTCCATTCTCTTTGATGGGAAGGGCTAAACAATGGTACAGTTTAACCATAGGAAGTATGCAAGGAGATTGGGAAACATTATGATCTAAATTTTGTTTACGTTTCTTTCCTATCTCTAATATGGTTAGCCTTCAGAAAGAGGTTCTAAATTTTAGACAACTAGAAGAAGAATCTCTTGGTACATCATGGGATCGTTTTAATGAACTCAACATCACTGGCCCAGACCTTGCCATTCAAGACCCTGTACTTCTTCAACATTTTTACATTTGTCTTAGCAAGGATTCTAGGGAATCCCTTGATGCAGCCTCTAGAGGAGCTTTCCTTCATTTGTCTGCTAGTGAAGCAAGGGCTATGCTTGATAGAATTTGTGGATAGACTCCCTGCACTAGCATTCATTATGAACTCCTCAAAGAAGAGAAGGAATCCTCTCTGAAACAAGAAGAGGAAGTTTTGATAGCCAAATCACAACCACTCCGATCCCAAGATTTAGCTATCAATCCTGAACTACCAATACCCCAAAATCCCCCAAAAGAAGGAATTCCACCTTTGGAAATCCCTATTGAAATTAAGGATTACCTCATTGGTGCTAATTTTGGGAGAACATTAAATTCTCATAAGAGACCTTCAAGCGAATATAATTCAAATCCTCTCAAGAAGGGATCTCTTAGAAAGTGTACTTATTCCCATGTGGGACATTGGGAAGAATTCAAGGATGACATGTCTAGTGATGCCATAGAAGGAGAGCCAAGCCATTTAGAAGTCAATCCTATCTTCTCCCCTTCTATACCCACATTAGATATCTTATTTGAACCCATCTCTCAACCTATCCTTGACCCCGATGATCCCTCTTATGCTCTTTCTCCTAAGTGTCATGATGACCCTAGAAATCCATTAAGACAATCGAAGCATAGGAGTCATGAAGACCATAAGGATGACCAAGAAGAGCAACGATAATGGCTAGAATGTATTAAGAATTGACTACAATGTATTAAGAATTCATATGCCATTGCCAAAGAATGGATGGACAAGGATGAAGCCTTATGGGTAGAATCCAAACTTGGCCTAGATTCAAATAGTGAGTTTGAATCAATATCTTTAATAAACATGACTCATCCAAGTTTGGAGGTGGCCTTAGAGAAGATCACCCCAAGAGTCTCCAATCCAAGGAAAATAGTGCACATTAATGAAGAAACATCCTTGGAGCTTGAAAAGGAAGATGACATTGATGAGCATGGGAGTTATTTCATGAACACCTCATCAAATCCATGCTCACATGAGAAATCTCCTAAATCAATTTGTCTCTCCAACATTGCCACACACGAGATCTTCAACCCCTCATACTCTCTATTCGTAAAGACTTTGAAAGGGTGATTGTAGATGCATATGTTTATCATAAATATTGCAAATCTCATTGTTAGAATCTTGAGATAGGTACATAAAGGTTGGTGTTGGAGGGGAAACCACTTCACCAATTTAAGTGCAATTAGAAGGTTTCCCAAGGATGAGCTTTTGTCCTAAAGTAAGCACTTTTGGGAGATAACATGAGCTTTCACCTTTTGCTGTAATGTCCTTATGAAATGAGAATAGAAATATAATTATGAAAATATTCCTTTGGGTATTTTTGTCACTAACCATTCTACGTTTGAAGCAAAAAGAACAAAGGATGACGACGCCAGGTATATCCAACCAATCATCATGCAGCATTGAATCACATCCATCCAAATTTGATTTTGCCTTGCAAAATTCAAGTGTGGGGGATGAACTTCTCTGAAAAATCTTATGCCATGTTGCTAATTCATCTTGGTTGTCTCTACCTTTAAATCATGCTCAATAATAATCATGTTTTTTCATCTCCAATTGAATAAATCTCTACAATACCTTAACGCTACCTTTGTTCACTATAGTATGCGTAGGTTTTGAAGTATTTTCATACACCTTCTAAATTACACGTGGTGCTTAGTTTAAACTATTTTCCTAAATTAAATTAGACATGGTGTTTAGTTTAATTCTTGAACCAAAAGGTGTGCTAATTTTACTTCCAAAGGCTTTTAAATTAAGCATGGTGCTTAGGTTAAAATGCCTTCCTAAATCAAATTAGACATGGTGTCTAGGTTGATTTTGAGCCGATAAGTATGCTGTAGTAGATAATTGATATTTTGTTAAACTAACCCCTATAGGAAACTCTTAATTCCATTTGGGTAAGTCGTGAGATGAATTCAAACCAGAGATGAAGCAAGGCACATGATGAACTCCAATAACATTACGCAAAGAAATTCATCATGGATGGAAGAACTGTAAGTATCAAAGATCATTCACTTTGTCTTTAGCTACAAGTTACCTTTGCCTTGAAGCCATGCCTATACAGAACATGATAAACAAAAACTATGCTAAAATAATTCTAACACCATCTTTTCATTAGCATAGAAGGAAATTACAAAATCCTAGGCAAACAACCCATGTTTCAAAATTGTATATTCCTTTGGGTATGTGTTGTCCACTAATCCTTTGCAGGCATAAAACAATGAGTGAGGAAAAAGGTCTAACAAGGTGTTAAAAAATCGAAGAGTAGAAAGATGGTATGACAAAAGGATGAGAAAGATAGGGTGCAATCTAGGAAACAAGAAGCTCATGAACAGCTCAAGATGCGAGGCTAGCCGAAAAAGGAAAACTTCAAGTAGTAGGGAAGGACCATCACGAGTCATCTACCCTTTGTTATATGGTGATATCATGCTTCCATGACAAAGGTAACCTCCTAAGGTAAATGGTCATCATTTAAGAAGTTTTTCCTTGATTCTGGTAGGCACATAAAATAAGAAACAAACATATTTGAATTATAGTTCTACTTGATCCAACCTGATTAACTCAACATGTTTAGTTCTTCAAGCTTGTTCCTAGCACCACTCTCTTGTGACCATAGTCTTAAGTAAATGAGCTAAAAAATACACATCCTATCTCTAGAAGCTGATAGTCATAATCATGTAAAGATTGATACATTATGCATAGATAGACAATCCTTCCATGGGTTAAGCAACTCAATCTTTTTTGCCAAATGAACTTAAATGCTACATTCATGCTAAACCTTCTGATCTTATCACCTATGTTATAATTGAACAAAGCACATCACATCAACTTCATCTTGTTCAATGTGCCTAAGGTTAGAGAAGAATAAGTAAAGTTTTGGTTCTATTGGTGTTTTCCCACCAATAAAGCCCATGCACTTGATCTCTACCTTGTTTTATAGCAGGACACACTTCAAGCAAAGTGTGGGGAAATCGATTCACCAATTTCTATAAGTGAAGGTCCTGAACCTATCAAACCAAAATCAAAACACAAAACCAAGATAGGTTTGGCTGAAGAAGGTGACCTCACCATTAGAGGCATCGTCACAAGAATCTTCGTCTTTAGAACAAACGAGGTATTAATGAACTTCAAAAGAAGAAGTCCAGTTCGAAGGACTTACAATACCGAACCCTCACCGAAAGAGCTAGCTTGGGGGAGAAGCACTCCCGTGTATCTAGGTAAGTATTCTTTCTCCTTTTGTTTTAGATTTTAGTTTCTTTTCATAATTAAGAAAATGATGAATGAAACAAAATAAAAAGTTATATTTATAATAAATATATATAGCTATAGTAATAATGTGTGATCTAGTAAAAGTAAAAACAAAATAAAAGGTGTGTCTAGTTTGCTTTAATTTATTTTTAAGAGTTGAATAAATAAAGAGGACTTAGAATAATCTCTTGAATGGAAATGATGAATAGTTATTCTGTTGTAATTCCTTTCAAGTACCTAGCTTTCAGCCTCAAATTCTCCTGAGTTTTGGATAAGATTGTTTTGACATAAGGGTTTACTCTAAACTTGAAACTCATGGG
The DNA here is from genome assembly GCF_019320115.1 of Miscanthus floridulus. Classification (NCBI taxonomy): domain Eukaryota; kingdom Viridiplantae; phylum Streptophyta; class Magnoliopsida; order Poales; family Poaceae; genus Miscanthus; species Miscanthus floridulus. Next base: position 76,662,372 of record NC_089582.1, read on the forward strand.
TAGCACACGCTTGATCTAAGTCTAGGCAATTGATGGATATGATATGAGAAGGTCTGAGCTGCTGTTTATCTTGTTCCAAGTGACACTAAAGTTCTAGAGATTTATCTTTTGAAAAACACAAAAATACTACATGAGTTCCTATATGACAAAGCTTGAATTCCCACCAGAGCCATACATGTTATTTAGGCTTGGAAACTTCCACATATATGCTACTTGCTTTTGCATTAAGTTTTGTCAAGCTTTGTTGACCCTTATGTGAGGTTTGTCATGCTCTTAAAATCAAGATCACGTACACACCACCTACATATGCACTACTCCTACATTAGGGGTAGGCACAAAAACATGTTTATTAGGTTTTCCATCTACCAAATAAATGCTTCAAATTCTTGTTGCTATCTCTCTAAAGTTTTGTTGTAGAAAAGAGGCATGGGGCTATGCAAAAGTTATTCATAAAAAAGGAAAGAAAAAAAAGAGAGTTGAGAAAAAAATGGACAAGTGTCCGAGATATCTAAAACAATGGGTACTTAGATGCCCGCCTGAAAAAAGAGAGATGAATAAGATAGCTCCTGCTCTCTAGCAAGTGTTTCCAAGTTTCAAAAGAGAGACAAGTTTTCAAGGAGCAAAATAGAATTTTGATTAGCCACCATATATATCTAACATATATTCCACACACATGCACATCTAGATTTGATTGTATGACTCAACTCTCTTTGGATCCATTGTTTGACTTTACAATATATGCATTGCAAGTATGCTCTAGCTTTCTCCCTATGAACTCCACATAAACCTTAGTGGTAGGAAGAGAAAAAGGCATAACATATTCATTGCCTTGGTGAGGATCCATAAATACCACATATATTGAGAGATTTGAGAGTGTCATACAATGGAAGCTTTGAGTTTTATTTCAAAAAAACTCCAAAATAATAGTTGAGCAAAGAACTTGAGACATAGTGCTTGACTTAATCATTCTGTCTTTCAATTGCTCAAGACCGAAGTGAAGGCTAAAAAGCTATAACACCCCGGGTGTTTAAATATTAAAAACATGACATGTCATCATATACATTACAAGGCAATTGTTCATATTGCAAACTTTGAGATGCATACACTAAAACAAGTTTATATTCATGTGGTATGTGTTGAATTGTATTGTTTGACTCAAGTTCAAAGTTTGTTTGATTTTGAATTTTTCGTGAAAACCCCGATTTTCAGTATTTAAATCCTACCCTAAAAATCCATTTCAAAATCTATGCATATTTTGGGGTTGAGTCCAAAAGCAAAAGTGTAGAGCTTGACTAGTTAAGCAAAGTTTGTTTTTGGAGTTTTTCAAGTTGTTTAGTAAAATTTGGAGTAATTCAAAAAGGCGTAATTCGTTAAATTTCCCCATTTGAATTCAAAAGTTCATTTCAAAATCTAGACTGAATTAGGAGTTGGTTATAAAAGAAAAGTTGTAGAACTTTTGATTTTGAACAACTTTTATTTTTGGAGATTTTTGAGTTGTTATGAAAATTTGAGAGTAATTTATGAATTTTGGCGAATGGCAAACTTGTAAATACTGTGAACAGTGTTCACCGCCGTAGCTACACCGCCGGCGACCTTCGGTTCGCTTCCAGACACGCTCGTGGACGTCCTCAGCTTCGCGCTGGCGTGGGAAAGGCTCCTGCGTGGCTTCCTTGCGCTTCTGGCCGCTCCTTAAGGCCTAAGCCGGTGCCGTTCTTCGTCGTTTCCCTTCCTCTGTTTTCCCGGCGCCGTTGCCATAACTCCATTGAGCTTTTGCCGTCGAACCAGCGCCCGCGCCATCGCAGCAAAGCATGTCCTAGCTTCGCTTACTCCTTGCGCATCCAGCCGACCCACCAATTTGGCTTGTCTTCGTCGGGAACTCGCGGTGCGCGCTCTTCTTCCTCGCAGCCGGCAGCGTCCCCGTCGTGAGCGCTTCGCCGTGGCCAGCGTGTTACGGTGATCCTCTGCCCCTACTGAGTCTTGTTTCAGCTTCGCCACGATGCTGTAGTCCTTCATGACCCATTGATTTCTCATTTTGACCACCACAGCTCCTGGAACATCGCCACCGACGACGATCTGCTCCGCCGTGTTTGCTCGGAACGTCGACCCACCTCTCCGTTGCTCCTCCGGCCTTGTGCTCTACTCAGTCGTGTTTGGGGTGAGCTGCTGATGCTTCCTAGGCCTTCTATTTAAGCTTTACCGGTCTCACGTCGCCGGCGTAGCGCTACCGTGCCACCGTGTCCGCCATGGCCGACGACGAGCTAGTATAGGGCCGTAATCAGTGCTGATAGGGACGTCAATCGATGCGCCTAGTCTTGGTGATCATTTTGGTACTTTAGCCGTCGCCGTTGGACTCACCGTCGATGAGTTTACGTCGATCAGCGCCGTCGCCGTCGTGGTCAAACGCGCGAGGTTAGGGATGACAGGTGGGACCCGTTGTCAGTGACTCAGCGTTCAAATGGATTTTTCTATTTTCAGATTTGAATGAATAGTGATGTAATTTGTTATTTTTATGTAGATTTATTTAGAGCCCCAAAAATTATGAAAATTTTTGTGTGACTTCTCTGTGATGTATCTTATTTAAGAAAAATATGAAATAATGTTTTTCAGTAATTTTTGAATGTGATAAAAATTGCTCAATTTATTAATAAATGGATTTCCATGATTTTTCTAGGCTTATTTATTTATCCAAAAATTATGAAATTTGTTTTGCCACTTAGTTATCATGTAATGAACATTTACTAAAAGTTTGAGCTCAATTAGAATAAGTTGATTTATTTCATAATTTTGAATTAAATAATTAATTCATAAAAGCAAATAGTAACCTTTGATGATTTAGGTTTTGTTTGAAATTTTGGATTGAGTGATGACCTTCGGTCATTAGTTGATAATGATCCTTGGCAATTGATGTATGTGTTACGAAAAAGATTTAGTTGTTTGACTTGCAACTGTACCGCGAAGGAAAGTTGTATTCAAATTGTTAATTTTTGTATCCATCATCGAGCATCATGTTTCGTATTCCGCATCATGTTAAACATGGCATTGTTATTACGTGTAGTGAACGAAGGTGAACACGTGGTAGTTAATCAAGTTGTTGAGGAGGTTAATCCATATGTTGAGGTCGGATCGAATACTTGTGAAACGTCACAGGAACCAGACTTTTCCATCAACGAAGGCAAGCCCCGGAAGCATACAACCCTACCTTGTGTTTTATAAATTAATTTTGCTTTTGCTTTCCGTTACTACATTAAGTGATTAGGAGTTAAGTAAGAGCCTAATTGGTGCATTAACCACCTTGTTATTCCATAATTACCATATTACCAGTTTTAAATTCGTATATGCCTAGTTATGCTTAGCTATGCGTAGAACGATGAAAGTCAGGTGATTACCTGTCACCTGTGAACTTTAAATGGGATTTTATTAACTTATGTTATCATGTGATATGGGAATGTGGAGTAATAAATCTAGACCGGGCGGACTCGGTGTGTGTGAGCCATAAGACATGGAGGTCTTGTGAGCAGGTTCTTTCTGCCTGTGTCGATTAAGGCACGTCCATTGTTGAACTGTGTGAGGTGAGACTTTGTAGTACTAACCACATACTCTGGTAAGCCTAAACTTGGCAATTCTATTACGAGAATGGCTACTCGCGCACTGGGAGTGGAGAGATGGCGGGAATAGCGTGTACCCACGTGGCAATGGGCTGGATTGGTGGAGTACTATATTCTCGGGTGGCGTGGACCCGTTCTTGTTTTAGAGGATCCGAGGGTAGGTTGGTATATGTAGGTCAGGGACCTACATATGTCATGTGGTCTGGAATCCCTAGCTGGGCTTAATCGGTTCGAATCGTCGTTGCTCCTCGGTTATGGAGACTCACTTCTCTGTTCATCATCGTAGTACTAATAACTAGAACTCGAATAAGGCTTGTGAAGGTGTTGGATATGAAGTTTCATGATCTCAACATGGATCGTGTCAGCTTTGTATATGATTTTATGAAGTTTTCTATATAAAGAATTTTGTTAAAGAGCTTTTACGCAAAAGAACTTGATTATTGTTAAAGCCATACCTTGAATCCCATGAGCCGACATTCCTGAGTTTTATCAGTTTTATTTTGGTTAAGTCTTGTTGAGTACTTTTGTACTCAGGGTTCGTTGACCCTTGTTGTAGGTGAGCCTCATGAGCAGATCTATTTTGGATCGTGCTGCATGACAGTTGTACCTTGTGATAACGATGAGAAATAAATGTGTGGCCCTTGGGCAGGGCAGTTTTATTGTGTGTTTTGTATTATATTATAATGCCACTCCACTATTTTGTTTTGTAATAAACATCGAACCTAGTTGCAAGGTTTGAAACTACTGTTTTGTAAATTATGTTATTGTAAGACTTCCGCTATTTTTATTCTGGTATTGATATTTGAATAAATGTTGTAATACGGCAATGACTCTGTAATGTGATCCTGCTCGGAAATCGTGGATGATTCGGGGTTCCTCGAGGACGCCCGACAGACTTCTTAAGTTACTAGGAACATATGCCTATCAAAGGTCGTTGGACAGTGACAAATGCATGTGGGTCCTATAATTTAGGAGGTTCTGCCACAGAATGGTATCAGAGAGATCGTTACAAGGTTTTTGTTGTATTGTTTTACAAAAACTTCAAAATGATTTGGGATGACTAAATCTAACTTGATAATTTGGTCCAAAATGCTTCTAACTTATCTTATTTCTTTCTCACCATTCCGTATTTGATTAAAAAGGTTTTGTGTGGTGGAGTAGTAATCTTACTATGCCCTATATAGAAATAAATGTTGTTTATGTGCATTATAAACTTTGATGTTTTTGTTCGTAAGAACGATTCATGCATCACGAATAATTCACTAGTTACTTCCTTCACCTCTTAGTCTGGAGTTGAGTAGTGAGACTGGTTTGAGAAATGTAATCCATCTTAGCTGCTCTTTAAACTTTGATCAAATGGTCTTACTTGGATTAAATTGGCTTCCTATAGTATGGCTCGTGCCAAGATGACGCCCTGTAAGTCCACTGGACCCAAAGGAGTTCCTCGTCACCAACTTGCCCCTAGGAATGATGATGCTAGCAGTAGTAGCTCTAGGCCTGATCCCCAGGCAGAGATATAGAGGATTTCTACAGAGTTAGCACAAGCTACTAGAGATAGGGCTTTGGATGCTATACAGGTAGGAGAATTACAGGATCAATTGAGGCGTCTCACCACTGCACACAGGAACTGTGAAAGCATGTTAGTTCGTACGGTGGAGGGACGAAATGAGGCTTGGCATAGGGAAAATGTAGATAGAGCTAGAACTCATGAGCTAGAATTCTATGTAGAAGATTTAGAAGAACATAATACTTATCTGCATGAGGAAGTTCATAGGCTTAGCAATCTACTAAATCCAAATCATGAGCCTCAAGCTGATGCCATGGACCCCGATGTCATCCTTGCCGATGATAATGAATCGGAAGAAGAAGAAGAAGAAGATCCTGAAGAATTAGTAATGATCAATGAAAGTGATGATGAAGGCGGTAATAATTCCGGAATGGATACCGAGCCTGAAGTTTGAAATAATCACAGAAAAGAGTAGAGTTGTATAATAGCTAGTTATAGTTAAGCTATGTACCTTTGTTTTAGTACTTACAGGTTCTGGTGTTTATATTGGTAAACCCTATGTAATGTGTCTGGAGTAAGCTTTTGTGCAATTCAATAAAGGTTGTGAATAAAGTTTGGTTTGTTATGAGCAGATGCGTCGTATGCGGGGTTCGTATGTTCCTAGAACTTCGCAAGATGAGGATGGTATTCCAGATCCGCCACCAGTTCCAACAAATCTAGCTGATGCTATAACCGCACTTGTCAATGTGATGGCTGAAAATTCTTGTTTGCTTCATGAGATGGCTCAAAGTAATCAGAATCAGATGCAAGGAAACCGTGGTCGCCACCATAACAGACAGGAGGCTACATATGTTGATTTCATAGACATAAGACCACCGGTGTTCACCAAGGCAGATGAACCATTGGAGGCTGATGACTGGCTTCGAACCATGGAGCAGAAATTTGACCTTATTCCATGCATGGAGTATCAGAAACCTACGTTTGCCGCCCAACAACTTAGAGGTGCAGCAAGTGCTTGGTGGGCGAACTTAGTGGCTATGCAACCAGCTGGCATTCCAATAACTTGGGCTGAGTTCCATACTGCCTTCAGAGCCCATTATATCCCTGAAGGAGTGATGGTAATGAAGTTAGATGAATTCCTTGCTTTGAAGCAAGGAGATCAAACCGTGATGCAGTATGTGGGAAGATTTAATCATCTATCCCAATATGCATCAGAACATGTCAATACTGATGCAAAGAAGAAAAGGTGGTTTATGAGAGGCCTAAATACCAAGTTGCAGACTATGATGACCACTTGTACCAATGTCACTTACCATGAGGCCGTAAATATTGCAATTGCTTCAGAGTCAAAGTATCGGCAGCATAAGGAGCTCAAAAAGAAAAAGAGTATGTCGTCTGGATCTTTTGGGGGAAATTAGAAGAGGCAGAGGGTGATTTATCATCCAGTACATCATAATCGTCCTCCTTATCGTCCGCCGCAGTTCCAAGCCGGGTGTGGGGGTATTAACCCCTATACCCTTACGGCTAAGCTTGGGCTGGCCCGGATCGATGGGTTCAGTCCACCCGAAAGATGACGTGCGGCCCAGTTAACCTGATCGGAGTCCCGCACAAGCAATCAAGATGGATTTGGCGACCAAGCAGGATCCTGGTCGGTTAGAATAGGAATCCTTATCCGGCCAGGTATGGCAATTGTAACTGACTAGGATTAGTTTCCAGATCTGTAACCCTGCCCCCCGGACTATATAAGGCGGGCAGGGGACCCCTCTAAAAAATATCTCTCATTGACATACAGCAATACAAATCAGACGCAGGACGTAGGTATTACGCCTTCTTGGCGGCCGAACCTGGATAAAACCTCGTGTCTGTCTTGCGTCACCGTCTTGTTTAGGGCTTGCGCATCTGTCTGCCGACAATCTACTACCTTGGGCATACCCCTAGGTAGACTGCCGACCATATTTCGTCGACAGTGGCGCGCCAGGTAGGGGGTGTGCGTACTGCTCTCCAAGCAAACAAGATGGTCATCATCTCCGGCTCCATGGCTACGCCCAGCGGCCTCACGTTCACCGTCGGCCAGATCACCTAGACCACCAGCTCCAACGACTCCATCGCCATGGCCACGGGGGAGGCATGGATTCAGCCTGCGCCGACGTCTACTTCACCTGCATCGGCTACGGCTCCGACCACGGTGAACACGGCTCCGACCACGGTGAACCTGGCTCCGACCACGGTGAACACGGCTCCGACCACGATGAACACGGCTCCGACCACGGTGAACACGGCTCCGACCACGGTGAACCTGGCTCCGACCACGGTGAACCTGGCTCCGACCACGCCTACAGCCACGCCAACAACCCGTCATCCGCTTCCCCGCTACAGAGGGAAGCAGATCGGCAACACCGACCTGCTCGATTCCGTTGATCGGGTCGGCATCCAACTCGCTGAAACCCTGGCTCTGGTAAGTACGATTCAAACCCAACCTAACGAGCAGGTAACAGCTCTCCACGACAGATCTATCCGACCAGCTCGGACCAGTCGTCCTGTGCGATTTGGAACAGATCTTGTGGTCATATCAACTCCTGAGGGGCGTTTCGCTCATCGCCGGCCAGACATCGCGACGGGTCTCCGACTCTGCGAGTACGAAGCCCCGACGGAGAACCACCAGGTCCAGCCCTACGGCCTGCAAAACGCTGCCTCCAGCTACGCGTACAACCTGCGACACCGCTCGGATCTGTGTTCTGTACACCGATCTCGGCCGAAGCCATGCAACATCGTCAACATGGTCCGGGTTGAAGATTTTCAGGAAGGATCCGTCCACACAGTTCGAGAAGGTGATTCCAGCTCCTCATCCGGCATCGCGTCCAACGCATCTGTCCACACCGAGCTTCAGCGTCGCGAAGATGAAGGCGCCCAATACGATCTGGATCTACCAGACCACGCCCCGGGTTTCCCCCAATTTCCGTCTTTCCCGCCAAGACGAGGGGATTTGATCCATGTTGTCAGCAACGACGAGCCGCCAGCAGTTGGCGAAACAGAACAAGAAAAGACTGCACGCGAAGCACGCAATATTGACCGGTTTAATCGCCGGCAAATCGAAGCTGAAGCAGACCAAGAGGCACGACGCATGAGGGTCCAACCGCGCGACCTCAACAATGCTTTCGACAGGGTGGGGGATAAACAAGTCTTCAAGACCCCAAGCGCCAACGTAGCCGTCGCCATGGCGACGATGCAGCGGCTGCCCAACACTCCCGAGACTCAAGTAATCCGTGATGACATACAAGCTTATCTGACGGCTGCTATGGCTCAGACCGCAGAGATGAACCAAGCCCGGGCTCCATCCGTTTCTGTCGAATCAAGCCACAGCCGCCAATACTCAAGTCACTCACAGCCACCCAACCTACGTGGCTCGCGCAATAACGACCCATCGGACAACCGTCAAGGCGGGAACGGTGGTCGTGATGGTGGTCGGGACGACAACCGCCGCCGGGAGGATAACCGCCACGACGTTCGAGGCGACAACCGCCGAGATAACCGCGACAATCGCCGTGATAACCGCGGTCGCAGCGCTAATCCAGGTGGCAATCGAGATCGCCGCGATGGCAATAACGATCTCCGCCATTACCTCGGTGGACGTGATTTGCGTGCTCGCATCAACCAGAGAGCCGACGATCGTGCATCCCATGAAAGCTATCGCCGTATGGAGTACGACACCGTCCACGGCCCGCCGGGTCTGAAGCAGTTCACTCCACACCTGCGCCAAGTCATATGGCCCAAGAATTTCAAGCTCGAGAAGCTTCAGAAGTACGACGGCAAAGAAAACCCCGAATTATGGGTCATGCTCTATGAAACCGCGTGCCGGTCAGCCATGGCTGACGAGCACGTTATGTCTAACTACTTCCCAGTCGCCGTTGGTCATGCAGGTCACCAATGGCTAGTTAGCTTGCCGGCAAACTCTTTTGACTCTTGGCAGGAACTCAAGCAGGCCTTCATCGACAATTTCATCGCTACTTGTGAACAACCCGGCAACAAGTACGATCTGCAACGGATCCGAGATCGGAAAGACGAACCACTGCGCGAGTACGTTCGGCGTTTCTCGGAGATGCGCATCAAGGTCCCATCAATATCCGACAACGAAGCAATCGAGGCTTTCGTCACCGGCCTCCGCTTCCACGACGCCCTGAGAGACAAGCTCCTCCGGAAAAGACCTGAGTCAGTCACAGCGCTCTTGGCCACCGCTAAGAAATACGCGGACGCCGACGACGCTAAAAAGATAATCGTCGAAGAAGAAGCAAGGGTCCCACGCTCCGACCACCCTCCACACCGCGATGATTACCGCGGCAACCGTGGTCGGAACGACAATTTTGACCGCCGCAACCAGCGCAACGACTCCCGCGACCACCGTGATCAACGTAATCAGCGGCGCAACCGCCGTGACGATTACAGAAGCAAGCGTGCTCGGGAAGATGATGGCGAGGTCAATACTGTGAAAAAGGGCGGAGGACGTCGTAACTACGAGGACGATTACGCCAAGGCATTGAAGGGCCCCTGCCAGCTCCATCCCAAGTCGAACCATACCATGGAGAATTGTCGCGTCCTCAAGACTATCTACACGCGCCAACAGGCTCCGGATATGTCCGACAAGCCTACTGACGAGAGGGAACAGCGCAACGAGGACAACGACGACGACGATGCAGATCCTCGTCATAAATACGTCAAGCCGACGGATCGCGTGCACACCATCATCGGCGGCAAGGTGTCCATTGAGACCAAACGAGAACGCAAGCTGCTCGCCCGCGCCTGCCTGAACGTGGCAAAGAACGACAACCTTCTTACCGATCCGCGGCTTCCTCCGTGGTCTCACCGTGAAATCTACTTCAGCAGGAAGGACCAATGGGCCGCCATACCCGAGCCAGGGCGTTTTCCCCTGGTCCTCGATCCTTGCATCAACAAGGTTCAATTCGACAGAGTACTGATCGACGGCGGCAGCTCCATTGATATACTGTTCAAGAACAGCCTGCCTGCTCTGAAAATAGCCCAGGCGGACCTGAAGCCGTACGAGGCACAGTTCTGGGGCGTTCTCCCCGGACAGAGCTCCACACCTCTCGGGCAGATCACGCTACCGGTGCAGTTTGGGACTCCGGACCACTTCCGCACCGACTACGTCAATTTCGTGGTCGCTGATTTCGACGGCACCTACCATGCTATTCTTGGTCGGCCATCGCTCACCAAGTTCATGGCCATACCTCATTACAGGTATCTGGTGCTCAAGATGCCTACTGAGAAAGGAGTTTTAACCCTTAGGGGCAACGTATACGCAGCTTACACCTGCGAGGACGACAGCTTCAAAATAGCAGAGGCTCACGACCTCTCTATTCGCATGGCCGAGACCATTCTCGACGCTAAGAAGACCACGGCCGACCACTTGGAGATCCCAGAGCTCGAGGCTCCGCGCAAGAACATCAGGTGCAAGGAGCACAAGACGATCCAGCTGGTCGAGGGTGATCCCAGCAAAACGGCCCTCATTGGGGCCGACCTGGATCCCAAATAGGAAGACGCGCTCGTCAGGTTCTTGAGGGGCAACGTGGATGTGTTTGCATGGAAACCTTCCGACATGCCCGGTGTA